>NC_143507.1:10932500-12132500 GCF_051622355.1 Phaseolus vulgaris | reverse complement strand
AGTACGCTGAGAGAGAACATTGCACGGTTCCTGGAGTTCTTAGTTTTTGCTCTTAGTATTTTGGTGGTTCAGTCACTAACTTGAGTGTCGGAGCGCGATCGGCCGCAGCGGCGCCGCTCTGTCTTTTGCAGGTTCTTGAGGTGAATCGAGGTGTGAAGGACGGAAGCTAACGTGGTGCAAAGCCGATCCAGAGGAAGAACACCTTTGACGAGGCGAGGCTCTTGCGTTCTGGTCAACAGGCAGGATCAGTAACATACAATAAGAGAATAATAAACATATCTTTAAGAAATATATAGGAACTTTCTCTCTACAAATTATGTAGGTTACTAATCATGAGATTCTATCAATATTAAATTAATTATATATAATTGGGTATAATATCGTACAATATTGCATACAATAATAACATATAATTTGATAATTATTATTTCCTTAATACATATGGCTTAGTTTGTGTGGTGAGTAAAATCTTTAGCTAACATAAGGCTAATTACGATTTTAACGTAGCTTTTCCTGCATTGTGTCGGTATTTTAAACCAACGCTAAAGGTAGTTAAATGAATAGATAACTAACTAAAGAAATGAAAAACTATAACTTTAAATGCTGTATCTAGCAAGTTGAAATCGAACCTAGAGATTTGGTTACAGCAATTATTTTCTAATTATATTGTAGGTTGAATCTGGGACCATTGAAAATGTGCCAAGAATTTAGTAACGGGGCATTGATTTGGGGCTACTGAACCTTTAGAAGATAATGAAGAGTACTGTGCGTGACAGAAGAAGAGTGTGCGGGGAGGTAAGTATGTGGGGGACAAATTTTAGGGTTTCTATCACTTTTTTTGAAATAACAATTTACAAAGAATAATTTTTGTTGAATAATTAAAATTAAAATTTATTGTAATTATCTATGTAATAAATTGATTTAATTATACAAATATGATTATAATTACAAATATTAAATTTAAAGTTTAAAAGTAAAAACCGGTTTTATTTCTTAAGACTAAGTTTTTTTTTTCATTTTAAGAGATTAAAAAACACATTTTTAGGAAATTCAAATGAGGATCATTCGTGATTAAAAAATATAATTAAACCTAATGAATTTCACCTAACTGGAGAAAAGCACCAAAATCATGAAAAACTTGAATGTAAGTTTTGTATTTTTTGTAATCTCTGTAATTAAAATAAAAAATTTTATCTATCTAATTTATATAATAAATTGGTTTAATTATGCTTTTAGTACTTCAAATTTCAAGTAAGTTATTTTCAGTTCTTTAATTGAAAAAAAAAACATTTTAATTCTTCAAAACTTAATAAAATACAATTTTAATACGTAAATATTAAAATTAAAATATTAAAGTTTAGTGACTGAAATTATATTTGTTTTAATTTTGTGAGATTAAAATATTTTTTAAAATTTAAGAAGCAAAAATCATAATTACTATAAATTTTAGAAAAAAAACGTAACTAAACGTAATAAATTTCGCCTAATTAGAAAAAATACAAGAACATTAAAAATGTTACATGTAAGTTTTGTATTTTTTATAATCTCAGACCACTTTTCAATTTCAACAATTTCAAACACGATTATTTGTTGAACATCTGGTCAAATAGTAGTATCACAACGTTATTCTTTTTAATAAATAAACGCATTTGCATGCACAATCATTGTCCTAAATATTTTTCTTCACAATAAAGCAGACTATATATCTAACAATTCAAAATTATAAAAAATATTAAATGAAAACTAATTTTATAAATAAAAAATAATTAATTATTATATTAGTTAAATTAAATATTATTTTAAAAATTAAAAATATATATACTAATATTTTTTATTATTATTATTATTAAATAATATCAAAATTTTATTATTGATACATTTATTAAAAAAATTATAACTAATTAAATTCAAATTTAGAGACAATTTATTAATAATAGAGTAAATAATATTTTTAGTCTATAAAATTATATCTAATTAAGTTGATATAATAATAATTATTTTTTTTCTCTAAATTTAATTTTTATTTAATAATTTTTTTATGTTATATTTAATTTTGAGTCTTTATTATAGAAAAAAAGAAATGATTAATAAATGATAATTAATTTTAATTATAAAAAAATGTTTTTATAAGCATTTTTCTCTTTATTTTGTTTGAAATTATCACCAAAGTTATACTCCTACTAAGCCTGTCTTGGTGCAGGCAGTCCTAATTAAATGCCCTAGACCAATGAATAACGCATTTATGGTGGTTAAAGAAGCTTTAGCTTTAATCTTAATATATACCTAATCACTCAGTTGTGTATAGTGAGATTTGAAAATGACAAGAATTTCCATTTCGGCCATATCTGCAATTAATTGTTTATAAACTAGTCGTAATCTTGAAATCTTAATGTGGGAAGAAGCTCTCTGCTTTCTACTTTCTTTTCAATAAATTTATCATATGAGGAAATTTCCATTATCAAGCTTAAGTTGTTTTCTTTCTTTGCCCAATGACAAGTGTAATAACTGCAATTAAGAAGCTTGTATTTATGACTTCTTACACTTGAGTCGTGTTCCATTAAGATTCTCTTTTCTTTCCTTCATAATTCCTATATATTTTTTCATGTTTTAATCTTTTGAATAGATACTCCCAGAAGATTATAACCTCTTAGCAGAAAATTTAGAGACAGAATTCTTAACATTGTTTGTCTTTGTGCTTTAACTTTCAAATATAAGTTGTAAAGTTTTACTGTATGAGGGAATCTTTGGCCTTTAATAAGTATAAACACATGTCAGAAATTAGAATGCAAAAGGACTAAGGTTGTTTCAGATTAATCAGTCATCATTTTCTGTGCAATTTCTTATAGGTTTTCGTTTTATAGGTTTCTTCTGTACCCAAAGCATGCATGCGTAGTGGTTCTAATCATAAAAAATATTGTTCAGTTCAGGTGTAAACAGTATAAATTACAATAAAATAGGGGGAGAAAACGATAAATATACCAGAAATTATATCAATATGCATTTAGTTTTTGTTTTCATCTTATTATCACCTTTGCTTGTTTATCACATCAAACATTACATTTTTTCTTTCTTTCTATACTTCTTCATCCTCCCAAAATAGAATAAACATACATTATTATTTTTGTCCTTCATTATTGTCCCATTTATTTATATTTATCACATCACACTTATATATGTGTGTCATTTTCTTTTTTTTTCATCTTTTTTTTGTGCACTCCAAATTTGTAGTGAATGTGTTTGAAAAAAATTATTAGGTGATGCTGAAATATATGGGTAGTATGTTCTTTTTATCAGCAATATTTATTTAATATGTAACTTAATATTATTGATTTCATTTAAAATATAAAAAATTAAATGTGCATCACATAATGATTTATGGGACCATATATATAAAACAAAGGGTAATTCTATACTATCAAATAATTTCTCCTAGCATATTTTTAATTGGAAAAATATATATAAATAAAATAGTGCATTAGATACCCTAACCAGTATACAAGGTTCTGTACAAAAAGTTCTTTAAAAAAAACAAAAAAATCACAATCCATAAAATTATAATATATATACAAAATTCAAGATGGAATAAATAACTAACAATAATCTAAACACATATCAAGTACCATATATTATGACTCCTATTATAGTAATAAAAATTAGATTATTACTCCCTAATCGTGAATTACTTAGTAGGGTACATGGGTAATTTTGAATGTGGTGTGTGATGAATTAAGTGGTCCAATTTTATATGTAACTTTTGACAAGCTGTTTGGGTTGAGAATACAAAGACCCCACACCCAACTAAGCCTCTCCCATTTCTTGAACCCATCCCACACCCACCTTTAAAAGCACCCTCAATTGCCTCTTTTATTATAGGAGAGTAGGCTTCAACAAGCACACAAGAATCATAAGATGAAGATCAGTGTCTCAAAATTCACACCACTTCTTACAAAACCTTTCTCATTTGTTTACTTTTTCTCACTTCCCTTCCCTCTCCACTTACTAGTACTTCTTGTTCTTGTTCTTGTGTATGAGTACTCAGAGTAACTCCTCCCACCTAATAGTACTAGCTAGTGCCAAAGGTGCATGCTGAGCAAGATGGAGAAGCAGGGCACGTGCAATTCTAACTCATGAACGCACGAATGAACCCAGAGAATCACTTTCTTTTTCTGCTTTTCACCAACCAGATAGATTCATCCAGTTGCAGTGAGTTAGTCCTTCATGTGCCCCTCTTCCCCATCATGACGGCAGCACCTTGAGTAGCATTTGGAAATGCTGAAAATGCCTTTTAATTCTGGCTCCACCACTTTGAAGGTGAGTTATTGCTCATTCTCATCCATCTTTCTTATTCTTCAATGTTGCCATGTCTTGTGTAACAATACCTTGTTAAGAATATTTCAACTTGGTACAAAGTCAAAGTACTTATTAGTAGCCAAGGATGTGAAGTGAGTGGCTTGACATACCAGTTTTGAGATAAGAAAATATCATGCTGGATAAACATTGACTCAATAACTATGAAAATACCACCCATCAATTATATATTTTAGTCAAAAGTGATGAAGGTTGTGTGTGACTTGTTATTTACAGTCTGTCATTTCAGCTGCAGAAAAAGAAAATAAAAGAAGCAAATGCTACACAAAATTCAGCATGCAAGAGGCATGTCATGTTTGGTTTTAGGAAAGTGATGCAAGGACCATTCTACCCTATTTGACACAAAAAAAGAGAAAGAAAGACAAATATAATTGATGAGTTGTGATATGATTCTTTAAATTTATCTTTATTTGTGATAAGTGTGGGACAATATTTTGAGTAAGTAAGTGTCAACAAAATGTTTGTAGTGCTGAGCAGTTTACTTATAATTATCCTTGGTTATAAGTTCTCTTACAAAAACAACATATAAACATTAGCAGAACATATCCCTTCCCAAGAGGCACTAAACAACCTGATTCATCAATGCATGGTATCTCAATTATGAATCAGAATTGTGTCAGTAGAAAGTTTACTGTTATAATCTTTTAAAACCAAAATTTCATCAGTGACATTTGTTGAAGATATCACCTTTATATAAATAAAGATATTTCACTGGTTTAACTTTTATCTTTTCACGGTTAAGTTTATTTTACTGAATGATTGTTGTGGTGCTGATTTTCTGGGAGATCATGGAGATTCTGACTGAACAGAAGCTTTGAAGAAGACAAAATGAGAAAGAGAAGGTGTTTTGTCTCTTTTATGCTATAGGGGTGTGTGTGTATATTATAGGAAATAGAGAAAGAAAGAAGAAGATACCACATATTCTCTACTATCGTTATATGTTCTGCTTATTTCCTCAACTTACATGCATTGGTGTTGCCGTTGGATGAGATTCTAAGTCATAAATTTTCTCCACAAAACTTCTGGGTGTACAACTACTTCAAATTCGTTATGAGAAAAAAAAAGAACACAATTTGTACTATTGAATCAATGAGTGGCAGGTGTACCTGTATGTATTCAGAAAGTTAGTGAAGAAAAATCAGTATGTGATAAGAGATCACGGAGAAAAAGGACACTCATGGTAGTTTCTCACTGGTATGTAATGAATGAGTTTATAATTCCACATTCTTTATAAATATTTGTAAATATTTGTTAAAATATAAAATTTCAAAGAATAAGTAAACTAATTTAAATACAAATATTGAAACATGTGATTATTATACTAAACATAAACTAATCACTTTTTTTTGTTTGTTTAAAAGAAAGGTATTTAAATCATTTTAAGTTGGATACAGGTGCGTATAACAGTAACAGCTACCAATTAAGCTATTAATTCTCAACTTGTAACAGAAATATTTTCAGGTGGTTTTTTTTTTGGCATTCTTAAGTATACCTATATAATTAAAAGTAATGATTAAATTTAATTAAAACAATTATTTTTTCAGTAACATTTTTTTTATCAAAATGTATATTTGAACTTAGTTTCGTAAACTTAATAACTTTTTCTGCCATGGTCCACTATACCAAAAACTATATCACTTGCTAATGATGATGTTTCATTGCTTCAACTAATCTAAACTACAAGAACTTAATTTTGTAAACTTCCTTGATTTACGGAACTTTAAATTTAATGATTATACTAATATTTGGATAAAAAATATTACTGAGCTTGATACCTCTCATCATTTGATTTTGTCTTACATATATGGAGTTACTCAAGCAATAATATATGATTATATGTTAAGAAATGGAAATAAAAAATATGAATTATTAGAGATCGTTTAAATAATCAAAATTAAAAAAAAAAATGCACATATGTTTTTAAGAAGTGATATATTCATTACTAATTTTTTCATTCATGGTAATCATACAGTTTTGATTTATAAATTTCAGATTCCTAAAATAAACTTACAAATATCAAAATATTACTCATGCCTTTTCTTAATTTTTAAATAGCAACCCATTTTTACGTTTATGTATATTTTCAGCGCTGATAAAAAAAAATGCATATTGTCAGTGATAATACATAAAGTATTTATTATATTTTAAATGGAAAAAATAATTTTAAGAAACACTAATATATTTTATTTTATTTTATAAATGAAATTATTATTATTGTTACTTTGCACTGAAACTAAGAATGGATAAATGTCAAGCAACAATCATTACATATATGTGAATACGAGACATTAATCCTCAAATTCATTGAATTACAGAAGTGGGTTGATCCGAAGCATATAGTTTTTAAAATATTCCAAAGCATTATTATTTAGAGCAGCGTAATATACATTTAAGTCCAAAATTAGTTTTTTAGATTAGTTAAAATAAATTTTTAATATTAAAGTTACATTTAGTGAGTAAATTATATGGATTCCATTAATAAATATAAATAAAGATTCTTTTCGTTTTTAGGGCATTGGTTGTTTACAAAAAAAAATTGTTGACACATGTAGAGTGATATATCACAGACACAAAGATATGTATAATTTTTAAGAAAATAGGATATGGGACAAAAATCTATATATTATATAATTATGAATTATATAAATTGAAAATAAAGATTTATATGTAGAAGTATGTTTCAGATTTTTTTTTTGAGAAAAAAGATGATTTTTATGGTTGGTTTAAAATGGTTTGTTACATATTTTTATAATTATGATACAAATTTATACAATAAATTTTAGTTTTTAGAAAATTTATATTTTTTTTTTAAAAATTGTACTAGAATTATTAGAAATAAAAAAATATTTTTTAAATTAGACACTTCATCGATACGTGTCTTATGAGTGTCATACGAATGTTGATTTTCAATACGTATGTCCGACACGAACAGATCATTTAAGAGGAGTGTTCGAGCCAAATAACTTGCTTATACATATGGTTGTTTGTGTAAAAAAGAATTATGTTATAAAAGGTATTAAAGAAAAAATATTTGAAATAATAATGTATAGATTAATGGTATTATGTATAAAATTAAATTAAGCTTTTGAAGTGAATATTCAAATCCAACCATACTTAATTTGATAAAAAAAACTGATAATTTATATTTCCTAGTGTAAGTAAAATGACTACTTTTTATAAATAACTAAAATGAATTTGAAAAATGTGTAAAATAAAAGTGAACTGAGATGAAAGCGACAATCAGAAATAGAAAACGAAATGATAGCAACGAAACATTGGAGAAAGACAACCGCTATAACTAGCATTCAAGTCACTGTATCATGTTTTGGCCTAACCTTTTCTTCCGTACACTTTCTTCAATTACCACTCTTTATATATTATATATCCAATTCAATTTTAAATTATTATAACATTTTTATGTGTATAAATATTTATGTCTTATATTAGACTGAAAATAGGAACTAAATTATAAATTATTAAGTTGTAAGAAATTGAGGAATAGTAAAATCGCAGTATTTTACTCATTATTGAATATGTTACACGAACTAGTTTTCTATGCATAAACTACCTGAGAAAGTATGAAATACATACTCAAATTTAGTTACGAGAAAATCACAAATTTTGTGGAAAAAAAATCATATGGGTGAATGACTAATATCAAGAGAAAATTAAAATTATTTTAAATTTTAATAGTTAAAACTTTGATAATTAATTAAATATTAGTTTAAAAAATAATTTTTAAATTTTATAAATAATAAAAAATTATTTTAAATATTAATAATTATTTTAATTTTTAAAATAATATTTAATTTAGTTAATATAATAATTAATTATTTTTTATTTTTCAATAATTTTATTGTATTGACGATTTCAATTGTCTTTTTCTATTATTTAGGAAGTAAATAATTGTCAAATATAATATAAAGGGGTCTAGTTTAATTAGTTAAGTTTATTTTGAGTTAAAGGTGGTGTGAAAGAAGAAGACGTTGAAATTTTTAGTTAGATTTAATTTTTCTTAATAAAATAATATGATTATTTTTAATTTAAGAAAATATGATTTGAAATATTATTAGTAAAAACATTTACCCTAATGAAATTGAAACCTATATAGCTGAAAGTGGATTTGAGAATATGAAATTTTTTTATGTAAACTATATGAATTGTAATGATTTGTGAAATGATTTTGATTTGAGTAAACATTGTCACGAGGAAAATATATTTTGTGTTGTTTTAGCTTTGTTTTTAATATCATATTTTTAAAATTTATTGTTTTTGTTGGTTCTCCATAATTTGTCTAACAAATGAAAATTTATCCAATAAATATTAACTCGAGATCAATGAGTAAAGATAGTCTAGTTGATATTTTCATCTTGTCAATCCGTTCTGTCTTGATTGAAAAATTGACTAACTAGTCTCTTTTAAAATTAAAAATAAAAATAAAAAAATAGTTTTTAAGATTTAATTTTTTACAGTATTATTTGAAAGATGCAAATATGTAATAATATTGGAACTTAAATCATTATAATAGATTAGTTGGTAAAAAAAATCATTATAATAGAGTAATTTTTTTATAAAAGCTTTCATGTTAGGCATCACTATGCAACTTGACAAATCAGTTAGGATGACATCTTAAGTAACAAAAATCATCTAACATCACATGAAAAAAATTATTATTATTAAATAAATAAATAAATAAATAAAAACAAAAATATGGGGGACTAGACCATAACTCCATCTTTTGAGCTTCCTCCATATCATGTATAACTCCATAAAACTCCGTAACCATAGCAGTCTGAACTTCAAGAAACACAAAGAAAACACCAATAAACTCCCAATTCCTTCACAAGTAGCAAAACCAGAATACCCCTAGCAGCCTCATGAGTGTTAATTTTAACTCAGCCTGGTGAAGGAAACTCTCATCTAACAGGAAGAGGATGAAGAACTTTACCACTACGATGATTAATACCAAAAAACTTAATCACGTTGAAATCCAATATATCATTCTTCAGTGAAGCTTTAGACGAATTTCCCACTAGACAAGTTAAATCTTTAATTACCAAAATAGCCTTAGAAACCTCAATCTTATCCTGAAATCTAGCATAATTCCTCATACTCCATATCATCCAAATAGAAAAAGTTATCACAACAAGCTTAATCAATTTAACCAAAGGACTACCATCACTCTTAATAAAAGAAAGAAGATCATCCTTATTAGAGAAAATGAGAAGTAAAAAAATTTTGTCGAACCCAACACCAAATATGCAAAGCATTAGAACATTCAAAAAATAAATGTTGAATAGATTCTTCATGTTTTTCACAAAGCTTACACATAGAACATATATGCAAACCTTTATTTTGAATATGTTGATCCGTAGGAAGCCGCCCATGAAAAACTTTCCAGAGTATTAGAGTTTTGGAAGACAGAATAGATGAAAACCAAATAAATTTACCCCAATCACAGGGAACTCCTGGTTCCAAGAAAAAAGTCTTAGATGATTTAAGAGTGAAACGACCAAACTCATCTATAATCCAATTAGGAATATCCTATTTCTCCCTAACCATGATATGATTAAAAAAATGAGGCGTTAACTCTAAAGATAAGGGAATATTCCAATCATAGCTTGTCCAAAACTGAGTGACTGTATTCAGAATGCTAGCACCATCAGATAACCCTGCAATATTTGCTAAAGAAGTATTAGAACACCATTTATCATTCTAGAAATTCATAAAACAACATGTTCCAACAGTCCAAGAAATATAATTAAGTATAGTAAAATAAAACTGCTTAATTTCAGGCCAAAGAGATGAGGATCTATAAACCATTCGAAAATCGTATTTTGATTTAAGAACCCTGGCTTTCAAAAGAAAAGACCAAGGCTTGTTGCTATAAGAAAAGTTCCAAGCAAACTTAAAAAGATATGCATTATTTTCATGGCGAAGATTAATAATCTTCAAACCTCCATTCTCAACAGGAGAACAAATCTTATCCCAATTCACGGTGACTATGCCTTCTTTTTTTTCAAAATATCACCAATCCAAATTAAATTTCGACACCACTGCTCAACTTGGTTAAAAAGTGAAATAGGCCATTTATACATATTAAAGTTATAAGCTAGAAATCTAATCATCATCGTATTGACAAACTGAATCTGACCCATCATTCTAAGAGATTTACCTTTCCAACTGAAAACCCACCAAACTGCCATTTATTCTGATAGAAAGCATAGTTGAATGGATAATTGTACTAATCCAACCGAAAAACGAGGGGTGAAAACTAAAGCATGCCAAAACTAATAATAAGAGCTTCCAACTCAGAGTGTCAAAGACTTTATGTTTAAATGGAGTTTTCAAAAACTTTTTAAGCTAGAACAAAATCCTTTGAATGAAACTCAATCAGAAATTCAGTTAGCCAAGATATAAAGCACAAACAGCAAAGCACCAGAAAAACAATCGGTTGTTTCTGCGAAACAATCGGTTGTTTATACCAGCAAAGCCATAACAACTGAATTTAAATGAGTTTAAGGGAAGAAAGAGATACACAAACAGTTTATACTGGCTCACTCTTAAACCAAGAGCTACATCCAGTCCGCAGAATTCACTTGGCAATCCACTAAGTAATCAAATACAGATTACACACAAAACCACCAAAGAAGTGACCTTGAACCCCTCAAGAAACACACTTCCTTTGGCACGACACACACCAAGAATGTTGATCTTGATAACCTCAAAAGCACACAACACTCCTTGACTTATAACACCAGAAAATACAAAGTATTCAGAATGAATTACACTAGTTTACAGAATGAACTGAAATCAATACAAATGTAATCCTATTCCACTCTCTCTTGAGAAAAGCAAAGCTGAAAAGTGAATGTTCAAATCTTGAAAGCAAAAACTCAAATATGTTTTTCTTGTTTGTTATAAAACATCAACACACTATTTATAGATTTAAAAGATTAGTCAAAGCATTTAAAACAGGAGCGCGTTCAGTTTGAAAAAGCATTTAAAGCACACTCAACTAACAAAACAGATTCTGTTAGGATTTTCAAACAAACAATCGATTGAAAGCACGAAACAATCGATTATTTTGGTTTGATAGCAAGTCAACCAACCAAAACAATTTTCAACCTTTTAAAAAACACCTAAGGGTAAAACAATCGGTTGTTTCGACAAAACAACAAGTTGTTTTTCACTTTGTTTGAAAAACACTTTAATCTTAAAAGATTTGAAAATACTTTAGCTTTAGATTCAACAAAGTGTGGATTACACAAATAAACTACCTAGATCCTATCCTAAACACAGCAACAACTTAAGCCTTCCATTCTACACTAGGATTTGGATTCTTCAAAGCCTTTGATCACACTTGATTCAACAATATCCCCCTATTTGGTGAAGACAAATCCCTGGTTGCTTGTATTGGACTTGTTTGAATCTGAAGCCGCCAAAAAGGCAAACCAAGGCAAATCTTAAAGCTTCAGCAGCAGCAAAAATAATAATCACTTAAATAGATAGAGTTTGCAGAGTTTTAAGACAACACAGCATAAAATTCTCCCCCTATTTGTCTTCACAAATAGACAATAAGAAGTGATAAAACAAAAATTAAAAGAAATAGCAATAAAACTATTACAGAACAAAAACAATCGGTTGTTTCGAGCATTCAACAGATTGTTTTTCTTCAGTCATTTTTGCCATATTGCAGCTTAAAGATCTAGTTCTGAACAGCTTCAATCTGTTCATCTAGGGTCTGAAAGCGAGTGTCCATGCTCTAAAATCTATTGTCAATGCTCTGGAAATTTTCCACACAAAGATCATGGAGATTTCTTTGATGTTCAGCAAAACCATCAAGTCTATCCACCATCTATCTTTCAAAAGAAGACATTGAGGGAATCTCATCCCCTTGATGTCCAACACTTGATCCAGCATCAAAGTTAGTTGCAGGTTGTTCTTCATTGTGGATATCTATATCAGCAGCTTGATCTTCTTCATCAAAATCAGTAACTACAACACTTGAGGAACCACCATGATCACCATCCTTGCTCACCCATCTAAAATTTATCTTGGTGAATCCCATTTTGCTTAGTGAACCATTGTTCACTTCTTGTGTTGATTTTACCAACTCAAAGGTTTCATCTTCAAGATTCACTTCAAAATAGAGCAGAAATTTAGAGATTAAAACAGCATAGGGATAATGGTAGTCACTTAACCTCATGGACTTTTGCATATGTTCTTTGATGATATGAATCCAATTGATCTTGATTTTCTTCATGATGCAGTAGATATAGATAAGATCTTCTTCTGTTAAAACAGAATGGTAGCTCCCCCTTGGAGTTAGAATCCAAGTGACAATGAGAGCCAACACCCTTTCATCTAACTTCAATCCTCCAACATAACAAGTTCTAACTTGAGCTTGTGGATTCTTCAAACAGCTTTTGTAGTATTGAATCTTGTTGAAATCTTCCACAACACCAAGATTTCCTTTATTGATTCTAAGACCAGCATATTTCAACCTAGTTACAGCAGCCCATACATCATGGGTAATCTCCATGTCTACACCTTTAACATGTGAAACAAGATTGTTTCCTTCAAACTTTAAGTTTGTGTAGAATACCCGAATTAAATCTGGATAAATGTTTCCCTTCATCACCAAGAATCTTTTCAGCAACTGATCCTTGAGAAGCCTTCTCACATTGTCCAGCTTTTGGCTTTTCAACCAATCAAAGGAGACAACTTTTGGATTGTTGATCACTTTTGTACTTGTCTCAAAGCGATACCTCTCAATAAGTTAATTATCCCCTGAAAACCAGCCCTCAAGCCTTCCTCCTGACCTTACAACCCTTGTTTTGATCCTCTTGGATGTAGGTGGAGTGGACTCCATGACATAGAGAAAAGACAAAGGCACACACACAAGGAGAGAAAGAGATGTTGCAAGAGATGGCTCAATTGGTTATTTTTGTGAAGGAAAACAGTTGCAACAAATTTTATAGCAAATTAGTGACCTTCTTTGATCTTTGGTGATTGTGGGTTTCAGTCTTCAAGACAAGAGACTGGTCCAAGCACTACACAGAGAACGTCAGAAAAGAGCAGAAAAACACATGGTCAGCACATGTGATCTTTGACTAGACATAAAGGCTCTTGAATTTCCAAGATATGGAATATATTCCTTTATGACATCTTGTAACTTCCTCCAGAACCAAATCATGCTTTCAAGACTGCTTTATTAACTCAAGATCCTTTCATTATTGAGATCTGCAATAGACAGAATGTATAGAGAAATTAATTCAATTTTTCACAGTGCTGTCAGAGAAGAAACAATCGGTTGTTTCAAGGAAACAATCGGTTGTTTTTCTGCAACATGTTGACAGATTGTGATTTTCAAGCATAAACTGAGAAAGATTAAAAACAGATGTAATTGCTCATTTGAAAAAGAAAATTAAGCATGAATCAATAATTAAAAACAAAGGCAAAGATAAGGAAAGTCTTATCCTTTTATGAAGTCCCTTCAATGAGTCAATGTTTGTGATCAAGAATGCTTCTTTTGGCTTTTGAAAAAGCTTGGACTGGTGCACACCCTTAATTCAGTTCCAGTCTCAATCCTTTTCTTCCAAGAACCTGATCAGATGACTCAGAGCTTCATGTTCTTCTAGTATCCCTGCATTAAAATGAATTCAAGCAACAAGATTTGTTCCTCTTACAAATGTGGGTCCATTTGATTTATTTTTATCATTTGAAACCTCACAACCTTTGGGAATCCATTTCATGAAACCTCGGGGAACAGAATATTTCCTTATTTTACAGAATCTGATTGAATGGCCTCTTTTCATGCAATAAAAGCATGTAACAATCGGTTGTTTCGACTTAACAATTTGTTGTTTTACTGGTAGTTTTGAAAAATTCTTTGAAAACTTATCTTGCTTGTTTTGTGGATTAAAACCTAATCCAGCTCTTCCAAAAACACAATTTTGAGATGCCAAGACATTCTTAAAGTAGGATTTACCCTTTGAAAGCTTATCCACAGTTCTAACAAGATAATGAACTTTCTTTTCAAGATTTTCACAATTTTCACAAACTAGAGAGTCACACACATGATAAGAGTTTTTGCAATGCTTTTCAAGCTTTTCAAAATCATTCTTTGATTTTTCCAGCTCTTTTTCAAGTGTCTTAACTTTCTTTTCAAGCCAGTTGTTTAGCCCTTTCAATCGGTTGTTTGAGAGAGCCAATCGGTTAGCTTCTTCATGAGTTTCTTGAAAAGCTTGAAAAAATTTACTATAATTTTCAGCAGTTAGGGAAGCACTTGAACTTACATTGCTTGAGCTACTTGACTCATCATCTCCTTTTGAACCCAGAGAAATGCGTCTAAGAAGCTCAGCATCTTGCCGAGGCGCTGTCCACCAACGCGTCGATGCTGGGCAGTGGATACGAGTCTTTTGGGACACGCTTTGTTGAGGTCTGTGAAGTCGACGCACATTCTCCACTTCCCATTCGCCTTCTTCACTAAGACCACATTAGCCTACCACTCAGGGTATTGAATTTCCCTGATGTGTCCGGCACTCAGCAGCTTATTTGTTTCTTCCTGCACGACGAGGCACCTCTCCTCGTTGAACTTCCTCCTCCTTTGTCGTACAGGACGGACCTTGGGGTCCATGGTGAGATGGTGGCATAGAAAATCTGGGTCGATGCCTGGCATGTCCGAGGCGGACCATGCAAATGTGTCCAGGTGACGCGAGATTACCGTCACCACCTCATCCTGCTCCTCTTGGCTCAGCAGTCGCCCCAACTTGAAGATCTTGCCCCCAATCTGCCTCTCCACCACGTTCTTTACTGGCTCAGGTCGCCTTTGCGGGCGAGGCCTCCGCGGATACCTCTTTCATGGGCGAGGCGTTCTCGGTTATTTCTTCCATGGGCGAGGCCTCCCCGGATACTTCTTCAATGGGCGAGGCCTCCCCAGGTACTCCTTCTAAGGGTGCAGCCCCCTGGGCACTTCCTCCGCGGGCACGGCCTCGTCAGGCGTCGCCTCCACGGGTTCTACCTCCTCTAAAGGTTCCACCTCCATGGGCATCTCTGCAACGGGTGAGCATTCCATCACCATAACCACTCCCCTTTTTCTTTTTAGGCTATTCTCATAGCACTTCTGGGCCTCCTCCTGATCTGACTTGATCACGATCACCCGGTCACTAGGATCTGGCAACTTCATCTTCATGTGGCGTGTGGAAGCCACTGCCCTTAGCCTATTCAACGCAGGCCTTCCCAACAAAATGTTGTAGGCTGAATTGGCGTTCACGACTAGGTATCGGATGCTCTCGGTACGTGACGTCGTTCCATCTGTAAAGGTCGTCCTCAGCTCCAGGTAGCCAAGTACCTCCACTTGGTCCCCCGCAAACCCATACAGACATCCCGTGTATGGCCTCAGCAGGTCAGGGGACAGCTGCAGCTTGTTGAATGTGGACCAGAACATGACGTCAGCGGAGCTGCCCTGGTCCACGAGGACTCGGTGTACCCTTCTCCCAGCGGTGATGACCGAAATAACCACGGGGTCATTATCATGGGGGACGACGTCACGTAGGTCAGCTTTTGTAAACACAAGGTCCGACTCCCACGGGTCATCCGGTCCTTCCTCAGCTACTGAATTCATCGGTCGCACGTACCTCTTGCGCTGAGAGGCAGTGCATCCTCCTCCTGAGAAGCCACCAGATATGGTGTGCACTTCTCCATGGATCGGCATCTCATGTGCCTGATCCTCCTCTGGTACCGCCAGGGCTGCGACCATAGAAGACCCGGCCAGATAGTCCTTCAGAAAATCACTCTTCACCAACTCGTCCAACTGATGGCCTAGAGCCAAGCAGTTGTTGATGTGATGCCCAAAGGCTTCGTGGAACTCGCACCACGCGTCCTTGAGGGGTCCCAGCACTTTGTCATTCTTCACTGGGGGCCTCAGCCTGTCTGCTATGTTAGGCATGACGATTAAATCCTTCAACTCTACTACAAAATTATGCCTCAACGGCCTATTCCCCTCCCTCCCCAGCCTGTTCCCCTCCGTCCCCCTCTCGTTTGGGGCCTCCTCACCTCGTACGGGCGCTTCCTCTCTTGACCTTTCCTTCCGGTCGCGACCTCGTTCACTCTAGCGGGCTGTGCACGCGACGGTGCACAGCCCGCTAGATGCGCTTCTCGCACACCTCACCCTCTGTGGCGATGTGCTCCACTGCGCGACGCCTTATTTCTACAAAGGTTCGGTGGCGGCTTAAGATGATTGACTCACAGAAAGGTCCGGGGCACATCCCCTTCCGTAGACAATCATATGCTCCTCCGTGGTGCCAACCTTCACCACCTGCGCCTCGAAGCGATTGATGTATTCTTTCAAGGTTTCGCCTTGATACTGCTTTACGTCGAATAAATCATATGATACTGGTGGCGGAGCTCAGTTCGCTATGTACTGTTCGCGAAACAGCTGTGAGAGCTGTGCGAAGGAAGTGATGTGGCCGTCTGGAAGGCTGATAAACCAGTCCATGGCCATTCCAGTCAACGTGCTCATGAAGAGCTTGCACCTTACGGCGTCGGAGCCGCCTACCAGCATCATCTGCGTGTGGAACGCAGTGAGATGTGCCTCGGGATCCTCCATTCCCGTGAACGTCACCTTAGGACCTACAAACGTGTGAGGGATCACCGCCTCCATGATCGACTGCGAGAACGGTGTGGAGAACTCCCTCGGTGGTGTGAAACATTCACGATCATCTGCTTCACGTAGCCCTGAGTGGTTGCGCAACTCGCGACACAACTCCTCATTCGTACAACATAACTCTTCATTCCTCGCCTATGAGCCGCGAGGTCCACCTGCATGCGCTCTTGCTCAACCTTTGATGCCGCCATCGCTTCCTGCAGGCTTTGCATCATATCCATGACTTGCTGCATGGTCATGTCACCGCTCTCAGCTTGTGTCGAACTTTGCCTTGTTGTCCTCATTTCTTGCGGTTTCTTGGAAATCTTCGAGCTGTAACGGTGGTTCTTGACAAATCTTTCAGTGAAAAACGAACGGAATCATGAACGAACGACAGAAACTCTAGAAAACTGAGAAACGAACGATAGAAACTCAAGAAAACTGAGGAACGAACGGCAGGAACTGATCAAGACCGAAAAGAATCGGTAGAAACTGAGCCAAACTGAAGAACAATCGGTGAAAACTGAGCAAACCACGAACAAACGGTAGAACTGAGCAAACTTCATCTACGAACAGCGAAAACTTGAGTTGGACCGAAAGCAATCGGTGGAACTGCGTAAACTTCAAGATGAACGATGGATCTTGCAAGATTCTTGGAAAACTTCTCGAAAACTTTTACTCAACCTCCTAGCACTTGCGGTGGGACTGATGTTTTAAATCGACCCCACGGTGGGCGCCAAATGTTCCCGCCGGTTGACCAGAATCTGCTTCGTGCGTAGCTGTGACTCTCGTATCAAGGACACCTTTGTCTTGGTTCCAGATCTTCACCCTACACCGCCGTGAGTACCTGAAACAGGGAGAACAAAGGGCACCCTCGCGGTCGTTTGCACTCCGACGATCAAGTCAGTAGGCAGAAAACACCATGCGCCTTCGTATCGAAACACCGTAACTGCGATGTTCTAAAGGCGCGTAACTGTATTCTAACGAACTTCTCTCTGGTGCTCAAATCACTCGTGCGTACAATGTGTAAGCACGCAAATGATTAGAACGTGTGAAAAACGTACCTCACTAAGCTTTCAGAAAAGCTTATATACCTTGGGTTTCAGTGCTTACTGCCACGTGGCCTTTCTAACTTAAGCGCAACTCCACGTGGAAGGCCTTATGACGCTGTAACCCAACTTAGGGAAATCCCAGCGTGTAAGTCTTCCTTCTTCGAAGTGCATCCGGTGCAAGGGGTGACTACCTGGGTGCCAACTCATGCGCCCCAGCCTCTAGCCACTCGCCCTGGGAGTGTATCAACCTTCCTCTCGTACCATGCACATGGATTATCCCTGGGCGTGGCCCTCTCCCGGGTCGTATCTGTCCCAGGGATTCCCCAAAGGTGGCGTGGGTACTTCACGAATCAGGTTACTCCCTACTGGTACTGGGATATGGCCTTGAAGCCACCTTTCTCTTCTCTTTATTACTGTTCTGAGGTATCGGGGCCCGAGGCCTTCTCGCCCGTACCGTGGCCTCTCGCTGGGACGCCTCCTACACGGTCTTCCCTACCCGTGGGTATCGGGGGGTGTCACCATCCGAGCCGAAGCATGCTCTCAGAATAACGGGCCGTGCCTTTAAGGTGGGAGACGCTTACACCTGGCGACACCCACTCCTGGTGATGCCCACACCTGGCGACGCCCACACCTGGCAACGCCCAAAGCGGTCGACACACTAACTTTCCTCCTTGGAGCCCCTTTGTGGGTTCCACCATATGTTTGACTTTGGTCAACGCCCGAGGACGGGTCGGTACAATTTTTATCAGTTGAAACCTCACAACCTTTGGGAATCCATTTCATGAAACCTTTGGGAACATAATATTTCCTTATTTTACAGAATCTGATTGAATGGCCTCTTTTCATGCAATAAAAGCATGTAACAACCGGTTGTTTCGACTTAACGATCTGTTGTTTTACTGGTAGTTTTGAAAAATTCTTTGAAAACTTATCTTGCTTGTTCTGTGGATTAAAACCTAATCTAGCTCTTCCAAAAACACAATTTTGAGATGCCAAGACATTCTTAAAGTAGGATTTACCCTTTGAAAGCTTATCCACAGTTCTAACAAGATAATGAACTTTATTTTCAAGATTTTCACAATTTTCACAAACTAGAGAGTCACACACATGAGAAGAGTTTTTGCAATGCTTTTCAAGCTTTTCAAAATCATTCTTTGATTTTATCAGCTCTTTTTCAAGTGTCTTAACTTTCTTTTCAAGCCAGTTGTTTAGCCCTTTCAATCGGTTGTTTGAGAGAGCCAATCGGTTAGCTTCTTCATGAGTTTCTTGAAAAGCTTGAAAAAATTTACTATAATTTTCAGCAGTTAGGGAAGCACGTGAACTTACATTGCTTGAGCTACTTGACTCATCATCTCCTTCTGCAATTCAGCATATGTTTGCCTTTTCATCTTCACCGGATGAGGAGTTTGATGAGGAAACTTCATTTTCATCCCAAGCAATATATGCTCTTATTGATTTTCCCTTTTTCTCCTTGTAACTTGATTTCTTTTCATTGCTTTCTTTATTTGGGCAATCAACTTTTATATGCCCTTGTTCACCACAACCAAAGCAAGTATAATTGTTAGAATTGAAATCACTAGTTTTCTTGTTGCCATACCTTTCTTTATTGGTTGCGATTTCTCTTCAAGAATCTACTAAACTTTTTGGACAGCAAGCTAAGGTTTTCTTCTTCACTTTCATCACTTGAATCTTGTTTGCTTTTGTGCTTGGCAGCTTTCAAGGCAATGCTTCTCACATGCTTGTCTTCACTTTCTTGAACATTGAGTCTATTCATTTCTAACTCATGTTCTCCAAGCTTACCAAACAATGAAGCCGTTGTCAAGGATGTCAAATCTTTTGATTCAGAAATTGCTGTCACCTTAGGTTGCCAAGATCTATCAAGGCACTTTAGAATCTTGATGTTTAGTTCTTTTTTATCAAAGGTTTTCCCAAGGCTCATTAGATGGTTGATGATGTGAGTGAACCTCTTTTGCACTTCAGCAATAGATTCTCCTTTAAGCATTCTGAACATCTCATACTCTTGTATTAGAGTATGTTTCCTTGCTCTCTTCACATCATTTGTTCCTTCATGGGTGACTTCCAAAGTGTCCCACATCTCCTTGGCCGATGAACATTATGATATCCTGAAAAATTCATCCGAATTCAAAGCAGATGTTATGATATTCTTGGCAATACAATCAAACTTGGCCTTTTTATTTTTAGCATCAGTCCATTGGGACCAAGGTTTTTCAATGGAAGATCCATCTTTTTCAAATTTAGGGATAAAAGGGCCATTTTCAATTGCATCCCAAATTCCTTTGTCAAGAGATTCAACAAAGATTTTCATTCTAACTTTCCAGAATTGATAATTCAAACCACAGAACAGAAGTGGTCTGTTAATTGAAGCACCCTCTCCAAAAGGTACTTTTTCAGCCATTGAAAAAAAAGATTTTAGGATCAAACTTGAGTATTTTTCAAGTACCAAGCTCTGATGCCAATTGTTAGAATATATGGTCTTAAACGAGAGGGGGGTGAATGGTTTAAAGGGGGTTTTCAAAAACTTTTTAAGGTAGAACAAAATCCTTTGAATGAAACTCAATCAGAAATTCAGTTATCCAAGATATAAAGCACAAAACAACAAAGCACCAAAAAAACAATCGGTTGTTTCTACGAAACAATCAGTTGTTTATACCAACAAAGCAATAACAACTTAATTTAAATTAGTTTAAGGGAAGAAAGAGATACACAAACAGTTTATACTGGTTCACTCTTAACCCAAGAGCTACATCCAGTCCCCAAAATCCACTGGGCAATCCACTAAGTAATCAAATACAGATTACACACAAAACCACCAAAGAAGTGACCTTGAACCCCTCAAGAAACACACTTCCTTTGGCACAACACACACCATGAATGTTGATCTTGACAACCTCAAGAGCACACAACACTCCTTGGCTTACAACACCAGAAAATACAAAGTATTCAGAATGAATTACACTTGTTTACAGAATGAATTGAAATCAATACAGATGTAATCCTATTCCACTCTCTCTTGAGAACACCAAAGCTGAAAAGTGAATGTTCAAATCTTGAAAGCAAAAACTCAAATCTGTTTTTCTTGTTTGTTATAAAACATAAACAAACTATTTATAGCTTTCAAATATTGGTCAAAGCATTTAATACAGGAGCATATTCAGTTGAAAATCATTTAAAGCACACTCAACTAACAAAACAGAATTTAGTTAGGATTTTCAAACAAACAATCGATTGAAAGCACAAAACAATCGATTGTTTTGGTTTGACAGCAAGTCAACCAACCAAAACAATTTTCAACCTTTTCAAAAACACCTAAGAGTAAAACAAACGGTTGTTTCGACAAAACAACAGGTTGTTTTTCACTTAGTTTGAAAAACACTTTAATCTTAAAAGATTTGAAAACACTTTAGCTTTAGATTCAACAAAGAGTGGATTACACAGATAAACTACCCTGATCCTATCCTAAACACAACAACAACGTCAGCCTTCCATCAAACACTAGGATTTGGATTCTTCAAAGCCTTTGATCACACTTGATTCAACAATGTTCAAAATGCTTAAGGGAGAATCTATTGCTGAAGTGCAAAAGAGGTTCACTCACATCATTAACCATCTAATGAGCCTTGGGAAAACCTTTGATAAAGAAGAACTAAACATCAAGATTCTCAAGTGCCTTGATAGATCTTGGCAAGCTAAGGTGACAGCAATTTCTGAATCAAAAGATTTGACATCCTTGACAACGGCTTCATTGTTTGGTAAGCTTGGAGAACATGAGTTAGAAATGAATAGACTCAATGTTCAAGAAAGTGAAGACAAGCATGTGAGAAGCATTGCCTTGAAAGCTGCCAAGCACAAAAGCAAACAAGATTCAAGTGATGAAAGTGAAGAAGAAAACCTTAGCTTGTTGTCCAAAAAGTTTAGTAGATTCTTGAAGAGAAATCGCAACAAAGAAGCCAACAAAGAAATGTATGGCAACAAGAAAACTAGTGATTTCAATTCTAACAATTATACTTGCTTTGGTTGTGGTGAACAAGGGCATATAAAAGCTGATTGCCGAAATAAGGAAAGCAATGAAAAGAAATCAAGCTACAAGGAGAGGAAGGGAAAATCAAGAAGAGCATATATTGCTTGGGATGAAAATGAAGTTTCCTCATCAAACTCCTCATCAAGTGAAGATGAAAAGGCAAACATATGCTTAATTGCAGAAGGAGATGAAGAGTCAAGCAACTCAAGCAATGTAAGCTCATATGCTTCCCTAAGTGCTGAAAATTATAGTAAATTGCTTCAAGCTTTTCAAGAAACTCATGAAGAAGCTAACCGATTGGTTCTCTCAAACAACCGATTGAAAGGGCTAAACAACTGGCTTGAAAAGAAGGTTAAGAAACTTGAAGAAGAGCTGGAAAAATCAAAAAATGATTTTGAAAAGCTTGAAAAGCATTGCAAAAACTCTTCTCATGTGTGTGACTCTCTTGTTTGTGAAAATTGTGAAAATCTTGAAAAGAAAGTTCATTATCTTATTAGAACTGTGGATAAGCTTTCAAAGGGTAAATCCAACTTTGAGAATGTCTTGGCATCTAAAAATTGTGTTTTTGGAAGAGCTGGATTAGGTTTTAATCCACAGAACAAGCAAGATAAGTTTTCAAAGAATTTCTCAAAATTGCTAGTAAAACAACCGATTCTTAAGTCGAAACAACCTGTTCTTACATGCTTTTATTGCATGAAAAGAGGCCATTCAATCAGATTCTGTAAAATAAGGAAATATTCTGTTCCCAGAGGTTTCATGAAATGGATTCCCAAAGGTTGTGAGGTTACAAATGACAAAAATAAATCAAATGGACCGACATTTGTAAAGGGCCAAATCTTGTTGCTTGAATTCATTTTAATGCAAGGATACTAGAAGAATATGAAGCTCTGAGTCATCTGATCAGGTTCTTGGAAGAAAAGGATTGAGACTGGAACTGAATTAAGGGTGTGTACAGGTCGAAGCTTTTTCAAAAGCCAAAAGAAGCAGTCTTAATCACAAACAATGACTCATTGAAGGGACTTCATAAAAGGATAAGACCTTCCTTATCTTTGCCTTTTTTTTTAATTACCGATTCATGCTTAATTTCATTTTCAAATGAGCAATTACATCTATTTTGGACCTTTCTCAGTCTATGCTTGAAAATCACAGTTTGTCAAAAGGTTGCAGAAAAACAACCGATTGTTTCCTCGAAACAACCAATTGTTTCTTCTCTAACAGCACTGTGAGAAATTGAATTAATTTCTCTATACATTCTGTCTGTTGCAGATCTCAATAATGAAAGAATCTTGAGTCAATAAAGCAGTCTTGAAAGCCTGATTTGGTTATGGAGGAAGTTACAAGATGTCATAAAGGAATATATTCCATATCTTGGAAATTCAAGAGCCTTTATGTCTAGTCAAAGGTCACATGTGCTGACCATGTGTTTTCTGCTCTTTTCTGACGTTCTCTGTGCAGTGCTTGGACCAGTCTCTTGTTTTGAAGACTGAAACCCACAATCACCAAAGGATCAAAGAAGGTCTCTGATTTGTTATAAAATCTGTTGCAGCTGTTTTCCTTCACAAAAACAACCAATTGGGACATCTCTTGGAACATCTCTTTCTCTCCTTGTGTGTGTGCCTTTGTCTCTTTCTGCTGTCATGGATTCCACTCCAGCTACATCCATGAGGATCAAAACAAGGGTTGTAAGGTCAGGAGAAAGGCTTGAGGGCTGGTTTTCAGGAGATAATGAACTAATTGAGAGGTATCGCTTTGAGACAAGTAGAAAAGTGATCAACAATCCAAAAGTTGTCTCCTTTGATTGGTTGAAAAGCCAAAAACTAGACAATGTGAGAAGGCTTCTCAAGGATCATTTACTGAAAAGATTCTTAGTGATGAAGGGAAACATTTATCCAGATTTAATTCGGGTATTCTACACAAACTTAAAGTTTGAAGGAAACAATCTTGTTTCACATGTTAAAGGTGTAGACATGGAGATTACCCATGATGTATGGGCTGTTGTAACTGGGTTGAACTATGCTGGTCTTAGAATCAATAAAGGAAACATTGGTGTTGTGGAAGATTTCAACAAGATTCAATACTACAAAAGTTGTTTAAAGAATCCACAAGCTCAAGTAAGAACTTGTTCTGTTGGAGGATTGAAGTTAGATGAAAGGGTGTTGGCTCTCATTGTCACTTGGATTCTAACTCCAAGGGGGAACAACCATTCTGTTTTAACAGAGTAAGATCTTGTCTATATCTACTGCATCATGAAGAAAGTCAAGATCAGCTGGATTCATATCATCAAAGAGCATATGCAAAAGTCCATGAGGTTAAGTGACTACCATTATCCTTATGCTGTTTTAATCTCTAAATTTCTTCTCTATTTTGAAGTGAATCTTGAAGATGAAACCTCTGAGTTGGTAAAGTCAACACAAGAAGTGAACAATGGTTCACTAAGCAAAATGGGTTTCACCAAGATAAATGGAAGATGGGTGAGCAAAGATGGTGATCATGGTGGTTCCTCAAGTGCTGTAGCTGCTGATTTTGATGAAGAAGATCAAGCTGCTGATATGGATATCCACAATGAAGAACAACCTGCAACTAACTTTGATGCTGGAACAAGTGTTGAACATCAAGGGGATGGGATTCCTTCAATGTCTTCTTTTGAAAGATACATGGTGGATAAACTTGATGGTTTTGCTAAAAATCAAAGAAATCTCCATGATCTTTATGTGACAAATTTCCAAAACATTGACAACAGATTCCAGAGCATAGACACTCGCTTTCAGACCCTGGATGAATAGATTGAAGTTGTTTAGAACCAGATCTTTGAGCTGTAATATGGCAAGGATGACTGAAGAAAAACAATCGGTTGAATGCTCGAAACAACCGATTGTTTTTGCTCTGAAACAATTTTATTACTATTTCTTTTATATTCTGTTTTATCTGGAACAATTTATGTTTTATCTCTTCCTATAATCTATTTGTGAAGACAAATAGGGGGAGAATTTTATGATGTGTTGTCTAAAACTCTATCTGTTTAAGTGATTGTTATTTCTTCTACTGCTGCTACTGATGCTTTATGGTTTGTCTTGGTTTGCCTTTTTGGCTAGTTTTCTCTACTGTATTGGTTAAGCAGAACACAAGCTATATGTGCTATTCTAACCTGTTGCCATAGATGTTGTATATTGCTTAAAATTTGTTTTGCAGGATCTGCTTCAGATCCAAACAAGTGCAACACAAGCAATTAGGGATTTGTCTTCATCAAATAGGGGGAGATTGTTGAATCCAGAGTGATCAAAGGCTTTGAAGAATCCAAATCCAAGTGTTTGATGCAAGGTTGAAGTTGCTGCTGTGTTTAGGATAGGATCTGGGTAGTTTATCTATATAATCCACTCTTTGTTGAATCTAAAGCTAAATTGTTTTTAAATCTTTTAAGATTAAAGTTTTTTTCAAAATAAGTGAAAAACAACCTGTTGTTTTGTCGAAACAACCGATCGTTTTACTCTTATGTGTTTTTGAAAAGGTTGAAAACTGTTTTGGTTGGTTGACTTGCTGTCAAACCAAAACAATCGATTGTTTCGTGCTTTCAATCGATTGTTTGTTTGAAAATCCTAACTAAATTTTGTTTTGTTAGTTGAGTGTGCTTTAAATGATTTTCAACTGAATACGCCCCTGTATTAAATGCTTTGACCAATCTTTGAAAGCTATAAATAGTTTGTTTATGTTTTATAACAAACAAGAAAAAACAAATTTAAGTTTTTCAGTTGTGAGAGATTGCTTTCAAGTTTTGAACATTCACTTTTCAGCTTTGGTTTTCTCAAGAGAGAGTGGAATAGGATTACATCTGTATTGATTTCAGTTTATTCTGTAAACAAGTGTAATTCGTTCTGAATACTTTGTAAATTCTGGTGTTGTAAACCAAAGAGTATTGTGTGCTCTTGAGGTTGTCAAGATCAACATTCTTGGTGTGTGATGTGCCAAAGGAAGTGTGTTTCTTGAAGGGTTCAATGTCACTTCTTTGGTTGTTTTGTGTGTAAACTGTATTTGACTGCTTAGTGGATTGCCCAGTGGATTCTGGGGATTGGATGTAGCTCTTGGTTTAAGAGTGAACCAGTATAAACTATTTGTGTATCTCTTTCTTCCCTTAAACTCATTTAAATTCAGTTGTTATTGATTTGCTGGTATAAACAACCGATTGTTTCGAAGAAACAACCGATTGTTTCGATGTTTTGTGCTTTATATCTTAGCTAACTAAATTTCTGATTGAGTTTCTGATCCTGCCTGTTGACCGGAACGCTGGAAATTGCCTCGTCAAAGATCGACGTGCGCACCGCTTCTCACCTCCGTTCCTCTTCGGGATCTACCTCAAGAACCTGCAAAGAAACAGAGCGGCGCCGCTGCGGCGCCGCTGCGGCCGATCGCACTCCAACGCTCAAGTCAGTGACGGTATCACCAAAAACTAAGAGAACTAGAACCGTGCAAATCCTCTCTCACAGTCAGCTCTAACTCGCAAGCGTAAAGTGTATGAACTGAACGTGCGTACCTCAGAAAGTTTGTTAAGAACTCTTATATACCTGGTAGCTTTCTCTCTCCTGGCAGTTACAGACTTGGACACGTGGCTCGCATCCAACTGTACACGTGCCATCATCTGGAGGCTCCCTGACTTGGCGCTGCTTCTACTCTCATTTTGGCTAAGTTACGTATGCATGGTACTGCCCAGTGCATAGCGAACTTGGGAGTGCGATCTCTACTGGAACTGGCGAGTTAGGGGCCTTCATACACCTTCCCTGTGGTCTCGCCGGTCGCCTTCATAATCTGCTTCTCCTTCATCTTTGGCGATGTGCTCACTCCGGCGATCTCCTTCATCTGGCGACTTCATCTTTAACCTGGCGATCGCCGATCCTGGTAAGCTGGAACTCGGAACACGCCAATATAACAACTGGCGACTACACGAGCCCCCCGACTTCCTTCCCTCTTGCCAACCTGGCGCCTTGCAACACGCCTATACTGTAGCAGGGTGCCACGTCATCACACCCGACCACCAGGGCGGTACACAAGCCCCCCAGTCTTAAGCGAAGACTTGTCTAGCGAAAAGACTGAAAGAGCCTACGTCTACACCGATCTACGTGGCACTGACGCAGAATTCCAAACGGTTGTACCTTCTGCTGCTCTGACGCTCCACCAAACCCCTCACTCATCGTTCGACACGTGGCTTCATCAACGGCTCTCTTCATTTGCCGTTTGCGCTTCCTAAACCCATTTCGAAAAACCCTTAAACCCATTTCGCTCCACTGTTCCATCACTTTCTTCGTGCTTGCAAACGCTCTAACTTCCTTCTGCGAAAACTCTCAACGCTCTTCAACGCTCTAGATCACCATCTTCCTCCATCGTCTTCCCGATCATCGAAAGGTAACCACTTTCCTTCATCTGCTGGTTTTCCTTGCATTTTCACCGATTTGCATCATCCTGTAACTGCTTGGTGCATACGCTGTGGGTTGTTTTTCCATTTCTCCTTCTGCGTAACTTAGGGCTTTGTCGATCGTCGCAACGAACCTACATTCGTTCGTTTTTTTACCTTCCTTCTATGATCGAGTCAGCCTCTGTAACCCCCTGATCATTTTTCCTTTCTTCTTCCTTTGCAGTTGCTATCATGACTCGCACAAAGATTACCCCGAACCCCCCTCCTTCAGCACGAAACCTCCCTTCACGAGCACACGACCCAACACAAGTTCGTGGCGCTTCATCTTCGCAGGCTGAGAGGCCTGCATCTTCCCAACCTGCCCTGGCCCAGGCGACTCCATCTAACGCTGGAAGAGCCCCCGTTCCTCCGCCAGACTTCAAAACTTTATACCCCTGGGCTAACTCAACCCTTCTGAAAGAAACATCCTCTGTGAACACTGCGGGAGCGGTCCTGCGGCTGACTAAGGGGGACGAGATCTATCAGTCGTTTCACAAGGAGCACGACAAGAAGATGATGGTGCTGCCTTGCCCCGCCGACCTGCCCGTGTGTGTTGATGACAAAGTAAGCGCCGACGGGCCCTTCTGCTTTGTCTATACGACTTTGTTCAAGAAGGTTAGGCTCAGGTTCCCTTTCACCCGATTCGAGAGGGAACTTCTTACCGAGCTCAACATTGCTGCCGCCCAGCTCCACCCCAACAACTGGGCGTTTGTTCGAGCTTTTCAAGTAATGTGCGCCCACCTGGGGTTGCCCGCGTCGGTGGACGTGTTTTTGTTCCTTTTCGAAGCCAAGCACCCAGGAGACCGTCTGTGGATCAGCTTGAACGCGATTGCTGGAAGGTCCATCTTTACCATCTTCCAGCAATCGTACAAAGACTGGAAGGGGAAGTTCGTCCAAGTACGTGCAAACGACAAGGACACCTCCCTTCTCGATGGCTTCCCCTTGTACTGGGTGGACAAGGGGAAGAAGGAATCCAAGAGTTGCTTCAGGAGGCCCAGAAGTCCTGATAGCATGGGAGCATTGGACAGAGACCTCTGTCTCTTCTGGAAGAAGGTGGCGGACGCCAATATATCATTCCTCACCACCACCTTGATATGCTTCGAATTTTACAAAGATCAGCTAGAAATTCGAATAGGTTAGGACATTAAACTCTTGTCTTGATACTGCTTCTGTTTAGCTGTTTCTGGGCGTCTTGTGCGTTATGCGCAAGACTTTGGTTTTACCTTTCCTGCATATATCATCTGCTTTGCTGTTTTATTACCTTATGCACTCATTCGTTTTCCTTGAGTTAACCCATGCATCTTTGTTCCCTGCAGACGACATGTTGCCCAGAAACATGCTCGCTGAGCTGAAGGCGCTCGCCCGAAACCACGGGTTGGCGACCGGTTCCCAAACGGTGCCCAACTCGGTGGTAGAGGCCGCCATTGTCCAAGGGCGGTCACCACCGAAGGAACCCGCCCAACGCAAAAAATTGGTCCTTAAGAGACCTAAAAGGAAAGCCCCTCAAGTCATCCATGAGGAGGAAGAAGAGGACGACGAGGTCACCGAGGATGGCCTGGTTACGAAGAGGAAGAGGGTGGCACCCTCTTCACCACCTGCTCCACCCCCTCTTCCAACCTCAACACCACCCTCGACGCCTGCTCCTCATCCATCATCGCCAACACCACAGGCTCCTTCCTCGCCAGTCCAAGCGGTTCCACTGGCCACTGCGCCACCTGCAGCTGAGGCCCAAGAGCCAAATTTCCTGGAGGACCCCCCAAGCGCCTCTACGCCATACGTGTCAGCCGGAGGGGGCCCCCCTTCAAACACTTCAGCTGCAGAAAATGTTCCAATCGGGGATGAGGTTGCTCATACCTATCCGATTCTGATTACCGAATCCCTGATTGCGTCGCCACGCCAGGAAGCAACCACTGAAGAACCTGCTAAGGAAGGTGGCGACGAGAACCCACAACAAGCCCACCTGGCGCCTCTCCAAGCAGCAAACCTTCCCCTTGAGGTCACAAGGATGTGGGAACCTCTAACTGCCAAACTGAAAACCATAGCAGAGGATATCCCAGCGATCATAACCAGGGCTGTGGAAGGCTCAACCAGGAGGCTCCAAGACGACCTCTTCAACCTCAAAACCGAAAACAGCACCATGAAGATCGAGGTGGAGAAGTTGTCCTTCAGCCTGACGCTCGCAGAAATCGAACACTCCCGAGTGGAGGATGCAATGAATACCGAGCTCAGGCTGGCGCGCAAGGAGGCTACTGACCTTCGCCGCAAAGTTCACGATCTTGCCCAAGAGAAGGTCGAGCTGGAAAGCAAAATCGTGCCTCTTCGCCGCTAAGGTGCAAAAACTGGAGCAGAGGTCGATCGACCGAGAGAAACTACTTGGGCAAGTAGAAAAGGCGAGGGACGACGCCATGGCTGATCTCGTCGAGGCCAACAAAGAGAAGGGAAAGATGGCTGCTGAGTTGGCCCAAGCGCAATCGGAATCCAAGAAGGTTACTGAAGACCTTCTCCAGGCTCAAGAGACCAACGAACAACTTAAAAAACAGGTTGAAGAGCTGGAACAGCAGAATAAAGAGCTGAAAGAGCAAACCGAAGACCTCAAGAAGCGGATTGAGGAACTTCAGGGGCAAATCGAAGAACTCAAGCTAAATTCTGCTCAGATTCTGGCTGCTGGATTCGAAGCTGCGCGGGAACAATTCGCTTGCCTATTCCCCGATCTGGATCTTAGCCTGGTGTCGCTGAACAACGAAGTAGTAGATGGAAAGGTCGTTCCTGCTGAAGACTAATCAACTCCACTTCATCTGCTACTTTTATGATTTTCCTTGTATATACCTTGTAATAAACCCGTGCATATGTGCTTTTAACAGATACTTATCTCAATGACAAAGTTTGGATATTCCCTCTCCTGACTTCTTTAAGCGCTTTAACCTTCTTTGCATGTTCAACTTTGTCGGATTTAACTTAACGATTTTGCAAACACGACCTTTTGACTTAACTGCTTCGAACCACTTCAAACTCAAGTAATAATCACTTTAACCAACTTGTACTCTTAAGGCAACTAACCTTATCGCAAGAATACCCTTCAAGCAACGAACTGTAACTCAATTATTGGCTCAAACACCGTCCCACTCGACCTGCTTCATCAAACAAGTCTTTTAACCTTCTCGCCGCTGTTTGAACTTTTCCCGATCGCCAAGAACTCTTGGTAACATTAGCTTTTCCTAGCCTCATGCTTTGGCAATCGTTTCTTTGCATGGGGGCAGAGACGCCTTTAGGGATCTCTCTTTACCCTCCTGGACTTCAGAACAAAGACCGGCTGACTAGGTGTTCTCTTCGAACCTACCTTAACCACCTTCCATACTTCTTCCACCCTCTGCGCCATACCTAAACTCGTTCGAGACGAGAAGGATTTTATCTTGCCTAAGCTCGCATGTAAGCGAGACGGTCTTTAACTGGTGCCTCAACTTGCCCAGGGTGTACATCTCCTCCCCCCTGGATGCACTGAGGACCTTTCTCTTTCTCGCCTGCACTCGCTCGACGGCGAGGAGGTCTTTAACTGGCCTTAGCTCGCTCAACGGCGAGAAGGACTTTATCTGGTTCCTCAACTTGCCCAGGGTGTACATCTCCTCCCCCCTGGATGCACTGAGGACCTTTCTCTTTCTCGCCTACACTCGCTCGACGGCGAGGAGGTCTTTAACTTGCCTCAAAACGCGCGAGGGCGTCGAGGTCTTTCATCTGGTGCCTCCGATCGCCGAAAGACGATGAGGACTTTAAAACTTTAACTGGTGCCTCCAATCGCCGAAAAACGATGAGGACTTAAAAACTTTTAACTGGAAGCATGCGATATATCTTTTCCTGCCCTAAATCACTTACAAGTGACAAGGTCTTTCTTCAAAAATTTTGGAAAACAGCAAACATGCAACCAGAAAACGCCTTATACTTCGAAAACTCTTCTTTTACTGGGTGGCCTCATTAAAAACCCTCCTTAGGGAAAAAAGAGTGCCCCCTTGAAACTGTTTTAATAGAGACATTGTAATATAACATTTGTGTTTGTCTTTACTTACAAAGCTCTTAACTATAGTACAACTTCAGGTGTGTGGCGTTCCAGGTGCGAGGAATCGCCCCTCCTTCCAGCGTCTCTAAGCGGTAGGCCCCGTTCCCGAGCGCCTCGGTTATTCTGAACGGTCCAGTCCACTTGGGTGACATTTTATTCTCCATCTCGTACTGGTGGGCCTTCCTCATTACCAAGTCGCCCTCTCTAAACTGCCTTGGCGTCACCTTCGAGTTGTATCTTCGTTCAACCCTTCTCTTCACGGCCTCAGCCTTCAACCTCGCCTCTTCTCTGACTTCATCCAGCAGATCCAGGTTCAGCCTTCTCTCTTCATTCGAGTCTTCCTCTACGAAGTTCTGGAATCTCGGCGAGCTCTCCTGGATCTCCACCGGAATCATGGCATCACACCCATAGACCAAGCTGAACGGGGTCTCGTGGGTTCCTAACTGCTCGGTGGTGTGGTACGCCCAGACTATACGGGGCACCTCCTCAGCCCAACTTCCCTTGGCTTTCTCAAGCCTTCTCTTCAAACCTCTCAACAACACCCGATTAGCTGACTCCACCTGGCCATTTGTCTGAGGGTGCTCGACGGATGCAAACACTTGTTGAATTCCCACCCCTTCGCAAAGCTTCTTCAACAGGTGGCTTGCAAACTGCGTCTCATTATCTGACACCAGGCGCTTAGGCACTCCAAACCGGCACACGATGTTCTTCCATACAAAACCTTCGATCTTGTGTGCGGTGATCTGGGCCACTGGTTCTGCTTCAATCCACTTGGTGAAATACTCAATCGCCACCACCAAGTACTTCATTTGCCTGATCGCCAGCGGGAAAGGTCCCAGGATGTCGATTCCCCAAGTATGAAACGGCCAAGGGCTATAGATCGACTTCAACTCCTCGGGAGGTGCCTTATGCCAATCGGCGTGCTGCTGGCATTGTTTACAACATTGGGCATATTTCTTGCAATCTTCTCTCATGGATGGCCAGTAGTAGCCTGCACGGAGAGTCCTCGCGGCCAGAGCTCGACCCCCGACGTGGCTTCCGCATATACCCTCGTGGAGCTCTGCCATGATCCTCGTGCACTTCTCGCCGTGTATACATTCCAGGAGTGGGTGAGTGAACCCAAACCTGTACAGATCGCCGTCGATCAATGTGTACTTGCTGGAATTTTTCTTTACCTTCCTAGCTTCTGTCGGATCCAGCGGGAGGAGGCCATCTGCCAAACACCGCTTGTACTGTGTTATCCAAGTGTCTGGCTCATGGGTGGCGCAGATCTGCGTCATGTTCACCTTTTCTCCTCGACATGCTCTAATTCTCGGCGATCTCAGAGTTTCTTGCGTTAGGGACTTATGGCTTCTCGCTGCTTTCTCCGTCAACTTGCTTATCTGAAGGACCAGGTGATCTGCTACAAATGCCCTTGGCGTCTTCAGAGTTTCTTGAATCACCGTCCTCTGCCTACCCCCTTGCCTGAGCTGGCGAGCTTAGCAAGCAAGTCAGCTCGGGCATTCTGCTCTCTGGGCACATGTACTACTTCAAAAGAGGCAAAGGAACTCTTCAATTCCTGCACATACGCCAAGTAAGCCGCCATTTGTGGATCTTTAGCCTGGAACTCGCCTGTTACTTGCCCCGTGACTAGCAGCGAGTCACTCTTAGCCATCAACACTCTAGCTCCCATCTCCTTGGCCAGCAAAATTCCGGCGATCAGCGCCTCATACTCTGCTTGATTGTTGCTGGCTTTGAAGGTGAACCTCAGAGATTGCTCGATCAGCACGCCGTTGGGTCCTTCCAATATGACTCCAGCACCGCTGCCCTGCTGGTTCGACGATCCATCCACCGAAAGTACCCAACGGAAATCGTCCCCTTCAACCCGCGTCGCCTCTGATGAGAGCTCGACCACGAAATCTGCAAAGATTTGCCCCTTGATCGGGCCTCGGGGTTCGTACTTAATATCAAACTCTGACAACTCTACCGCCCACTTCACCATCCTTCCCGCAACGTCGGGTTTCTTCAAGACCTTCTGGATGGGCAGGTCAGTCATCACCAGTATTGTGAAACTGTGGAAGTAGTGGCGCAACCTCCTCGCCGATAACACCACAGCCAGCGCAGCCTTCTCCAGGGCCTGATATCTCGTTTCTGGGCCCTGCAACACCTTGCTCACAAAATAAATAGGCTTCTGAGCCTGATCTTGATCCTGGGCGAGCACCGCACTCACCGCCCTCTCAGTCACAGCAAAATACAACCTGAGAGGGATTCCCGCCAGCGGTTTGCACAGAACCGGCGGGCTCGCCAGATACTCCTTCAGTTTGGCGAAAGCTTCCTCGCATTCTTTCGTCCAAGCAAACTTATTATTGCGCCGCAGACATTGAAAATAGGGATGCCCCTTTTCTCCGCTAGCTGACACGAAGCGAGATAGGGCTGCCATCCGACCTGTTAGCTGCTGGACTTCTTTCACCGTAGCCGGGCTCCTCATCGCCAAGATGGCGGCACACTTGTCTGGGTTGGCTTCTATTCCTCTTTCTGTCAAGAGAAAACCCAAAAACTTTCCAGCCTCCACGCCGAAAATGCATTTCTCCGGGTTGAGCTTTAACTTGAACTTGGCGATCGTCGTGAACAATTCTTCCAAGTCTGCAACGTGCTTGCTCTTTTCCTGCGAGGTCACGACCATGTCATCGACGTAGGCTTGCACGTTCCTTCCCAGCATTGGTGCAAGTACTCGATCCATCAGCCTCTGGTACGTGGCCCCCGCGTTCTTCAGCCCAAACGGCATCACCTTATAGCAGTAGCACGATCTCTCCGTCATGAAGGCTGTTTTCTCTTCATCCATGGGATGCATCTTGATCTGATTATATCCTGAGAAGGCATCCAGGAAACTCAGCAACTTACACCCTGCAGCACTATCAACCAGGGCATCTATGCTTGGTAAAGGATACGAATCCTTTGGGCAAGCTTTGTTCAGGTCGGTGAAATCGACGCACATGCGCCATTTCCCGTTGCTCTTCTTCACCAGCACGACATTTGCCAACCATTCAGGGTACTGGACTTCCCTGATGTGGCCTGCAGCGAGGAGTTTCTGTGTTTCGTCCCTGATCGCCTGCCTCCTCTCCTCGTTGAACTTTCTTCTTCTTTGTCGCACCGGTCTCACCAAATTGTCCATCGCCAGATGATGGCACAAGAAGTCGGGATCAATCCCGGGCATGTCCGAAGCGGACCATGCAAACGCGTCCAGATGCCGCTCAATCACCTTGGCGATTTGGTCCTGAAGATCGACCTTCAGAGAACTTCCCAGCTTGAAGATTTTTCCTCCGATCTCCTTTTCGAGCCACTGCTCGACATGTTTAGGCCTGGATTCTCTGGCGATCACCGCCCTAGCGATTCCCTGTTCCCTTGCTTCCTCGGGGCGATTCCGCGCCTCTTCCTTCTCCAGGCCAGCATTCCTCTCCCCTAGCTCAGCGTCTACCATCTCTATATCTCTTCCGGCAGCCTCCTCTGTTACCGTCGATCTGGGCTTCACACCGGGAGGTGGGGTGGTTGTTACGTAACTTACTGATCTTTTGTTTTTCAGGCTATTCTCATAGCACCTTTTCGCTTCTTTTTGATCAGACTTGATCGTGATCACCACCCCTTCCATGGATGGCAACTTTACTTTCATGTGCCGAGTCGACGGAATGGCGCCTATCCTGTTAAGCGTGGGCCTTCCCAACAGGATGTTATACGCTGAAGGGGCATTTACGATGAGGTACTTGATTTTCTCTGTCCTTGACCCAGCCTCATCTGTAAACGTGGTTCTCAGCTCAATGTACCCCCTGACCTCCACCTGGTCACCAGCGAACCCATATAAGCACCCTCCATAGGGCCTTAGCTGGTCAAGGGGCAATTCCAGCTGCGTGAAAGTCGGCCAGAACATCACGTTTGCCGAGCTTCCTTGGTCCACCAGAACTCTGTGGACCTTCCTTCCCGCTGTAACCAATGAAATAACTATGGGATCGTTGTCATGAGGCACAACGTCCCGAAGATCCTGCTTTGTGAACGTAATGTCCACTTCCGGCGAGTGATCTTCAAACATGTCCACTGTCATCACCGATCGCGCATACTTTTTCCTCTGCGATGCGGTGCATCCACCACCTGAGAAACCCCCTGCAATGGTGTGGATCTCCCCGTGGATAGGCATCTCGTGTTGCTGGGCTTCTCCACCTGCTGGCTGGGAACTCGACGCTCCCCCCGTCCTCCTGTCCAGCAGATAGTCATTTAGGAACCCGCTCTTAACCAGATCGTCGAGCTGGTATCCTAAAGACAAACACGAGTCCAAAGTGTGGCCAAAACATTGGTGGAACTCGCACCAGGCGTCCGGCTTTGACCCCAGCACCTTGTCGCCCACCTTCTCAGGCGCCTTCAACCTAGCAGATATGTTAGGAATGGCGATCAGGTCCGCCAGTCCCATGACAAACTTGTGCTTAGGCGGACGATTGTATTCCCGGCGTGCTGGTTGCTGGCGTGCTTGGCTTCTTCCCTTGTTTCTCCTGTCGTAAGGATGGCGAGTCCTTTGGTCTTTCCTGGCCGCCGCCGCCGTTTCCAGCACCCTCTGCGGCTGGATCCTGGTCTGGGCGCGTGGCCTGGCGGGAGCCACGCTGCCTCTTTTCTCGGTGACTTCACTCTCGTCGGCGATGTGAGCCACCGCAAGTCGCCTGACCTCAGCAAATGTCGCGGGGTGAGCCCTGATCAAGGCCTTGCAGAATGGTCCTGGCTGCACGCCCTTCTTGAATGCATAGACCAGCATTTCTTCATCCTTGGCCGGCGATCTGACCATCTGCGCCCCAAAGCGATTCAGGTAGTCTCTGAGGGACTCTCCCTGGTACTGCCTTATATCAAACAGATCATAAGACACCCTGGGCGGTGCCTTATTCACTATGTACTGCTCAACGAAGATCTTCGAGAACTGTTGAAAATTGGTTATGTGGCCGTTAGGCAGGCTCACAAACCACTCCATAGCCGTTCCTTGGAGCGTACTCACGAACATCTTGCAGTAGACGGCGTCTGACCCTCCCGACAGCATCATCTGCGTATGGAACGTGGTCAGATGAGCCTCTGGATCCTCCACGCCGGTAAAGACAGCCTTAACCGGGACCACGCTCGTGGGAATTGGCGTGTCGGTTATCGCCTGAACGAAAGGCATTGGGAAAACACGAGGTGGCGTCGACGGCGCCACCACTTCAACAGAAGAACGTCCTTGCTGCTCCTGAAGAGCTCGACGCAGCTCCTCAGTCACCTTGCTGAGCTCCTCGTTTCTGGCGCGAGAGGCGACCAGGTCCTCATGTATTCTAGCCTGCTCTACGCGCGAGGCTTCCACAGTTGCCTGCAACGAGCGCATCATCTCTGCCATCTGCGCCATGGTCATGGCGGCGTCGCCTTCAGCAGCGACAGGCGCCACGGGACTGGAACGATTGCTTCTCATTTTTCTCATTAACTTCAGCGAATCACAGGAATGCAGCGAACAACACCTCAGCCACGATCGAATCAGCGATCAACCGGAGAAAAAAGCGCGAAACTTGCGCAAGAAAACTCAAGAACACCGTAAGCCTTCAAAGAACCACAACTTCACTAGAAACCAACGCTTCCCCGCGGACAACCAAACTCACGCTGTGGATGGGAGCAAGTTTTACACGGCCCCACGGTGGGCGCCTGATGATCCTGCCTGTTGACCGGAACGCTGGAAACTGCCTCGTCAAAGGATCGACGTGCGCACCGCTTCTCACCTCCGTTCCTCTTCGGGATCTACCTCAAGAACCTGCAAAGAAACAGTACGGCGCCGCTGCGGCCGATCGCACTCCAATGCTCAAGTCAGTGACGATATCACCAAAAACTAAGTGAACAAGAACCGTGCAAATCCTCTCTCACAGTCAGCTCTATCACTCGCAAGCGTAAAGTGTATAAACTGAACGTGCGTACCTCAGAAAGTTTGTTAAGAACCCTTATATACCTGGTAGCTTTCTCTCTCCTGGCAGTTATAGACTTGGACACGTGGCTCGCATCCAACTGTACACGTGCCATCATCTGGAGGCTCCCTGACTTTGCGCTGCTTCTACTCTCATTTTGGCTAAGTTACTTATGCATGGTACTGCCCAGTGCATAGCTAACTTGGGAGTGCGATCTCTACTGGAACTGGCGAGTTAGGGGCCTTCATACACCTTCCTTGTGGTCTCGCCGGCCGCCTTCACAATCTGCTTCTCCTTCATCTTCGGCGATGTGCTCGCCCTGGCGATCTCCAATGGCTAGGTCGCCTGAATCTACATCTGGCGACTTCATCTTCAACCTGGCGATCGCCGATTCTGATAAGCTGGAAATCGGAACACGCCAATATAACAACTGGCGACTACACGAGCCCCCCCGACTTCCTTCCCTTCTGCCAACCTGGCGCCTTGTCAACACGCTTATACTGTAGGAGGATGCCACGTCATCACACCCGACCACCAGGGCGGTACAGTTACTTAGTGAATACCCAGTGGTTTTCTGGGGACTGGATGTAGCTATGGTAAGGAGTGAACTAGTTTAATTGATTGTGTGATCTTCTCTTTCCCTCAGTCATTTAAAATCTTATTGAATTTGGATTTTAACGTTGTTTCCATAAACAATCGATTAAAACGTAATTCCAACCGGTTGTCTTTCTGATAGCTGGTTTAACGGTTCTGTTTTTTTGGCTGATCTGATTTTTTTATCTGTAAATCAATATCAATCTTCATTCTTAACATATATTTGTGAAAAACACCTCTTAAACATTTCATCCCCTCTCTTGTTAAGCCCATTAATACTTACAATTGGCATCAAGAGCTAGGTTCTTGAAATTTACTGAAGTCCTGTTTTTCAAAACTTTTTGAATGGTTGACAAGTTTGTTAGAATGGATGGCTTTAAACTAAAGGGGGGGGGGGGGTTGCATTGTTTAAAGAGGGTTTTCGCAAGCTTTTAGTCAAGAATGAAATTCTCTCAAGAAACAATTGATAAGGAATCCAGTTTGCCAAAACAGCAGTACCAGAAAAATCAATCGGTTGTTTATACCAGCAAACAAATATCAAAAATGAATTTAAAGAGATTAAGGATAGAGAGATTGCACACAGAAGTTTATACTGGTTCACTCTAAACCCAGAGCTACATCCAGTCTTCTCAGAAACCACTGAGGAAATCCACTAAGCAACCACACCTTGATCACTTACACCACAACCAAGAAAGTGACCTTGATCCCCTCAAGACACACACTTCTCTTGGCCAACACACCAACACTAAGATTGTTGATCTTGATCCCCTCAAGAACACGCAACAAATCTCAGCAAACACACAAACAAAACTTGTTCAACAGAGTACAAGGATTACACTTGTTACAGAAGATAATCTGAAATCAATACAACCAGAATCCTATTCCACACACTTTGATCAATCACAAACTCTAAGCAATCTCAGCTCTTTGAAAAACTCAAAAAACTCTATTCAAAATCTTGTTTTTCAAATTTGTTTTTTTTGAATTTATTCAAAGATGTTGTTTGTTATCAAATCTTAACAAACTCTTAAATTGCATTTAAAGATTGGTCAAAGCATTTAAAGACTGGAGCGTAAGCAGTTAAATCATTTAAAGCTCAGTCAAAGATAAAACAATTTTTCTGTTATGGTACCAAAACAAACAATCGGTTGTTTCCTCGAATCAATCGGTTGTTTTGGTTTTAACAGCTCAACCATTTGAAAAACAGTTTTCAAACTTTTCTAAAAACATCTAAGTATAAACAATCGGTTGTTTCGACAAAACAATCGGTTGTTTTTAACTTAGTTTGAAAAACATTTTTCTTTCAAAAAGATTGAGAATGGCTATGCTTTGGATTCAATCAAGAGGTGGATTACATACACAATCTACCCCAGATCCTAACTAAAACAGCATAGCAACAGCAAGCACAGCCAAGGCTTCAACATCCTTCAAAGGGTTTGGATTCTTCAAAGCTTGAACACCACTTGGTTCAACAAAGTTGCCTTTTGGGGAAGGAGCTTCTATTAATAGACCACCTTTATTCTGTGGTTTAAACTATCAATTCTGGAAAATTAGAATGAATTTTTTTTATTCAATCTACAGATAAAGGAATTTGGGAAGCCATAGAGAATGAACCCTTTATCCCAAGTCAAAAAGGATGATGTGTTTGTTGATAAGCCTTCATCTGAATGGACTGAGTCAGACAGCAAGAAAGCTAAGTTTGATTGGATTGCAAAAAATATTATAACTTCTACTTTAAGCTGTGATGAATTTTTCAAGGTGTCACAATGCAATTTTGCAAAAGAAATGTGGGATATTCTTGAGGTCACACATGAGGGAGCCAATGATGTGAAAAGGGCAAGAAAGCATGCTCTCATCCAAGAATATGAGTTATTCAAGATGCAGAAAGGGGAAAGAATTTCTGAAGTCCAGAAACGTTTTTCTCACATTTTGAATCACCTAATGAGTCTTGGAAAAAGATTTGACAAAGAGGAGCTGAATATAAAGATTTTAAAGTGTCTTGATAGGTCTTGGCAGCCAAGGTTACTGCAATTTTTGAATCAAAGGATCTAACATCCATGACAACAACCTCATTGTTTGGTAAGCTAAGAGAACATGAACCTGAAATGAATAGGTTATTTGTCCAAGAAAGTGAGGATAAACACATAAAAGGAATAACCCTGAAAGCAGCTGGCCAGAAAAGATATCAAGATTCCAGTGACAGTGGAGAAGACACAATGAGTTTGCTATGAAAAAAAGTTCAGCAAATTCTTGAAGAAGAACAACAAAGGCCAATCTTCTAAAAGGTATAGTTCCAAGAAAGTGAATGATTTCAATCATAATAAATATACTTGTTTTGGTTGTGGTGAGCAGGGACACATCAAGGCAGATTGTGCTAACAATGAGAACAAAGAGAAAGCAAAATTCAAAGGAGAAAGAAGAGGCAAGATCAAGAAAACATATGTAGCTTGGGATGACAACGAAATGTCCTCTTCCAGTTCTTCAGAGATGCATAAGGTAATATGTGCTTGAAGGCATCAACATCAAGCAATGTAAGTTCATCTTCTTCATCCAAGGGTAATAACTACTATCAACTCCTTGTAGCATTTAAAGAAACACATGAAGAAGCTAATAGATTGGCTCTCCTGAACAACCGATTGAAAGGATTGAATAACTGACTTGAAAACAGAGTTAAATCACTGGAAGAAGAGTTGGAAAAAGCTAAAATTGATTTTGAAAATTTGGATTTGATTTACAAGAACTATTCTTGCATGTGTGACTCAAGTGTTTGTGAAAACTGTGAATCTCTTGAAAAGAAGGTTCACTACCTTGTGAAAATTATGGATAGGCTTTTAATAGGAAAATCCAACTTTGAGAGTGTTATTGGAAAAATTTTGTTTTTGGAAAATCTGGTTTAGGATTTAATCCACAGAGTAAAAAGAATGGGATTTCAAAACCTTTTTCAACTGTGCCAAAAAATCAACTGATTAAAAGATCGAAACAACCGGTTGTTACATGCTTTTATTGTATGAAGAGAGGTCATTCTGTCAGGTTCTGCAGAATTTGTAAAATTCTTGGTCTTAAAGGTATTTTGAAATGGATTCCAAGAAATATTGTTGATTATGATGATAAAACTAACATAAAAGGTCCCCAATTCTTTAAGGGATCAAATCTTGTTATTTGATATGTTCTTTTTTGCAGAACTTTGCTTCCACAATGAAGGATATGTAGAATCTGGATTTCATGGATGCAAGTACTTAAGACAGAGCTTAGATTTTGGAATTATGAACTGTCTCAAATCTGTACTAAAATCTTGAAGGATAATTCCTTATTCTTTCTATGCTTAAACATTCAGTTTTAAATCAAATTCTGTATTTTCATTCTTGGGTTCTAGATTATTTTGATTTGTATTTCTTCTATTCCAATACAAACACTATGTGCTTTAATATGAATCTTTGTATATTTGATTTTTGTTAAATGAATTTTGGTTTTCTAACTTCATTCCGTTGTTGTAGAATTTCAATCAATTGTTTCAACCCTGATAACACTGGTCAAATTTGCTTTAATTCTCTATGCCTTGATTTGCTTCTCTGATCAATCCTAGTGTCGTTAGTAGTCAATGGTGCATTAATTACAGCTTTGAACATGTATTCTATGTGCAATATATTTTTCTTTACATTAAAAATTAAAATCCTTTTAAGCTTGGTCAAATCAGCATGTGATTTCTCTCTTTGTGCTTTATGTTAGGGTCTGATAGTCTACTTTATTGCCTTTGATTTGATTCCTTTTCGTTTGAATTTTAACTCACTAAATGCCAAAGCTTTGACTACCTTTTTTGGTTATAAAAATGTGTGGTTATTAGTTGTTCTTCTTCATAAGAAACAACCAGCTATTTTCTCTTCTGCTATAATATTTTTCTGCAGTTTTCCTACACTCTTTTGCTCTCACTAAATCATGGAATCAACTCCTCCATCATCCAAGAGGATGAAGACAAGGGCTGTGAGAAGCGGAGGTAAACTTGAAATCTGGTTTGCAAGAGAATCTGAATTGATTGAGAAAATCCTACATGAGACATGTAGGAAAGTTGTCAATACTCCAAAACTGGTTTCCTTCAGCTAGATGAAACAGCAAAACCTCATTGAAGTGAGGAATCTCTTGAAGGAACAAAAGCTGAAGCGGTTTCTTGAAATGTCTGGAAATATATATCCAAATTTGGTTAAAGTCTTCTATACAAACCTTCAATTTAATGGTGATAATCTCAGCTCTCATGTGAAAGGGGTGGGCATTGAGATCACCCATGAGGTTTGGACTGCCATAACTTGGTTAAAGTACACTGGACTGAGAATCAATAAAGGCAACCTAGGAGTGGTGGAAGAATTTAACAAGACACAATTCTACAAGAGTTGCCTTAAAAATCGTATCTTAAAAGTGAGGAATTTTTCAGTTGGAGGATTAAAGTTGGATGAGAGGCTCACTGCCTTCATCATCTCCTGGATAGTCTCACTAAGGGGTAGCAACCATTCCACTCTCTCAGAAGAAGACTTGGTTCTGATTTACTACATCTTGAACAAAGTCAAGCTGAATTGGATCCACATCTTTATGGACCACATGCAAAAAGCAACAAGGTTAGTGATTTCCATTATCCTTATGCCATTTTGATTTCTAAATTTCTACACTATTTTGAAGTGGATTTGGAGGAAGAACTGGCTGAGGTTGTGAAGCCCTCAAGTGAAATCAATAGTGGTTCCCTAAGCAAAATGGGGTTTACCAAAATAGGTGGAAAGTGGGTGAGTAAAGATGAATATCAAGCTGGTCCAAGTGGAGCTCATGCTGAGGAAGGAAAAGAAGCTACAACAACCACAGAAGAACCTACTGCTGAGGTATATGAAGTTGGACAAAGCTTTGATCATATGAATGAGAGGATAACCTCAATGTCTCCCTTTGAAAGGCTCATGGTGAGTAGGATGGATAACTTTACTGAAAATCAAAGAAGCCTTCATGAGTTATGTGAGACAAGGTTCCAGAATATGGATTCAAGGTTCCAGACCTTGGATAAGCAAATTGAGGAAGTACATAATCAACTCCTTGATCTGCAATATGGCAAGGATGAATGAAGCAAGTTTACAACTTTCTTTTACAATTCCGGTTTAATTTTCTGAACAATTGCCTTTTCCTTATGCTATTTTTCATCCTTTTTTCACTTTATTTGTGAATACAAATAGGGGGAGAAGTGGTTTGGGTTGAAATGTTCTTATCTGCACCTATTTTTGCTTGAACATTGCCTTGACTGTTTTTAAGCTGCTACTATAATTCTGAATTTTAATCGGTTAATCCTGCGATTTAACCGACTGTTTTTCTACTGCTGCACCTATGCATGTGTTGTCGGTTTTCACAGTGATTTGGTTGATGTTTCTATTTAAAAATCACCTAGTGGAACTGGTTGTGGTGTTTGATTAATCTGGAATAGATTATACTATGTTTCTGCATCTGTTTGTGATTGCAGGTTGTGCCAAATTCTAAACAGAACATTCCAAAGCATCCCAGGGATTTGTCTTCATCAAATAGGGGGAGAATGCGGAAAATGAAGCTTTGATGCCTCCAAACCTATGAAGAAAGCTTGAAGCCAGTGTTGCTGTGTTTGAGGTTTAGTTCTAGGTTGTCTAGAATTTGTAAAGTTCATTCTTAAACCAATGCATAGCTAAATCAATATGTTTTGGAAAAAGAAAAATATTTTTCTAAGAAAAGTGAAAAACAACCGCTTGATGTTACAGTTTAGTCGGTTGTTTTACACTCAGCTTGATTGGAGGGTTTTTCAAACTGTTTTTTGGTTGACTAACTGTCAAAACCAATTCAACTGGTTAAAACGACATTTCAACCGGTTGATTTTTGAATTTCTTAACAGTGTTTCAAAATCTTGTTAAATCTGTTTTCAGTTGATTTGAAACTGTTTTAGCTCGTGATTATCTGCCTAAAATGGCTAGATTGAAGAGCTATAAAACTGGTTACCCTCAATATTTAAAAACACACAGAAAGTGAGATTAAGAAAGATCTTTGAGGGAGATTTGATTCAAGCTTTGCTAAGATTGCCTAAGGTTGTGCAAGTGGTTCAAGAAGTGAATTAGGAGCTTTGTGATTTCCTGTACTCCAGGTGTAATTTGTTCCTTATATTCCTGTAATTGTTTTTCATTTTGTGTTATTGTAAAACATTGAATCTGTAAGGTCAGAGGTTGTTCTGATTGTGATTGTGTGAAAAGGCAAAGAGGGTGTGTGCTCTTGTGGGATCAAGATCACCTCTTTGCAGTGTTGTGTGATTGTAATTTGTTGTTGGTTACTTAGTGAATACCTAGTGGTTTTCTGGGGACTGGATATAGCTCTGGTAAGGAGTGAACCAGTATAATTTATTGCATGATCTTCTCTTTCCCTCACTCATTTAAAATCTTATTGAATTGTGATTTTAACATTGGTGCCATAAACAATCGGTTAAGACGTAATTTCAACCGGTTGTTTTTCTAATAGTTGGTTTAACAATTTTGTTTTCTGATTTGTTTATCTGTAAATAAATATCAATCTTCATTCTTAACATATATTTTCAAAAACTTCCCTTAAGCAATTCACCCCGCTCTTGTTAAGGCCATTAATACTTACAGACCTGGTTATTCGTCTGATGATGCTCCATAGAGGCAAACACCTGTTTAATATCGAGCTCCGTGCATAGCGTGCATAACTTCTAACTTGCAAACTGGGTACCACTATCGGATACCAAGTGCATTGGGATCCCGAAACGATAGACATTGTTTTTCCACACAAAGTGATGAACCTTGCGGACGGTTATCTACGCAACTAGCTCAACTTCTATCCACTTAGTGAAGTATTCAATAGCTACCACGAGGTACTTCATTTGAGGAATTCCCATAGGGAAAAGACCTAAGATGTTTATTCCCCAGGTATGGAAAGGCCAGGGGCTATGTATTGACAACAACTCCTTCGGGGGCGCATGGTGCCAATCAGCATGCTTCTGACATTGTTCGCATCGTTGTGCGTATATCATACAATCCTCCTTCATAGTTGGCGAATAATACCCAACTCGAACGACCTTCAGCGAGAGAGCTCTTCCTCCCACATGGCTTCCACAAATGCCTTCATGGAGCTCTGCCATGATGCGGGTACACTGATCCCTGCTCACACAAGTGAGGATGGGATGAGTGTAACCATGACGAAACAACTTTCTATCCACCAGGGTATACCTTCCCGCATTCCTCTTAACCACCTTCGCCTCTGTAGGCTCTAGTGGGTGTATACCATCAATTAGGTAGCGCTGATATGGTGTCATCCAGGTCTCTATCACGTCGACCTGCAAGATTTCCAACGATTCCTCTCCCAACAAGGTGTAGGTGCTTATCCTAGGCACCTTCAAAGTTTCTTGCATCTTTACCATCTGCCTTAGACGATAGTTCTACCATGAAATCAGTATATACCTAGCCTTTAATAGGCCCTCTGGGTTCGTACTGCACGCCAAACTCAAACAGGTCGACTGCCCAACGAACCTGCCATGTCAGGCTTCTGAAGGACCTTGCGGATAGGAAGATCGGTCATCACTATTACAATTAAACTTTGGAAATAATAGCAGAGTTGTCGTTCTGCAAATACCACTGCCAAGGCGGCCTTTTGAATAGCTTGATATCATACCTCCGGTCCCTGAAACACCTTGCTCACGAAGTAAATAGGCCTTTGAACCTTGTCTTGCTCTTGCACAATGACCGAACTGATTGCTTGATCGGTGACTGCAAAATAAAGATGAAGGGGAGTACCTGGTAGTGACATACAAAGAACAGGCGGGCTGGCCAGGTACTCCTTCAACCTAATGAATGCGTCTTCACACTCGTGAGTCCCTATGAAACAATTGTTCTTCTTCAGGCATTGAAAATAAGGGTATCCCTTCTCTCCTTCAACTGATGAGAAACTGGACAAGGCGGCCATGCGCCCAATCAGTTGTTGTACTTCCTTCACACTGGCAGGGCTCCTCATCCCTATGATTGTTGCACACTTGTATGGGTTCGCTTCTATACCCCCTTCAGTGAGCAGAAAGCCAAGGAACTTCCCTGCTTCCACCCCAAACACACATTTCTTAGGGTTCAACTTTAAATTATACTTGGCTATCGTACTGAACAACTCTTCCAAATCATTAATGTACTAATCCTTTTCTTCTGAGGTGAAGACCATGTCGTCCACATACGCTTGTACATTTCGCCCAATCATTGGGGTGAGGATCCTATTCATCAACCTCTGATAGGTGGCACCAACATTCTTGAGACTGAAAGGCGTGACCTTGTAGCAGTAGCTAGAGAGCTCGGTTGTGAAGGCGGTCTTGCTTTCGTGTCAGGGGTACATGCGAATATGATTGTACCCCGAGAATGTGTCTAGGAAACTCAGCAAACGAAAACCTGAGGCATTGTTCACCTAGGAGTCTATGATGGGGAGTGGATAAGAGTCCTTGGGTCAGGATTGTAAAGTCGACGCACATCCTCCACTTCCCATTAGCCTTCCGTACCAATACCACGTTTGCTAACCACTCAAGGTATTGAATCCCCTTTTTGTGGCCAGTCTTGAAGAGCTTCTGCGTCTCTCCCCTGATGATCTGACGCCTCTCCTCATTAAACTTCCTTCTTTTTCTACACTACCGGTATGACCTTCTCATCCATAGTAGGCCTATGGTACAAGAAGTCTGGGTTTATCCAGACATGTTCGAGGATGACGAGGCAAAAACATCCATATCCCCGGATATTACTCCAACTATCTTGTCTTGTGATCCGATCGGTCATCGGTAGTCGATGACATCAGCATCAGAGAACCACGTGGACCACTCGCAGGGTGACACGTGGACCAGGTGGCAGAGAGGTAGGGGGACGATCGCCAAGAGAGGTGATCGGTGGTCAGTAACCAAGTTACCACCGACAGATCAGGCGACAGAGAGGTCGGGGGACAGATCACCCAGAATGGTGATCGGTGGTCAGTAGCCAAGTGACCACCAGCAGACCAGTTCCCAGACTCACGCCTGGAGGCAGAGCGCGAGTAGCGAATAAACACTGATCAGTCATCGGGTGTATTGTCATCGGGGTCTCGTGTTACACGCAGTTAGACTGGGACTAAGGTTCCCAGCGAGAGCGTTACGCATGGACCTCGCATGGGCACACCTCAAGGAATCATGCACGAGAGTGGCCTGAGGGAACTAGTAAGCCAGTCGGTGATTGGTGATTCCCTCAACCCATTACGTGCGTGTCATCCTGAAGGGTAAGTCGCCTACACAGAGAGTAACGTTTGGAGAGTGCGCCTAGACCAGCCACACCCGACGTTCTCCTAAGAGTATGCAATTTGCCCGGATAAGAGAAGCATCCTGAGTTACTCCGCAAGGGTGTAGCTTAGGCAGACAAAGAGAGGCGCTAGAGCCCTTCCAGTAAGTGACACGTGTGTGGTTAGATGTGAGTTGCAGGCCTCCACGTGTCAGCATCTGAGAGGGTTTAGGGTTTAGGGTTTAGGGTTTAGGGCCAGAAGCAGGGAAAGAGAGATAAAAGGCAGAATCAGAGTGAGAGGGGAGGAAGAAAAAAAGATATAGAAAAAACAGAGTGCAAGTTTTTTCACACACACACATTTTTACTAAGTTTCCAGTTTCTGGTGGTTCTGTCGAACTAACTTGATCGTCGGAGTGCAAACGGCCGCTAGAGGCGCCGTCTGTGCATTTTGCAGGTCACACTTTGAAGACATCTGAGAGAGAGAGAGTTCAGAAGGTGATTCTTCAGGAGACGCAGTCGCGAAGACAGGGCAGAAAGTGTTACGAAGCGATTCACCCACGTTCAAGTTGCCGGCAGGATCATTTGGCGCCCACCGTGGGGCCCGAGTGAATCGTTGTCCCACATATACCACAGTTTTTAAGCTCACCAGAGTTTTATCAGTTTCTCTGATAGAGAAGATGCCTAGAAACAGACAACCATCACCTGCGCCATCCGCTGACGAAGGATCTGTGACAATGGCGCAGGTCCTGGAAATGGTGTGCACGCTGCAGGATAACGCTGCAGCGTCGAAAGTCGAACAAGAAAGGATGCAGATGGAGTTGGCTGCGTCGCAAAGCAGGAACGACGAACTGAATCGTGTCAACGAAGAGTTGAGAAGAACGCTGCAGGCGCAGAGGGAGCACGTCGTTGACGAAAGGGTGTCCAGGCAGCCTTCACCTCCAAGGGCATTTCCCATGCCATTCTCCCCCGAGATTATGGGAACCATGGTGCCTTCTAACCTGGTGGGGGTAAAAGCGTCGTTCAAAGGGGTAGAAGACCCGGAGGCGCATCTGACGGCATTCCACACCCAGATGATGTTGTCCGGGGGCTCAGACGCTGTATACTGCAAGATGTTCATGAGCACCCTGAGCGGAATCGCCATGGAGTGGTTCGTGAGTTTACCAGAAGGGCATATCACGTCGTTCTCTCAGTTCTCGAAGCTCTTCATCGAGCAATACATCGTCAACAAGGCACCTGCGGTGGTGTCCTACGACCTGTTCGACGTGCGCCAATACCAGGGGGAGTCGCTGAAAGACTACCTCAACCGTTTTGGAGCACAAGTGGTTAGACTACCCAGCAAAGATGAAGATATGCTTGTGCACGCATTTAAGAAGGGAGTGCTGCCTGGCCCTTTCAGTGAGTCTCTCATCAGGAGCCATCCCAGCACTTTTGCAGAGATCCGACGGCGTGCGGTGGCGCACATAGTGGCAGAAACAGAAGTTTCTGAGAAGAGGGGAAGTGCTGCACCACCCAGACCGCGTGGAGGGCAAGGAAAACCACAGCAAGCGAGGGTGCATGAGACCAAAGAAGGGAAGAAGGTGCGGGAAAAACCTCGTCCCTATGCACCAGGCAAAGACCAGAGTAAGGGGCGTGCAAGGGAGAATAACGCGCCCCCAAGATACAACTTCATGGTGGGGTTGGCGGATCTCATCGCCCTTCCTGCCGTAGCAGCAAGACTACGAGTACCAGAGAAGACAGACAAGGTACTCGGAAGGAAGAAGAATGAATGGTGTGAGTTTCATCAGGCCTTTGGACATACACTTCATTCCTGTTTGGCGCTGGGACACCAACTGGCAGAGTTGGTGAAGTCTGGTTTTCTAGCAGATTACCTGCGTGAGCCACAGGGTGATCGCGCGTCAGGATCCCAAACTGGAGAGCAACAGCATGAAGTCCCTGTGCATGGGGAAGTGCAGACGATCGCTGGAGGCTTCTCTGGTGGGGGATGCACAGCTTCACAAAGAAGGAGATACACTCGATCTGTGATGGCGGTAGATGCAGTGAATGAGAGTCATTACCCTGAGGTGGACATTGTCTTCAGGAAGGCCGACCTACGAGACGTTGTCCCACACGACAACGACCCTGTGGTCATTTCTCTCGTCACAGCAGGAAGACGAGTGCATAGAGTACTCGTAGATCAAGGAAGCTCGGCGGATGTCATGTTCTGGCCAACATTCAACAAGCTACAGTTGTCCCCTGATCAGTTGAGACCGTATGCTGGTTGTCTCTACGGTTTTGCAGGGGATCAGGTAGAAGTGCGAGGATACATCGAGCTGAGGACAACGTTCACTGACGGAACGACAGCCCGCACGGAAAAGATAAAGTACCTGGTGGTGAACGCCCCTTCTGCGTACAATGTCCTGTTGGGGAGGCCAACGCTCAATAGACTGGGCGCAATACCATCGACAAGGCATATGAAGTTGAAGCTACCGTCGATGGAAGGGGCCGTGATAACCATCAAGTCGGATCAGGCTGAGGCAAGACGCTGTTATGAGAACAGCTTGAAGCAAAAAAGAAGTGTGTGCCATGTCACCACAAAACCACCACCAGGCATGCATGAAGAGCGATTGGCGGTCAGGGAGACACAAGGCGCTCAGAGGATGGAGAAAGCTGCGGTGGGGGGCTCCCAGGTGGCCCAAGTCGAGGAAGAAGAGGAAGGCACGATCACTCCTCGCGAGTCAGGGATCGCGAGAGCGATCATTGCCAGTAAGAGGAGGCCCCACCCAGCTGAAGGATGGGTCGAGGTGGACATCGGGGGAAGAAAATTCAAGTTGGGGGGATCCTTCATTGAAGAAGAACGAAGGCTGATCATGCGTGTGATTGAGAAGCACATGAATGCCTTTGCATGGTCATCATCCGACATGCCAGGAATCGACCCCGATTTCCTCTACCATCGTCTATCAATGGACCCCATGGTTCGACCCGTACGGCAGAGAAGAAGGAAATTTAACGAGGAGAAGAGGAAGGTGATCCACGACGAAGCGCAGAAGCTCCTTGACGCAGGGCATATCAGAGAAATCCAGTACCCCGAGTGGCTAGCGAATGTGGTACTGGTGCAGAAGGCAAGCGGCAAGTGGAGAATGTGCGTGGACTTCACTGACCTCAACAAGGCGTGCCCCAAGGATTCTTACCCCTTACCCAGTATAGATGCCCTAGTCGATAGCGCATCGGGGGGAAAGTTGCTCAGCTTCTTGGACGCTTTCTCGGGATACAACCAGATCAGGATGCACCCAATGGACGAATGCAAGACCGCGTTTATGACGGAACGGTCTTGCTATTGCTACAAGGTCATGCCATTTGGGTTGAAGAATGCGGGGGCTACCTACCAGCGGCTCATGGATAGGGTGCTCTCGCCCATGCTGGGGAGAAACGTACACGCCTATGTAGATGACATGGTGGTTACGTCCCAAGAGAAGAAGCATCATGCAGCTGATCTGGAAGAGCTATTCGCCACCATCGCCAAGTATAGGCTGAAGCTCAACCCTGAGAAATGCATATTCGGTGTAGAGGCTGGGAAGTTCTTGGGTTTCCTCTTGACAGAGCGAGGAATCGAAGCTAACCCGGAGAAGTGTGCGGCGATCGTGGCGATGAGGAGCCCAACGACGGTGAAGGAGGTGCAGCAGCTCACCGGTCGCTTGGCAGCACTGTCCCGGTTTATGTCTGCTGGTGGGGAGAAAGGTCACCCAAACTTCCAGTGTCTCAAGCGCAACAGCAGATTTCTCTGGACGCAGGAGTGCGAGGAGGCCTTCATTAAGTTGAAGGGATATCTGGCAAGTCCACCAGTCTTGCGAAAGCCCCAGGTAGGCATCCCTCTCCGTCTATACTTTGCTGTTACGGAGAGGGCAGTCAGTTCAGTCCTGGTGCAAGAGCAGGACCAGGCCCAGAGGCCTGTTTATTTCGTCAGCAAGGTGCTGCAAGGCCCTGAAACCAGGTACCAGGCCCTCGAGAAGGCTGCTCTGGCGGTGGTATTCTCAGCCAGAAGACTCAGACACTATTTCCACAGCTTCACAGTGGTGGTGATGACTGATCTGCCTATTCAGAATGTATTGAAGAAACCTGATGTGGCAGGAAGGATGGTCAAGTGGGCAGTAGAATTGTCGGAATTCGATATTCAGTATGAGCCCCGAGGACCGATCAAGGGGCAGGTGTTCGCGGACTTCGTAGTCGAGCTATCATCCATCGCGACACCTGCAGAAGGGCTAGATTTCCGATGGGTGTTATCGGTGGATGGCTCCTCTAATCAGCAAGGAAGCGGCGCTGGGGTCATCCTGGAAGGGCCAAACGGAGTACTGATCGAGCAGTCCCTCCGTTTCGCCTTCAAAGCTAGCAACAATCAGGCGGAGTACGAAGCCCTGATCGCAGGAATGTTGCTAGCAAGGGAAATGGGAGCAAAAAATCTGCTGGCCAAGAGCGACTCGTTACTGGTCACTGGGCAGGTTACGGGGGAGTTCCAAGCAAAGGATCCCCAGATGGCAGCCTACCTGGAGTATGTGCAGCTCCTGAAGACGTCCTTCACTGAGTTTGAGTTAGTGCATGTACCAAGAGAGCAGAATGCCCGAGCAGACCTGCTTGCCAAGCTGGCCAGCTCAGGCAAAGGGGGAAAGCAGAGGACTGTCATTCAGGAGACCCTGAAGGTGCCGCGCGCGTTTGTATCAGACAACCAGGTGCTTCATGTATACAAGTCAATGGAGCGTCTAACGATCGGTCATCGGTCGTTGACTCAAGAGACGCTGAGAGCGCCGAGGGTGAGATCGCGACCCTCAAAGATCGGTGAGTCGATGGAGGTCCACGCGGAGAAGGAACCCCACACCTGGATGACGCCATACCGGCTATACTTAGAAGATGGTGTACTCCCGCTCGATCTGGCAGAGGCCAAAAGAATAAAGAGGGGTTCAAGTAAGTTTACTCTCGTAGATGGAAGCCTATTTAGATTTGGATTTTCTCACCCTGTGCAGATCTGTGTACACGGCGAGCAGTGCACCAGACTCATGTCTGAGCTGCACGAGGGGGTGTGCGGAAGCCATGTAGGTGGTCGCGCTTTGGCAAGTAGAGTACTCCGCGCGGGGTACTACTGGCCGAAGCTGAAGGAAGATTGCATAAGGTTTGCTCAGCGATGCAAACAATGTCAGCTGCATGCAGATTGGCACAAGGCACCCCCTGAGGAGTTGAGGTCCATCCATAGCCCGTGGCCATTCCATACATGGGGGATTGACATCCTAGGACCTTTTCCCCTGGCGACAAGGCAGATGAAGTTCCTCATTGTGGCCATCGAATATTTCACTAAGTGGGTGGAGGCAGAGCCAGTTGCACACATCACCGCACAGAAAGTCGAACACTTCGTCTGGAAGAACATTGTGTGCCGCTTCGGAATACCCAAGAGGCTGGTTTCCGACAATGGCACCCAGTTCACCAGTCATCAGTTGAGGAAGATGTGTGAAGAGCTAAAGATACAACAGGTTTTCGCGTCAGTGGAGCACCCACAAACAAATGGGCAGGTGGAGTCAGCAAATCGAGTGCTGCTCAGGGGGCTGAAGCGGAGGCTAGACAAGGCCAAAGGAGGCTGGGCAGAGGAGGTCCCCAGAATTGTGTGGTCTTACCACACCACCCCACAGTCCAGCACCCATGAGACACCCTTCAGCCTTGTCTATGGGACAGACGCCATGATTCCTGTAGAGATACAGGAGAGCTCCCCCAGATTCTTGAACTTCGTTGCTGAAGAGTCTAATGAAGAGCGTAAGGTGAATCTAGATCTGCTAGACGAAGTGCGAGAGGAGGCCAGAGTCAGTGCTGAAGCCGTAAAGAGAAGAGTCGAGCGGAGGCACAACTCTAAAGTGAGGCCCAGGCGCTTCCAGGAAGGTGATCTGGTGATGAGAAAGGCGCATCAGAATGACATGCCGAATAAGTTATCCCCGAAGTGGACAGGCCCGTACAGAGTGGTGGAGACATTAGAGAACGGAGCCTATCGCCTAGAGACTTTGGAGGGAGGAGCAATCCCCAGAACGTGGAACGCCACCCATTTAAAATTTTATTTCAGTTAAAGTTGTACTGTAATGGCGTTCTCGCGCTAAAAGACACAGGCTTTGTATATGGTGGAAACAGTCGAACAGACAAGGGGGCACTCTTTTCCCTAAAGAGGGTTTTTAACGAGGCCACCCAATTAAAGAAAAATTTCCAGCATATCAAGTGTGCTCAGGTATTAAAGTTAAAATCCTCCTTGCCCCAGGTGCAAGTGCAGGTGATTGGTTAGGCCCTACTTGCCCTAGGCGCAAGTACTGGCACCGATCTAAGTCTTCCTCACCCCAGGTGTGAGCGCAAGCAGAAAGGTTTGAAAAGCCAGGGGTGCTAGTAAGACCAAGAGAGGGAAAGGAAAGGTTTTGACAAAACGTCCTTACCCACTTGGCATACACCAATATTGGCCCAGTAAGACTCTCAGTCAGAAACCTTTCTCACCCCAGGAGTGAGACAGGGAATGAGCGACTCAACTCGCCAAAGGGTGATGACCTTGGGGAAAGGGAAAGGGGTTAGCAAGAAACAATTTCTTTTCCCAAGACGAGGCATCACTTTGAGCGATCGATGTCAAGGTCCTTTATGCACTTAGCGCTAGAGCGACAGAGAAAGCTAAGTAAGGACTAAAGAGCGATCATCGATGAGTTGTCGGTAATTGGCTAGTAGTGCAAAGCAGCGCGCGAGGACTGTTAAACACCAAGCTGAGGGAATAGCCAGTCGAGATCAAGCCGATCGCGCTAAGCCTGAGTTGGTTGACACTTAGTCGCGCGCAAAGAGTAAGAGAAGCAGATCGCGCTAAGCCTGAGTTGGTTGACACTTAGTCGCGCGCGAAGAGTAAGATAAGCAGATCGCGCTAAGCCTGAGTTGGTTGACACTTAGTCGCGCGCAAAGAGTAAGAGAAGCAAATCGCGCTAAGCCTAAGCTGGTTAACACTTAGTCGTGTGCGAAAGGAAAGGCAAAGCCCAAGATCGCGCTGAACCTAAACTAGCTAACAGTTAGTCGCGCACATAAAGGTAAGTGGAGTCCGAAGAAAATACAAAGAAAAATTGAACAATTGAAACCAAGGTATATCACCAGAGATGTTCATACAATTGTCAGTTACAAAGAGTTGAATGGTGCAGAAACATAAGGTTACAAAATGAAACTTTGTACAGAAGAAGTCAAAATTACAGAAGGAAGAGATTCAGGGAGTAGGAGGCTTAAGTTTCCCATCTACCACCGAGTGATGAATGCTGAATTGCGCAAGGTCCAGTTCTGGAAGGACGCAGCGGACTTGCTCGAGCGCCAGCTCGAATCCATCAATGAGGGAATCGGCGCCCACGTTCATCAAGTCCTCTTTCTCCGCCTCCAGACTTCGCCTCGAAGCCTCTGCAGCATCCCTCTGCGTGGTAAGGGTAGCAAGGGAGGAGGCAGCCTCAGACAGCTTGCCCACTGCCTCCTCAAGCTTCTTTTCGGCGGCAGCAGTTGCCTCCTTGGCGGCCTTGAGCATCTCTACCCGCTGAGAATCCTGTTGGCGTAGGGAGGAGTTCTCAGCCTCTAACTCCTCCACCATCTGACTCCGTTCGAGCAAAGAGGAATTCTCAGCCTGTAACTCTGCCACCTTCCAGTCCAGGGGACCAACAGTCTGCCCCATCAAGATCTCCATCTTGATGGTCTCCTGGACCTGCAGCAAGTACTCCCTCCTGGCCTTCTCCACCATGCCTCGCATCAGCTCGACAGACCCCTGAGCGGCTTCAAGGTCACTGTGCAGCGACTCGTTGTCGTGCTCAAGTTCCTTCACCCTTTTCTCCAGGGCTTTCTGCTTGCGATGCTGGTTGGAGAACTCCAGCGAGAGCACCACCTGCTTGGCAAGGTGTGCGTCTATCTCCTCCCCGCTCCAGTCGACGAGCTCCCCATTGCTGATGTGCTGTCGCACCATGGAGATAACTCTGCTGAAGTTCTCATGGTTGGCTCCAGTGTTGCTTGGGCGCGAGCCAGACCCACCATGTTCAGCATTGGCGGTGGAGATTGTCATTGGAGGCGGGGCACACTCTTTTTGAGCAGAAACACCCCCAGCAGGGTGAGCGGATGGACCAGGTGATTGGCCTGCTGGGGGGGAAGTTGGTGGTTGAGAGGTTGGGGGCGATTTTTTGCCAGGAGAAGGAGGACATGCGGGCTCTGGGGCCGGTCGAGTAGAGGGAGAGGGAGGTGGTGAACCTTCCTCTACCTCTACCACCTCTATCCCTCCAGGCTGGAGAGACGAGACCCCCTTGGCTACTGCTTTCTTCCTCTGGCGGTGAATGAGGGGGGAGCCTGAGCTTTCCTCTTCCACTGAGGCAGCGGCAGCAGTAGGTACCAGCGAAGAAGCCTTCACCAGTCTCTTCCTTTTCTTCCCTTGCTCAGGGCCTTCGGCTGGCGCGACCGAGAGCGGAGGGGCTTCGATTGGCTCAGTGGTGGAAGAGGAAGAGCCAGTCCCTTTGGCCGCTCGGCGTTTAGCGAGCTCCAACACCGCCAACCTCCTATCTTTCCCTGACATTGAATCTGCATAGGCAAGAAAGAGGGAAATTAGACAGCTAAGAGACGCAAGCAAGGTGAAAAGTATAAGAGCATGCATGAGGAAGTATAAGTGTCCTAAGGGGCGGCAGAGAAAGAACTACCTATATATTTCTTCAGGGAAACCACATCAAACTCATCCTTGATGAGGCGAGCGGAGTCATACTTAGCCCCCAGGAGCAGCCCACACAGCTCGCGCTCGTAGGGGGCCATGGTCTCGAGATCCTTGGGTTTCTTAAATTGAACCTGGGGAACCCAGTAGAGGGGGTACCCCTCGAGCAGATGAGGGCTTTGTGGGGTGGCGGATATCATATAAAATCTGCCCTTCCAGTCTTTGAAGGACTGCTGGTACAGGCCCAGAAGCACCCGTCCAGCAACCCCGTTCAGGCTGACCCAAAACCTATCCCCTGGTTTCTTCGCCTCAAAGAAGTAGAGGAACACCTCCACCGAGGCGTTGTGCCCAAAGTAGTTGCACAGAATCTGAAACGCCCGGATGAAGGCCCAGGCATTGGGGTGGAGTTGGCAGGGCGCGACGTTCAACTCCATCATCAGCTCTTTCTCGAAGAAGGTGAAGGGGAGTCGCAGCCTCAACCTTTTGAAGATCGCGGAGTAAACAAAAACGAAGGGCACCCCATTGGTGGCCCTGTCGTCAGCGCAAATGGGCATCCCTCGGGGAGGGATGCGGACTCGGATGTGGAAGTCGTTTTCCCTGTCTATGGAACACGAGGGTTCATCCGGGTCGTGGCTCAGAAGCGAGTTAAGATGGTCCTCAGGTAGCAAGATGGACGTTTCAGATAGCAACGCCAGAGGGGCCCAGTCATAGACTTTGGCGTTGTCATGGAATGAGGTGACAACAGGCGGTGGCGAAGCTGGTGAACTCGCGGAGGGCTGTGCACCAGAAGAAGAGGCAAGGACGCGAGCGGTCTGCTTCAAGCGAGCCATCGAGAGATAGCTGCAATGGAGGAAAAACGAAGGGTCAGAAATAGAAAGGGAGAGAGTGATGGATGGATCGGTGAAAAACAGAGAGGGGGAATGAGGAAGAAATGCCCAGGTAAAGGAGAAAGAAGGGAAGGCAGAAGCCAAAGCGGAAACATGAGAAAAACCCTAGCGCGGGTTGAGAAGAAGAAAAACGGGGAAGGTGAATGCATGATAACTAGAATGGTAAATGCAATCGGTAAAGATGACCAAAAAGGGGGCCAGGGAAAAGAAAAACCATACCTTTGAATGATCGTAGGAGTATAGGATCACAGAGAATTCGAAGAAAGATGGGTGCGCAGAAGAAAGGTTCGCAGAGAGTTTGGGAGTCAAATGAAGAAGATGAAGGAACAGTGGAAGGGCGCGCCATTTTGAATAAGAGAAGCGCTAGCGACGCACAACGCTGGCCGTTGATGGTGCCACGTGTCGCGAGATTAAGGAAGGAAGCCCAAACGTTAAAGAAGCAGCACGTGAGGTGGCACGTGAGGCGGCCCCACTTGCCACGTGGACTGAGGGCACGACCACTTAGTCTCTTCGCTGAGAACGAGTTCTCGACTCGAGACTAGGGGGCTTGTGATCCGATCGGTCATCGGTAGTCGATGACATCAGCATCAGAGAACCACGTGGACCACTCGCAGGGTGACACGTGGACCAGGTGGCAGAGAGGTAGGGGGACGATCGCCAAGAGAGGTGATCGGTGGTCAGTAACCAAGTTACCACCGACAGATCAGGCGACAGAGAGGTCGGGGGACAGATCACCCAGAATGGTGATCGGTGGTCAGTAGCCAAGTGACCACCAGCAGACCAGTTCCCAGACTCACGCCTGGAGGCAGAGCGCGAGTAGCGAATAAACACTGATCAGTCATCGGGTGTATTGTCATCGGGGTCTCGTGTTACACGCAGTTAGACTGGGACTAAGGTTCCCAGCGAGAGCGTTACGCATGGACCTCGCATGGGCACACCTCAAGGAATCATGCACGAGAGTGGCCTGAGGGAACTAGTAAGCCAGTTGGTGATTGGTGATTCCCTCAACCCATTACGTGCGTGTCATCCTGAAGGGTAAGTCGCCTACACAGAGAGTAACGTTTGGAGAGTGCGCCTAGACCAGCCACACCCGACGTTCTCCTAAGAGTATGCAATTTGCCCGGATAAGAGAAGCATCCTGAGTTACTCCGCAAGGGTGTAGCTTAGGCAGACAAAGAGAGGCGCTAGAGCCCTTCCAGTAAGTGACACGTGTGTGGTTAGATGTGAGTTGCAGGCCTCCACGTGTCACCATCTGAGAGGGGTGCGGTCCAGACAAAAGAGCACTCCGTACCGCTGAAGGTACAGACATGCGCAGACTCTCACGCTCCCCATTGCTGATTCTGAAGGTACGCTTTCTCTGAAAAGCACGACAGGGTTCTGACACATGCCAGAAAAGCATAACAGAATTCTGTTATGCCCAGAAGCAGGGAAAGAGAGATAAAAGGCAGAATCAGAGTGAGAGGGGAGGAAGAAAAAAAGATATAGAAAAAACAGAGTGCAAGTTTTTTCACACACACACACATTTTTACTAAGTTTCCAGTTTCTGGTGGTTCTGTCGAACTAACTTGATCGTCGGAGTGCAAACGGTCGCTAGAGGCGCCGTCTGTGCATTTTGCAGGTCACACTTTGAAGACATCTGAGAGAGAGAGAGTTCAGAAGGTGATTCTTCAGGAGACGCAGTCGCGAAGACAGGGCAGAAAGTGTTACGAAGCGATTCACCCACGTTCAAGTTGCCGGCAGGATCATCTTGTAATTCTCAACCTAGTGACCCGCCGAGTTTGAACTTCTTTCCTTCAATTTCTTTCTCCGTCATTCCATTCTTTTCATAAATATGTTCTTGTTGTGATTTCATTATGTCTATTCGGTAAGTACCTTTTGTTCTTGTTTTCCTTGTTTAATTCTGCACCTTCACATCATTATTTTCCTTGTTTTCCTTGTTATCATTATCTTTTTCTTTTTCCTTTGTGAAATGAACCTTCACATCTACTTAACCACTTGGTTAAGTTATTGTCCATTGCGAATTTTCTTTAGGTTTTCACTCTTAATTGCCTAAAAATCTCAATCCTAAATCTAAAGTGTCACCTAAATGAACAATCTTAAAATCAACTCACATCATGTGGTTATCAGAGCTTAGGTTCTTATGCTTAATTTGCTTGAGTTGATTTGGCACTTTACATTCTTTACATTCAAGTACCTTTAATTTCTTGTCTTTAAATTCAAGTACCTTTAATTTCTTGTCTTTAAATTCAAGTACCTTTAATTTCTTGTCTTTAAATTCAAGTACCTTTAAATTTTTGTCTTTACATTCTTGCAATTTAATTTTCAGCCCTTTATTTTCTTGCAATTTCATTCGGCCATTTTCTTTTCCATAGTTTTGTTTCGCTTTTGGATTAATTTTTGTGTCTTATTGTGTTCTTGCCTTTTTGCTTTGAGTCATATGTTCATTAGTGTTCTAGGAGTCCTTACTTTGATTCTATTTACTTTGCTTTTAATTTTGAAAGTTGAGAAGCAATTAGAAACTTGTTTTAGTCGAAGTAGATTTAAAGTTCCAAACAAAAGATTTCAAGTGTTCAATTATATTGAATTCCAAAATTTTTGTGAAAATAGGAGTTATTAGAAATTATGCATGATTAAAACTATGGAAATTTCATGTCCATAATTCAAAAACTAATATAAAAAAAAAAGTAAAAATGCAATTTTATGGTATCAATTACCAAAGAAAAACATTTTCCAAATTTGGATTCAACTTGATTGGCAAATTGATTTCAACCATTGTGGAATTTTTATCCTTTTGCTTTAGCAATTTCAATAGAAAAAGTTTCATTGTTAAAAGTTTAGTAAGTATCTTTGAGTCCTTCTTGTGTGCCTTTTTCTTGATTATCTTCCTTTTATAGTTTTGTCATAATCTCTTAAATTTGGTTTAGTTTTTCTTGCTTAAGCTTTTCTTGTTTGTCTTTTTTTTTTCTTTTCCTTAAGTTTTGTGGTGGTTTCCTTTAAGATCAAGTGTTGAAGGTTTTAACCTTTTTCATTTGAGAGTTTTTCAACCTCAAGAAATACTTTTGTGAAGTGTAAGAATTTCTTGGAAGTGCTTTGAGTGTTCTCTTCTTGAATTTCATCAAAAGTGACACAAACGTGAGGAGTGTTTAAATTGTTTTCACTAATTGTTTGTTCCTTTGTGCAAAAATTATGGGTCATTTCTCTTTAGGTCAATCTTCAAAACCACAATCATATCACAATGCACACCTTTTGGGAGAACATGAGGAGGTCCAGAAGCGACGTGTCCACAAAGACGAGAAAATAAGCCAACTAGCAAAAATATTGCAAAGACTAGAAAAAGCTCAAGCGAGGCAAAATCAAGAAAGGAGATTGGAGCCTTCAAGAACACCTAGTCCATCCATGCACTATGGGAGTCAAGAACATGATTGGCGAGTGGACACTTTTGCAAAACGGCACCATCAACACCACCACCAACAACAACATTCTTTTGATTTTGTGAAGTTACCTAGTTTTAGTTGGTCCAATGACCCTACTTTGTATGTAGAATGGGAAGCTAAAGTTGAACATCTCTTTAATGTGTAAAAGGTCACTGATCCTGCCGGTTGACTCGAGTGCAAGAGTCTTGCCACGTCAAAGGTATCTTCTCTCGATCAGCTTCGCACCACGTTAGCCTTCGATCTTCACGTCTCAACTCCTCGCAAGAACCTGAAGAAAACAAAGACACAGAATGGCGCTGCTGCGGCCGATCGCGCTCCGACGCTTAAGTCAGTGACAGAATCACCAAATACTAAGAGAAGAAAATCTGAACTCAAGGAACCGTGCAAGTATTCTCTCAACGTACTCAAGTGTTCTGAAAAACGTACCTCAAAATCTGTTAAGAGTTCCTTATATACCTGAGCATTTTCTCTCTCCTGACGGTTACACCTCTGGACACGTGGCTCGCATCCAGCTGTACACGTGTCACCATCTGGAGCCCCCTTCTACTTGAGCGTCACCTCTACTCTTCCAGCTATTCGACTAAGTTACCCATGCAAAGGGGCAACTTGGTGCATAGCTTCCTTGGAGCGCGACCCCTTCAAGCGGCGAGTACAGGGTGCCACCATGCACACCTTCTCTATGGTCTCGCCTGCCGCTATCACGATCTGCTTCACTTGTACATCATGAATGTTCTGGTAAACTGTTCCCTTGCCTCAACCTCTGGCTAGGGAATGATCATCTGATAACTTCGCCTTTCGTACTAGTACCCCTTAAAGGCCTTAAGCAAGCCTTGCTGATCTCTCGGCGATGTGCCCCTTTCGGCGGTCTCTAACCACTTGATCGCCTAAAACTCACATACGGCGACTATGACGCGAGCCTGGTGACCGCCGGTTATACATACTAGAGATCGGAGAACGCCAAGCTGACAACTGGCGACTACACAAACTTCCCGATGTGCTTCCCTTCTATCAGCCAGGTGTCCCGTTCTACACGCCTATATTATCGCTTGCTGCCACGTCATCACTTCCGATTACCTGATCGGTACACAAGCCCCCCAGTCTTAAGCTGAGACTTGTCTAGCGAAAAGACTAAGAAGTCACATCATCGTCGATCTACGTGGCGCTGGTACGGATTTCCATACGTTCGTACTCTCTGCCTTTCTGACGCTCCACCAAACCCCTTTTTCAATCACACGACACGTGGCTTCATCAACGGTTGTCTTCAATTGACGTTTGCGCTTCCGAAAACATTCGAAAACCCTTAAACCCTTTCGCGCTTCTCACTGTTCCATCATCTTCCTTCATTCTCAAACACTCCAAACATTCTCTTTGCGAACCACGAAGATTCTCGTCTCTCTCAATCTTCAACTTTCTTCAACGCTCATCCGATCAAAAAAAGGTAACCCTTTTACTCCTTCCATGGATACTTGCTGCATTTTAATCGGTTTGCATCATCCATTATCTGTCTGAAGCATACGTTGTGGGCTGTTTTCTCTTTTTCTCGTAACCTAGGGCTTCGTCTTCCCTAACATTTATCCCAGCGAACCCTTGTTCGCTCGTTCCGTCTTCTTCGTCCTCAATCGAGTCATTCTCTGCTATCCTCATTTCATCCCTTTCTCTTTCCTTTGCAGTTCCTGCGATGGCTCACACGAAGTCCACCGCTAACCCCCCTCCTTCGCCGCGAAACCCTCCACCCAAAACACGTAGGGTTGCCCCTGGGCAAATCCTCCACCAACGCGCAACCCACCACGAGCCTCTGGTGCTCCTTCTAATCAGGCTAAGAGGCCTACCTCTTCTCACGCCACCCCTACTCAGGCAACCCCACCAGTCGCCGGTGGAGCCTCCCTTCCTCCACGAGACTATAAAGAACTCTACCCTTGGGCCACCCCAACTCTGCTGAAAGAGACCTCATCAATAAACACTGAGTTGGGCGTGCACCGGCTGAGGAAAGGAGACCAGCCCGACCTTTCCTTCCATAAAGAGCATGATAGCAAAGTGGTCGTGCTGCCCTGCTTCCCGGGTGAACCGGTTTGCGCGGATGATAAGGGGAACAACGGCGGTTTGTTCTGCTTCATCTACACCACTTTGTTCAAGAAGGTGAAGCTTAGGCTTCCTTTTACCCGCTTCGAAAGAGAGCTGCTAACCGAGCTCAATATCGCCCCCGCCCAGCTTCATCCCAACAACTGGGCGTTTATAAGGGCGTTCCAAATTCTTTGTGCGCACCTGCTGCTTCCGGCCTCAGTCGACGTCTTCCTCTTCCTGTTTGAGGCAAAGAATCCTGGAGATCGCCTCTGGGTCAGCTTGAACGGGATTGCTGGGAGATCCACCTTCTCAATCTTCCAGCAGTCTTACAAAGACTGGAAGGGGAAGTTCGTGAGGGTGTGCCAAAATGACCAAGACCCCTCACTGCTCGACGGCTTCCCCTTGTATTGGGTACACAAGGGGGACAAGGACTCTAAGGACAGCTTCAGAAGACCAAGGAGCCCTGACAACATGGGGGAGTTGGACAAGGACCTTAGCCTCTTTTGGAAGAGTGTAGCTGCCGCCAACATCACCTTCCCTACCGCCTCAATCATTCCCTACGAGTTCTTCGAGAGCCAACTCGAAATACACATAGGTTAGCTCCTACCTCCACACCAAGTCCTTCACTTCGAGTTAATACTAACTTAGCGTCTTCACCACTCTACTTTGTCATTCTATTATTCTGTGTTGACTCTGATCTTTTATCCATGTATTTCTTGTGTTACCTCTGCATGAATATACCTGTGTCCTTTGCTTCTGTTTTGGTTGCTCATCTGTTCTTTACCTTGTGCAGATAACATGCTGGGAAAAGGAAAGCTAGCGGAACTGAGGGCGATCGCCCGATCTCACAAGCTTGCGGCGGGCTCCCAAACCGTGCCCAACTTGGTGGTGGAGATCGCGGCTGCTCAAGGCAAGACTCCTCCCCAAGGTCCAACTCCTTCGGGGGCTCTACCCGCCCCCCAAAGGAAGAAGCTGGTTCTGAGGAAACCCAAGAGGAAGACTCCTCAGGTGGTACAGGAGGACGAAGAGGATGATGAAGAAACTGAGGATGGCCTTGTTACCAAAAGGAAAAGGGTGGCCACCTCTACACCGCCTGCGCTTCCAACACCAACACCGCCCTCACCTCCAGCTCCACTACCACCAGTCCAAGCGACGCCCTTGGCCGCCGCACCCCCAGTGGTCGAAAGCAGCGACCCAAACTTCATAGAGAACCCTCCAAGCGCCTCCACACCATTCGTATCTGTTGGAGAGGGTCCTCCTTCCACCACTTCTATTGCTGGGGCCGCACCAGGAGGAGATGAGGGTGCTCAGATCTCGCCAATTTTGATAACAGAATCTCTGACCTCACCACCACGGCAAGAAGCCCCGCTTGCCCTACCAACTCAAGAGGGTGGTGGTGAAAGTCAGCACCAAACCCCCACAACACCTCCAGCAACAACTTCAAACCTCCCAACCTCCTTCGAAGAGATCTTGGGACCCTTCACAGCCCGACTGAAGATGATGGCGGAGGATCTTCCTTCGATTGTATCAAGAGCTGTGAAGGACTCACTCAAGAAGCTTCAAGAGGAAAACTCTGCGCTGAAGGAGTCAAACCGCCTGATAAGGATCGAGGCAGAAAAGCTTTCTTGCAACCTGATGATGGCGGAGATCGACCATTCAAGGCTGGAGGACGCCATGGACGCCGAGCTAAGAAGCACGCACAAAGAGGCTTCCGACCTGTGCCAGAAACTGCATCTTCAAGTCCAAGAGAAGATCGACTTGGAAAGCAAGCTTGTCCCTTACAGGCTCAAGGTGGCGGACTTGGAGGCTGCACAGAAGGCGGATGGGACCAAGGTGGAAAACCTTGAGAAAAGGTCAGCAGATCGGGAGGTGCTCCTTGGGAAGGTTGAAAAGGAAAGGGACGATGCCATTGCTGAGCTCGCCAAATCTCGAGAGGAGGCCTCAAAGATTGCTGCAGAGTTGGCCCAGGCTCGGGACGAAGGCAAAAAGGTTGCTGAAGACCTTGCTCGAGCTCGCGAGGAAACCGAAAAGCTGAAGAAACAAACACAAGAGCTCGAGCAGAGCACTGCCCAAGTCCTCACCGCCGGGTTTGACGCCGCCCTGGAGCAAGTAGCATGCCAATACCCCGAGCTCGACCTCTCCATGGTGTCAATCTGCAACGAGGTGGTGGATGGGAAGATCGTGCCTTCTGAAGACTAGCTGCCGCCCTCCATCACCTTGTTTTTGTTAAAAACTTCGTCTGTAATTTTACTGCTTATGTAACTATTTACATTTGTATACAAACTCGAACAGCCACTTCTTGTATAACTTTCATTGTTGAACAGTTGTTTTCTGATACTTCGCTTTAAATGCCTCTTACCCGTTGTGTGGTTAATCAACATAACTGGTGAAACTTACTCAAACGACTTCACTCAACGATGCTTCAGGCTTAACTATTCACACACTGCTTTGAACTTGATTAAACTGTTAATCTCATAACAATTTATCAAACTATTAACTCAAAGTAAACTTGAGCAACTATTAACTTTCAAGCGACGACATGCGACGACATGTAATATAACTTGCGAACTCAAGGCAACAAACCTTAACATAATAGTTACTTACTAGGCAGCAGGTTCCAACTCAAACTAGCACTAAAACACAGTTTACCTGATCTGCCCAGCAACGTGAGTCCTTACTCCTGTCATCGCCTGGAATTCTTCTCATCGCCGTAAGGTTCTGGCGATGTGACCTTTCTTACCTTCATAACCTTGACCATTGTTCCCTCATCTGGGGGTAGAGGCACCTATCGGATCCTCCTCTACCTCCCTGAGTCACAAAACAATGATCTGGTTTTACTGGGTCAATATTGATGTTTCACTTAAAGGGGAAAAGGCGTTTTCCTTCCCTTCCCACCGTTTAAGGTCACGAACACCCCTGACTTTTCAGTTCATCTTGCCTGAACTCAGTCTAAGGTGAGAAAGACTTTTTCTTGCCTGAACTCACTCTAAGGTGAGAAGGACTTTTTCTCTTTCTCGCCTGCACTCGCTCAAAGGCGAAGAGGACTTCTTCTTGCCTGCACTTGCTCAAAGGCAAGGAGGACTTCTTCTTGCCTGCACTTGCTCAAAGGCAAGGAGGACTTCTTCTTGCCTGCACTTGCTCAAAGGCAAGGAGGACTTCTTCTTGCCTGCACTTGCTCAAAGGCAAGGAGGACTTCTTCTTGCCTGCACTTGCTCAAAGGCAAGGAGGACTTTTTCTCTTCTTGCCTCAAGACGCACGAGAGCGTCGAGGTCTTTAATCATCACTGGAGCCTCCGATCGCCGAAAGACGATGAGGACTTTAAAACTTTTACTGATGCCACCGATCGCCGAAAGATGATGGGGACTTTAAAACTTTTACTAGAAAGCATGCAGCATAACTTCGATCTTTCCTTAAATCACGTACGAGTGATAAGGTCTTTTTTCTAAAAACTTTCAAAACAAAAGGCATGCAATCTCAGAAAACTTAAGCTTGAAAACTCTGCTTTATTGGGTGGCCTCATTAAAAACCCTCCTTAGGGAAAAAAGAGCACCCCCTTTCAAACTGTTTTAACAGAAAGCATGTAAATCTCTTCATGTTCGTCTTTACTTACAAAGCTTTAACTGTAACATAAGTTGAGGTGTGTGGCGTTCCAGGTGCGAGGAATCGCCCCTCCTTCTAACGTCTCTAAGCGGTAGGCGCCGTTCCCGAGCACCTCGGTTATTCTGAACGGTCCCGTCCACTTTGGCGATAACTTGTTCTCCATCTCGTACTGATGGGCCTTCCTCATCACCAGGTCGCCCTCTTTAAACTGCCTTGGCATTACCTTAGAGTTATACCTTCGCTCAATCCTCCTTTTTACTGCCTCGGCCTTTACTCTTGCCTCCTCCCTGACCTCATCCAGTAAATCTAGATTCAATCTTCTTTCTTCGTTCGAGTCTTCCGCGACAGTCACCGAGGACCAAAAGGTTAGGTTAGCTTCCCTGGTTTTTTTAGACTATGCCAACCAATGGTGGCAACAAACTGTAATGGACATTGGGCTAAACAAAAGGCCAACCGTTGATGTGACCCAAAAATACATGAAGATGACCAAGGATGTTAAACTTGAAGGGTCATCTCAACAAGCAAATAAAGATGTCATCAATAGGAGAAATAGTCAAGGAGCAAAACATTTGAAGTTCTTCGTATTAGTGCTCTTAACATTGAGGCCAAATCCAACAAAAGCATAAGCCCATGAGCTTCAATTAATGTCTCTTTGTAAATTCTTTTAGAGTGAATTTAAAATAGAACATAAAAGGGAAAGTATGAATAAGAGTATAGGACTTATGAAGTAGTAGAAAAGTCACACTTTTCCATGGAGCATGTGTCTTGTTTGGGTGGCATTCTCAAATGCCTTTTCATTTGCCTTCTTCCCACTTTTTCCTTGAATGACTGCCCTCTACACTATATATAGAGGTGCTTGGCTCTTGTAAAAGATAGATTGATATTGAATTTTGAAAGTAAAGTTACTCTTCTCAAATTGAGAGAGATTTTGTGAGACTTGTTCTCCTTCTCCTAGTCTTATCTTGTGAGTCTTTGGGAGCTCTTAAGTGGCGGCAACCTTCACTCATCTTGGAGCCTATTCACCTTCCAAGTGGCATGTTCATCTTCCCTTGCATCAACCACATAAGTTTTTCCAACCTTTTCATCTTCTTCTTCCATGTCCAATCCATATCAAACTCTAAAACATGTCTTGTTCATTGTTCTTCATCTTTAAACGGTTAAATGTTGTTGTTCCTGCCGGTTGACTCGATTGCCTTCGTATTCCAACAACGATCACACGCCCAATTCTCTCTGTCTAGGTTCGTGCTTTCCTTCGATCAAACACCCTGTACCTGCAAAGACAAAGGGGCGCCCTAGAGACCGTTTGCACTCTGACACTCAAGTCAATATTTGGGCTAGGAAACACCAAAACTCTTAGCTGTAAAAGCTCTGTGTAAACTGTGTGTGTATCGCATAAATATTGCGTACCTTGTTAGGTTTCTTACTACCCTTTTTATAGTCTAAGGTTTCTGCTGTTTTCACTCATGGGCCTAAACGCATCCAGTGGTTCTTTACTTTTTCTATGCCTGAGTGCGCTACTCACACCACACGCATGGACCCCTCGTGATGTAGGCTTCTCCCTACAGATAACTGGTGTGTTGTTTGGGATCCACCTCTCGTGGCTCAGCTCTGCTGTTTGACTCACCAATGCCCGATGTCACATCGCCCTCACTCTGTTGTCGAGGACACATCAGCACATCCTGGTGATCGACGTCTGACCCCTCTTCGGCACCTTGGCTTGCGTCGCTTGCGAGACACTGGCCCATGCCGCTTGTGGGACCCAACTTACGTGGACCACCATTACTAGCAGTCAACGACTTCCGAGGACTGGTCGGTACAGTTGTAAATTCTTGATTCTAATTGGTTTGTGTTGTGTTGTTCTTCATTTCAATCGGTAGATTTGCTTGTTTGATATTTCTAACCGATTCATGTGTCCTTAATGGAGTTTCAATCGGTTCATTTTCCTTATCATGGGTTTTCATTCGGTTTAGTGTGTTTATATCTTAGATTCAATTCGGTTATTTGTTCTTGATTTGTGTTCTTGAATTGCTTGAGAATCTTGATTCTAATTCTTAAAAGTGTCACATAATAAATCATCTCCTAATCAACTCACATCAACCGTGGTCTCTTGGTATGATTTGAAAGCATGTATGCGCGCGCAGTTTGTTCCTTCTTATAGGAAGGAACACTTGTTGAAGCTCCAACGACTTCATCAAGGACCTAGGACGGTAAAGTAATATTTTAAGAATTTAGAAAAAACTTTGACTAAAATTAATATGCATAATAGTGATGAGTCAAAGATAACTATGTTTGTGAGTGGTTTGAGGCGAGAAATTTGAGATGTGTTAGAAGTATATGAGTACTCTTATTTAAAGAAGTTGGTTCACCTAGCCATCAAGGTGGAATCACAAATTTCGAAGAAAACAACTTTCAAAAATACTAATAGTGATGGCTTCTACAAAACTTCAAGGAAGGATTCAAACAACATTTATACAAAAACTTCTCCTTCCCATTCTTCAAAAGAAATCACTACACACCAAAAAGTTTCTAAAGACCACCTTTTCACCTCTACCACTAAGTCACCAACCAAAACTTCCAATATGAAATATTTTAAATGTTTAGGTTTTAGGCACATCGCTACCAACTGTCCAACTAGAAGCACCAAGTTGGCAACTACAGAACAAATACAAATAAAAACAAAAAGAGAAAATGAGAAATCCGAGCAAAGTAAAAAGGGTTTCATCTTGTTAGACCTCCCAAAAATAATTGCGCCTTCACGGTATACTTCTTCCTTTTCTTTTTCATTCCCAAAGGTTTCTACTTACTTACCATCTTTCTTAAAGAATTTTAGGGATGATTTTCAAACACATCCTTGAAAATCTTGAAAGATTTGAACATTTCCACCTTTTAAGAGGATTTTCATCACAAAGATTTGTCATTCCCAAACATTATTTTAAAACTTGGTCTGTAAATAGAACCCCGTCTTTTGCACTCCCAACAGTTAAAAAACATAAGTTGAGTTCATATCCCTATCATTGCACTATCTTTTATGTGAACAAACTAACTATGCTATCTGCAGAAGTTCTGAATTCAAGGTCGAGTTCTCTTGAACTTGGGGGGCATGATACAACCCAAGTAGCTACGAAGATGACCAAGGAAACAAAAGACAAAGCACATGGTGAACTGTCATCTCAACGACCAATTCATAAACCCACCAAGGATCACATGGACCTCACCAGAGAACCTGAGCATAAACTATCACACCAACTATTCTTCCCTTTGGTCTTCTTATAAGATAAAAATATGTTGTAAATAATTTGGCTCACTTTAGGGGTCCAAATAGCAAATATAGGCTAGAATAAGGTACTTTTAGCATAATAGCGGGTGTGGGTCATTTTAGCTTGTTCCTAGCCCTTTCGGAAGGCATTTTGACCTAGTTTCTAGAAGAACAAGCCTAGGATGCGGGATTGACTTAGTCAAACCTTAAGGCTGCCCATTTTTTCCCTTTTCCCATCCTACCCCTTTAGCTTGTTCTCCAAGGCTCCTACACCTGTAAATAAGAGGCCTACTTGGTGTATTTTACAAGTTGAATTGAATAGAATAAAAGTTACTCTGCACAATTTGTGTGAGGTGCTAGTGAGGCTTGTTCCTCTTAGCCTTTAGTCTTATCTTGTGAGAATTTGAGAGATCTCAAGTGGTGGCTTCCAACACTTATCTTGGAGTAAATTCATCCTTCAAGTGGTGTGCTCCCTATCTCAAACTCCACTCTCTTAAGCTTCCTTATTCCTTCATCTTTTCCTTCCATTGTCATCCATTCTATTCATAAATATGTTCTTGTTGTGATTTCATTATGTCTATTCGGTTAGTACCTTTTGTTCTTGCTTTCCTTGTTTAATTTCGCACCTTATCTTGGCATCATGTTTATCTTATCATTATCTTTTTCCTTTGCTTTTGTTAAATGAACTTTCACATCTACTTAACCACTTGGTTAAGTTAATGTCTAGTGGGGATTTTCCTTAGGTTTTCACTCTTAATTGCCTACAAATCTCAATCTAAATCTAAAGTGTCACCTAAATGAACAATCATAAAATCAACTCACATCAGGAGATAAGCATTCCCATGGATTATACGCATGGAACAAAGTGGGTATTGATTAAACTAGTAGACGCATTCTTTACTAGTGAGTTTCAAGTTGAATAAGATTGACGCATGTTCAATCTGGTTTAGCTCTGTTTGAGGATTGAGAAAGGAATAATCTTTAGAGAACCTGTGAGGAATTCAATGGTGAGATATCTTGGGAGTCAACTTGCGTTCTTTACTTTTTTAAATCATCATATATATTTTCTTGCTTAACAATCACAACCCCTTATGCTTTATTGTTATTGTTAATCCTCATTGCTTGTAGATAAGTTTTGAATTTTGTTCACTGGACTCACTATTGGATTCGTTGGGAGACGACTTGGGGTGATTTGACCATTTCTATACTATCATCTATATAGCGTTAGACAGGTCTATGCTGGAATCGTATTCAATTTGACTGCTAAACGACAACTGTCAAATATCAACTGATTAATATACGAATTAACTAATTAAAATAAATACAAATTTGGAAACAAAACATTTAAAAGAGATTTCAAATCAGGTTTACTTTGATCATAATGAGATGTGAATTTACAAGACAAAATCTACCTAACTAGACACACACACAAAACAACATCAGATCTTCAAGACAAATTTGAATATCATCAAAGCTTCCTTATTCAACAATCTCCCCTTATTTAATGAAGACAAATCCCTGATGTTGTGTTATAGATTTTGACACAAGGAGATCATGCAAAATAGAAGGGAAGACCAAGCAAACCAGAATATACAATCATAACAAGATATTTAAACATAGATTAAGCATAACCACATTTTTTGCAAACCATGCACAACAAATACAAGCCAACATCCCAAACATTCTCCCCTTTTTGTGTTTAACAAATAGACAAAGGAAGGTGTCGAATGCAAAATATAACCTAATATAAAAACTGAAAAACACATATAAAACCACAAAATATAAATTTTCCAAATTTAACCCACAAAAACATTATGATACTGTACCGCCCTGGTGGTCGGGTGCGATGACGTGGCACCCTGCTACAGTGTAGGCGTGTTGACAAGGCGCCAGGTTGGCAGTTAGGAAGGAAGTCGGGAGGCACGTGTAGTCGCCGATTGTTAAGTTGGCGTGTTCCGATCTCCAGCTTACCAGAATAGGCGATCGCCAGGTTGAGGATGAAGTCGCCAGAACAAGCACATCGCCGAAGATGAAGGAGAAGCAGATTATGAAGGCGGCCGGCGAGACCACAGGGAAGGTGTATGAAGACCCTAACTCGCCAGTTTCATTAGGGATCGCACTCCTAAGTTAGCTATGCACTGGGCAGTACCATGCATAGGTAACTTAGCCAAAATGAGAGTAAAAGCAGCGCCAAGTCAGGGAGCCTCCAGATGATGGCACGTGTACAGTTGGATACGAGCCACGTGTCCAAGTCTGTAACTGCCAGGAGAGAGAAAATCACCAGGTATATAAGAGCTCTTAACGAACTTTCTGAGGTACGCACGTTCAGTTCATACACTTTACGCTTGCGAGTGACAGAGCTGTTTGTGAGAGAGAGAGTTTGCACGGTTCCAGTTCTTAGTATTTGGTGATACCGTCACTGACTTGAGCGTCGGAGTGCGATCGGCCGCAGCGGCGCCGTATCGTTTCTTTGCAGGTTCTTGAGATAGATCCAGAGGAGGAACGGAAGTGAGAAGCGGCGCGCACGTCGATCCTTTGACGAGGCATTCTCCAGCGCTCCGGTCAACAGGCAGGATCATCAGGCGCCCACCGTGGGACCGTGTAAAACGTGCTCCCATCCACAGCGTGAGTTCGTGGAAGTTTTCGAGGTTTTCTGCGCGGTTGTGTGCTGGTGCAACCGTCGTTTGCAGTTTCTTTGAGTTTCGTTCGGTGAGTTTGTGTTTTGTACCGTTTGTTTGGCTTTCAATCGGTGGAGTGAGGTCTTTTGTTGCTTGTGCGCAATCTGTCTGGTGGAAGTTCGAGTTCTTTGGTGGTTTTCTGCGAAGGTTTGCGGTGTTCTTGGGTTCTTGCGCAGTTTCTTGAGTTTTCTCCGGTTGATCGCTGATTCGATCGTGGTGGAAGTGTTATTTGCTGTATTTCTGTGGTTCGCTGAAGTTAATGAGAAAGATGAGAAGCAATTGTTCCAGTCCCGTGGCTCCCGTCGCTGCTGAAGGCGACGCCGCCATGACCATGGCGCAGATGGCAGAAATGATGCGCTCGTTGCAGGCCACTGTAGAAGCCTCGCGCGTCGAGCAGGCAAGGATACATGAAGACCTGGTCGCCTCTCGCGCCAGGAACGAGGAGCTCAGCAAGGTAGCTGAGGAGCTGCGTCGAGCTCTTCAGGAGCAGCAGGTTCGTTCTTCTGCTGAAGAGGTGGCACCGTCGACGCCGCCTCGTGTTTTCCCAATGCCTTTCATTCAGGCGATTACCGACACGCCAATTCCCACGAGCGTGGTTCCGGTTAAAGCTGTTTTTACCGGCGTGGAGGATCCAGAGGCTCATCTGACCACGTTCCACACACAGATGATGCTGTCGGGAGGGTCGGACGCCGTCTACTGTAAGATGTTCGTGAGCACGCTCCAGGGAACGGCGATGGAGTGGTTTGTGAGCCTGCCTAATGGCCACATAACCAATTTTCAACAATTCTCGAAAATCTTTGTCGAGCAGTATATTGTGAACAAGGCACCGCCCAGGGTGTCCTATGATCTGTTTGATATAAGGCAGTACCATGGGGAGTCCCTCAGAGACTACCTCAATCGCTTCGGAGCGCAGATGGTCAGATCGCCGGCCAAGGATGAAGAAATGCTGGTCTATGCCTTCAAGAAGGGCGTGCAGCCAGGGCCATTCTGCGAGGCCTTGATCAGGGCTCATCCAGCGACGTTTGCTGAAGTCAGGCGACTTGCGGTGGCCCACATCGCCGATGAGAGTGAAGTCGCCGAGAAGAGAGGCAGCGTGGCTCCCGCCAGGCCACGCGCCCAGACCAGGATCCAGCCACAGAGGGTGCTGGAAACGGCAGCGGCGGCCAGAAAAGACCAAAGGACTCGCTATCCTTACGATAGGAGAAATAAGGGAAGAAGCCAAGCGCGCCAACCGCCAGCACGCCAACAACCAGCACACCGAGAGTACAATCGCCCGCCTAAGCACAAATTCGTCATGGGACTAGCGGACCTGATCGCTATCCCTAACATATCTGCTAGGTTGAAGGCGCCCGAGAAGGTGGGCGACAAGATGTTGGGGTCAAAACCGGACGCCTGGTGCGAGTTCCACCAGTGCTTTGGCCACAACCTGGACTCGTGTTTATCTTTAGGATACCAGCTCGACAACCTGGTTAAGAGCGGGTTCCTGAACGACTATCTGTTGGATAGGAGGACGGGGGGAGCGTCGAGTTCCCAGCCGGCAGGTGGAGAAGCCCAACAACACGAAATGCCAATCCACGGGGAAATCCACACCATTGCAGGGGGTTTCTCAGGTGGTGGATGCACCGCATCGCAGAGGAAAAAGTATGCGCGATCGGTGATGGCAGTGGACATGTTTGAAGATCACTCACCGGAGGTGGACATTACGTTCACAAAGCAGGATCTTCGGGACGTTGTGCCTCATGACAACGATCCCATAGTTATTTCGTTGATAACAGCAGGGAGGAAGGTCCACCGAGTTCTGGTGGACCAAGGAAGCTCGGCAGACGTGATGTTCTGGCCGACGTTCACGCAGCTGGAACTGCCCCTTGACCAGCTGAGGCCCTATGGAGGGTGCTTATATGGATTCGCTGGTGACCAGGTGGAGGTCAGGGGGTACATTGAGCTGAGAACCACGTTTACAGATGAGGCTGGGTCGAGGACGGAGAAAATCAAGTACCTCATCGTAAACGCCCCTTCGGCATATAACATCCTGTTGGGAAGGCCCACCCTTAACAGGATAGGCGCAATTCCATCGACTCGGCACATGAAGGTGAAGCTGCCGTCCATGGAAGGGGTGGTGATCACGATCAAGTCGGACCAGAAAGAAGCGAAAAGGTGCTATGAGAATAGCCTGAAAAACAAAAGGTCCGTGAGCTATGTAACAACCACCCCACCTCCCGGTGTGAAGCCCAGACCGCCGGCAGCAGAGGATATCGCTGGAAGGGATGTAGAGATGGTAGACGCTGAGCTGGGGGAGAGAGAGGCTGGCCTGGAGGAGGAAGAGGCGCAGAATCGCCCCGAGGAAGTGAGGGAACTGGGAATCGCCAAGGCGGTGATCGCCAGAGAATCCAGGCCCAAACCCGTCGAGCAGTGGCTCGAGAAGGAGATCGGGGGGAAAGTTTTCAAGCTCGGAAGATCTCTGGAGGTCGATCTCCAGGACCAGATCGCCAAGGTGATTGAGCGGCATCTGGACGCGTTTGCTTGGTCCGCTTCGGACATGCCCGGGATCGATCCCAACTTCTTGTGCCATCATCTGGCGATGGACAACATGGTGAGACCGGTGCGACAAAGGAGAAGGAAATTTAATGAAGAGAGGAGGCAGGCGATCAAGGATGAGACCTAGAAACTCCTCGCTGCAGGCCACATCAGGGAAGTCCAGTACCCTGAATGGTTGGCGAACGTCGTACTGGTGAAGAAGAGCAACGGGAAATGGCGCATGTGCGTCGATTTCACCGATCTGAATAAGGCTTGCCCAAAGGATTCGTATCCTTTACCAAGCATTGATGCCCTGGTTGATAGTGCTGCAGGGTGCAAGCTGCTGAGTTTCCTGGATGCCTTCTCGGGCTATAATCAGATCAAGATGCATCCCATGGATGAAGAGAAAACAGCCTTCATGACGGAGAGGTCGTGCTACTGCTATAAGGTGATGCCGTTTGGGCTGAAGAACGCGGGGGCCACGTACCAGAGGCTGATGGATCGAGTACTTGCACCAATGCTGGGAAGGAACGTGCAAGCTTACGTCGATGACATGGTCGTGACCTCGCAGGAGAAAAGCAAGCACGTTGCAGACTTGGAAGAATTGTTCACGACGATCGCCAAGTTCAAGTTGAAGCTCAACCCGGAGAAATGCATTTTCGGCGTGGAGGCTGGAAAATTTTTGGGTTTTCTCTTGACTGAAAGAGGAATAGAAGCCAACCCAGACAAGTGTGCCGCCATCTTGGCGATGAGAAGCCCGGCTACGGTGAAAGAGGTCCAACAGCTAACAGGTCGGATGGCAGCCCTATCTCGCTTCGTGTCAGCTAGCGCAGAAAAGGGGCATCCCTATTTTCAATGTCTGCGGCGCAATAACAAGTTCGCTTGGACGAAAGAATGCGAGGAAGCTTTCGTCAAGCTGAAGGAATATCTGGCGAGCCCGCCGGTTCTGTGCAAACCACTGGCGGGAATCCCTCTCAGGTTGTATTTCGCTGTGACTGAGAGGGCGGTGAGTGCGGTGCTCGCCCAGGACCAGGATCAGGCTCAGAAGCCTATTTATTTTGTGAGCAAGGTGTTGCAGGGCCCAGAAACGAGATATCAGGCCCTTGAGAAGGCTGCGCTGGCTGTGGTGTTTTCGGCGAGGAGGTTGCGCCACTACTTCCGCAGCTTCACAATACTGGTGATGACTGACCTGCCCATCCAGAAGGTCTTGAAGAAACCTGACGTTGCGGGGAGAATGGTGAAGTGGGCAGTGGAGTTGTCAGAATTTGACATCAAATATGAGCCCCGAGGCCCGATCAAGGGGCAAATCTTTGCAGATTTTGTAGTCGAGCTCTCATCAGAGGCGACGCGGGTTGAAGGAGATGACTTCCGTTGGGTACTCTCGGTGGATGGATCGTCGAACCAGCAGGGTAGCGGTGCTGGAGTCATATTGGAAGGACCCAACGGCGTGCTGATCGAACAAACGTTGAGATTCGCCTTCAAAGCCAGCAACAATCAAGCAGAGTGTGAGGCGCTGATCGCCGGGATTCTGCTGGCCAAGGAGATGGGAGCCAGAGTGCTGATGGCTAAGAGTGACTCGCTGCTAGTCACAGGGCAAGTAACAGGCGAGTTCCAGGCTAAAGATCCACAAATGGCGGCTTACTTGGCGTATGTGCAGGAATTGAAGAGTTCCTTTGCCTCTTTTGAAGTGGTACATGTGCCCCGAGAACAGAATGCCCGAGCTGACTTGCTTGCTAAGCTCGCCAGTTCAGGCAAGGGGGGTAGGCAGAGGACAGTGATTCAAGAAACTCTGAAGACGCTGAGGGCATTTGTAGCAGATCACCTGGTCCTTCAGATAAGTAGGTCGACGGAGAGAGCAGCGAGAAGCCACAAGTCTTTGACGCAAGAAACTCTGAGATCGCCGAGAGTTAGAGCTTGTCGAGGAGAGAAGGTGGACGTGATGCAGGTCTGCGCCACCCATGAGCCAGACACTTGGATAACACAGTACAAGCGGTGCCTGGCAGATGGCCTCCTCCCGCTAGATCCAACAGAAGCTAGGAAGGTAAAGAAAAATTCCAGCAAGTATACATTGATTGATGGCGATCTGTACAGGTTTGGGTTCACTCACCCACTCCTGGAATGTATACACGGCGAGAAGTGCACGAGAATTATGGCAGAGCTCCACGAAGGAATATGTGGAAGTCACGTCGGGGGTCGAGCTCTGGCCGCGAGGACTCTCCGTGCAGGCTACTATTGGCCATCCATGAGAGAAGATTGCAAGAAGTATGCCCAATGCTGTAAACAGTGCCAGCAGCACGCCGATTGGCATAAGGCACCTCCCGAGGAGTTGAAGTCGATCTATAGCCCTTGGCCGTTTCATACTTGGGGAATCGACATCCTGGGACCTTTTCCACTGGCGATCAGGCAGATGAAGTACTTGGTAGTGGCGATTGAGTACTTCACCAAGTGGATTGAAGCAGAACCAGTGGCCCAGATCACCGCACACAAGATCGAAGGCTTTGTATGGAAGAACATCGTGTACCGGTTTGGGGTGCCTAAGCGCCTGGTGTCAGATAATGGGACTCAGTTTGCAAGCCACCTGTTGAAGAAGCTTTGTGAAGGGGTTGGAATTCAGCAAGTGTTTGCATCCGTCGAGCACCCTCAGACGAATGGCCAGGTGGAATCAGCTAATCGGGTGTTGTTGAGAGGTTTGAAGAGAAGGCTTGAGAAAGCCAAGGGAAGTTGGGCTGAGGAGGTGCCCCGTATAGTCTGGGCGTACCACACCACCGAGCAGTCCGGAACCCATGAGACCCCGTTTAGCTTGGTCTATGGGTGTGACGCCATGATTCCGGTGGAGATCCAGGAAAGCTCGCCGAGATTCCAGAACTTCGTAGAGGAAGACTCGAATGAAGAGAGAAGGCTGAACCTGGATCTGCTGGATGAAGTCAGGGAGGAGGCAAGGCTGAAGGCTGAGGCGGTGAAAAGAAGGGTCGAGCGAAGGTACAATTCTAAGGTGATGCCAAGGCAGTTTAGAGAAGGCGATCTGGTGATGAGGAAGGCCCACCAGTACGAGATGGAGAATAAACTATCACCCAAGTGGACTGGACCGTTCAGGATAACCGAGGCACTCGGGAACGGAGCCTACCGCTTAGAGACGCTGGAAGGAGGGGCGATCCCTCGTACCTGGAACGCCACACACCTGAAGTTGTACTATAGTTAAGAGCTTTGTAAGTAAAGACAAACACAAATGTTATATTACAATGTCTCTGTTAAAACAGTTTCAAGGGGGCACTCTTTTTTCCCTAAGGAGGGTTTTTAATGAGGCCACCCAATAAAAGAAGAGTTTTCGAAGTATAAGGTGTTTCCAGATTGCATGTGTGCTATTTTCGAAAGTTTGAAGAAAGACCTTGTCATTTGTACATGATTTGAGGCAAGAAAATATATATATCGCGTGCTTTCTAAAAAAGTTTTAAAGTCCTCATCGTTTTTCGGCGATTAGAGGCACCAGTTAAGTTTTTAAAGTCCTCATCGTTTTTCGGCGATTAGAGGCACCAGTTAAGTTTTAAGTCCTCATCGTTTATTTGGCGATCGGAGGCACCAGACGAAAGACCTCCTCGCCGTCGAGCGAGTGCAGGCGAGAAAGAGGAAAAGTCCTCCGTGTTTCTGGGAGCGAGAAGATGTAACTCCCGGGGCAACGTAGAGGCAAGTTAAAGACCTCCTCGCCGTTGAGCGAGTGCAGGCGAGAAAGAGGAAAAGTCCTCCGTGCTTCTGGGAGCGAGAAGATGTAACTCCCGGGGCAACGTAGAGGCAAGTTAAAGACCTCCTCGCCGTTGAGCGGGTGCAGGCGAGAAAGGTCCTCAGTGCATCCAAGGGGGAGGAGATGTACACCCTGGGCAAGTTGAGGCACCGGATAAAGTCCTTATCGCCGTTGTGCGAGCCAAGGCCAATTAAAGACCTCCTCGCCGTTGAGCGAGCGCAGGCGAGAGAAAGAAAAGATCCTCAGTGCATCCAGGGGGAGGAGATGTACACCCTGGGCAAGTTGAGGCATCAAATAAAGTCCTTCTCGCCGTTGTGCGAGCTCAGGCGAGTTAAAGACCTTCTCGCTTACATGCGGGTATAGGCAAGATAAAATCCTTCTCGTCTTGAACGAGTTCAGGTATGGCGAAGAGGGCGGAAGAAGCTTGAAAGGTGGCTAAGGTAGGTTCGAAGAGAACGCCTAGCCAGCCGGTCTTCAGCTCTGAAGTTCAGGGGGGTAAAGGAAGATCCCAAAGGGCATTTCTGCCCCAGATAAAGAAATGACTTCCAAAGCATGAGGCTGGGAAAAGCTGGTGTTACCAAGAGGTTTTGGCGATCGGGAAAAGTTCAAACGACGGCGAGAATGTTGAAAGACTTGTTTGATAAAGCAGGTCGAGTGGGACGTTGTTTGAACCGATGATTGAGTTACAGTTCGTTGCTTGGAAACTTTTCTTATGATCAGGTTAGTGCCTCAAGGGTACAAGTTGTTTAAAGCGATCGTTGCTTAAAGTTTGAATCGGCTCGAAGCAGTTACGCCAAAGGTCGTGTTTGCAAAATCGCTAATTTAAACTCGGCAAAGTTAAACATACAAAGAAGGTGAAAGCGCTCAAAAGAAGTCAGAAGAAAGAATATCCAAGTTTCGCTATTGAAATAAGTAACTGTTCAAAACACATATGCAAGAGTTTTTACAAGGTAAATACAAGTGAATTTATAAAGAAGCAGATGGGGTGGAATTGGTTGAGCCTTCGGCGGGAATGACCTTTCCATCTACTACTTCGTTGTTTAACGACACCATGCTGAGGTCGAGATCAGGGAATAGGCATGCGAATTGCTCCCGAGCGGCTTCGAATCCAGCAGTCAGAATCTGAGCAGAGTTTAGCTTAAGTTCTTCAAACTGCCCTTGAAGTCCTTCAACCTGTTCCTTGAGCTCCTTGTTCTGCTGCCCCTGCTCTTCAACCTGTTTTTGGAGTTGTTTGTTGGTCTCTTGAGCATGAAGAAGGTCGTCAGTAACCTTCTTGGATTCTGTTTGAGCTTGGGCCAACTCGGCAGCCATCTTCCCTTTTTCCTTGTTTGCCTCTGCGAGATCAGCCATGGCGTCGTCCCTCGCTTTTTCAACTTGCCCAAGTAGCTTCTCGCGGTCGATTGACCTTTGCTCCAGTTTTTGTACCTTATCGGCATTAGCTTGAATGTGAGCCTCCAGGTCGCTCGCCTTGGTGCGCAGAGGCACGATTTTGCTTTCAAGTTCAACTTTTTCTTGGGCAAGTTCATGGACTTTGCGGCGAAGGTCAGCAGCTTCCTTGCGCGCAAGCCTAAGCTCGGTACTCAGGGCATCCTCTACTCGGGAGTGTTCCAATTCCGCAAGCGTTAGGCTGAAGGCCACCTTCTCCACCTCAACCTTCATTGTGCTGTTTTCAGTCTTGAGGTGGTAGAGATCTTCTTGAAGCCTCCTGGTGGAGCTCTCCACAGCCCTCGTTATGATTGATGGGATATCCTCTGCTATGTTTTTGAGTTTGGCAGTCAGAGGTTCCCACATCCTTGTGACTTCAAGGGAAAGGTTGGATGCCTGGAGAGGCGCCAGGGGGGCTTGTGGAGGGTTCTCGCCGCCACCTTCCTTAGCAGGGTTTTCAATGTTTGCTTCCTGGCGTGGCGACGCGACCGGGGACTCGGTAATTAGAATTGGGGAGGTGTGAGCAACCTCATTCCCGGTCGGAACATTCTCTGCAGCTGAAGCATTTGAAGGAGGGCCCCCTCCAGCTGAGATATGGGGCGTAGAGGCGCTTGGGGGGTCCTCCAGAAAGTTTGGCTCTTGAGCCTCGACTGCTGGTGGCGCAGTGGCCAGTGGAGTTGCTTGGACTGGTGGTGAAGGGGCTCGTGGTGTTGGCGATGAGGGAGGAGGAGCAGGTGTTGATGGTGGTGTTGAAGCTGGAAGAGGGGGTGGGGCAGGTGGAGAAGGTGGTGCCACCCTTTTCCTCTTTGTAACGAGGCCATCCTCAGTGACCTCGTCGTCCTCTTCCTCCTCCTCTTGGACGACTTGGGGGGCTTTTCGCTTTGGCCTTTTAAGGACCAGTTTCTTTCGTTGAGTGGGCTCCTTAGGCGGTGATCGCCCATGAATGATGGCCTTCTCGACCGCCGAGTTGGGCACCGTCTGGGAACCGGTCGCCAACCCGTGGTTGCGGGCGAGCGCCTTCAAGTCGGCGAGCATGTTCTTACCCAACATGGTATCTGCATGAAACGAAAGTGCATGAGTTAGCTCAAAGGGGAAAAAGATTATTGTACAAGGCAATGAGACAGCAAAAACAGGCATATGCAGAAAAGATAAAACCAAAGTCTTGTGTGTGTCGCACAAGACGCCCAGAAACAATATCAGAAGCAATGTCAAGACAAGAGTGTAGCGTCTTGACCTATTTGGAATTCCAACTGGTCCTCAAAGAACTCGAAGGAAATCAGGGTGGGGGTCAAGAATGTTATGTGGGCATCTGCCACCCTCTTCCAGAATAGGCAAAGGTCTCGGTCCAAAGCTCCCATGCTATCAGGACTTCTGGGCCTCCTGAAGCAGCTCTTGGACTCCTTTTTCCCCTTGTCCACCCAATACAAGGGGAAACCGTCGAGAAGGGAAGGGTCTTTGTCATTTGCGCGAACCTGGATGAACTTCCCCTTCCAATCCTTGTACGACTACTGGAAGATGGTGAAAATGGATCTCCCAGCAATGGCATTCAGGCTGACCCACAGGCGATCTCCTGGGTGCTTGGCCTCAAACAGGAATAAAAACACGTCCACTGACGCGGGCAACCCCAGGTGGGCGCACGTTATCTCGAAAGCTCGGACAAACGCCCAGCTGTTGGGGTGAAGCTGGGCGGCAGCGATGTTGAGCTCGGTTAAGAGTTCCCTCTCAAATCGAGTAAGAGGGAACCTGAGTTTGACCTTCTTGAAGAAAGTGGTGTAGACGAAGCAGAAGGGCCCGTCGGCGCTCACTTTGTCATCGGCGCACACTGGCAGAGCGGCGGGGCAAGGCAGCACCATCATTCTCTCATCGTGCTCCTTGTGAAACGATTGGTGGGCCTCGTCCCCATTGGTCAATCGCAGAACCGCTCCCGCAGTGTTCACCGACGAGGTTTCCTTTAAGAGGGTTGGGTTAGCCCATGGGTATAAAGTCTTGAAGTCTGGCAGAGGGATGGGGGCTCCTCCAGCGTTTGGTGGAGTCGCCTGGGCCAGAGCGGTTTGGGAAGACGCAGGCCTCACAGCCTGCGAAGAGGGAGCACCACGAACTTGCGTTGAGTCGTGTGCTTGTGGAGGAGGGTTTCGCGCTGATGGAGGGGGGTTCGGGGTGATCTTCGTGCGAGTCATGATAGCAACTGCAAACGAAGAAGAAAGAAAAAAAATAATCAGGAGGGTTACAAAGGCTGACTCGATCATAGAAGGAAGGTGAAAGACGAACGAATGTGAGTTCGTTGCGACGATCGACAAAGCCCTAAGTTACGCAGAAGGAGAAATGGAAAAACAGCCCACAGCGTATGCACCAGACAGTTACAGGATGATGCAAATCGGTGAAAATGCAAGGGAACCCAGCAGATGAAGGAAAGTAGTTACCTTTCGATGATCAGGAGAATGTTGAAGGGAGGTGGTGATCTAGAGCGTCGAGGAACGTCGAGAGCTTTCGCAGAAGGAAATGAGAGTGTATGCAAGTGTGAAGAAAGTGATGGAACAGTAGGAGCGTAAGGGGTTTAAGGGTTTTCGAAATGGTTTTGGGAAGCGCTAACGGCAGATGAAGATAGCCGTTGATGAGAGCCACGTGTCGAACGATGCGCGAAGGGTTTGGTGGAGCGTCAGAGCAGCAGAAAGTACTATCGCTTGGAATTCTGCGTCCATGCCACGTAGACCGGTGTTAACGAAGGCTTTTTCAGTCTTTTCGCTAGACAAGTCTTCGCTTAAGACTGGAGGGCTTGTGTACCGCCCTGGTGGTCGGGTGCGATGACGTGGCACCCTGCTACAGTGTAGGCGTGTTGACAAGGCGCCAGGTTGGCAGTTAGGAAGGAAGTCGGGAGGCACGTGTAGTCGCCGATTGTTAAGTTGGCGTGTTCCGATCTCCAGCTTACCAGAATAGGTGATCGCCAGGTTGAGGATGAAGTCGCCAGAACAAGCACATCGCCGAAGATGAAGGAGAAGCAGATTATGAAGGCGGCCGGCGAGACCACAGGGAAGGTGTATGAAGACCCTAACTCGCCAGTTTCAGTAGGGATCGCACTCCTAAGTTAGCTATGCACTGGGCAGTACCATGCATAGGTAACTTAGCCAAAATGAGAGTAGAAGCAGCGCCAAGTCAGGGAGCCTCCAGATGATGGCACGTGTACAGTTGGATACGAGCCACGTGTCCAAGTCTGTAACTGCCAGGAGAGAGAAAATCACCAGGTATATAAGAGCTCTTAACGAACTTTCTGAGGTACACACGTTCAGTTCATACACTTTACGCTTGCGAGTGACAGAGCTGTTTGTGAGAGAGAGAGTTTGCACGGTTCCAGTTCTTAGTATTTGGTGATACCGTCACTGACTTGAGCGTCGGAGTGCGATCGGCCGCAGCGGCGCCGTATCGTTTCTTTGCAGGTTCTTGAGATAGATCCAGAGGAGGAACGGAAGTGAGAAGCGGCGCGCACGTCGATCCTTTGACGAGGCATTCTCCAGCGCTCCGGTCAACAGGCAGGATCAGATACATTTTTATATCTTCCTTCCATACTGAAATTCTCCAAGTTGAGTTTGAACAGCCTCAATTTGTTTGTCCAAATGTTGGAACCTTGCTGCACAAAATTCATAATGTTCTTTTTGGTCATTTGCCATTGTATCCATGCGGTTTATCATCAGCCTTTCGAATCGTGACATTGGAATTCCATGGTCAACCAGAGATTCATAAGCAACTAATGCTTGCATGTTATAGAACTCATCAATACGGGTACTAGGTCCAACACTAACACTAGGACCTGCAGTTGCACTTGATCGAGCAGAGGCACCATCAGAATCATCCTCTTTGTTGACCCAATAATCATTTACCTTTAGAAACCTCATTTTGATCAAAGAACCATTATTAACCTCATGAGACGATTTTAGCACCTCATATAGTTCTTCATCAAGGTTATCCTCAAAATATTGCAAATTTTTTTAAAGAAGTATGACATAAGGAAAATGATAATCACATAACCTTATAGATTTTAGCATATGTTCCTTAAAGACATATATCCCGTTCACTTTAATCTTCTTCATTATCCAGTACAAAAGTACCAAATATTGCTCAGTTAATACAACATGGTTGACGCCCCTTGGTCTCAGCATCCATGAAGCAATGTAGTATTGCATTTTGTTGAAGTCCTCCAAGGCATTGGTGTTTCCTTTGTCCACTTTTTCTCTTGAGTACTTCAGACCCGTCAGAGTGATTTCCATGTCTACTCCTTTAACATGAGAAGACATTTTCCTTCCTTCAAAGGTTATATTTGTGTAGAAAACCTTCACCAAGTTAGGAAAGATGTTTCCATTCATATCCAAAAATATTTGCAGTTTTTTGGTGTTTCAGTGCTTTTCTCACATCTTTGAGAATTTATTCTTTAAACCAATTGATACTAGATGTTTTAGAGTATTGATGAACTTTCTAATCATCTTCTACAAAAACAATTTGATTTTCTCATTATCTCCAGAGAACCACGTTTCTAAGTGTCCAACCTTGGTTGAGCCCTTTGCAATGCGAGATTTCTTCCTCTAAGGTGAACAACATGAAAAGGCCATGATACAAATATTTTGAAAATGCAGATAATAGAATGAAATTGTGTTTCGTGATAAGTGATGCGTATTGAGAATTTTCACAAGCAATATATGCACAGAAGATAGATACAATAAAGATGGTTAGGTGAGTTATTTTTCAAAAAAAGCAACTGACACAGTTTTGGAAATTGCATTTGTCAGTTTCAAAATAAAATTGATTTCACTCACCTTTAGTGTGATTTAAGGAAATTAGTCACAATTTTGTGAAAAATAGCTACATATTACAAAAATTCAGATTCTGATGCACACTACAAATACATGATTCGCTGATTGATTTAAATTCAAAAGAGGAATTGGCACAAAGTACACGTAAGCTATTTATTGAAGATATACAATAAGTATCAGAGATGCAAACAACCTATTGAAATGAATTTTTAAAAGATTAAAAAATATTGCACAAAATGCTTTGATTTAAATTAGTTGATCCAAAAATTTATCCAGTTATTTTTTTGAACAACATTAAACTTCACCTCTTGATATGTAGAAAACAATATGTGATTGTTTCTCACTCATACAGTAATCTTTTAAATGAGACATTAATATTGTTCATTTCTACTACTTCTTCCAAGGATCCTTCTTTGATTATTGTTAACCATTTGTAAAAACATCATCACATTTAAGGTGTAGATTCACAAGCGTCTTCTTCTCTCTAAACAATATCCTTTGAAGAGTCATTGTCCAAGTACCGTAGGTGTTGTTTTATTGTGAATGATTCATGCCAAAACAATCATGGATCAAGATTTGGTCCCTTATAAATTTGGGCCCAATGATATTAATTGAACTCTTAGGCACCAACTTAACAAGACCCTCAAGCATATCAAATTTTCTAACCCTACAGAATCTAGTAGTGTAACCTTGTTCAAAGAAAAAAGAGTAGGCTATGATAGGTTTATACACTGATTTCTTGTTTTCAAAAAAAACTTGTAAAATATTTTATTCTTAGTGCTTGGGTTGTAACCTAGACCAGCTTTGCCAAAAACACAATTTTGATAGGCAAGAACAGTTTCAAAATTTGACTGCCCTCTTCAGAATTTGTTCAAGGTTTTCAAAAGATAATGAACATTCTTTTGGAGGGAGTCACAGTTTTCACAATCTTTTAAGTCAGCACATATTAAATTATTAAATTTTGAAGAGACTGCATAAAAGTAATTTCAACTGATTAATATAAGAATCAACTTATTAAATTAAACACATATTTGGAAAAAAACATTTAAAAGAGATTTCAAATCAGGTTTACTTGGATCATAATGAGATGAGAATTTACAAGACAATCTACCTAACTAGGAACACATGCACAACAACACTAGATCTTCAAGACAAATTTAGACATCATCAAAGCTTCCTTGTTCAAAATAGAAGGATAGACCAAGCAATCCACAATATACAAGCATAGTAGGATATCCAAACACAGATTAAGTAGAACTATAGTTTCTGCAAACATTAAACCATACACAACAAAATGATGCAGAATTTACAAAAAAATAGTTTAAAACAATTGCAAACCAACATCCCAAATATTATTTACCAAAACTAGTATAAAAATGACCACTTAATAAGTTTTGTTTGTTATAATGCAAGTAGAAAGCAGATGCACTCCAATGTTTAGTTTGTAAGATCTTGTGTATTGAATTTCTTGTTAGGATGAGAGCATCTAGAGTCTAATTGCATAGATTATCTAAACAAGCATGTTACTTATCAGCAGTGTCTATTACATTAGAAAGTTTAGTGATGTTTATGATTATTAGTTGGTGTATATAGTTGTATGTATGTATATAATTGTCTCATACCTACCTAGTAGAAGATGATGTACATTCACCCAATGTAATAAACAATAAAATTCATTCTTGTGACATTTCTTTGTGTGTTCTTTGTTTGTTCGTCTCCAAAAGGTGTGTTTTTGTACCCAATGTTGCACTCATTCCTTCACTATCCCTAGGCTCATTTTGACATGTTGTGCACAACAATATATATCCCTATATGAAGGAAACTATATATATATATATATATATCTCATTTTTTTCTTGTAAAACATGATAGTTTCTTTGTGTATACATAATTACACATCTAGAATTTTTTTTTTTTTGTTCTGATAATGTTGTATTTGAGTATTACAAAAGTCCTAAGTCCCATATTATTATACATTATTGGCTTGGATAAGTGATGCATTTTCTACAGCAAGTGCGCTGTGTTGTCAGAAGTAATAATTTGTGTCTAAGGACGAATATCGAACCCGCGATGAACAGTTGAATAATCAAGTAAAAGATTCACTAAATAGAAAATAAAATAATAAATTTTGTTCGAGTTTGTTATGATTGCAATGATTGATAAGAAAACAAATCACAGAGTTTGTTGGTTCAACTGGGAAAATAAGAATTGGGGTTCATCCTTCTTACTCTTTTGTATTTTGATTAGCATGATAGTATTCTATCATTTGATTGATATTGATGCTCATATAAAAATCATTCATTTCGATTCCTTGCATATAAAATTATTAAAGATTCTTGTAAATATCGATTCCTCGCATATTTGTAAAAACATTTTATCATTAAGCACAGACATTGATAGAAATTAACATTTCAGATTTATTCCTAGCATTCAAATATGTTAAGCATTATCTTTTGGGTTAGAAACTTATAAGTACCTTCCAATCAAATCTAATGATCTTGATCATGGTAAACAAGCATTACAAACAAAACAATAATACCAATCATCAATAAAGAACAAAATATTATATTTAAATATCACCTCAATACATAAGATTTTGAATATATTACTCCCAATCTCAAATGGTAGAATTAGCCACACATGTTGGTTGTTACAAGCATGGAGAGCAAGAAAGGAAGATCCAGGAAGTTTCTCCTTTATGGTTGTCTCCTCTAGAGTTTTCTAACACCTTTTATTCTCCCAATTGGATTCCAATCCATTCAATGATTATTTTTTTTTATTTTTCCTCTTCTTTTTCCTTTTCACTCTCAATTTTTCTTTCCTAAATTTTTTTCTCTTCCTCTTCTTTTTTTCAACCTTGAGAATTTTTTTTGGAGAACCCACCTTGCCTTCCTTGATTTCCCATATAATGAGCTTCTTCTTCAGATGAATTATTCTAATACACACAATGCCCATTGGAATGATAAGCTCCACACAAATCACACCTTATTGGTTGAATCTGACTCTAAGAAGCTTGCACAACTTGTAATTGTTGTGGCAATTTAGCCATTTGTGTAGTTAATGCTTCCAACGGTTGTGTTAGAATTTTAATTTGGGCCAAATGTTTTTTTGAAATATTATGATCCATTATGCCCTTCTTTGGATCATTTTTACTATCATTTTGTGATTGATAATATGTGGATGTCATTGCCTCAATAATCTTTTCTGCTTTTCCTGCATCCATTGCCATCATTGTACCACCAACTGCAGCATCTAGATGCATCTTAGTATCAGATCTGAGACCATTATGAAAAATGCTCATTTCAGCAATGCCTTCAAACCCATGATTTGGGCATTTTCTCAGTATCATTTTAAATCTCTGTCATGTCTGAACATAAAGGTTTCAGACTTTGCTTTGATGTAGTGAGATAATGGAAAAAATTTGTGCAGAAACTTTTCCTCTACATCCCTCCAGCTAGAGAGGTTCTGATTTGGCTGTGATGTGAGCCATTCTTTTCCCTTTCTTGCCAACGAAAAAGAAAATAAATGCATATAGACATTTTTAACATCATCTAAATGGAAGCTCATTGTTACCACCAATTCATAAAATGTAGACAAATGTGAATATATCTTCATGATCCATTGTTATAAATTGATGGGTACTGATGAGAGTAAGGAAAGCGAGTTTAATCTCCAAGGCCCTGGTGATAACAGGTATTGAAATACTAGAAAAATGTCTTGGCCTTTGCTACACTGCATAATCTTCAAGAGTTCTCCTAGGGTGTGGTGCTTGCCCTTTTGCCATGTTGCTATCCTCTTGAAAAATATTTGTGGCAAAAGAAGAAGTGGTTGAGGATTCCTCCCTAGTATCTTCTTGTCTCTCTTTTGTCTTTGTCTTTCTATTTCTTCTAGCTACCCTTTCAATCTCTACTTCAAATAATAATTGGTCTTTGGGAATTTGACCTCTCAATATCATATAAGACAGCTAATTCAAGGGTTAGCACAGGGATTCACTAGCAATAACTGAATAATATTTTTTTAAGATTTAAAAATTAAAATAAATATAATAAAATAAATTTAAATTAAATATGAAAATAAAATAAAAACAAATATGCAAAAAAAAAAATAAACAACAAATAAAAATAGTTAGAATATTTACAATATTTACAAATTTGTACTAAAAAATTCAATTGTTCCCCGGCAACGGCGCCAAAAAATTGATGACTCTTTTCAGAGCAAGTGTGCAGAGTCAGAAGTAATACTTTGTCCCTAAGGACGGATATCGAAACCACAAGGAATAATTGTTTAAAATCCTAATAGTAACATTCACTAAGAATAAGAATATGTATAATAATTTGATTTGATTTGATATTGACAATAGTTTGCATGAAATTTAACTAAAAACAAAGTAAAGAGTTAGTTGATTCAATTGAGAAAATTGGGATTGTGGTTCACCCTTCTTACTCTTTTGTATTTTGATGAGCATGATAATATTTTATCCTTAGATTGATATTGATGTCTGTATAAAAATCATTTATATTGATTTCTCGCATATAAATTTATTAAGGAGTCTTCTAAATATCGATTCCTCACATATTTATAAAAACATCTTATCATTACGAATAGACCTTGATAGTAATTAATATTTCAAATTTATTCCTAGCATTCAAATATGTTAATCATTATCATTTCAGTCAGAAACTTAAAAGTGCTTTCCAGTCAAATCTAAGGATCTTGATCATGGTAAACAAGCATTACAAACAAAATGATAATACCAATCATCAATTAAGAACATAATATTATATTTAAATATCACCTCAATACATAAGAGTTTGAACATATTACTCTCAATCCCAAAGGGTAGAATTAGCCACACATGTTAGTTGTTACAAGCATGGAGAGCAAGTAAAAAAGATTCAAAATGTTTCTCCTTGACGATTGCCTCCTCGAGGGTTTCTAACACCTTTTATTAAACAACTAGCTTGCAATCCACTCAATGATTATTTTCCTCTCAATGGTTATTTCATAAGGTTGTGGCTCAAGCCTCACATTTAACCTAGTTGGGCTTGGGCTAAGTAACTTCTGTCTTAGGCGTAGGCAAGTGCACGAAAAAAAAGGTCCAATGTCATTGGAGTGATCTCGCCTACAGGAGATAGGGCTCAATTAGGCGAGATCCTCTAGGGCATCTGGCTTGGGCGAGCTTTGTTGCATTCCAGCTTTCCCTTTTTGGCTTTGTAAATTCTCCTTTTGCCCTTCCATCTCCATTATTCTTTAGAATCCTGAAATTAACACAAATTTGGGAAAAATGTATAAATTCATAAATTAGGGGTTATTTTATCAATTAATATTCATAAGTGTCTGCATTTTAATATGAAATATTACTGAAATTTGACACTTATCAATAATACATTTTCATTTTTGTTGTTTTAGTTAAATCACTCCAATTTTTATTATGGATATACTAACAATCACTTTGGCCTTCCACGAAAAATTTGAAAATGATATTTCTTTGTTATAAAACAATTTGTATTTGTTTTTATTATAAATAAAAATCTATATGGACTATTTGAGATATAATTTTTCTTAACATGGCTTTGAAAGCAATTATTATTGGCATATATCAAAGATAGAGTGACTTTCTAGGCTATGATGTCAATATGATGTCATCCATATGGTATAAAACTTCATAGCTTGAAAAATATCTAAATTGTATTTAAAAATACAATAATGTTAATCGGAACTTTGGTTCAAGTGAGACAAAATTCACTACTAATTTATAGTGTATTACTTTGAGATCAATCAAACAAAATTATGGAGTTAGGATTTATTATTATTGAGATGACCAATTATACAATTATGTGGTTGAAAATCTCTTTGTAAGTATTCCTTTGCGAGATATGGAATAAAATATTTTTTTAAGACAAAGATATTTGTGTGTAAGGCCAATTATTAATTGAATTGATCCTTTATCTTAAGCATCTAGGGAAGAGATTATTCTTTTAAACAACGAGGGAAATGAGACGTAAGTCATTTAAAAACAAACAAGTAATGGTAAACCAACCTTTCTGATTGTGATTAGAGATTTTATAAATAAGTTCCATATGTGTAAAAGCAAGTGACTTGTTACTTTTGCAATGGGCATCAATCTGTTAGAAATAATGGCCTAAACAAGAAGGGGGTGAATTGTTTGACAAAAGATTTTCGCAAAGATTGGCTAAGAATGAAGATTTATCAACAATCATAGAAACAACAATCAGGGAAGCCAAAAAATCAAAGTTGTTAAAACTGTTTGCAGAAAAACAATCAGTTGAAATTTTGTTTTAACCGGTTGTTTATAGCAGCAAAGACAAAAACCACATCAAATAGTTTGTAATGAGTGTATGAGAGAGAGAGAGAGATTACACAATCAATTTATACTGGTTCACTCCTTACCAGGACTACATCCAGTTCCCAGAAAACCACTAAGTATTCCACTATCAATCAATCAATAGATTACAAACACTCAACACAACAAAGAGGTGATCTTGACCACACAAGAACACTCACCCTCTTTGCCTTTTGATCCTGCCGGTTGACCTGAGTGCAAGAGTCTTGCCACGTCAAGGATGCTTCTCTTGATCAGCTTCGCACCACGTTAACCTTCGATCTTCACGTCTCGATTCCTCGCAAGAACCTGAAGAAAACAAAGAAACAGAGTGGCGCCGCTGCGGCCGATCGCGCTCCGACGCTCAAGTCAGTGACGGAATCACCAAAAACTCAGAGAGAATATCTAAACTCAAGGAACCGTGCGCCGTGAATCTCAGTGTACTAAGAAGCGTACTGAAGTGTTCTGGAAAGCGTACCTCAAAAGTCTGTTAAGAGTTCCTTATATACCTGAGCGTTTCTCTCTCCTGACGGTTACACCTCTGGACACGTGGCTCACATCTAACTGTACACGTGTCACCATCTGGATCCCTCTCCACTTAAGCGTCACTTCTACTCTTCAAGCTATTTGACTAAGTTACTCATGCAAGGAGTAACTTGGTGCACAGCTTCCTTAGAGCGCGACCCCTTGAGTGGCGAGTACGGGGTGTCACCATGCACACCTTCTCTGTGGTCTCGCCTGCCGCTATCATGATCTACTTCACTCGTACATCATGCATGTTCTGGGAAACTGTTCCCTTGCCCCGACCTCTGTCTAGGGAGTGATCATCTGATAACCTCGTCCTCCGTACTTGTACCTCTTGAAAGCCTTAGGCAAGCCTTCCTGATCTTTCGGCGATGTGGCCCTTTCGGCGGTCTCTAACCACCTGATCTCCTAGAGCTCACATACGGCGACTATGACGCAAGCCTGGTGACCGCCGGTTATACATACTAGAGATCGGAGAACGCCAAGCCAACAATTGGGGACTACACAGACTTCCCGATGTACTTCCCTTCTGTCAGCCAGGTGTCCCGTTCAACACGCCTACATTATCGCTGGCCGCCACGTCATCACTTCCGGTTACCTGATCGGTACACAAGCCCCCCAGTCTTAAGCTGAGACTTGTCTAGCGAAAAGAGTAGGAGGTCACGTCATCGTCGATCTACGTGGCGCTGGTACGGATTTCCGTACGTTCGTACCCTCTGCCTTTCTGACGCTCCACCAACCCCTTTTTCAATCATACGACACGTGGCTTCATCAACGGTCGTTTTTAATTGCCGTTTGCGCTTCCTAAAACGTTCGAAAACCCTTAAACCCTTCGCGCTTTTCACTGTTCCATCATCTTTCTTCATTCTCAAACATTCAGAACGTTTTCTCTGCGAACCATGAAGCTTCTCGTCCCTCTCAATCTTCAACTTTCTTCATCGCTTCTCCGATCACAAAAAGGTACCCCTTTTACTCCTCCTATTGGTATTTGTTGCATTTTAATCGGTTTGCATCATCCATTATCTATCTGAAGCATACGTTGTGGGCTGTTTTTCTTTTTCTCGTAACCTAAGGTTTCGTTCCATAATAACGTCTGTCCCAACGAACCCTTAGTCATTCGTTCTATCTTCTTCGTCCCCAAACGAGTCATTCTCTGCTATCTTCATTTCATCCCTTTCTCTTTCCTTTGCAGTTCCTGCGATGGCTCACACAAAGTCCACCGCTAATCCTGCTTCTTCATCACGAAACCCTCCACCCAAAACTCGTAGGGTTGCCCCTGGGGCAAATCCTCCATCGACACGTGACCCATCACGAGCCTCTGGTGCTCCCTCTGCCCAGGCTGAGAGGCCTACCTCTTCTCACGCCAACCCTAGCCAGGCAACTCCACCATTCGCCGGAGGAGCCCCTCTTCCTCCGCAAGACTATAAGGAGCTCTATCCTTGGGCCACCCCAACTCTGCTAAAAGAGACCTCCTCGATAAACACTGAGTTGGGCGTTCACCGATTGAGGAGAGGAGATCAACCTGACCTTTCCTTCCATAAGGAGCATGATAGCAAAATGACCGGCTGCCCTGCCTCCCGGGAGAACCGATCTGCGCGGATGATAAAGGGAACAACGGCGAGTTGTTCTGCTTCATCTACGCTACATTCTTCAAGAAAGTGAAGCTTAGGCTTCCTTTTACCCGTTTCGAGAGAGAGCTACTAACCGAGCTCAACATCGCCCCCGCCCAGCTTCACCCCAACAGCTGGGCGTTCGTCAGGGCGTTCCAAATTCTCTGCGCGCACTTGTTGCTGCCAGCTTCAGTCGACGTCTTCCTCTTTTTGTTTGAGGTAAAGAATCCCGGAGATCGCCTCTGGGTCAGCTTGAATGGGATCGCTGGGAGATCAATCTTCTCAATCTTCCAGCAATCTTACAAAGACTGGAAAGGGAAGTTCGTGAAGGTGTGCCAGAATGATCAAGACCCCTCACTGCTTGACGGCTTCCCCTTGAATTGGGTAAACAAGGGGAGCAAGGACTCCAAGGACAGCTTTAGGAGACCAAGAAGTCCTGACAACATGGGGGCGTTAGACAAAGATCTTTGTCTCTTTTGGAAGAGCGTGGCTGCTGCCAACATCACCTTCCCCACTGCCTCAATCATTCCCTACGAGTTCTTCGAGAGCCAACTCGAAATACACATAGGTTAGCCCCCACCTCCACACCAAGTTTAACACTAACTTAGTATTTTTACCATTCTATTTTGGCATTCCATCATTTATCTATGTGCTGCTTGTGTTACCTCTGCATGAATATACTTGTATCTTTTGCTTCTGTTTTGGTTGCTTACCTATCCCTTACCTTGTGCAGATAACATGATGGGCAAAGGGAAACTAGCGGAATTGAGGGCGATCTCCCGATCCCACAAGCTCGCGGCGGGCTCCCAAGCTGTGCCCAACCCGGTGGTGGCGATCGCCACTGCCCAAGGCAAGACTCCTCCCCGAGGTCCAACTCCTTCGGTGGCACCACCCGCCCCACAAAGGAAGAAACTAGTTCTGAGGAAACCCAAGAGGAAGACTCCTCAAGTGGTCCAAGAGGAAGAAGAGGACGATGAAGAAACTGAGGATGGCCTCATCACTAAGAGGAAGAGGGTGGCCACCTCTACACCACCTGCGCTTCCAACACCAAACCGCCCTCTCCTCCAGCTCTTCTAGCAACAGTCCAAGCAACACCCTTGGCCGCCGCGCCCCCAGTGGTCGAAAGCAGCGACACAAACTTCATAGAGAACCCTCCAAGCGCCTCCACACCGTTCGTGTCTGTTGGAGAGGGTCCTCCTTCCACCACTTCTATTGCTGGGGCCGCACTAGGAGGAGATGAGGGCGCTCAAATCTCGCCGATACTCATAATAGAATCTCCGACCTCACCACCACGCCAAGAAGCCCCACTTGCCCTACAAACTGAAGAGGGTGGTGGTGAAAGTCAGCACCAAACCCCCCCATCACCTCCAGCAACAACCTCAAGCCTCCCAACCTCCTTCGAAGAGATCTTGGGACCCTTCACAGCCCGACTGAAGATGATGGCGGAGGATCTTCCCTCGATTGTATCAAGGGCTGTGAAGGACTCACTCAAGAAGCTCCAAGATGAGAACTCTGCGCTGAAGGAGTCAAACCGCATGATAAGGGTTGAGGCGGAAAAGCTCTCTTGCAACCTAATGATGGCGGAGATTGAGCACTCAAGGCTGGAGGACGCCATGGATGCTGAGTTAAGAAGCATGTGCAAGGAAGCCTCCGATCTGCGCCAGAAACTGCACCTCCAACTCCAAGAGAAGATCGACTTGGAGAGCAAGCTGGTCCCATATAGGCTCAAGGTGGCAGACTTGGAGGCTGCAAAAAAGGCGGATGCGACCAAAGTGGAAAACCTCGAGAAGAGATCGGCTGATCGGGAGATTCTTCTTGGAAAGGTCGAGAAGGAAAGGGATGACGCTCTCGCTGAGCTCACCGAAGCTCGCGAGGAGGCCAAAAAGACTGCCGCAGAGCTGGCCCATGCCCGAGACGAAGGCAAAAAAGCTGTTGAAGAGCTTGCTCGAGCTTGTGAGGAAATGGAAGAACTGAAGAAGCAAGCACAAGAGCTCGAGCAGAGCACTGCCCATGTCCTCACCGCCGGGTTTGACGCCGCTCTGGAGCAAGTAGCATGTCAATATCCCGAGCTCGATCTTTCCATGGTGTCGATCTGCAACGAGGTGGTGGACAGGAAGATTGTACCCTCTGAAGATTAGCTGCCTTCCCCTATCACCTTTTCTTTCTAAACACTTTATCTGCAGTTATACTGCTTATGTAATTGTTTATGTATGCATGTGAACTTGAATTGCCACTTCTATCATTTTCACTTCCCATATATCGTCTTTCTACTTGCTTTGCATGCCTTTACCTTTACTCAAACGAATTAACTCGGCAATATTCGAGCCTTACCTTACTCACAATGCTTCGAACTTGGATAAACTGTTAATCTCATAACAACTTATCAAACTGTTAACTCAAAGTAAACTTGAGCAACCATTAACTTTCAAGCGATGACACTTAATATAACTTGTGAACTTAATGCAACAAACCTTAGCATAAAATTACTTACTAGGCAGCAGGTTTTAACTCGAAACTGGTATTAAAATACAGTTTACCGGATCTGCCCAGCAAAGTGAGCCCTTACTCCTGTCATCGCCTGGGATTCTTCTGATCGTCGTAGGGTTCTGGCGATGTGACCTTTCTTACCTTCATAACTTGACCATTGTTCCCTCATCTGGGGGTAGAGGCGCCTTTCGGATCCTTCTCTACCTCCCTGAGTTTCAGAACAATGATCTGGTCTCACTGGGTCAATATTGATGTTTCACTTAAAGGGGAAAAGGCGTTTTCCTTCCCTTCCCACCGTTTAAGGTCACGAACACCCCTGACTTTTCAGTTCATCTTGCCTGAACTCACTCTGAGGTGAGAAGGACTTTTTATGGTGCCTCAGCTTGCCCGTGGTGTACATCTCGTCCTTCCTGGACACGCTGAGGACTTTCAATCTTGCCTCTATCTGCTTGCGCAGAGAGGTCTTTCAATCTGTTCTTGCCTACACTCGCTCAGAGGCGAGGAGGACTTCTTCTTGCCTGCACTTGCTCACAGGCAAGGAGGACTTCTTCTTGCCTGCACTTGCTCAAAGGCAAGGAGGACTTCTTCTTGCCTGCACTTGCTCAAAGGCAAGGAGGACTTCTTCTTGCCTGCACTTACTCGAAGGTAAGGAGGACTTCTTCTTGCCTGCACTTGCTCAAAGGCAAGGAGGACTTCTTCTTGCCTGCACTTACTCGAAGGCAAGGAGGACTTCTTCTTGCCTGCACTTGCTCAAAGGCAAGGAGGACTTCTTCTTGCCTCAAGACGCACGAGAGCGTTGAGGTCTTTAGTCATCTCTGGTGCCTCCGATCGTCGAAAGACGACGAGGACTTTCAAACTTTAACTACTGTCGCCGATCGCCGAAAAGCGATGGGGACTTTAAAACTTTTAACTGATGCCACCGATCGCCGAAAAACGATGGAGACTTTAAAACTTTTAACTGAAGCCACCGATCGCTGAAAAACGATGGGGACTTTAAAACTTTTAACTGACGCCACCGATCGTCGGAAAACGATGGGGACTTTAAAACTTTTAACTGATGCCACCGATCGCCGAAAAATGATGGGGACTTTAAAACTTTTAACTAGAAAGCATGCAGCATATCGTTGCCTTAGATCACGTTCGAGTGATAAGGTCTTTCTTCTGAAAACTTTCAAAACCACAAGCATGCAATCTTAGAAACTTTAAACTTTGAAAACTCTTCTTTATTGGGTGGCCTCATTAAAAACCCTCCTTAGGGAAAAAAGAGTGCCCCCTTCAAACTGTTTTAACAGAAAGCATGTAAATCTCTTCATGTTCGTTTTTACTTACAAAGCTTTAACTGTAATACAATTTGAGATGTGTGGCGTTCCAAGTGCGAGGAATCGCCCCTTCTTCTAGCGTCTCTAAGCGGTAGGCGCCGTTCCCGAGCACCTCGGTTACTCTGAACGGTCCCGTCCACTTAGGCGATAACTTGTTCTCCATCTCGTATTGATGGGCCTTCCTCATCACCAGGTCGCCCCCTCTGAACTGCCTTGGCATCACCTTAGAGTTATACCTTCGCTCAATCCTCCTCTTCACTGCCTCGGCCTTTACTCTTGCCTCTTCCCTGACCTCATCCAGTAAATCCAGATTCAATCTTCTTTCTTCGTTCGAGTCTTCCGCCACAAAGTTCTGGAATCTCGGCGAGCTTTCCTGGATTTCAACTGGAATCATCGCATCACATCCATAAACCAAGCTAAACGGGGTTTCGTGGGTTCCTGACTGCTCAGTAGTATGGTACGCCCAAACTATGCGGGGTACCTCTTCAGCCCACAATCCCTTAGCTTTCTCTAACCTTCTCTTTAAACCTCTCAGGAACACCCGATTGGCAGACTCCACTTGGCCATTCGTCTGCGGGTGCTCGACGGATGCAAACACCTGTTGGATTCCCACCTCTTCTCACAGCTTCTTCAATAGGTGACTTGCAAACTGAGTTCCATTATCCGACACCAGGCGTTTAGGCACACCAAACCGGCAGACGATGTTCTTCCATACAAAGCTTTCGATCTTATGCGCGGTGATCTGGGCTACTGGCTCCGCTTCGATCCACTTGGTGAAGTATTCAATCGCCACTACCAAGTATTTCATCTGCCTGACCGCCAATGGGAAAGGTCCCAGAATGTCAATTCCCCAAGTATGAAACGGCCAAGGGCTGTAAATTGACTTCAGCTCTTCTGGAGGCGCCGTGTGCCAGTCGGCGTGCTGCTGACATTGCTTGCAACATTGAGCATACTTCTTGCAGTCTTCCCTCATCGTTGGCCAGTAATAACCTGCACGGAGGGCTTTTGCAGCCAGAGCTCGACCCCCAATGTGACTCCCGCATATGCCTTCATGGAGCTCGGCTATAATCCTTCTACATTTTTCCCCGTGCACACAATCTAGGAGTGGGTGTGTAAACCCAAACCTGAACAGCTCGCCGTCGATCAAGGTGAATTTGCTAGAGTTCTTCTTTATCTTCCTAGCCTCCGTCGGATCCAGCGGGAGAACGCCATCTGCCAGGCAGCGCTGGTATTGCGTTATCCATGTGTCTGGCTTATGCGTAGCGCAGACCTGTGCTACGTTCACCCTTTCCCCTTGACATGCTCTTATCCTCGGCGATCTCAAGGTCTCCTGGGTCAAGGATCTGTGACTCCTCGCCGCTTTCTCCGTCGACTTACTTATCTGAAGAACCTGGTGGTCTGCCACAAACGCCCTAGGCGTCTTTAGAGTTTCTTGGATAACTGTCCTCTGCCTACCCCCCTTGCCCGAACTGGCGAGCTTGGCTAGCAAGTCAGCTCGGGGATTTTGCTCTCTGGGTACATGCACCAACTCAAACGAGGCAAAGGAACCCTTCAACTCCTGCACATACTCCAAGTAAGCCGCCATTTGCAGGTCCTTGGCCTGGAACTCGCCTGTTACTTGCCCTGTGACCAACAATGAGTCACTCTTGGCCATCAACACTTTAGCTCCCATCTCCTTGGCCAGCAAGATACCTGCAATCCACGCCTCATATTCTGCTTGATTGTTGCTGGCTTTGAAGGCAAACCTTAGAGACTGTTCTATCAGCACGCCGTTGGGCCCTTCTAAAATGACTCCAGCACCGCTACCCTACTGGTTGGACGATCCATCTACTGAAAGGACCCAACGAAAGTCATCCCCCTCAACCTGAACTGCCTCTGATGAGAGCTCGACCACGAAATCCGCGAAAATTTGCCCCTTTATCGGTCCTCGGGGTTCGTATTTGATGTCGAACTCTGACAGCTCCACTGCCCATTTCACCATTCTTCCAGCTACATCAGGCTTCTTTAAGACCTTCTGGATGGGCAAGTCGGTCATCACTAGCACCGTAAAGCTTTGAAAATAGTGGCGCAGCCTCCTCGCCGAGAATACAACTGCCAGTGCAGCTCTTTCCAAGGCCTGATACCTTACCTCCGGGCCTTGTAACACCTTGCTGACGAAATAAATAGGCTTCTGGATGTGATCTTGATCTTGGGCGAGCACCGCACTCACCGCCCTCTCAGTTACAGCAAAATACAACTTGAGAGGCATTCCCACCAAAGGTTTGCACAGAACCGGCGGGCTCGCCAGGTACTCCTTAAGCTTTGAGAAAGCTTCTTCACATTCCTTCGTCCAGACACACTTATCAGGATTCACCTCGATCCCTCTCTCAGTCAAGAGGAAACCCAGTAATTTTCCCGCCTCCACGCCAAAAATGCACTTCTCGGGATTCAGCTTCAACTTGTACTTAGCGATTGTGGTGAACAACTCCTCCAGATCCGAGATGTGCTTGCTTTTCTCTAGCGAAGTCACGACCATATCATCTACGTACGCTTGCACATTCCTTCCCAGCATCGGTGCAAGTACCTTATCCATCAACCTTTGATACGTGGCCCTCGCATTCTTCAGCCCGAAGGGTATCACCTTGTAGCAGTAGCATGATCTCTCAGTCATGAAGGCGGTCTTCTCTTCATCCATAGGATGCATCTTTATCTGATTGTACCCTGAGAAGGCGTCCAGAAAGCTCAACAACTTGCACCCTGCTGCACTGTCGACCAGGGCGTCTATGCTTGGCAAAGGGTATGAATCCTTTGGACAAGACTTGTTTAGGTCCATGAAGTCGACGCACATGCGCCACTTCCCGTTGCTCTTCTTTACCAGCACGACATTAGCTAACCACTCAGGGTACTGGACCTCCCTGATATGGCCTGCGGCGAGGAGCTTTTGCGTTTCATCCCTAATCGCCTGTCTCCTTTCCTCATTGAACTTTCTTCTCCTCTGTCGTACTGGTCTGACCTGTGTGTCCATTGCTAGGTGGTGACACAAGAAATCGGGGTCGATTCCCGGCATGTCTGAAGCAGACCATGCAAAAGCATCCATATGCCTTTCTATCACCTTGGCGATCTGGTCTTGTAGCTCTCCTTCCAAAGATCTTCCCAACTTGAAGACCTTGCCCCCAATCTCCCTCTCAAGCCACTCCTCGACGGGTTTGGACCTGGTTTCCCTGGCAATCACCGCCCTGGCGATTCCCGATTCCCTAGCTTCCTCTGGGCGGTTTCTCGCTTCTTCTTCCCGACCGGCGTTCTTCCCCTCAACCTCAGCGTCTACCATGACGACATCGCCTCCGGCGGTCACTTCCATCGCCGCATCAACAACTCGCCCCTCTGTTGGCCTGGGCTCCACACAGGGAGGCGGCGTCGTGGTGATGTAGCTCACTGACCTCTTATTCTTGAGGCTATTTTCGTAGCACTTCTTTGCCTCCTTTTGGTCAGATCTTATGGTGATCACCACCCCCTCCATTGATGGCAACTTAACCTTCATGTGCCTGGTTGAGGGCACAGCTCCTATTCTGTTGAGGGTCGGCCTTCCCAACAGAATGTTATACGCTGAGGGGGCATTCACGACGAGGTACTTGATCTTCTCCATCCTCGAGGCCGCCTCGTCTGTGAACGTAGTTCTCAACTCAATGTACCCCCTGACCTCCACCTGATCGCCAGCGAACCCATATAAGCATCCTCCATAGGGCCTTAACTGGTCAAGGGGTAGTTGTAGCTTGGTGAAAGTCGGCCAGAACATTACATCTGCCGAGCTTCCTTGGTCCACCAGTACCCGGTGGACCTTCCTTCCTGCCGTGACCAACGAGATAACAATGGGATCGTTGTCATGAGGCACAACGTCCCTGAGATCCTCCTTTGTGAACGTAATGTCCACATCCGGCGAGTGATCTTCGAACACATCCACTGCCATCACAGACCTTGCATATTTCTTCCTCTGTGATGCAGTACATCCACCACCCGAGAAACCTCCAGCGATGGTGTGGATCTCGCCGTGCGTGGACACTTCATGCTGCTGGCCCTCACCGCTCGCCGGCTGGGAGCTCGACGCTTGCCCCGTTCTCTTGTCCAGCAGGTAATCATTCAAGAAACCACTCTTAACCAAGTCGTTGAGCTGGTAACCCAGGGCCAAACACGAATCAAGGGTGTGACCAAAGCTCTGGTGAAATTCGCACCATGCGTTTGCTTTTGGCCCTAACACCTTGTCCGAGACCTTCTCAGGCGGCTTAAGCCTGGCAGCTATGTTGGGAATGGCGATCAGGTCCGCCAACCCCATGACAAACCTGTACCTTGGCGGGCGATTGAACTCCCTGGGGCGCCCTGGGCCCCTTCCCTTGTTTTTCTTTGGATCGTAAGGATGGCGAGTCCTTTGATCCTTTTTAGCCGCCGCCGTCTCCAGCACCCTTTGCGACTGAATTCTAGTCTGGGCCCGTGGCCTAGCAGGAGCCACGCTCCCTCTCTTTTCTGCGACCTCACTCTCGTCGGCGATGTGGGCCACAGCAAGTCGCAGAACTTCAGCAAACGTGGCGGGGTGGCTCCTAATTAGCGCCTCGCAGAAAGGCCCAGGCTGTACGCCCCTTTTGAAGGCATATACCAACATCTCCTCGTCTTTGGCAGGCGAGCGGACCATCTGTGCTCCAAAACGATTCAGATAGTCCCTGAGGGACTCTCCCTGATACTGCCTTACGTCGAACAAGTCGTAAGACACCCTAGGGGGCGCCTTGTTTACGATATACTGGTCGACGAAAAGCTTTGAGAACTGCTGGAAGTTGGTTACGTGACCCGTGGGCAGGCTAATGAACCATTCCAGAGCTGTTCCCTGGAGTGTGCTCATAAACATCTTGCAGTAAACTGCATCTGAGCCTCCCGACAGAATCATCTGCGTGTGGAACGCAATGAGATGCGCTTCAGGATCCTCCACGCCGGTGAAAGAAGCTTTCACAGGTACCACGCTCGCAGGGATCGGCGTGTCCGTGATCGACTGAGCAAACGGCATCGGAAAGACGCGCGGTGGCGACGATGGTGCAACTTCTTCAACGGTCGTGCGTCCCCTCTGCTCGTGAAGAGCTTGACGCAACTCCTCAGTGACCTTGCTGAGCTCCTCATTTCTGGCCTGGGAGGCGACCAGATCTTCGTGCATCTTTGCCTGCTCTACGCGCGATGCCTCCACATTTGCTTGCAATGCGTGCATGATCTCCATCATTTGCGCCATGGTCATGGCGCCTTCTTCAGCAGTTGGCACAACGGGACTTGAACGCGTACTTCTCATCTTTCTCATGAAAGCTCAACAAATCAAACTTCAGCGACCAGAATCTCCACCAGCAGAACGATCGATCCAGCAATCAATCGGTTAAAACCTCTTTCCACCAAAGAACTTCCAAGAACGCAATCACAACAGCACGGGATTGATTCGGATGCAAAAACCTCCACAGAAACTCGCAAACTCAACACGAACGGTAAAAAACGCCGAACAAACGGTAAAAACCTCGATTTACCGATTGAAACTCGCGCAAACAGTGAGAAACTTCAATTCACCGAACGAAAACCCAAACAAACGGTGAAAAACTTCGAACTACCGATCAAAAACTCAAACAAACGGTGAAAGACTTCGAGAATGGTTGCACCAGCACACAACCACACAAGCACCGCAGAAACTTCAAGAACTCACGTTGTGGATGGGAGACACGTTTTACACGGCCCCACGGTGGGCGCCTGATGATCCTGCCGGTTGACCTGAGTGCAAGAGTCTTGCCACGTCAAGGATGCTTCTCTTGATCAGCTTTGCACCACGTTAACCTTCGATCTTCACGTCTCAATTCCTCGCAAGAACCTGAAGAAAACAAAGAAACAGAGTGGCGCCGCTGCGGCCGATCGCGCTCCGACGCTCAAGTCAGTGACGGAATCACCAAAAACTCAGAGAGAATATCTAAACTCAAGGAACCGTGCGCCGTGAATCTCAGTGTACTAAGAAGCATACTAAAGTGTTCTGGAAAGTGTACCTCAAAAGTCTGTTAAGAGTTCCTTATATACCTGAGCGTTTCTCTCTCCTGACGGTTACACCTCTGGACACGTGGCTCACATCTAACTGTACACGTGTCACCATCTGGATCCCTCTCCACTTGAGCGTCACTTCTACTCTTCAAGCTATTTGACTAAGTTACTCATGCAAGGAGTAACTTGGTGCACAGCTTCCTTGGAGCGCGACCCCTTGAGTGGCGAGTACGGGGTGTCACCATGCACACTTTCTCTGTGGTCTTGCCTGCCGCTATCATGATCCACTTCACTCGTACATCATGCATGTTCTGGGAAACTGTTCCCTTGCCCCGACCTTTGGCTAGGGAGTGATCATATGATAACCTCGTCCTCCGTACTTGTACCTCTTGAAAGCCTTAGGCAAGCCTTCCTGATCTTTCGGCGATGTGGCCCTTTCGGCGGTCTCTAACCACCTGATCTCCTAGAGCTCACATACGGCGACTATGACGCAAGCCTGGTGACCGCCGGTTATACATACTAGAGATCGGAGAACGCCAAGCCAACAATTGGCGACTACACAGACTTCCCGATGTACTTCCCTTCTGTCAGCCAGGTGTCCCGTTCAACACGCCTACATTATCGCTGGCCGCCACGTCATCACTTCCGGTTACCTGATCGGTACACCTTTCACACAACCACTATCAAAACAATCCTCTGACTTCACTGTTTTACAGACTTTCAAGTATAAAGAAAGAAAACAACTACAAGAATTAAAAGGAACAGATTACACCTAGTATTCAGGAAATCACAGAGCTCCTAAAATCAGTTTTTGAACCAATGCACAACCTTTAGGCAATCTTACCAAACTTTGTGATCCTGCCTGTTGACCAAAACGCTGGAGCTTTGCCTCGTCAAACTTGGATCGACGTATGCGTCGTGTTAGCCTTCGTCCTTCACCACGATCCACCTCAAGAACCTGCAAAAGACGAAACGGCGCCGCTGCGGCCGATCGCGCTCCGACGCCCAAAGCAGCGACTGAACCACCAATTACTCAAGAGTAAAACTCAAGAACTCTAAGGAACCGTAACCAGTTCTCTCTCAGTGTACTCTCGTTCTCGCAGTTGTAAAGAAGTAATTCTAAACGCATGCGTACCTCAAAAGTTCGTTGGAAACTCTTATATACCTGGATACTTTCTCTCTCCTGGCAGTTACACATCTGGACACGTGGCTCGCATCCAGCTGTACACGTGCCTTCATCTGGAGCATCCTTGACTTGGGCGCTACTTCTGACTCTTCTTTGGCTAAGTTACTTATGCATGATACTACTCAGTGCATAGTTGCCTTGGAGCGTGATCTCTTCTGGATGGCGAGTTCGGGTGCCTTCGTTCACACCTTCCCTGTGGTCTCGCCGGCCGCCTTCATGATCTGCACCACCTGTTTCACCGTATATGCTCAAGTAAGCTATCCCCCGACCTCATCCTCTGGCCAGCTGGGAAATGACCATCTGCCTTCATCTTCGGCGATGTCCTCACTTTCGGCGATCTCTAACCACGAGGTCGCCTGGGTTCGCATCTGGCGACTTCATCTTCAACCCAGTGACCGCCGATTCTGGTGTGTCGGAGATCGGAGCACGCCAACTTAATAACTGGCAACTACACGAGCCCCCCGACTTCCTTCCCTTCTGCCAGCCAGGCGTCCCATCAACACGCCTATACAATAGCTTGATGCCACGTCATCACTTCCGACTACCAGGGCGGTACACAAGCCCCCCAGTCTGAAGCGAAGACTTGTCCAGCAAAAAGACTAAAGGAGTCACGTCAATACCGATCTACGTGGCGCTGGCGCAGAATTCCAAGCGGTTGTACTTTCTGCTTTCCTTACGCTCCACCAAACACCCTTCCAATCACTCGACACGTGGCTTCATCAACGGTTACCTTTAACTGTCGTTTGCACTTCCAAAACCCATTCGAAAAACCCTTAAACCCATTTCACTTCTACCGTTCCATCACTTCTTTGCTTTTTCAAACACTTCAAGCTTCTTCTGCAAAACTCTCGACGCTCTTCAACCTCCTGAATCCTCAACTTCCTTCATTGTTCTTCTGATCATAAAAAGGTACCCCCTTTACTTCTTCTGCTGATTTTTCCTGCATTTTAACCGATTCGCATCATCCATTAACTGTCTGGTGCATACGTTGTGGGCTGTTTCTTCTGTTTCTCCCTTCTCGTAACTTAGGGCTTTGTCTCCATTACAACGAACTTTCGTTCGTTCGTTTTTCACCCTTCTTTCACGATCGAGTCAGCCTCTGCGAACCCTGCTCACCTTTCCTTTTCTTTTTCCTTTGCAGTTTCCGCGATGGCTCGCTCAAAGATCACCCCAAATCCTCCTCCCTCGTCACGAAACCCTTCATCTCAAGCTCACAACCCACCGCGAGCACCTGGTGCTTCTTCTTCCCAGGCGGAGAGGCCTGCAACCTCCCGCCCTAACCTGGCTCAGGCTACTCCACCTGTCGCCGGAGGAGCCTCCGCCCCCACTCCAGATTATAAAAAACTTTACCCTTGGGCCAGCTCGGCACTGCTGAAAGAAACGTCTTCGATAAACTCTGAACCGGCGGTACTCCGACTAAGGAAAGGGGACCAGTCGGATCTTTCCTTTCACAAGGAGCACGATAGCAAGGTGACCGTGCTGCCTTGCCACCCTGAGGAGCCGATCTGTGCTGACGACAAAGCAAGCGGTGGCGGGTCGTTCTGCTTCCTCTACACCACGTTTTTCAAGAAGGTGAAGCTCCGACTTCCCTTCACTCGTTTCGAGCGAGAGCTGCTAACCGAGCTCGATATTGCCCCCGCCCAGCTTCACCCCAACAGCTGGGCGTTCGTAAGGGCGTTCCAAATCATGTGCGCGCATCTGGGGCTACCAGCGTCAGTGGACGTTTTTCTTTTCCTTTTTGAAGCCAAACACCCGGGAGATCGCCTGTGGGTGAGTCTGAACGGGATTGCTGGGAGGTCGATCCTCTTTATCTTCCAGCAATCCTACAAGGATTGGAAGGGCAAATTTGTCCAAGTGCGCCCAAACGACCAGGACGCCTCGATGCTCGACGGGTTTCCCTTGTACTGGGTAAACAAGGGAAACAAAGACGCCAAGGGAAGCTTCAGGAGGCCAAGAAGTCCTGACAGCATGGGTGCTTTGGACAAGGATTTGTGCCTCTTCTGGAAGAGCGTGGCGGACGCCAATATCACCTTCCTCACCACTGCGCTCATCTCCTTCGAGTTCTTCGAAGATCAACTCGAAGTTCGCATAGGTTAGAGCTCACCTCAGTGTCTAAGTCATTACACTTGACGTTACTTCTGCTAACTGTTTCTGGGCGTCTTGTCTGTTGTGCACAAGACTTTGGTTTTATTTTCTGCACCACTTATCTGCTTTTGTTGCATACTGACTTATGTGTTTATCTTTCTCTCTGAGCTAACCCATGTACCTTTGCATTATGCAGATCGTATATTGGGCAAGGGAAAACTAGCTGAACTGAGGGCGCTCGCCCGAGCCCATGGGTTGGCGTCGGGTTCCCAGACCGTGCCAAATTCAGTGGTGGAGATCGCCGCTGCACAGGGCAGATCGCCCCCTAAAGGCCCAACTCCTTCAGAGGCCCAGCCCGCCCAACAGCGCAAGAAGCTCATCCTCAGGAAGCCAAAGAGGAAGACTCCTCAGGTGATCCAAGAGGATGACGAAGAAGACGATGAGGCGACTGAAGATGGCCTTATCACCAAGAGGAAAAGGGTGGCGCCTTCTTCACCACCTGCTCCACCTCCTCCTCCAACATCAACACCACTTTCCACACCAGCTCCGCCTCCAACACTGCTCCCTCCTCCAGCTCCTGCATCACCAGTCCAAGCAGTTCCTTTGGCAGCTGCATTCCCTGTGGTTGAGGCTGCCGAGCCCAACTTTATGGAGAACCCCCCAAGCGCCTCCACGCCCTATGTATCAGCTGGAGGGGGTCCTCCTTCAAACGCCTCAACTGCAGATGCTGCACCAGGCGGGGGTGAAGGTGCCTGCAACTCGCCTATCATCATCACCGAATCCCCGTCGTCGCCACCACGCCAAGAAGCTCCCACTCAACAGCCAGCTCAAGAAGGTGGTGGCGAAAACCAGCAGCAAGCTCCCCCGGTGCTTCCAAAGACAAACCTCTCCCTTGAGGTCAAAAGGGTGTGGGAACCCTTCTCAGCGAAACTCAAGATGATGGCAGAGGATTTCCCCTCCATCATCTCAAAAGCTGTGGAGAGTTCCTGCAAGAAGCTCCAGGATGACATCTTCGTGCTCCAAGAGGAAAATCGCACAATCAGGATCGAGGCGGAGAAGTTATCCTGCAATCTCATGCTCGCGGAGATCGATCACTCCCGAGTGGAGGATGCCATGAGCATTGAGCTTCGGGAGGCACGCATGGAGGCCACCGATCTACGCCATAAGGTGCAGCTCTTAGCTCAAGAGAAGATCGAGCTGGAGAGCAAGCTGGTCCCTTATCGCGTCAAAGTGGCTGACCTGGAGGCGTTGATCAAAGCAGACGCCGCCAAGGTAAAAAACCTCGAGAAAAGGTCAGCTGATCGGGAGGTCTTCTTGGGGAAAGTCGAGAAGGAGAGAGATGACACCATGGCCAAACTCGCCGAGGCCAAAGAGGAAAATGGGAAGGTCGCCGCAGAGCTGGCCCAGGCGCAGGCGGAATCCAAGAAGGTTATTGAAGACCTTCTTCAAGCTCGGGAGGGGGCTGAAGAACTGAAGCAGCAGAACGAGGGGCTAAAGAAACAGATTGAAGAACTTGAGCTGAGCTCCGCCCAGATTCTCGCTGCTGGATTCGATGTTGCCCGGGAACAATTCGCCTGCCTGTACCCCGACTTGGATCTTTCCATGGTGTCGCTGAACAACGAGGTGGTGGACGGGAAGGTTGTTCCTTCTGAAGACTGATTGCTTCCCTCCATCCACGATTCCTATGCTTTCTCCTTTAGATATACCTACTTGTAATAAGCTCTTTCTTTTCTTGTACATGTATTCTGAACTGGTGTTACTTATGCTATGACATTTTCCATTTCTTTTTATGCTCTCTTCTTGTTCACTTTATCCTCCTTGCACAAACCTCTTTAGACAAATTAACTTAGTAACTTCGTAATCGCAATTGTATACTATCCGCCTCGAACCATCAGTCTTCGAACAATAACACTCTAACAACTTGTTACCTCAAGGTAATGAACCTTAGCGTGAAATCGCTCTTCAAATAACGAACTTCAATCCAACTAATGGCTTAAAACACAGCTCATCTGATCTGCCTTATCAAAACGGGTCTTGACTTTCTCGCCATTGCTTGAATTTCTGCTGGTCGCCAAAGATTCTTGGCGATTATCAGCTTCCTCTTGCCTTCACAACTTGGCATTTGTTCCTTTATCTGGGGGCAGAGGCGCCTTTCGGATCCTTCTCTACCTCCCTGAGCTTCAGAACAAAAGACCGGGTGGCTAGGCGTTCTCTTCAAACCTACCTTAGCCACCCTCCAAACTTCTTCCACCCTTTACACCATACCTGAACTCGTTCGAGACGAGAAGGATTTTATCTTACCTGAACTCGCTCATCGGCGAGCAGGTCTTTAACTCGCCTGAAGTCGCTCATCGGCGAGAAGGTCTTTAACTCGCCTGAACTCGCTCATCGGCGAGAAGGCCTTTAACTCGCCTGAACTCGTTCATCGGCGAGAAGGTCTTTAACTCGTGCCTCTACATTGCCCCAGGGGTTACATCTTCTCCCCCCCAGAAACACTGAGGACTTTTTTACTGGTGCCTCTACATTGCCCCAGAGGCTACATCTTCTCTCCTCTGGAAGCACTGAGGACTTTTTACTCTTTCTCGCCTGCACTCGCTCGATGGCGAGGAGGTCGTTATCTCGCCTCAGGACACGCGAGGGCGTTGAGGTCTTTTAACTGGTGCCTCCGATCGCCGAAAGACGATGAGGACTTTAACTTTAACTGATGCCGCCAATCGCCGAAAGACGATGGGGACTTAGAAACTTTTTAGAAAGCATGCAATATATCTTTAACTTGCCTTAAATCACATATAAGTGACAAGGTCTTTCTTCAAAACTTTCAGAAAACAACAAGCATGCAATCTAAAACACTTTAAACTTCGAAAACTCTTCTTTATTGGGCGGCCTCATTAAAAACCCTCCTTAGGGAAAAAAGAGTGCCCCCTCCAAACTGTTTTAACAGAAACATTGTAAAACTCTTCGTGTTTGTTTTTACTTACAAAGTTCTTAACTGTAATATAACTTGAGGTGCGTGGCGTTCCAAGTGCGAGGAATCGCCCCTCCTTCCAATGTCTCTAAGCGGTAGGTGTCGTTCCCGAGCGCCTCGGTTATTCTGAACGGTCCCGTCCACTTAGGCGACAGTTTATTCTCCATCTCGTACTGGTGGGCCTTCCTCATCACCAGGTCGCCCTCTCTGAACTGTCTTGGCATCACCTTCGAGTTATATCTTCGTTCAATCCTTCTCTTCACCGCCTCAGCTTTCAATCTCGCCTCCTCCCTGACCTCATCCAGCAAATCCAGATTCAGCCTTCTTTCCTCATTCGAGTCTTCCGCTACAAAGTTCTGGAATCTCAGCGAGCTCTCTTGGATTTCTACTGGAATCATTGCGTCGCATCCATAGACCAGGCTGAACGGGGTCTCATGGGTTCCTGACTGCTCGGTGGTGTGGTACGCCCAGACTATACGGGGTACCTCCTCAGCCCAACTTCCTTTGGCTTTCTCTAACCTTCTCTTCAAACCTCTTAACAACACCTGATTGGCTGACTCTACTTGGCCATTCGTCTGAGGGTGCTCGACGGATGCAAATACTTGTTGAATTCCCACCCCTTCGCACAGCTTCTTCAACAGGTGACTTGCAAACTGAGTCCCATTGTCCGACACCAGGCGTTTGGGCACACCAAACCGGCACACAATGTTCTTCCACACGAAACCCTCGATCTTGTGTGCGGTGATCTGGGCCACTGGTTCTGCTTCGATCCACTTGGTGAAATATTCAATCGCCACCACCAAGTACTTCATCTGCCTGATCGCCAGCGGGAACGGTCCCAGGATGTCGATTCCCCATGTATGAAACGGCCAAGGGCTGTAAATCGACTTCAACTCCTCGGGAGGCGCCTTGTGCCAATCGGCGTGCTGCTGGCATTGTTTGCAGCACTGTGCATACTTCTTGCAGTCTTCTCTCATTGTTGGCCAGTAGTAACCTGCACGGAGAGTCCTTGCGGCCAGAGCTCGACCCCCGACGTGGCTTCCGCATATCCCTTCATGGAGCTCTGCCATAATTCTCGTACATTTCTCGCCATGCACACATTCCAGGAGTGGGTGAGTGAACCCAAACCTATACAACTCGCCATCAATCATTGTGAACTTGCTAGAATTCTTCTTTACCTTCCTAGCCTCCGTCGGATCCAGCGGGAGAAGGCCATCCGCCAGGCATCGCTTGTACTGCGTTACCCAGGTGTCTGGCTCATGTGTAGCGCAGACCTGCGTCATGTTCACCCTCTCTCCCCGACATGCTCTTATTCTTGGCGATCTCAAGGTCTCCTGAGTCAAAGACCTGTGACTCCTCGCCGCTTTCTCCGTCGACTTGCTTATTTGAAGGACCAGGTGATCTGCTACAAATGCTCTAGGCGTCTTCAGAGTTTCTTGAATCACCGTCCTCTGCCTACCCCCCTTGCCCGAACTGGCGAGCTTGGCTAGCAAGTCAGCTCGGGCATTCTGCTCCCTGGGCACATGCACTACTTCAAAGGAGACAAAGGAACTCTTCAATTCCTGCACATACTCCAGGTAAGCCGCCATTTGTGGATCTTTAGCCTAGAACTCGCCTGTTACTTGTCCCGTGACTAACAGCGAGTCACTCTTAGCCATCAGCACCCTAGCTCCCATCTCCTTGGCCAGCAGGATACCGGCGATCAGCGCCTCGTATTCTGCTTGATTGTTGCTGGCCTTGAAGGCAAACCTCAAAGATTGTTCGATCAGCATGCCGTTGGGTCCCTCCAGGATGACTCCAGCACCGCTACCTTGCTGGTTCGATGATCCGTCCACTGAAAGCACCCAACGGAAGTCATCCCCTTCAATTCGTGCTGCTTCAGACGAGAGCTCGACCACGAAGTCTGCGAAGATCTGCCCCTTGATCGGGCCTCGGGGCTCATACTTAATATCAAACTCCGACAGCTCCACTGCCCACTTCACCATCCTTCCCGCAACATCGGGCTTCTTCAAGACCTTCTGGATGGGCAGGTCGGTCATCACCAGTATCGTGAAGCTATGGAAATAGTGGCGTAACCTCCTCGCCGAAAAGACTACTGCCAGTGCAGCCTTCTCTAGGGCCTGATATCTCGTTTCGGGGCCCTGCAGCACCTTACTAACAAAATAAATAGGCTTTTGAGCCTGATCTTGGTCCTGGGCGAGCACCGCGCTCACCGCCCTCTCAGTTACAGCAAAATACAACCTGAGAGGGGTTCCCACCAGCGGTTTGCACAAAACCGGTGGGCTCGCCAGATACTCCTTAAGCCTGATGAAGGCTTCTTCACACTCCTTCGTCCAGGCAAACTTGCTATTCCGCCTTAAACACTGGAAATATGGATGGCCCTTCTCTCCGCTAGCCGACACGAACCGAGACAGGGCGGCCATCCGACCTGTAAGCTGTTGTACTTCCTTCACAGTGGTCGGGCTCCTCATCGCCAAGATGGCGGCACACTTATCCGGGTTGGCCTCTATTCCTCTTTCAGTTAAGAGAAATCCCAGGAACTTTCCTGCCTCCACGCCAAAGATGCACTTCTCGGGATTCAGCTTTAACCTGAACTTGGCGATCGTGGTGAACAATTCCTCCAAGTCCGCAACGTGCTTGCTCTTTTCTGGCGAGGTCACGACCATGTCATCGACGTATGCTTGCACATTTCTTCCCAACATTGGTGCAAGTACTCGATACATCAACCTCTGGTACGTGGCCCCCGCGTTCTTCAGCCCAAAAGGCATCACCTTGTAGCAGTAGCACGATCTCTCGGTCATGAAGGCAGTCTTCTCTTCATCCATGGGGTGCATCTTGATCTGGTTATACCCCGAGAAGGCATCCAGGAAACTCAAAAACTTACACCCTGCAGCACTGTCCACGAGGACGTCTATGCTTGGCAAAGGATACGAATCCTTTGGGCAGGCCTTATTCAGATCGGTGAAATCGACGCACATGCGCCATTTCCCATTGCTCTTCTTCACCAGCACGACATTAGCCAGCCACTCAGGGTACTGGACTTCCCTGATATGGCCTGCAGTGAGGAGCTTCTGGGTTTCGTCTCTAATCGCCTGCCTCCTTTGCTCGTTGAATTTCCTTCTCCTCTACCGCACTGGTCTCACCTGATTGTCCATCGCCAAATGATGGCACAAGAAGTCGGGGTCGATCCCGGGCATGTCCGAAGCGGACCATGCAAACGCATCCAGATGCCGCTCTATCACCTTGGCGATCTGGTCCTGGAGCTCAACCTCCAGAGATCTTTCCAGCTTGAAGATCTGTCCTCCGATCTCTCTTTCGAGCCACTGCTCGACGGATTTTGGCCTGGTTTCTCTGGCGATCACCGCCCTGGCGATTCCCAGCTCCCTCGCTTCCTCAGGGCGATTCCTCGCCTCTTCTTCCTCTAGACCGGCGTTCCCCTCCCCCAGCTCAACATCCACCATCACCACGTCACTACCGGCGGTCTCTTCTATTACCGTCGGTCTGGGCTTCACACCAGGAGGCGGGGTGGTTGTCACGTAACTCACCGACCTCTTGTTCTTCAGGCTATTCTCATAGCACTTCTTCGCTTCTTTCTGGTCGGACTTGATGGTGATCACCACCCCCTCCATAGACGGCAGCTTCACCTTCATGTGCCGGGTCGACGGTATAGCGCCTATTCTGTTGAGCGTGGGCCTTCCCAACAGAATGTTGTATGCTGAAGGAGCGTTCACGACAAGGTACTTGATTTTCTCTATTCTCGAACCCGCCTCATCTGTAAACGTAGTCCTCAACTCAATGTACCCCCTGATCTCCACCTGGTCACCAGCGAAACCATACAAACACCCTCCATAGGGCCTCAGCTGGTCAAGGGGTAGCTCCAACTGCGTGAAAGTCGGCCAGAACATCACGTCTGCCGAGCTTCCTTGGTCCACCAGAACCCTGTGGACCTTCCTTCCTGCTGTGATCAGCGAGATGACTATGGGGTCGTTGTCATGAGGCACAACGTCCCGAAGATCTTGCTTCGTGAACGTAATGTCCACATTCGGCGAGTGGTCTTCAAACATATCCACCGTCATCACAGACCTTGCATACTTTTTCCTCTGTGACGCGGTGCATCCACCACCCGAGAAACCTCCTGCAATGGTGTGGATTTCTCCGTGGGTAGGCATCTCATGCTGTTGAACCTCACCACCTGCTGGTTGGGAGCTCGACGCGCCCCCCGTCCTTCTATCCAGCAAATAGTCGTTTAGGAACCCGCTCTTGACCAGATCGTCGAGCTGGTATCCTAAAGCCAAGCACGAATCCACGGTGTGGCCAAAGCTCTGGTGGAACTCACACTAGGCGTCTGGCTTTGGTCCCAGCACCTTGTCACCCACCTTCTCGGGCGCTTTCAACCTAGCTGATATATTGGGAATGGCGATCAGGTCCGCCAATCCCATGACAAACTTGTGCTTTGGCGGGCGATTGTACTCCCGGCGTGCTGGTTGAGGGCGCCCTGGGCCCCTGCCCTTGTTCTTCCTTGGATCATAAGGATGGCGAGTCCTCTGATCCCTCTTGGCCGCCGCTGTCTCCAGCACCCTCTGTGGCTGGATCCTGGTCTGGGCACGTGGCCTAGCGGGAGCCACGCTTCCCCTCTTCTCGGCGACCTCACTCTCATCGGCGATGTGGGCCACCGCAAGTCGCCTGACCTCAGCAAATGTGGCAGGGTGAGCCCTGATCAATGCCTCGCAGAATGGTCCCGGCAGCACGCCCTTCTTGAATGCGTAGACCAGCATCTCTTCGTCTTTGGCTGGCGAGCGGACCATCTGCGCCCCCAAACAATTCAGGTAGTCCCTGAGGGACTCTCCCTGATACTGCCTGATGTCGAACAAATCATAAGACACCCTGGGCGGTGCCTTGTTCACAATGTACTGCTCGACGAAGATCTTTGAAAACTGTTGGAAGTTGGTTATGTGACTCGTAGGCAGGCTCACAAACCATTCCAGCGTCGTTCCCTGAAGGGTGCTTACAAACATCTTGCAGTACACGGTGTCTGACCCTCCTGACAGCATCATCTGCGTATGGAACGTGGTGAGATGTGCCTCAAGATCCTCCACGCCGGTAAAAACATCCTTCACAGGTACCACACTCGTAGGGATAGGCGTGTCGGTAATCGCCTGAGCGAAAGGCGTGTCATCCAGGTGTCCCGTTCAACACGCCTACATTATCGCTGGCCGCCACGTCATCACTTCCGGTTACCTGATCGGTACACCTTTCACACAGCCACTATCAAAACAATCCTCTGACTTCACAGTTTTACAGACTTTCAAGTATAAAGAAAGAAAACAACTACAAGAATTAAAAGGAACAGATTACACCTGGTATTCAGGAAATCGCAGAGCTCCTAAAATCAGTTTTTGAACCAATGCACAACCTTTAGGCAATCTTACCAAACTTTGTGATCCTGCCTGTTGACCAAAACGCTGGAGCTTTGCCTCGTCAAACTTGGATCGACGTATGCGCCGTGTTAGCCTTCGTCCTTCACCGCAATCCACCTCAAGAACCTGCAAAAGACGAAACGGCGCCGCTGCGGCCGATCGCGCTCCGACGCCCAAGTCAGCGACTGAACCACCAATTACTCAAGAGTAAAACTCAAGAACTCTAAGGAACCGTAACCAGTTCTCTCTCAGTGTACTCTCGTTCTCGCAGTTGTAAAGAAGTAATTCTAAACGCGTGCGTACCTCAGAAGTTCGTTGGAAACTCTTATATACCTGGATACTTTCTCTCTCCTGGCAGTTACACATCTGGACACGTGGCTCGCATCCAGTTGTACACGTGCCTTCATCTGGAGCATCCTTGACTTGGGCGCTACTTCTGACTCTTCTTTGGCTAAGTTACTTATGCATGATACTACTCAGTGCATAGTTGCCTTGGAGCGTGATCTCTTCTGGATGGCGAGTTCGGGTGCCTTCGTTCACACCTTCCCTGTGGTCTCGCCGGCCGCCTTCATGATTTGCACCACCTGTTTCATCGTATATGCTCAAGTAAGCTATCCCCCGACCTCATCCTCTGGCCAGCTGGGAAATGACCATCTGCCTTCATCTTCGGCGATGTCCTCACTTTCGGCGATCTCTAACCACGAGGTCGCCTGGGTTCGCATCTGGCGACTTCATCTTCAACCCAGTGACCGCCGATTCTGGTGTGTCGGAGATCGGAGCACGCCAACTTAATAACTGGCGACTACACGAGCCCCCCGACTTCCTTCCCTTCTGCCAGCCAGGCGTCCCATCAACACGCCTATACAATAGCTTGATGCCACGTCATCACTTCCGACTACCAGGGCGGTACACTTTGAATCAAATCTCTTCTCAAAACATTTTCGATCTCACTTTCTGTGTTCTATTGAATGTGGAGGGTAACGAGATTTATAGCTCTTAAATCTAGCTGTTTTAGGAAGTTAATTACAACCCAAAACATATTTAAATCAACTGAAAACAGATTTAACAGGTTTTTGAAAAGTTGTTAAGAACTTGACAATCGATCGGTTAAAATGTCGTTTTAACCAGTTGAATTGGTTTTGACAGTTAGTCAACCAAGTCAAAATCACTTTTGAAAACTCTCAAACAAGTTGGGTGTAAAACAATCGACTAAACCGTGAAATCAACCGATTGTTTTTCACTTGGCTTAGAAAAACATTTTTCTTTTTCAAACCAGATTAATTCAGTTGTGCATAGGATTAAGAATGAATTTTACAGAAATTGTAAACACCCTAGAACTAAGCTCCAAACAAAGTAGCACACGCATCAAGCTTTCTTCACATATTTGGTTTCATCAAAGCTTCATTTTCTACACAATCAATTTTCAATGTCTTCCCTATGATGTGACAAAGTGTTAGATATTCCATTACAACATTTAACTTTACCTTTTAGTCTTTTGAGAATTTCGAACAAAACTTAAATCTTTTGATATTCATAACCTAATGGATGGTGTATGATTTGTAACATACATTAGATAAAATCACGTATTGAAACTTTGTCAGATTTTAGATCCAGAAGATGCAACAAGAAGCTAAAAAAGAAAGGGGGAATTCTACCTAATCAGATTTGTGAACAAGTAAGTCTAAGTTTATTTATTCTTAGAATTTTTTTGAAAAGAGATTTTATTTTCTGGGGACTTTTCTAATTTGATTCTATTCATGGGTAATGTTGTCCAAAATTGAGATAAAGGGGAATTAAGATTTGGGTCACAACATTCTTATTTGAGAAAAGGAGTTAACTGAATCCAGGTTAGGGAAGTTAACATTCAAAGATAATAATTAGGACATATAGTATGAAATTTTTGTAATGATTGTAATGTGTTATGTTTGCTTGAAACCCTGCTTTTATAGTCATTGTTTGGTTGTTTGTTGATGATCTGAGAGGTGAAAAACTTGTTTGTTAGGGGGAAAATGGAGGTTTCCTCCATGGGAAGGTTTGTCTCAACCCTATTTTGGCTCAAGTGAAAATGTGGTGGTGATGAGATGCCCGAAAGTAGTACAATTTTTGCTCAAGCAAGGCCTTTTTGCTCAAGCAAAAGTGTTATTAGAATTGTTGGCCTAAAACAAGAGCATGGTTTAATTGTTTTTCAAATCATTTTCGCAAAAGATGAAGTCAGATTGGAAACTTGATAAAATTAATTGATTGATTTTTCTTTTCAACCGATTATAAAAATAGCAACAAACATATACACCAAATATTAATCGGCTATTATGTTTATTCAACCAATTGAAATTTTCCATAAACAAGAAAACAACAGATAAAGCAATAATGAGAGAGAGATGCTCAAATGATTTATACTAGTTCACTCTTACACCAACAACTACATCCAGTCCTCAGTCAAACAATTGAGAATTCACTAAATTGAGAATAAAGATTACACCAGATACAACCAAAAGTTTAATTCTTGAACCTTAGAAGAACTTTCACTGTCAACCACTCAACAGAAATCCAGAAACCCTATATGAATCTGCTTTAACAGTATACAAGAAAAGAAATAAAGGTATGAGAACACCTGAGATATTACAGAATGAAGCATAGAGAAATTCAAAACCATAAAACCTTTTTCACGACACAAGAATGATCCAAGAAACAAAGATAATCTCCAAGAACAATTTTGAAACAATATGTTTTCTCTCTTTCAAAAATCATGTTTTTGAAATGTACAGATCATCTCCTTATATAAGTTTTCAATGCATGTAAAAATGGTTTAATCAATTATTGAAAAAAGTTTAATAAAATTAAATTTGTTTAGTTATAAAACAGAAAATAGTTTAAAACATTTAATTATTTTTTTTAAAATAACTAACTATTTTATTTTAACAATCGAAAACAACAATATTTAAACTAGTTAATTTTTCGTAATAACTTGTTGATTTCGTTAAATAGAAAATAAAAATTTGAAAACAGAAAATTTTCAAATCTTCATAAAAGCTTAAGTATTTTCAACTGGTTGATACAATAAACAATTTGTATAAAAGTACTTACTATAGTCAGAAGACTCTGGTAGAATCAATTGATTAAAAAACACAGCAGATTTAGAAAACAAAACATTTCTTGGAGATAGCTTTTGAAGATAACTTGGACCATAATGCATTGCAAATAATTAAAACAAAATCTACCTACACACACACAACTTCCCAATCTTCATGATAGTTTGGAATCATCAAGATCTTCTTAGTCAACAAGTGTGGCAGTGCTGATGTGAGTCAAGGCGATGCATTTTTTTTCTCAAGTGAGTAATTTTTCATTCAAGCAAAAAATGTTTAAAAAAATTAGCCAAGCGAAAATAGCCCATTAGAAAGAGAATCAATTTGGGAAAATTTTCACTCAAATGACCAAATTGTTGCTTAAGAGAAAATCAACTAGAATTACTGGATCTAGGAGACCTAAAAAGCCAGTTTTTACAAGGGCTTTTTGGTGGTTGTCTACCACACAAATTTCATTTTGTAGGAAGGTTGGATCATCCCTCAAATGCGCCACTTTATTTTATTCATTCTTTGTTGATTAAAAAAACTAGAATTATTGGATGTTTTTGAACTTTTTATTAAGGTTAAATTGAAATAGTATTGGAAAGTTATATACTTGTACTTTGAGGTAAATGGTGTAAGATCGAGAATATATAGGGGTTGGTGTCCATAATCTACTAACATTCTTTAATGATATGTGTGGTACCCGAGAGGTACAACTTTCATTTAGTGTGGTGATCTATGTTGGAGTGGATTCAATGAGATCCAAGGTTCACTATGTTAGAATATATGGCCTTAAACGAAAGCGGGGGTGAATTCTTTAAGAGGGATTTTCACAAACTTTGAAGGTATAATGAAAATCAATGCTGAATTACAGAGAAAAGAATCAAGGAAACAAATACCCAAAACTGTTTTAAGATGATATCAGAAAAACAATCGGTTGTTTTTATCAGCAGTTAATAAAAACAACTTAAAACAGATATATGTGAGATCAAGGAAAGAGAGAATCACACAAACAGATTTATACTGGTTCACTCTTACACCAAGAGCTACATCCAGTCCCCAGAAACCACTGGGTAATCCATTATGCAATCAAAACCAGATTACACACATCACACACCAAAGTAGTGACCTTGAACCCCTTAAGAAACACACTACCTTTGGCAAACCACACCAAGAATGTTGATCTTGAACACCTCAAGAACACACAACACTCCTTGGCAACACAACTACAAAAATACAGTAACCAAGGAAGAAGGGAATAGAATACACCTGGGTATTACAAAGCTTAAAGATCAGAATTACAACCCAATCCTATTTCACACACTTAAGAATGATCCAAAGCACTTTCAAATCTTGGAAAAACTGTTTTGATGAACTCTTTCTCTTACTCCAAGATTAGGAGCGTAAAACCACCTTTATATAGACCAACCAAGTGGTCAAAAACATTTAATAAAGGAGCCAAGTTAGTTAGGATCATTTAAAACCACTTAACATAATTTTGTTAAGGTTTTCAGGAAAACAATCGGTTGTTTTGTCGAAACAATCGATTGTTTTGGTTTGACAGCAAAGTCAACCAAGTTTTTCAAAACCTTTTCAAAAACTGCTAAGGTAAAACAACCTGTTGTTTCAAACAACCTGTTGAAATTTTGACAGCTTTTTAGAAAACACATCTTTTCAAAAGGTTAAAGATTCAAATGAACTTGGATCATCTTAAGGAGTGAATTAACAAGTTTCAAACTGTTCCGGCCGGTTGACCTGGGACGTCTTTGCGCACAACTCTGCCCGTTAGCTAGGGACACCTTCCCTTTGGCAATCAGTGGATACCTGCAAAGAAGGACAAAGGGCGCCCTAGCGGCCGATTGCACTCCGACGCTCAAGTCAGCTAGCAAGAAACACCAAAAACTCTACACCTCCGTATCGGAGCACCGTGAATGGCACTCTGAAGGTGGTCGAAAGAACTGTGTGTTGTGTATCTTTTCTCCTTCTGGCAAACAACCTCTCTCTAGTCCCTTGTGCGTAGCCTCAAGACTCGAGCAAGCAACTAGAGTGTATTCTGGGAAAGTTTGCCAAAAGTCCGAACCCCGTTTCCAACATTCCCGGTTCTATTTAAATGACTCTAGCATTTAAAGCGTCTTAAAGCGCATTTAAGGCTATGAAACGTTCAGCGCCTTTAAGACATTTAAACCGCTTGGAGCATTTAAAGTACCTTAAACGCTCGAAACAGAAACTTTAACTTAAATAGCTTTAATTACCTTGTACCTGACCAATTGATGTTTCTATTCTGACTTGGCTGCTATCACACGTGGAGGGCCTCACAGTACTACGACCCAACTTAGGGGTATTTTTCCCGTGTGAGTCCTCCTACCTGGGAGTGCATCTGCGCCAGGGGTGACTTTTTGGGTGCCAACTCGTGCCCCAAACCTCTAGTCACTCGCTTTGAGAGCGTATCTACCTTCCTCTCGTACCCTGCACCCGGCTACCCCTGGGAATGACCCTGCTCATGGTCGTGACTATCCCAAGGGCTTCTCTGGGGCGACACGGGCACTTCACGAGTCAGATTGCTCTCCACTGGTGCTATTACTATGGCCTTGAAGCCACCTTTTTCTTCTCTTTATTGCTAACCCGGGTTATCGGGGATTAAGGCCTTCCCATGGCGTCGCTCCCTCCATGGTCTTTCCTACCCATGGGTATCGGGGAGCAACACTGTGGTGGCCTTGCTCTTGTGACATTTTGCCTTGGCGACGCCCTACCTTGGCGACGCCCTACCTTGGCGACGCTTTGCCTTGGCGACACCTTATGTTGACTTTGACCTCGACACTGACTTTGACCTTGACTTTGTCAACGCCCGGGTACGGAACGGTACACAAACAACTAGATAACACACACACACAGCAGCAAGGTCTTCAAGTTTTCCTCTTGGATTTGGAGACATCAAAACATCTTGTTCAACAATCTCCCCCTATTTGATGAAGACAAATCCCTGGTTTGTTTGTGTTGTTGCTTCTGAACTTGAAAGGTCCTGCAAAACAGAATTTGTGCATATACAAAGCAAGTGTACCAACAGGATACCAAGGCACACAAAACCATTTTTCTACATAAGCCTTGAAGCAGAAAAACCATCCAAATAGCCATAAAAACCAGTGCCAAAATGAGACTTGTGTGTAGCAGATCTATGGTGAATAAGAGCATGGCAGCAACAGAATTTAAACCATGATAAAAACCAGATAACACCATAGTGTAGCAGCAGCCCCCTATTTGTCTTTTCAAATAGAATGAAAGAAGGGATAAAATCAGGATTAAGAAAAACCAGAATACCAGTATGTGTAGCAACACCATTGCAGCAACAAACCTTTGATATCATATCAGAATTGCAGCAAAATCTATGGTGTATCAGAGCTATGACAACAGCAGAATCAAAGAACCATAAACCCCAGAAATTTCAGCAGGGAGACCATAATTTCTCCCCTATCTTTTCTTTATCCAGCAATTCAAGTTGGTCAAATGATTGCTCAAGAGGTGGATTTGGTAGAAATATTCTTTCTTTTGTTAAGAGCAAACCTTCTAGACATTCCAAAGATACATTCATAAATATTCATTAACCCCATGACCACCAATGTGGTTTCCATTCATAAAAAGCTTTAAATTTCAAGGAAAACAAAGAATATATCTCTTTATGATATAATTCAGAGGCACAAAGAATGCATATTTGATTCATAATGGGTTATGAAAGAAAAGAAACAGTTGTAATCATGCATAAGAAATCATAACAGTTTTATTCAAATGTTCCAGAGGTAAAACAATCGGCAATCGGTTGTTTTTTTGAGACAGCAAGAAAATGTTATTTTTCAAAGCAAATCATATTTCAAAGTGATGGGAAATGCATAATGAAATACATTCATACCTTTGCATTACCTCAATCATGTTTAGAATCTCATTTGGTCTTATGAAGCCAAAAGCATAGGATGAACATATACAACTTACTTTACAAAGGATGAACATATACAAGTTACTAAGCCTCTCATACCACACTGCCTTGGAGTTTGCTTAAGCCCATTTTTCAGCTTGTATACATGGTTAGGATGTTGATGATCTTCAAAGCTCAGTGGTTGTTCAACATAGACTTCCTCATTGATAATTCCATTGAGGAAAACACTCTTATCATCCATTTGAAACAATTTGAATCCACTTAAACAAGCAAAGGCCAGCAACAACCTTACAACTTCTAATCTTGCAACTGAAGCAAAGGTTTCACCATAATCTATGTCTTCTTATTGATTATAACCTTTAACCACAAGCCTTGCCTTGTTCCTTGTAATTACTTTAGATTCATCTAGCTTGTTTATTGAAAACCCATTTGCATCCAATGATGTTCTCCACTTAAGGATCCCTTGGAATTCTCCATTCCTTTGGCAACTCTTCCTGTTGCAGAATTTCAACTGGTTGTTTCGCAGAATCAATCGGTTGTTTTGCTGGACAGGATTCCAGGTTTTCCAAGGTGATGCTCTGCTCATCTTCTTCTGTATAAACCTTTGTAGAACCCTGATCACTATGAATGATTTCATCAAACACCACATGGACAGACTCTTCCACAATTATAAGCCATCAACAACACCATATCAGACTCTTTATTCTTGAAGTTCCTTTACATAGGTCATGAATTTTAACTTGTCAAGAATATGAGTAAGGTGGATATGCTCTTGAACCATAAGCATCACTTTGATCATTCTTCATCATAGCACTCTCTCTGAAGTTTCTCTTTTGATCAACACTATGCATGTGCCAAGGATGTCTCTTGACATTCAAAGAACCTTGCAAGACATATACAATTGAAAGTACAGGCACAGAGACAGACCTTTCTTTTGATGGTTTTCCCTTTAGCAGTCACTCTTCAAGTCCAAAAGTGATTCTTGGTTGCCAAGGATACCTACAACAAAAGATTAAGAAGCAAGATTTGGTCCCCTTATGAATTTGGGTCAATGATGTTAATAGGAACCTTAGAAACCTTAGGAACCCATTTCAAAATACCTTTAGGAACAGAAAACCTTCTTACTCTACAAAATCTAATAGTGTTGCCCCTTTTCATGCAATAATGACAAATTTCAACCGGTTGTTTCGATAAAACAACAGGTTGTTTTTCAAAGAAACTTGAAAAGCGTTTTGAAACAGATTTGTTCTTGCTGTTGGATTAAACCCCAACCCAGCCTTGCCAAAAACACATTTTTGAGAAGCAAGAACAGTTTCAAGATTGGATTGGCCTTTGGAAAGATAGTGAACCTTCTTTTGAAAAGATTCACAATTTTCACAAAAGCTAGAATCACACTTGCAAGAAGAGTTTTCGTAAATCATTTCCAAACTTTCAAAATCTGTTTTTGAATGGTTCAACTCTTCTTCCAAAGTCTTGACTCTATTTTCCAACGAGTTGTTTAAACCTTTCAACCGTTTATTTAAAAGGGTCAACCTATTAGCTTCCTTATGAGTTTCATTAAAGGCTTGAAAAAGTTTACTATAATTTTCAGCATTTAAAGAAGTACAAAAACTTACACTACTTGCATCATCTTCTTCATTGGCCATCAAACATAGATTGGCTTCTTTTTTATTTTGCTTTCTTTTCCTTCTTGCTTGACTTGATTCAGATTCTTCTTTTGTCATAAGACAAACCTCCTTTCTGGATTCTGAAGAGAAAGATTCAACAGAAGATTCTTCTTTGTCCATCAAGGCACTCCATGGATTCTTGTGATACAATTCAAGGGTATTCCACATTTCTTTTACAGAACTACATTCTGAAACCTTGAACAATTCATTAGAATCAAGTGCAGATACAATGATGTTCATAGCTACACAATCAAGATGTTCTCTTTCAGAAGAAACATTTTCAGATATAGGTATGAGATAGCTATTTGTAATAACATTCCAGATTTTTCTATCTATAGATTCAACAAAGAATTTCATTCTAACCTTCCATTATTGATAATTCAATCCAGAAAATAGAGGTGGCCTGTTAATTGAGGCACCCTCCCCAAAAGGTAGTTTTTCAGCCATAGAAAAAAGATTTAGGATTGAAAACTTGAATAACTTTCAAGAACTTAGCTCTTAATGCCAATTGTTAGAATATATGGCCTTAAATGAGAGGGTGGTGAATTGTTTAAGATGGATTTTCGCAAACTTTGAAGGTATAATGAAAATCATTGCTGAATTACAAAGAAAAGAATCAAGGAAACAAATACCCAAAACTGTTTTAAGATGATATCAGAAAAACAATCGGTTGTTTTGTCAAAACAATCGGTTGTTTTTATCAGCAGTTAATAAAAACAACTTAAAATAGATATATGTGAGATCAAGGAAAGATAGAATCACAAAAACAGATTTATACTGGTTCACTCTTACACCAAGAGCTATATCCAGTCCCCAGAAACCACTGGGTAATCCATTATGCAATCAAAACCAGATTACACACATCACACACCAAAGTAGTGACCTTGAACCCCTCAAGAAACACACTACCTTTGGCAAACCACACCAAGAATGTTGATCTTGAACACCTCAAGAACACACAACACTCCTTGGCAACACAACTACAAAAATACAGTAATCAAGGAAGAAGGGAATAGAATACACCTGGGTATTACAAAGCTTAAAGATCAGAATTACAACCCAATCCTATTTCACACACTTAAGAATGATCCAAAGCACTTTCAAATCTTGGAAAAACTGTTTTGATGAACTCTTTCTCTTACTCCAAGATTAGAAGCGTAAAACCACCTTTATATAGACCAACCAAGTGGTCAAAAACATTTAATAAAGGAGCCAAGTTAGTTAGGATCATTTAAAACATATTAAAACCACTTAGCAGAATTCTGTTAAGGTTTTCAGGAAAACAATCGATTGTTTTGGTTTGACAGCAAAGTCAACCAAGTTTTTCAAAACCTTTTCAAAAACTGCTAAGGTAAAACAACCTGTTGTTTCAAACAACCTGTTGAAATTTTGACAGCTATTTAGAAAACACATCTTTTCAAAAGGTTAAAGATTCAAGTGAACTTGGATCATCTTGAGGAGTGAAATAACATGTTTCAAACAACTAGACAACACACACACACCCAGCAGCAAGGTCTTCAAGTTTTCCTCTTGAATTTGGAGACATCAAAACATCTTGTTCAACACATTAGTGGTCCGAGTCAAATGCACTAAGGTACTATGTGGTGAGGAATCAATGCCGAAAGGGGTTACTGGAAGCATTCCCTAAGGCTGCAATGAGGTAGATCAGATTAGGGTAGAGTTAATAGTATTTCTACCCTAAGGGGGTGGTCAATTTGATCAATGCTATTGGTAGAGTAACCCACAAGTGTTAGTCTTTGAATTCAAGTATAACAGCGTTGTCTTCTGTAAAACGTTTTGATTGCATGTTATTTTTTACATATGATGTGATGGATATGCATTGAAACTATGTGAGTATATATACTTACATAAGGATATTACTTGAGAGTTGTTATTTTCTAATCGTTAGTTTATCATATGTTTCCCAATTGTTAGGCCTACTACAATCGTGGATGTTGCAAGTGAGAAAATGTTTTAACAACTGAGAGGGATGCTTCTAAATTTCAAAAAGTTAAAATATGAAATATTATTGTATAAGATGTACATATATAAGTTTGTTTCACGTTATAAAATCTTATACTAATAGTGATTTCTTTTATAGTAGATACATTTTTTTATATTGTTTACATTCTTATTAGTCAATGCAAATTATTATTGTAGATTGTGTGTGGTAATAGTAATGATTTCTAGGATCATTATACTTTATTCATATATCTTATAAACACTAACTATACTCTAAGGTGTTACACCTATTTTTGTATTTCTTTTTGGATATTTCAAAAATTTTGATGATTGAAAAAGATTTTTGTTTTATTCTCTCTCCTCCGAAGGGTTTTGGTGCGTCTAGGGTTTGTGTGTGTGGTCATTCATTCTCCAGCTTGGTGGTGGACGATGGTGGCACAGGGGTCATGGGTGCTGATCGGTGGCGGCGCGACAGTCTGCAGAGACGCTGGTGGTGGCACGGCGACTATACATCTACATACAAGGTGTATTCTTTCCTTAAATATTTTTCTTTGTAAAGTTGCCACCTTTTTCATGTAGCCAGTTTAAATTTGTGATAAACTTCGGATTTTTATCAAAATTTGTGGTAAAGTCAAGATTTTTATCAAGGAACGTGTGCGAGTGTTGTTGGCAGGGAGTGTCTAGGCATTGCATACAAAAAAATTGGCCCTTTTTCATTTAGTCAAATATAGTTTGTGGTAAAGTCAAGATTTTTATAAAGAAACGTGTGCGGTTGTTGCTGGTGTTGGTGCCAAGGCATTGCACACAACAAAAGTTGCCATCTTTTTCATGTAGCTAGATCTAATTTGTGGTAAAGTCAATATTTTTATAAAGAAACGTGTGCAAGTGCTGCTGGCGATTGTGGTGTAGGGTCAAGGGTGTCTTTTCTTTGAGTTTTGTGGAACTTCAAGAATGGCGAAGGCCTCTGCCAATTTTTTAATACATTGGGGTTGTTTGAAAGAGAACGAAGTGGTTCCAACTAAGAAGGTGGTTTCCACGCAAGGACATAGGAAAACCTTTGCTTAGGCCTTGGGCAATACTTGTGGCATCTCTTTGTCCCAACTACCTACTGTTAGGATCGATGGCTTAAACAAGAGGGGGGGTGAATTGTTTACAAAAGATTTTCACAAATACTTTGCTTAGAATGAAACTTTAACAATCAACTAAGAAAAGCAATTCAGAAAGCCAATCATATTACCAAACAGAAGCAGATATCAGAATTATAATCGGTTAAAATAATGATTTAACTGGTTGTTTATGACAGCGGAAAAATATCAAACAGTTATGGAGAGAAGAGATAGAAAGAATTACACACAAGGTTTATACTGGTTCACTCTATCCCAAAGCTACATCTAGTCCTCAGTCAAACCACTGAGTATTTCACTATGTAACCAATCACAGATTACACACACAACACAAAGAGGTGACTTTGAATCCCACAAAGCCTACTCACCCTCTTTGCACACAGCCAACACCTCAAGCCAAAATCACACTGACTTTATAGGATTTTACAACAATTTTATAGAGAGTAATATGAACAATTACAAGAACCTAAACAAGGGTAGAAAACACCTGGAATCATAGTACACCAGAAACCCTATTGATCAGTTCTTGAATCACAACAAAGCTCAAAAGCAATCTTGTTAAAACTTGGTAAAACACCTTTTCACAAATAGTTGGTAATCTCTCAAATCAGAGTATCAAGTTTTTTCTGTTTCATCAATCATTCACATTTGAAAGAAGACTTGTTTTATATTACTTGAGAAGCTACCGTTGAAGGCAGATTTGAACAACCAAATAAGTTAAAACAGGTTTTCAAAAAACTGTTATGAAAACTTACATTTAATCGGTTAAAACTGTGATTTAACCGGTTGAATGGTTTTGACAGTTATACAACTAATACAAAAACTAGTTTCAAAACACATTTGCCAGCTAAGTGACAAACAACCGATTATCTCGAAACTTTAATCGGTTGTTTTTCCCTTTGCATGGAAAAACACTTTAATCTTTAAAACAGATTGAAATAAGCTTTGTTTGAGAATCAAGACTGATCTTACAAAGATTCTAAACCCCATAACAAAGCCTAAACCTAAAACACAACACAGCTTCAGGCTTCATGAGGATTTGATACATCAAAGCTTCCCATCTTCAACACCTACACCTTGTATCAAGGGGGACATGGTTGTTGTCCAGGTTGAAGAGGAAGATTACTTGGATGCTCTTGAGGATTGCAAGACCCATCTACATGGTTGGATTATTCTATCTAAGAGGGATAAACCTCTCACACACCTTGATTTAACTAAAAAGTTGCAGCTTGTATGGAAGGTTATTAGACCGTAGAAAGAAATCCCTCTTGGGAAGGGTTTTTATGAGTTTGAGTTCTCTTCTTTAGAAGACATGCGATGGGTTCTCGATATGGGTTCATGGCAATACTATGAAGAGTACTAAAATCGAGGCCTAGGTTAAAATCTACAATTTTCCTTTGCAATATTGGAGACCAAGGGCGATATTTTCCATCGCTAGAGGCATTGGTACTCCTTTTTCTTTGGATGATCATACCATGAAAAAGATTAGGGGTTTATTTGCTAGAGTGTTGGTGGATATTGATCTTTTGTCCTCTCTTCCAAATCAGCTCTTAGTTCAAAGTTCAAGTTTTGTTCAAAGTTCAAGTTTTGCATTTATAGCCAACGTGGAATATGAATGGCTCCCTCTATTTTGATCTCACTATAAGATGATTGTGTTGGGTTTAATAGTGCCAAAGTTCAAGAGGGGGGGGGGGTGAATTGACCTTTTAAAACTTTCTCGCAGAAACAGTATTTAACACAGTTTTACAGAAAATAAATCGATTTATGTGAAAATGAACAGATTTATTTCAGCACTGTTTTTGTTTGAAAAGCTTTTAATTCAGCAAGATTAATCACAAGATTATGCAGTGAGAATTTCCAACAGCACACACACAAATATCAGATTTGAAAAGACAGTGAAACACAAAACAGCAAGCTTCAATTTCAAGCAAGTGATTAAGGTTCAATTGATAGCATACTAATTAATTGAGTGACCTTTGCAAACAAGCTGTTCCAGTGGCTTTTAACAGACTATGAGTGTTCTTCTTGATGTCAAGCAATTTTTCAGAAATTAAGAACGATGAATCACAGAACAGCAAGCTTCAACTTTAAGCAATTTGTTTAAGGTTCAATTAATAGCATTGACAGTTTCTTGAGCAACTTATCACAGTCAATCTGTTCCAATGGTTTTTAGCAGATTATATATGTTCTTATCAGATTCAAACACCTTTTTCAGAAATCAAGAACAGTATGCACACAGCCCAGAAAGAACAGATTTATTTTCAATTGAACAAATTTATTTCTTTGTTGTTTTATCAATTGTGCAGAAACGAAATTGCAGAGAATGAGAGAGAATGAACACAAGCAATTATACTGGTTCACTCAACTGAGCTACATCCAGTCTTCACCAACAACAGGTGGAAATCACTAACACACAGTACAACCAAGTACACTTCCCACTGTTCTTGAAACCTACAAGAACTTAGGTACTCTTGCTGAAAAAACCTATTTCAGCATACACACACACCCACTCTTCAAGAACACCTATCAAGAAGAGTGTTCAACCAAACTATTACAAGAAAGAGATGTGAAACGACTACACCTGATTGAGGATACACAGATCTGCCTTAAACCAGTAGGTAAGATTGCTAGAACAGTAGCTGCACCTCACACCAAGCTTTTGGAACCAAACCAAGAACAAGCACTTTGTGATTTTCGAAATCTTTGAAGAACAAATGCTAATCCTTTGTAAACACTTAACTCTCTGCTGTCAAAACTTGTTTTTGCAAATGTATGAATTGTTTGAATTGTTGTTAAACTCAGAAAACAAGTTTGCATTTTATAGAAAACCAACTTATAACAGATTTTTGAAAAACAGTTAAAGCTGTTATAAAATGAACAAATTGAAAATCAAATGAACTGATTTATTTTCAAAAGCAGTTAGAGAATTTGTTAAGTGAGGAGACTTTAGTCAACCATTCTGGTGCTGAGATAAAACTGAAAAACGTTTAAGCTTGACATGGCACCAGAGGCAAAAAGAATCTATTCATTTATAGATGAACAGATTTATTTTTCAAAACGAAAACAGAGAAAGTTTAACAATTTAAAACTCAGTCGTTTTGAAAAGAGGAAGACTTAGTCAAAATATCTGATGCACAAAATCTAATTTTTACAAGACTTTAGCCAAAGCATCAGTGAGAAAAATGAATCTGTTTATTTAGAAAAGAACAGATTTATTTTTATGCAGTAAACGTGTTTTTGTGTAAAACATGTGAAAAACAGTTTAAGAAAACTTATGCTTGTTCTTATCACATGGCCAGTGGTTATGAGGTGAGTTACTCAGCAAAAAGCCACTCTTAGACAACCTCTAAGCACTACCTAAAACATACTTAAAGCAAAGCAAAAATACATGAAAAGTACATAAAAGTCTTCATCAAACACTACATACAAGTCTTCATCAAACACAATCTTGAAGGGGCAGCAACCATCTTCAACAGATTGGGCATGAACTTGCAAAATGTCGCATGATTCATGCTCAAGGTCGTGTTACTGGATCTCAACATAAGTCTTCTCATAAGAAAATTTCTGATGAACGGGAACATGTGAAGGTTGTGGGGGACCCCGTGGTTCCTAAACAACATAGAGTATCGGAAGAAAGATCCGAAGCCGACACTTGTGGAAGGCCCTATTGGTAATATAATTGATGTTCCTAGCGGGACTAATGGAGGGTTACCCGGGTCAACATGACTCCGATAAAACAAATGGAGGTGAGGATATTTTGCAGATATTCCTTTCAAGGATGCCTCGTATCATGATAGGTCCTCACCTAGGCAGGAATTTTTCAATCCCATTTCTGATACATATTAGGTTTTAGAACTGGGGATGGTAGGGGATTTTTAGCCTGTTATGCAAGCCAAGGGCTTTGATTCACAACTTGTCGTAGATGAAAAGGATGTTACGACTCCTATTGATGGTCATGATGTGGAGGTCTCTGCTACTGTGGATGTACTGTCTCCGTCACGTCATGCCTCTCCTCGGATGGCTAACTCACTTCTTTTTTTAATGTTAGAGGACTAGCAAACCACAAAATTATGGAGATGTTGTTTAATTTACTTAAACTGCATAAACCTCTCCTTTTTTTCTTGTTGAACCTATGATGTCGTACACTGATGCTCTAGATGTTCTTTTTATTTCTGTTAATATGCATTTGGTTGCTACGTCTCCTATCATTAATAAAGTTGTTAAGCTTTGGTGTTTGTCGGTTCCAAATCTTGTCCGAAATTTCTAGGTCAATGATCAGTTCTATAACTTGCCTTCTGCATGATAAATCCTTTAGCTTTGCAGGTGTTTATGGTGCTAACACATACTTGGTTAGACAGCTTTTGTGGAGGGATTTTAGTTTCTTCACAAGAACGTGTTGTATTTTGGGAGATTTTAATGTTGTACTCTCGGCTAATGACTGCAAAGGGGGGGTGGCTCCTAATAAGGTTTCTTGTATTGAATTTCGTGATTGGATTAATACTAACGATCTTACTTGTATGCCTTTTACTGGACCTTGTTGTACTTGGTGTAATGGGTGGAGAGGGTTACACAGAATTCATAGAAAATTGGATAGGGTTTTATGTAATGGAGTGTGCCTGAATGAATGGGATTCTTGTACTTATCAGGTTCTTATTAAAAGTTGTTCTAACCACTCCCCTATTCTTGCTAGTCTTGCTAGTAATTTTTTAAGAAAGGTTAGTAATTTTTGTTTCTTTTCTGTGGCTTCAGGATAGTTCATGTATGAAGCTTATTCATGATTCTTGGGCTAATACAATTGTAGGTTTTCCTATGTTTATTTTACAACATAAGTTAAAAAGGTTGAAAATTGAGCTCTGAGCCTGGAATAAAAATTCTTTTGGTAATGTTCACAATGCAGTGCTTCTTAAGCAGGGTCTCCTCCTTGATATTCAACAAACTTTAGATATTGCTAGTTTGTCTGATATTGATGGGCTTCTCTATCAAGAAAATATTGCTAAAGAGGAGCTTGATCATGCTCTTCACTGTCAATATTTGTTTTGGAAAGAAAGGACCAGGATGCTCTGGTTTAAAGATGAGGATAAAAATACTATTTTTTTTCCTTATTGTGGTTAAGAGGAGAAATAATTCTAGTGGGATTCATCGTCAACAGATTGATAATGAGGTTATTGAGGATCCTCAACTCATTGAGGATCATATTTTGGATTTTTATAAAAATCATTACACTGAGTCTATTTCTAATGATCAGGATATAGGTAATATGGAATATTTTATTGGTACTTATATTCCTGAGCTGGTTTCCTCTTAGGAGAATATGATGTTGATTAAATGCCTTGATTATTTTGAAATTAAGAATGTTGTTTTTAATCTTAATGGCAATAGTGCTTCTGGTCCTGATGGTTTTAGTAGGGTTTTCTATCATTCTTGTTGGGAAATTATTAGGACAGATGTTTTCACAGTTGTTCAACAGTTTTTAAATAAAACTGAGTTCTTACCATAATGAATAGTAATGTGGTATCTCTTATTCCTAAGATTCAGGGTGTTGAATCCATTAAAGATTACTGGCTGATTGTTGTTGCTAATTTAAAATATAAGATTATTTCCAAAATACTTGCGGATAGGCTTGCAATTGTGGCTGCTAGAATGATTTCTCCTAATCAATATGGGTTTGTGCAGGGTAGACAGATTCAGGATTGTATTGGTATTACTTCTGAAGTTATTAACATGTTTTCTAAAAAGGTTATAGGAGGTAATGTGGCTTACAAAGTTGATATCATAAAGCATTTGACACTCTAAGTTGGAAGTTCTTATTATTAGTTTTGACATGCTTTGGTTTCCATCCCTTGTTTATCGGTTGGATTAGTACAATTCTTCATTCAAGATAAATGGTAGTTTGGTGGGTTTTTTTCCTTGTAGTAGAGGTGTCAGACAAGGAGATCCATTGTCTCCTTTACTTTTCTATCTTGTAAAGGAAGTGCTCAGTAGATGTATTTCTAAGCTTGTGAATGATAAGAAGATTCTGCATATGGCTAGCCCGCAAGGTTATGTCATTTCCTCTCATATTTTATATGCTGATGACATATTTGTTTTCTATAGGGCGGATAATAAGTCTCTTAGAAATTTGAGTGTTTTTCTTAAAATATATGGAGATTTTTCGGGTCAATATGTTAATAATTCTAAAACTAATTTTTTCACCATGGATAATTTTGCAAGATTTGTCACCAAAATTCGACCTCTTCTTTCTTGTAGTCATGGTTGTTTACCTTTTACTTATTTAGGGGTGTCTATTTTTGTTGGTGCTCCAAAGTGTTGATTTCTTCAACCTTTGGCTAATAAAGTCAAATTGAAGCTAGCATTTTGGAAAGGTAAATCTCTTAGCATGATGGGTTGGATTTAGTTGGTTAATACGGTGATTACTGGATTTCTAGCTTATACCTTTAATATGTATAAATGACATGTTTCCCTTCTTAAGAAAGTTGAGCAGTGGTGTAGAAATTTTATTTGGACTGGTGATATTATGAAAAAAGGCATAGATACAGTTAATTGAGCTAAGATTTGTTCTCTTCTATGGAGGTTTGAAGATTATTAACCTTCATCATGAAAGTCAGAGTTCTTAAATCAAAATATAAGCATAGAATGGTTTATAGATGCTCATCTATTTGGTCTGAAATTAAGCAGTTTTATGACACTATTCTTGACCATACTTTTTGGACTGTTGGTACAGGTACTTTTATTAATTTCTGGAATGATAAATGGTGTTCTACTACTTTTTTAGCAAATATTGCACGGTTATCTGATGGTGCTAGCATTCCGGATAGAGTCTCTAAGTTTTGGACTAGTTGTGATTAGAATATTCCCTTGTCTTTACAGTAGATGCCTCCTATTTTTAATCATATCATGGTTAGGGAGGAACAAGATATTTCTAATTGGATTCTATATGAGTCTGGTCATTTCACTCTTAAATTGGCTAGGACTTTTTTCTTGGGACCAAGAGTTCCTTGTGGTTGGGGTAAATTCATTTGGTCTTCATATATTCCACCTTCCAAAACACTAGTACTCTGGAAAGTTTTTCATGGGCGGCTTCCTACAAATCAGCATATTCAGAATATAGGTTTGCATATATGTTCTATGTGTACGCTTTGTGAAAAGCACGAGGAATCTATTCAGCATTTATTTTTTGAATGTTGTAATACTTTGCATATTTGGAGTTCGGTTCGATAGATTTGTCTAACTTCTCATTTCTTTAATAAGGATGATCTTCTTTCTTTTATTAAGAGTGATGGTAGTCCTTTGGTTATATTGATTAAGCTTGTTGTGATAACTTTTTCTATTTGGATGATATGGCGTATGAGTAATTATGCTAGATTTCAGAATAAGATTGATGTTTCTAGGACTATTTTGGTAATTAAAGATTTAACTTTTCTAGTGGGAAATTCATCTAAAACTTCAATGAAGAATGATATGTTGGACCTCAACGTGATTAAGATTTTTGGTATTAATACTCGTACTGGTAAAGTTTTTCATCCTCTTCCTGTTAGATGGGAATTCCCTTCACCAGGCTGGGTTAAAATTAACACTGATGAGGCTGCTAGTGGATATCCTAGTCTTGCTACTTGTGGAGGTATTTTCCGTGGGAGTATAAGGAAGTTTATTGGTGCTTTCTCTGCGTTTCTTGAAGTTCAGACTACTATGGTTGCTGAGTTTTATGGAGTTATACATGCTATGGAGGAAGCTCAAAATATGCTGCTTACTAATGTATGGCTTGAATGTGATTCTGCATTGGTTTGTATTGCATTTACTGCTAGGACTAATGTTTTGTGGATGCTTCGTAATCAATGGAGTACTTGTCTTAATTACTGTGGGAAAATCGGGTTTAGGGTTACTCATATTTTTCGTGAAGGGAATGTGTGTGTTGATAAGTTGGCTAATTTAGGATTCATTCATAGAGAATCATTTCATGGGTATAATAGGCTTCCATCTAGTCTATTCTTAGAATTCTTTATGAATAGGTATAATCTACCTATATATCGTTTTTGTTAACATATGGGGTTTGGTCTAGTACTCTTATATTTTATTTTATTTTGTATTTTCTTTCTTTATTTAATTTTTAATAATACTTTTTTCATGTGATGGTAGATGATTATTGTTACTTGAAGTGTCAGTTTAACTAAGATGTCAAGTTGCATAATGATCCCTAACATAAAAGCTTTAAAAAAGATTATACTCTAAGTTAAGTATTGTGAATCTAAAATTTGACTTGTTATACAATAACTTTGTTCCAGATGAATTCAAGAATATATATATTCCTAAAATGTTTTCTTTACAATATTTTTTAATTTTTTTTTAGCATGTGAGAGATTCTTATATATAAGTATTACAAATAAGGTCACATTATAAGTATTTAGTATTTACAATTTCAAATTTTCTTACCCATTCCTATACATGCATTTTAAAAACCTTATTTATTAACATGATTGCTTATATTTAAGTTTTATTTAATAATGAATTGTCAAATTTTGATTGTCTCCATGTTCATTTGATAATTAGAGGTGTATCACTTTTCTCCTATTCAAACAATTTCTATGTTCTTGGAATTTTCCTTACTAATTCTGCCGCCAAAAAACTTATATATCCTGAAAAACTTGCTTGGAAACCATTAATAAATCCTTTCAAACAGTTCAAGAAACTTGTTATAATTGTATGAAATTAAAAAAAAATGTTTTATAATTGGCTGTTAATTTCATATTGTTCCAAAGCGAGTTTCCCATTTTATTTGCATCTAAGACAGGCGATCATGGAGAAAGGCGATCATATCGGTGGTACTAGTTTGTTTACCTTCATTTATTTGTGTCAATCACTATGCCTCTTTTGGATAAGATGCCTTTTCTCACTCACATCTTTAAACATAATATTGGACCATTCCCTTTCCATTAAAACCCCAAAAGTCTATAGGTAACTTTATTTCTACTTAAGGACCACACATCATACCCCTTGTACAATCACAATATATTATTCATTCACAATTATCCTCATGAAATATCACATATATCATATAAACATATTTCATAATATATAAACAAATAATATTTTTATATTATCAATTAATTGTATCAAATTAAGTTAAATTTAAAATATATTTTTTAAAATAATATTAAAATTATTTAAAATTTATGAGTTTATTAAAATAATAAAATCATTTATTATCTGACCATACATAAATATATAATCATATTTACAAGTTTAAGGATTAAAAAAGTATATATTAAAATTTTATAAAATTAAACCAAACTAAATTCAATCAATATATCGTTAATAATAATACTCCATAAAATAAATTATTGAATGGCTTTTGCCAAAATACCTTTTTTTCTTTGATTTGGTGCTTAGTAAGAAGGTATTGTTAAAAAATTAAAATTGTTTTGAGAAAATTAAAAATCAATCGAACTTCACTTTCCACGGCTGAAGAAAGCTACCCTCTTAACATCTGTCTTGCTAAAAATAGTAATTGCTTTGTGTAAGTCCTCATAGTCACAATAATTAAGATGTGTGTGGACCTCTTAGGAAAACAGCTTTTACTGACCAAAATCAAATTTTCTGCACCGACAAATTAGACCGTGAAAAGAGCATCTTATTCACATGCTATTATTATCTTACGCACACTAAATATATAACTTTTTATTTATTTTCCTTTATTTAATCAAATTTCATTTAAAATACATTTATTCAATTCAAAATTATCTGTGTAAATTATTGTCTTTTATTCTTGTAATACGATTTACATGATTGTTTTCAAAACAGAGAATTGAAGGTCTCATTTAAAAAAATCGTAAATTAAAGTCTTTTCTAAATTAATATAAAGAATAATTTAATAAATAAACTGTTTTCTTAGAAACTGAGAAAATTAAATAATTTTCAAAAATCAAAATATTAATATAAATTGTTTATAGTTGAAAATAATAATTAATACATGGAAATCAATGATTTCCTGTAGTTTTTTTATATCGCATTAACATATCTTAAAAAAGTCTATAAAATATAGACTTTTTAAATTTATGATTAATATTCTTTAAAACTATTTATTATGATGATATTTTAGTTTATTTCTATTAATTTTACATATTCTTACTTTATTTTTTTCAAAAAACTAGTGAATATTATTTTTTCAAATTCATCACCGTAGTATTTGTGTTGTTACAATAATACTTCATATTTATCATTTGTTTAACATGTTAGATTCATCATACTTTTATCTGTAAAGATTAATAAGATATTATCTATTATTTATGTTGTATCATTAATATAATGTCGTTATTAATTTACTTTTTGAAAAAATAAAATTAAAAATATTTAAAATAATAGAAGGAAATTAAAAAATAAAAAAAAATATTAGTCCTTAAGTTTAATAATGTTGCATAGTAGAGAGTGAGTAGTTGTGGGTGATGGTAGAAATGATGGAAAGATGCTGATTGAGTTAAGTGACTATCCCAAAAAGTCTCAGTCCTGGATCGGATAGCGAGGGATTTGTGAAAAGAAGTAGTAGACATAGACATATAGGTGTTCTATGTACTTCCACACCCAAACATCTCTAACCCTAAATTATGCTACCTATGTTTAGGTGTACATTTTATTTCTCCATTGGATTCTCCCCATTTACACGTGTTAGATATGAATTATGAAAAATATAAACTTTAATTTAATTTATCTTCTCACAATCAAACCTAAGTCTCACAACCTTTAACTACCACACTAAATAAATTTAATGATTGTACCCTACGGTCCTCAGGGTTGACCAAGGTCAACACGGTGGGATCCCGAGCGAGGAATCCACTAGAAGTACTGCAAGATAGAAGAGAGTTTATTTGAGGTCTATGGTCTCCGGCGTTGACCGGTCTCGGGCGTTGACTGGCCTTAGGTGTCGCCCAGGTTCAGCACCAGGAATGCGCCTAAGCCAGAGGGGTGTCCTCTCCTGATCCCATGGGTAGTGATAACTGTGGAGGAGGCGGCACAGTAGGAGGCGGCCCGACAGGGGCGTGGAGGCCTCGGGCCTCGGCATCTCAGACAACAATAATAAATAAAGACAGGTGGCTTTTAGGCCACATCCCCAGTACCAGAAGGGAGAGACCTAGTTGACGAGGGGTTTGTGCGTGAGGTGTAGGGACGCGGCAGTACGCACCACCGTTGGAAAGCCACTGAGACAGAGACAATCCGTGAAGGGTCACGTTCCAGGAGGTGATCCGCATGCATGGCACGCAAGGGAGGCAGGGAACTCCAGGGCGAGTGACTTAAAGAATGGGCGTATGAATTGGCACCCATGCAGTCACCCCCGCGCGAGTCTCGTTCTATCAGGGCAATCTTACACACTGAGAAGTCCCTAAGACTGGGAAGAGTGTCGCTAAGGAGCGCCCACAGGATACACAAGTCTCAGGCTGACACGTGGATAGGAACATCAAGAAGGTATATAAGGTTTTACGACAAACAGAATGAGGTACGTTTTACATATTCAAAGTTTGAGAGCATTGAGAGTTACACATTTCTCTGAACATTGACCTTACGGTGTTCTGCGACGAGAGGTGTTTGGTGTTTCCTGTCCAGTAGCTGACTTGACCGTCGGAGTGCAAACGGCCGCGAGGGCGCCATTTGTCTCTCTATTTTAGGTGTTAGCGGTGGAGGGAGAACAACGTTGGAATAGAAACAAAGGTGTTCGTGAAGCGTAACTCGTAGAGACGTGCGAAGGTGTCCAAGTCAAAGCGACAGGAACAATGATATTTATAATTATGTTTATTATTATTATTATTTCTATTATTATTATTTCTATTATTATTAATAATAATATTGTTATTATTATAGATATTATTACTGATATCAGTTTTATAATAATACTAATACGAATACTAATATTAATAATAATAATATTAGTAATGTTAATAATAATATTATTAATTTTAATAGTTATGATAATAATATTAACAATATTAAAAAGTTAATAATAATTTTAATAATAATTTTAATGATATTAATAAAATTAAGAAAATAATAAAAAATATAATATTAATAATACTAATAAAAATATTAATATTAATATTAATATAATAACATCAATAATAATATTAATATTATTAATATTTTATTATTATTATTTATATACATCTGTAGTCCACGATGTGTAATATTAATAATAATATTCATATAAATAATATTATTAATATAAATAATAATAATATATTTATTTTTTTATTATTATTAATTTTATCATAGTATTATTATTATTATTAATTTATGGATTTATTATTTTTATTATTATTATTATTTATTGTTATTATTATTATTATTATTAATGTTATCATTATAATTAATATTTGTTCTCGTCGATTGACCTCTCTATCGGTTGACCTCTCTATCGGTTGACCTGTGTTGAGCTCCGCTTCTAACTTGTCTTCTTTGCGTTGATCTGTCCTTCGTCTCCTGAATTGCACTAGAAAATGACTCCGTTGAAATAAAGGGGGCTCTACCTGTTGATCACACTCCGATGATCAAGTCAATAAGAGCATAAACAAAAGTAGTATGTAACTTTAGTCTAGCACTCAAAAATTGCATACCTTCACCTAGGGTCTCATGTCCCTTTTATAACTACTCTTGTAATAGTTTTCTCTCATGAGAGTCTTATCTCGACTGAAAGAATAAAATAATAACAGAAAAACTACCTGCTACGGACACCACTTATTTCTAAACGCTAACTACAGGAAAACATTATGTTCATGTGGGCACCCTTATGGTGCAACGTTATATATTTACAATGCATGTAATTTATTCTATCTCGTTCCCTAAAATGCACACTTAGGTCAAACGTGTTTATATGACCTAGCCATCACGTGCAACAACAACCACTTTAGGTTAAAAAGTATATTTTACTAATAACCCTAAACCAACATATAGAATATTACTTTACTTATTCTCCAGTGGTCTCACTAAGGTAACTAGGCCAAACTTATGACCCGCTTCGTAGGACCAATAACCGAGTTAACCTACTCACACCTATGCATCAAGCTCCAATTACTTAGAACCGAACACTTTGTCTAGCACAATATTATTATTATTAATGTGTAGATAATAATATGCAGTTAATGTTGAATTTATTTATAAATTTGTATATGTGGATTGTAGTGAATGTTGAATTTATTTATTGTTCTCACGGATTGATTGGGTCACCGGCTGACTTCAGGTTGAATATCCCCTTCTGGATCTACCTCTTTTGGAGCCAAGTCCAAGCCTCCCTATTGCACTTAGAATAAGGCTCCGCTGAGACAGAGGGTGCCCTACTTGTTTATTACACTCCGACGATCAAGTCAGCTAGGGTTCACCAAAAGCAACAAGTTAAAAAAGTGCGTCCAAAACAGTGTACCTTTTCCTAGAGACTTCCTCCCCTTTTATCACCGCTCATGCAACATGCAACAACTCTCCGTAGAGATCAGCGAATCTTAACTAAAAAACAATTATATTAAACTTTTATCTGTAACAGAAAAAACCACCTGCCATGGGCACCAATGATCTTCAGGTGCTATCCGCAGGCCCACTTTCTGTTCCCAATGCTGTTAGAATGGATGGCTTTAAACTAGAGGGGGGTGAATTGTTTAAAGAGGGTTTTCGCAATCTTTTAAAACAAGAATGAAATTATCTCAAGAAAAAATTGATAAGAAATTCAGTTTGCCAAAACAGCAATCAAAAACAGCAATACCAGAAAAACAATCGGTTGTTTATACCATCAAAAAACAAACAAAACTGAATTTAAAGAGTTAGGGATAGAGAGATTGCACACAGATGTTTATACTGGTTCACTCCAAATCCAGAGCTACATCCAATCTTATCAGAAACCCTGAGGAAATCCACTAAGCAATCACACCTTGATCACTTACACCACAACCAAGAAAGTGACCTTGAACACCTCAAGAGACACCCTCTTCTTGGCCAACATACCAACACTAAGATTGCTGATCTTGATCCCCTCAAGAACACACAACCAATCTCAGCAAACACAGAAACGAAAACTTGTTTCACAGAGTAAAAGGATTACACTTGTTACAGAAGATAATCTGAAATCAATACAAGCAGAATCCTATTCCACAAACTTTGATCAATCACAAACTTTCAGCAATCTCAGCTCTTTGAAAAACTCAAAAGCTCTTAGCAAAAAACTTGTCAAAGATTAATTCTCAAATCTGTTTTTCTGAATATATTCAAAGATGTAGTTTGTTATCAAATCTTAACAAACTCTTAAATTGCATTAAAAGATTGGTCAAAGCATTTAATGACTGGAGCGTAAGCAATTAAATCATTTAAAGCTCAGTCAAAGATAAAACAGTTTTTCTGTTATGGTCCCCAAACAAACAATCGGTTGTTTCCTCAAATCAATCGGTTGTTTTGGTTCTAAAAGTTCAACCATTTGAAAAACAGTTTTCAATCTTTTCTTAAAACATCTAAGTATAAACAATCGGTTGTTTCGACAAAACAATCGGTTGTTTTAACTTAGTTTGAAAACATTTTACTTTCACAAAGATTGAGAATGCCTATGCTTTAGATTTAATCAAAGGGTGGATTACAACACTCAAACTACCCTAGAACTAAACTAAACCAGCACAGCAACAACAAGCACAGCTAAGGCTTCAACATCCTTCAAAGGGTTTGGATTCTTCAAAGCTTGAACACCACTTGGTTCAACAATCTCCCCCTATTTGGTGAAGACAAATCCCTGATGCTTGTGTTGTACCTGATTGAATCTGAAGCAGTTCCTGCAAGATACATTTTTGAACAAAGCATAGAACTTCTGATATTTGGTTAGTACAGATAAAGTAAAAAAGATTAAACTTCAGAGCTAAATCAGAAACAAATACTACTCATCCAAACTGTTCTAACAAAAATAAAATATATAAACACAGCAGCATATATATCTCCCCCTATTTGTCTTCACAAATAGACAAAGAGAAGATATAAAACAAAATATTGTTTTGATTACATCAAAATTAAAGCAGCAACAGCAGAAAGAAAGAGAATTAAAAAAAAAAGATATAACCACCAAAAACAATCGGTTGTTTCGATACATCAACCGGATGTTTTTCCTCATTCATTATCATCAACAAACTGAAGATCAAAGATTTGATTCTGGACAGCTTCAATCTGTTCATCTAGATTCATGAAGCGTGCATCCATGTTGTCAAACCTGTTGTCAATCCTCTGGAAATTACTAACACAGAGATCATGGAGGTTTCTTTGATTCTCCCCAAAGCTATCAAGCCTATTCATCATGAGTCTTTCAAAATGAGACATGGTTTGCATCTCTTCTTCTTGATTTCCAGCACCAGCACTAGGTTCAGCATCTTGATAATCTTCAGGTGGATCTTCATGTTGAACATCCATATCAGGAGGTTCATCTTGTTCCAGATCAGCAGCACCACTAGATGAGGCACTAAGGTCACCATCCTTGCTAATCCATTTGCCACCTACTTTGGTAAAACCCATTTTGCTGAGTGATCCATTGTTCAACTCTTGAGTTGACTTGACCAACTCAGATGTTTCATCCTCAAGGTTCACTTCAAAATAGAGTAAAAATTTAGATACCAAAACAGCATATGGATAGTGATAGTCACATAACCTCAAAGCCTTTTGCATGTGCTCTTTGATGATGTGGATCCAATTGATTTTGATTTTCTTCATGATGCAGAAGATATACACCAGATCTTCCTCAGTAAGAACAGAATGATTACTCCCCCTTGGAGTTAAAATCCAAGTCACAATGAGAGCAAGCAATCTTTCATCAAGCTTTAGACCTCCAACCGAGCATGTTCTCACTTGAGCATGTTGATTCTTCAAGCAACTTTTGTAGTATTGGATTTTGTTAAAATCCTCCACTACTCCAAGGTTTCCCTTGTTGATTCTAAGGTCATAGAACTTGAGACCAGCAACAACAATCCATACTTCATGAGTTATCTCCATTTCTACACCTTTCACATGAGAAACTAGATTGTTTCCCTCAAACTTTAAATTTGTGTAGAACACCCTTACCAAATCTGGATAAATGTTTCCCTTCATCTCTAGGAACTTTCTGAGAGATTGATCCTTGAGCAGCCTTCTTACATTGTCAAGCTTTTGACTTTTCAGCCAATCAAAGCATACAACCTTGGGGTTGTTTATCTTTTTTATACTTGTTTCATACCTATATCTCTCAATAAGATCATTGTCTCTAGAAAACCAGCCTTCTAGCCTTCCTCCAGACCTTACAGCCCTGGTTTTGACTCTCTTTGAGGTGGGAGGAGTTGATTGCATGATGGCAGAGAAGAAAACAGAGAATAGCTCACTTCACAGATTTTTGCAAGAGATGTTGCAATTGGTTGTTCTTGTGGAAGAGATCAGTTGCACCAGATTTTATAGCAGAAAAAGAATCAATTAGCATTCAATTTTATTAGTGGGTACCTGATTTTTCAGAGAGAGAGGACTTGACTCTGTCCTGCACAGAAAACGTCAGAAAAATCTGAAAATCACATGGTCTTCACATGTGATCTTTGACTAGTCATTAAGGCTCTTGAATTTCCAAGATTTTGGAATATATTCCTTTATGACTGTTGTAACTTCTTTCTGAACGTAATTAGATTTCAACAAAGATTCTTTGACCAAGATTCTCTCTTTGAATTGATCTGCAACAGATAGAAATTCAAAATAGCAATTAAAAAAGATTTCTTCACAGTGCTGTCAGACCTAAAACAATTGGTTGTTTCGAAGAGACAATCGGTTGTTTTTCTGTAGCAGTTAAAACTAATTTTGAATTTTAACCATGAGCAAAAAGAGTTCAAAGCAAATGATATTAAGCATATTAAAAGGATTTTTATCCATGAGAAAGAGCTATAAAACACAAATTAAGAACAAATAAAGGAAAGTCTTATCCTTATGTTAATTCTTCAATGAGCCATGTGCTTTATGATCAAGAAGCCTCTTTTCACTGTTGAGGTCCTTTGGACAGATGCATAGCATTGATTCAGCTTCAATGATTGTCTTTTTCTTCCAAGAACTTGATCACATGACTTAGTCCTTTTCACTTCTTTAGAATTCCTGCACAAGCATGAGTTCAAGCAACAAGATTTGGTCCCTTCACAAATGTGGGTCCAATAGATTTCTTTTTCTCATTTGGAACCTCACATCCTTTCGGAATCCATTTCATGTAGCCTCTAGGAACAAAGAATTTTCTTATTTTGCAGAATCTAACCGAATGGCCCTTTTTCATGCAATAAAAGCATGTAACAATTTTCGCAAATGAGAGTGTTACACTTGCAAGAAGCATTTTTGAAATGGTTTTCCAGATTTTTGAAATCATTTTTAGAATTTTCAATCTCATCTTCAAGTGATTTCACTCTCTTTTCTAGCCAGCTGTTAAGATCTTTCAATCTGTTGTTTGAAAGAACCAATCGATTAGCTTCATCATGAGTTTCTTGAAAAGCTTCAAGTAATTCACTGTAATTTTGTTTATTCAAGGAAGCACACAAACTTACCTCACTTGAGCTGCAAGATTCATCATCATCTTTAGCAACCAAGCAGATGTTTGCTTTCTCATCTTCACTTGATGAAGAACTTGATGATGATACCTCATTTTCATCCCAAGCTATGTAGGCTCTTTTTGTTTGCCTTTCTTTTCCTTGTAGCTAGACTTTTTCTCCTTGCTTTTGTTTGGACAATCTGCCTTTATATGACCTTGCTCACCACAACCAAAACAAGTATAGTTATTGGAATTAAAATCATTGGATTTCTTGTTTCCATACCTTTCTTTGTTGTTGTCTTTGTTGCGGTTTCTGTTTAGGAATTTGCTGAACTTTCTTGACAGCAAGCTAAGGTTTTCCTCATCACTTTCATCACTGGATTCTTGTTTTCCTTTGTGCTTGGAAGCTTTTAAGGCTATGCTCCTTGTGTGCTTGTCTTCACTCTCTTGAACATTGAGTCTATTCATCTCTAACTCATGTTCCCTAAGCTTTCCAAACAAAGAAGCAACACTTAATGATGTTAGATCTTTAGATTCGGAAATAGCAGTTACCTCGGGTTGCCATGCTCTATCAAGACATTTCAAGATCTTGATGTTCAACTCTTCTTTATCAAAGGTCTTGTCAAGACTCATGAGATGATTGATGATATGCGTGAATCTTTTATGCACCTCAGCAATTGTTTCTCCTTTAAGCATTCTGAACATCTCATACTCTTGAATTAGAGCATGCTTCCTAGCTCTCTTCACCTCATTTGTTCCTTCATGAGTGACTTCCAAGGTGTCCCACATTTCTTTTGATGATTTGCATTGAGAGACCTTGAAAAACTCATCAGAATTTAAAGCAGAGGTTATAATATTTTTAGCAATTCAATCGAATTTGGCCTTTTTCTGCATCAGTCCATTGAGACCATGGCTTCTCAATGACAGATCCATCTTTTTCAAACTTTGGGACAAAAGGACCATTTTCAATTGCATCCCAAATTCCTTTGTCAAGTGATTCCATAAATATTTTCATTCTCACTTTCCAAAATTGGTAGTTCAAACCACAAAATAGAGGTGGTCTGTTAATTGAAGCACCTTCCCCAAAAGGTAGTCTATCAGCCATTTTAAAAACAGTTTTACGATCAACTTGAATAACTTTCAAGAACCAAACTCTTGATGCCAATTGTTAGAACGGATGGCTTTAAACTAGAGGGGGGTGAATTGTTTAAAGAGGGTTTTCGCAATCTTTTAAAACAAGAATGAAATTATCTCAAGAAAAAATTGATAAGAAATTCAGTTTGCCAAAACAGCAATCAAAAGCAGCAATACCAGAAAAACAATCGGTTGTTTCACATAAACAATCGGTTGTTTATACCAGCAAACAACAAACAAAACTGAATTTAAAGAGTTAGGGATAGAGAGATTGCACACAGATGTTTATACTGGTTCACTCCAAATCTGGAGCTACATCCAGTCTTCTCAGAAAGCCTGAGGAAATTCACTAAGCAATCACACCTTGATCACTTACACCATAACCAAGAAAGTGACCTTGAACACCTCAAGATACACACTCTTCTTGGCCAACATACCAACACTAAGATTGCTGATCTTAATCCCCTCAAGAACACACAGTCAATCTCAGCAAACAGAGAAACGAAAACTTGTTTCACAGAGTAAAAGGATTACACTTGTTACAGAAGATAATCTGAAATCAATCCAAGCAGAATCCTATTCCACAAACTTTGATCAATCACAAACTTTCAGCAATCTCAACTCTTTGAAAAACTCAAAAACTCTTAGCAAAAAACTTGTCAAAGATTAATTCTGTTCCGTCCGGTTGACCGGGACGTCTTCGTGCGCGACCTCAACTGCCAGCTAGGGACTCCTTCCCACTGGTTGCCTGTGGATTCCTGCAAAAAAGAGGACAAAAAGGCGCCCTAGCGGCCGTGTGCACTCCGACGCTCAAGTCAGCCAGCAAGAAACACCAAAAACTGTCCACCTACGTGTCTGAGCACCGCGTATGGCACTCTGAAGGTGGTAAAAGAACTGTGTATATGTGTGTGTTGTCTCCTTCAGGCAAAAATATTCCCCAGTCACTTGTACGTAGCCTTGAAGCACGAGCAAGCAACTAGAGAGTTCTCTGGTAAATTTGCCGAAAGTTCCAACCCTTTTTCCAACATTCTCCGCGCTATTTAAACCACCCAAGCACTTAAAGCGCCTTAAAGCGCTTTTAATTACAAACGTAACGCACTCATTAAAGCGTTTAATTAGAGAACGTAGCGCATTTAAGACGTTGAAACGCTTGGGAGTCATTATAGTACCTGAATGCTCGAAAAGGGAAACTGTATTGAATGACTTTTAATTACCTGGCACCTGACTAAAGGGTGTTTCCATTCTGGCATGGCTGTCATACACGTGGAGGGCCTCACGACGCCATGACCCCATCTGGGGGCGCTTCTGCCCACCTGGGGACGTTTCTACGTGTGAGTCCTCTTGCTGAGAGTGCTACTGCGCTAGGGGTGACTTTTTGGGTGCCAACTCGTGCCCCCAAGTATCTAGTCACTTACTTTGAGAGCGTATCTGCCTTCCTTTTGTACCCTGCACCCGGTTGCCCTGGGCGTGACTTTCCTCTTGAGTCGTATCTGCCCCACGGGCGTCTCTGGGGCGGCAGGAGCACTTCACGAGTCAGGCTGCCCTTCGCTGGTACTATTGCTATGGCCTTGAAGCCACCTTTTCCTTCTCTTTATCGCTGCCCCGTGCTATTGGGACCTGAGGCCTTCCCACGGCGTCGCTCCCTCCATGGTCTTTCCTACCCATGGGTATTGGGGAACCACGCTGTGATTGCTTTGTATCTACACTGTTTGATCTGGCGACGCCTGCACCTAGGCGACGCCTTGCCTTGGCGACGCCTTGCCTTGCCTTGGCGACGCCTTGTCTTGGCGACGCTTCCTCTTGGCGTCTCTACACCTGGGCGACGCCTTGAGTTGACTTTGACTTTCCAGTTGTTGACTTTGACCTTGACTTAGTCAACGCCCGGATACGGGACGGTACACAAGCCCCCCAGTCTTAAGCCGAAGACTTGTCTTCAGCGCAAAGACTAAAGCCTCGCCCACGCCGTCCACGTGCCTTCCTGATGATGTGTCATTCTCTGCTGACTCAGCAATTTTTCGAATTACTGACGTGACACTTTCTGAACCACAGAGGTATTCTTAATGGCTGATTGGACATCCCTGAAATGGGAAAAATAATGTCTTTTGAAGTTGCGCTTAATCGCGTGCCACGTGGTTCATCGTGCGGTCGTCTTCAAGAACCTCTTGCGCTCCCCTTGAGCGCTTAATCTTGCAACTCGTGGCATCATCACACGGTTATCATTTGATGTCCCTCGCGCTTCTCGTAACGTTCAAGTTACCCAAACCCCGCGCTTGCCACTACTGTTACATCCACTTTCTCTGAATCCCTTCTCACTGTTCATCTTCTCTGAATCTCTTCTCTCGCGACCCCTGCTCATTCGTGCTTCCGCTCTCCACACCCTTCAGCCCCAAAGGTATGGTTTTCCCCCTCCTTGATGATTCTCTTCACTGTATGAACTGCCTGGGACTGTCCATATTACTGCATTTCTTTGGATATCGTTTGTGCGCCTCTTCGTTCCTCTCGTTCCTCTTTTCTGTCATGTGGGTAGGGTTTTCCTAGGGTTCTTCCATTTTTCCCTTTTCTTCTCCCCAACCCCTTTTCTCTGAACCCTTTCTTTCTCTTTTGATCTTCATCATTGGCATTGATGGCGAAAACTAAGACCACCGCGCCTCCCCCGCTCCCTAAGTCTTATTATAAGGGCGAATACGACTGGGCTCCCGACGAACTTCTGGACGAATGTTCCCTCCTGAACTCTGTTGAGGACGTGGAGGCTCACAGGGGGGACCCTGCTCTCTATAATTTCAATGCTTTCCACAAAAATCACGACTCCCAAGTCCTGGTAAGCCGGGTGCGACCTGGGATGCCCGTTTGTGCGGACTCACGGGATACTGGGGGATGCCCCTTCTTCTTCCTCTATCAAATGGTGCTCAAGAGGGTGGGCCGGCGTCTGCCCCTCACTTCTTTCGAAAAAGAGCTACTGACAGAGATAAACACTGCTCCCGCCCAACTCCACCCCAACAGTTGGGCTTTCGTGAGGGGGTTCCAAATTCTCTGCGGCTATCTAGGTGTTCCCTCTTCTGTGGACGTTTTTCTTCACTTCTTCGAGGTAAAGAAGCAGGGGAAGAGCCTTTGGATGAGCTTTTCCGGCATCGCCGGGCGCATCATTCTTACGCTCTTCCAGAATTTGTTTAAATGATGGAAGGGGAAATTCTTCAAGGTACGTGCGACCAAGCGCGATCCTACCATCCTAGAGGGCTTTCCCCTGTACTGGACAGATAAACCCATAACCATGAAGCCCTTGGCTTTGGACGAGCTTGCCCCGCCTGACCGGGATGTGTGCAAAGCCTTGGCGGGACTGGGGATAGTCTTCGATACCGCCAAACTCATCGCGAACGAATTCAATGCCTATGGGCTTTCTACCTACTTCGGTATCTGCCCTTGATTGTTTATGACGCATTAGTTGTTGTGGTTATCTGCATATGTTTGGTCATAGAATTTTCCCTCTGCTTCCTCTGAACCAAACTTTACCCTACTATTTTTCACTGTTGCAGGTTCAGTGATGACTTCCTCGAGACGGCTGGCTCTTGCCAAATTTTTGAAAAAGGCAAAATCTACCAAGGAAGGCGGGGACGCCGTAGCCTCCGATGTGCCCACCGTTGCTTCCCTGCCGATCCCATCACCACCTGCCTCTCCTTCTCCCATCGCTGCGGTTCCGTTAGCCATGGCGTCAACCCCTGCCTCAGCGCGTCCTAACAAAGGAAAAAGGGTGTTGATAGTAGACTCCGACAACGAAGGCTCGGGTTCTGCTTTGGTTCCTCATAAGAGGAGGGCTACGGGTCTCATTGCTTCACCCGCCGCGCCCCCCGGCGATGGGAACTCTCTCAGGGACGATCCTCCCAGTGCCACCTCACCGCCGCCTCCGCCAGTCCACGAGGAGCGAGAGGAAAGGATTGACTTGGTTCCCCCACCTTCGCCGTTGCCGCATCGTGACGTAGCTGAAGCGTCGGGCTCCGCCCCTCCTGTATCAGTCCCTGGCTCGACTTCGCGCAAACCCCGGATTCCTCGCTCCATCCATAGGGAGTTGACGCAGGGCTTCACCGAAGGGATGACGCCGACTGATCCTCAAAAAGGGGGAGGTATGCCTTACTATATGGGGGCCTTCCTGGCGGTGGCAATCAAATGGCGCACTCAGGCTCAAAATGCCATCAAAGGGAGGGAGGTTCTTCGCAAGCTAAGGCAAGAGGTGGTGGCGTTGAAGGAGGAGAAGTAGAACTGGGGACTCAAGGAGGAAGCTTCCCAATCTCTGCTAAGACTGGCCCAGGAGGGCAGGGAGGGAGCTGAGGCGTACGCGCGAGAACTGGAGCAGGAGCATGCCGCTCAACTGGCCCAACTCACCTCCTATCAAATCCAAAACATTGGCCTCCAGGAGGCGGCTCTCACATCCGAGGTGCAGCGGAAAAAACTTGATGAGTTGGATGCTGCTTGGGGGCAGAAGCTGGGTGAAAAAGAAGACGCATTGAATGCTAAGGCTGAAGCTTTGAGCCTTCTACAAGCCGAGGCTAATAAGCTCCGGGTGGAGAAGGAATTCCTGGAGAAACAATTGACATCCAAGGATTCCAGGATCACCGAACTAGAAGGGGAGGTCCAAGAGCTGACTGGGGAGATGGCGGGGGCGTTTGAGGAGGGTTTCCAAGAGGCTCTGGCCCAGGCGTCCTGCGAGAACACGGGCATCAATATTTCGAACTGCGACCCCACTCACCACGTCGTCGACGGGAAGGTCGTGCCCATGGACTTGGAAGACTGAGCCGCCGTCTCTCACCCGCCACCTTCAGCTTCACACTTAACTGCTTTATACTTTACCTTCGTTTTTGATTTTATTTATTAAAAATTGTAATTCTTTGAACTATCCGTACTCTTGTTACTGATTTGGGATGTTCGTATGATTGCCTTTATGTCTTTGCCACATACGATTCTGCTTATGCGATCTCATTCTCATCTTTTCCCTTCACGCGCTTCGATTATTTTATCTGTGTTCCGCCCATTTCTTTCACTTCGTTGGGCGGTTTTGTATGATCGGGAAAGGTTGCACGTCAACCCTCACGCCCATGGAGAGGCTCACTTAGTGACGTCGTATCGTCCACGGGACGTTTCTGATACCGAAAGGTTCTTTCTTTGACCCTTAACGCTCGGCGCCACGCCTAAGGAGAGGACTGCTACAGCAGCACCGTATCGTCCCCGGGTGTCTAAAACGCTGAGTGCTATGGGGGGGGTCTGTTCCCTCCATGGTCTTTCCTTCCCATAGGTATCGGGGAACGCCCTGCCAGTGATTTGCTGGCGTTTGGCGGTCTCGTCTCCCTCCACAGTCTTTCCTACCTGTGGGTATCGGGGAACGCCTTGCCAGTAATTCGCCGGCGTTTGGCGATCTTATCTCCCTCCACAGTCTTTCCTACCCGTGGGTATCGGGGAAACAACGCCAGCAACTAACTTTGCTTCCTTCACTTTCGTCTCCCTCCACAGTCTTTCCTACCTGTGGGTATCGGGGAGGCGACGCCAGTTGGTATTTGGGTTGGCGATGCCCGTGACGTCTCACACTGGTGTCGCCCTTCACATCCTTCCGGGCGACGCCTCGGGCGTTACCTTTACTTCGACATTGACTTTGATTCTTGCCTTGGTCGATGCCTGATGGCAGCGAAGAGCTCAAGGCTTTGTCTGTGCCATCCACGTGGCGCTCCTTGTATAGCTGATGGGACGTTCCGTCATTCGACTTGATCCACGTGGCGCTGCTTGTCTGGTTGATGGGGCATCTAGTCATTCCATTTTCTGACTCCTGCTGTACCCCTGACTCACTTTCGACGGCGCATCGTACCACTGGATATTCTGCTGATACGACGTTTTCTGATTTAAACCAGTGGTGCCAGCGTCCTCCTTTCATCTTCTGCCACGTGTATCAATCGTGCGGTGCATCCATTCACGTCGTTTGGCGCTCTAACCGCTTTATTTAACTCTTCAAACTCTGGAACTATCTTCATCATTTTCTCACTCTTCATAACCTACTTGCGTTCCTTCTTCTTGCACCCTTCCTTCTTGCACCCTTTCTTCTCTGCCGAAGGGTTGTTCTAGCCTTCGCTCCCCTCACTCAACTCTTGCATTTCTGGCAGTCCTGATCTTGTTAAAGAATGTCATCTCACGCTGCTTCCTCCAGGGTTCGCCCCAAAGACTTGTACCCTTGGGCTTCGAACGAACTTCTTGACGAGTGTTCATGCTTACTCTCTACCAGGGCCATACGGGAGCACAAAGGGGAGTCATGTTCCTATGACCACCGAGCCTTCGCGAGGAGGCATGACGACGACATCGCTGTGCTCCCTTGCACTCTAGGGGAGCCAGTATGTGGAGACGAACGGGCCAACGACGGGGTCCCTTTCATTTACTTTTACCAGGTGGTGTTCAAGACCATCGGGGTGCGCTTACCCTTCTCCTGGTTCGAGAAGGAACTGCTGACGGAGATCAACGTTGCTCCGGCCCAGTTATACCCCAACAGCTGGGCCTTTGTCAAAGCCTTCAATGTTCTCTTCGGGTTTTTGGGTTGTGCACCCTCGGTTGACCTCTTTCTTCACTTCTTTGAGGTGAAGAGGCAGAGACACAACCTCTGGGTAACTCTCAGCAATGTGCCTGGAAGAGTTCTCTTCACACCCTTTCAAAGCTCGTTCACGGGGTGGAAAGGCCGGTTCTTCAAGATCTGTCGTACTGATCTTGTTCCCGACGCTCTGGATGGGTTTCCGCTGTACTGGGTGAGAGAGGAAAAGGTCCTCAAAGCCAAACCCCTCAAGAATCTGGCTCCAAGTGATCAAATAGCTTGCCGGATTCTTGCTGAGGCGGGAGGTTTTGACTCTGCTACGGTAATCAGCCTGGAGTTCAACGCTGGGACTCTTGAGAAGTACATATGTAAGAACCACTGCCTTAGGAAACTCGGCCTTCGTTACTTTCTAACTGTGCCTGTCTTTCTTCATGGTGCCTCTAACACGTCTTTTCCCCTGGTGCAGGTTCGAAACTAAACCAAGAAAAGAGGACACGACTTACTCGAGCGCTGCGGGCTGGAAAAGGGGCTTCGCCTTCCTCTAGTGATGACTCTGATGAGCGCTGAGAAATGGCTTGTTCGTGTTTTTGCATGATTTGTAGCGTTTGTGTCGTTTGTGTTGCTCCCATTGTATTGAACATTGCTTGTAACAACAACTTTTCAATGTCATACTTGATTTTTGTAACGCTACTTCACTTTGCATATGCTTCATGTACTGCACATTTTCCTTTCGTCTCGTTCTTCCAACGATGCCTGTCTTCACTTGGGCGACACCTGCTCAGGGCGACGCCCTTATCTGGGTGGCGCCTTCTTTCTGGGCGACGCCTTCTTTATTGGCGGCGCCATGGCCTAGGCGGCGCATCACATAATCTTCAAACAAGGAAAGATAAAGGCTGAAAACCAAGGCACTTCTTTTTCTCAAACTGGGTTTTCCTTTTATTAGGGTGACATCATTAAAAAACCCCCGAGAGGGAAAAAGAGCGTCCCCTTCAACTAAATTGTTACATACTGCTTACATAAGTCAACTGAAATAAAATTTTAAGTTGGCTGCATTCCAACTGTGCGGGATGGGCCCTCCATCTAAAGTCTCCAGGTTGTACGAACCATTGCCCTTAGCCTCAGTAACCCTGAAGGGCCCGGTCCACTTGGGAGACAGCTTATTCTCCAACTCGTATGGGTGGGCTTTCCTCATCACTAGGTCGCCCACCTGAAACTGTCGCGGCTTTACCTTAGAGTTATATTGCCGCTCTACTCTTCTCTTCATCGCTTCAGCTTTTATTCTAGCAGATCCAGGTTTACCCGCCTCTCTTCATTGGACTCCTCCACCACAAAGTTTTGAAAACGTGGTGAGCTTTCATGTATTTCTACTGGAATCATTGCGTCTGACCCGTACACCAGACTGAAAGGCGTCTCCATAGTAGAGGATTGGGGCGTGGTGTGATATGCCCATACAATCCTTGGCACCTCTTCCGCCCACGCCCCTTTGGCTTTCTCTAACCTTCTTTTTAACCCCCTCAGCAGAACTCTGTTTGCCGACTCTACTTGTCCATTGGTCTGGGGGTGTTCAACCGACGCGAACACTTGTTTGATTCCTACTTCAGCACACAGATTTCTCAACTGCTGACTGGCAAACTGGGTCCCGTTGTCGGATATCAGGCGCCTAGGTACGCCAAAGCGATACACAATGTTTCTCCACACGAAATGCTGTACCTTATGCGCAGTGATCTGTGCCACGGGCTCTGCCTCTATCCACTTAGTGAAGTATTCGATGGCGACGATCAGATACTTCATCTGCCTGATTGCCAGTGGGAAAGGGCCCAGGATGTCAATTCCCCATGTATGGAAAGGCCACGGGCTGTATATGGACCGCAACTCTTCTGGCGGCGCCTTGTGCCAATCGGCGTGCTTTTGGCACTACCTACACAGCTAGGCGTGCCGTGCGCAATCCTCTTTCACTGTTGGCCAGAAGAAACCTGCGCGTACTACCTTGGAGGCTAAGGATCTTCCCCCTACATGGCTTCCGCAGATGCCTTCGTGTAGCTCCGCCATTATCCTGGTGCACTCATCGCCACTGACGCATGTTAGGATAGGGTGAGTGAAGCCGTGCCTGAACAGCACCCCATCCACCAAAGTGTATCTTGCGGCATTTCTTTTGACTTCTTTACCCTCTTCAGGGTCCACTGGAAGAGCCCCATCCTCCAGGTATCGTTTATAGGGCGTCATCCAGGTGTCTCCCTTGGACAAAACACAGACCTGCATCTGCTCTTCTTCAGGCACACCCGCGTATATGCTGATGCGGGGCGCCCTCTGCGTATCTTGGGTCAAAGAGGAATGACTCATCGGCCTTCCCCTTGATGTATAAATCTGGAGGACATCCACCCTGTTGTCTTCCACGAAACGACGCGGAGCTTTGAGAGTCTCCTGGATCACTGTCCTCTGTCTACCCCCCTTGCCTGATCTGGCCAGCTTTGCGAGCAGGTCAGCTCTGGCATTCTGCTCCCTCGGGACGTGTATCAACTCAAGAGCGTTGAACGCCCCCCTCAACAACTGGACGTATTTTAGATACGCCGCCATCTGTGGGTCCTTCGCCTGGAACTCACCCGACACCTGCCCCGTAATCAACTGAGAGTCGCTCTTCACCAGGAGGTTCTGTGCGCCCATCTCCTTGGCCAAGAGCATTCCTGCTATCAGGGCTTCATATTCTGCCTGATTGTTACTTGCCTTGAAGACGAAACGCAAGGCCTGCTCGATCAGTATGCCGTCGGGTCCCTCCAAGACTATTCCTGCACCGCTCCCTTGTTGGTTTGAAGAGCCATCAACCGAGAGCAGCCACTGCGAACTCGCTTCCACCTCTTGCTCACCTCCGGGCGAAAGTTCTGCTACAAAATCTGCGTACACCTGCCCTTTGATGGATCCTCTAGGCTCCTACTGGATGTCGAATTCTGACAGTTCCACTGCCCAGCGTACCATTCTTCCTGCCACATCGGGTTTCTGCAGCACTTTCTGTATAGGGAGATTGGTCATCACCACCACCGTAAAACTGCGGAAGTAATGACGGAGCCTCCTAGCAGAGAACACTACCGCCAGCGCCGCCTTCTCTAGTGCTTGGTACCTCGTCTCAGCCCCCTGTAAGGCCTTGCTTACGAAGTAGATGGGCTTCTGACTCTGGTCCTGCTCTTGGACCAACACAGAACTGATGGCCCGCTCCGTTACAGTAAAATACAACCGGAGGGGCACGCCCGTTACCGGCTTGCAGAGGACCGGTGGCGTCGCCAGGTACTCCTTCAGCTTAACGAAAGCCGCTTCGCATTCATCAGTCCATGCAAAGCGACTGTTTCTCTTGAGGCACTGGAAGTATGGGTGCCCCTTTTCTCCTCTGGCGGAAACAAACCTCGAGAGCGCCGCCATCCGCCCTATCAACTGTTGCACCTCCTTTACCGATGTCGGGCTCCGCATGGCGATAATAGCTGCACATTTGTCGGGGTTCGCCTCTATCCCCCTCTCGGTGAGCAAAAAACCCAAGAACTTACCGGCCTCTACCCCGAAAACACACTTCTCGGGGTTCAACTTGAGGCGGTACTTGGATATTGTGTGGAACAACTCCTCCAGGTCTGCCATGTGCTACACCCTATTTTGCGACGCAGCCACCATGTCGTCTACATAGGCGTACACATTCCTCCCAAGCATTGGTGCCAGGACCTTGTCCATTAGCCTCTGGTATGTGGCGCCCGCATTTTTCAGCCCGAAGGGCATCACCTTATAGCAGTAACTGCATGTCTCAGTCATGAATGCAGTCTTGCTCTCGTCTCTTGGGTGCATCTTGATTTGGTTGTACCCTGAAAAGGCGTCCAGGAAACTCAGCACCTTGCTGCCGGACGCACTGTCTACCAAGGCGTCGATGCTGGGCAGCGGATACGAGTCCTTTGGGCATGCCTTGTTCAGGTCCGTGAAGTCAACACACATCCTCCACTTTCCGTTCGCCTTTTTTACCAAGACGACGTTGGCGAGCCACTCAGGGTATTGGATCTCCCTGATGTGGCCAGCGCTCAGCAGCTTCTGCGTTTCATCTTTCACCACCTGTTGTCGTTCCTCATTGAACTTTCTCCTTCTCTGACGCACGGGGCGGACCGTGGCGTCCATGCTGAGGTGGTGACACAGGAAATCGGGGTTGATGCCTGGCATATCCGAGGCGGACCATGCGAAGGCATCCAGGTGGCGTGAAATCACTCCTGCCACCCCTTCCTGTTCTTCGGAGCTTAGCGAACTTCCTAACTTGAAAGTTTTGCCGCCAATCTCCCTTTCTATGGCGTTAGCTGCAGGCTGCTCCCTGCTATCATCTTCAACGGGCGCCACCTCTTCTACGGGCGCCGCGTCGTCAGGGCCTTTCTCCATCGGCACATCTGCTTCGGGCATCGCCCTCTCCGCCATGGCCTCTTCAGGCGTCAACCCAGCGGGCATCGCCTCAATCATCGTCGCGTCCGCGCTCGGCGGACGTTCATACACCATGAATACGCCTCTCTTCGTTTTCAGGCTGTTTTCATAGCATTTCCTCGCCTCCTCCTGGTTTGACCTGATGACTATCACCCGGCCACTGAGGTCCGGCAGCTTCATCTTCATGTGACGGGTGGAGGACACCGCGCTCAGACGGTTTAACGCCGGTCTGCCCAGCAAAATATTGTAGGCAGAATTAGCGTTCACGACGAGGTACCGGATGCTCTCGGTGCGGGAGGCCTCTCCGTCTGTGAACGTAGTCCTCAACTCCAGGTACCCCCGGACTTCTACCTGGTTATCCCCGAACCCATACAGGCACCCAGTATAGGGACTCAACAGATCAGGGGACAGCCGTAACTTATTGAAGGTCGACAGAAACATGACGTCTGCCGAGCTCCCTTGATCAACGAGCACTCTGTGGACCTTCCTTCCAGCTGTGACGACTGAGATGACAACGGGGTCGTTGTCGTGGGGTACCACATCTCGGAGGTCTCTTCTTGTGAACACAATATCTGACTCCCAAGGCTCCCCCGAGAGCCTCTCTTCGATTGAATTCACCCCCCTCGCGTATTTCTTTCGCTGGGAGGCAGTGGGTCCTCCGCCGGAAAAACCTCCAGCAATGGTGTGGACCTCGCCAAGCACTGGCATCTCGTGTGCTGGCTCCTCTGTCGGCGGCGGCAAGGTGGCGGTCGTTGTGGAATCTGCGACATAATCTTTCAAAAACCCAGTCCTCACCAGCTCATCTAGCTGGTAGCCCAACGACAGGCAATTATCAATTTGGTGCCCGAAAGCCTCGTGGAATTCGCACCAAGAGTCTTTACGGGGCCCTAACACCTTGTCGGTCTTCGCTGGTCGCCTCAGCCTCTCAGCTATGTTGGGCACGGCGATCAAATCCTTCAACTCAACCACGAAGTTGTACCTCGCCGGTCTTGCTCTTTCTCTGGCGGGGCGTTCGCCTCCTGCTGGGCCCCGGGGCTGGGGCTTTCTGGCCTCGTAGGGGCGTCTCGCCTCTGGCTCCTTTCTCCCCGTCGTGGTCTCATTAACTCTGACGGGTTGAACCCGCGCCGGTCCCCTCGGGCGTGAGGGCACGGCGCTGGTGCGCTTCACACATACCTCCCCTTCCGAAGCAATATGCTCTACCGCCCTACGCCGTAATTCAGCGAAAGTCCTAGGGCGATTACGGATAATGGATTCTCCGAAGGGGCCGGGGCACACGCCTTTCACAAATGCGTACACGATCATAGGCTCCTCTGTTGTGCCAACTTTCACGACCTGGGCCCCGAAGCGATTGATATACTCCTTCAGGGTCTCCCCCTGATACTACTTCACATCGAGCAGGTCGTAGGAGACCGGCGGCGGGGCCTTGTTGGCTAAGTACTGTTCTCGGAACAATCGCGACAATTGGCGGAAAGATGTGATATGACCTTCTGGGAGGCTAATGAACCAGTCCATAGCCATCCCGGTCAGGGTGTTCATGAAGAGCTTGCACTTGGCAGCATCAGAACCGCCTATCAGGACCATCTGCGTGTGAAATGCAGCCAGGTGCGTCTCTGGGTCCTCCATCCCGGTGAAGATCACCTTGGGTCCCGCGAACGTGTTCGGGATCGCTGCGTCTAGGATCTCTTGTGAGAAAGGAGTGGAAAACTCCCTTGGTGGGGAATGGTTCTCCATCTCGTCATGCCCAGGCCGCCTCCTATCGTTTCTCAGGCCCTGGCGCAACTCCTCATTCACACGGTGGAGCTCTTCGTTCCGCTCATGCGAGGCGTCAAGGTCTGCCTGCATGCGTTCCTGCTCCATTTTCGAATCCGCCATGTCCTGCTGTAGCCCCCTCATTATTTCCAGGACCTGCTGCATGGATAGGACTGCTGGGGCTGCGCGTGCTGCTCTTCGTCTGGTGGGGGCCATTGTCACTCCAACCTCCTTCAGCGCTACTGCAACCTGATAGATTTTCTCGAACTTGTGATGGGACTGATGTTTTATATCGGCCCCACGGTGGGCGCCAAATGTTCCGTCCGGTTGACCGGGACGTCTTCGTGCGCGACCTCAACTGCCAGCTAGGGACTCCTTCCCACTGGTTGCCTGTGGATTCCTGCAAAAAAGAGGACAAAAAGGCGCCCTAGCGGCCGTGTGCACTCCGACGCTCAAGTCAGCCAGCAAGAAACACCAAAAACTGTCCACCTACGTGTCTGAGCACCGCGTATGGCACTCTGAAGGTGGTAAAAGAACTGTGTATATGTGTGTGTTGTCTCCTTCAGGCAAAAATATTCCCCAGTCACTTGTACGTAGCCTTGAAGCACGAGCAAGCAACTAGAGAGTTCTCTGGTAAATTTGCCGAAAGTTCCAACCCTTTTTCCAACATTCTCCGCGCTATTTAAACCACCCAAGCATTTAAAGCGCCTTAAAGCGCTTTTAATTACAAACATAACGCACTCATTAAAGCGTTTAATTAGAGAACGTAGCGCATTTAAGACGTTGAAACGCTTGGGAGTCATTATAGTACCTGAATGCTCGAAAAGGGAAACTGTATTGAATGACTTTTAATTACCTGGCACCTGACTAAAGGGTGTTTCCATTTTGACAAGACTGTAGTACACGTGGAGGGCCTCACGACGCCATGACCCCATCTGGGGGCGCTTCTGCCCACCTGGGGACATTTCTACGTGTGAGTCCTCCTGCTGAGAGTGCTACTGCGCTAGGGGTGACTTTTTGGGTGCCAACTCGTGCCCCCAAGTATCTAGTCACTTACTTTGAGAGCGTATCTGCCTTCCTTTTGTACCCTGCACCCGGTTGCCCTGGGCGTGACTTTCCTCTTGAGTCGTATCTGCCCCACGGGCGTCTCTGGGGCGGCAGAAGCACTTCACGAGTCAGGCTGCCCTTCGCTGGTACTATTGCTATGGCCTTGAAGCCACCTTTTCCTTCTCTTTATCGCTGCCCCGTGCTATTGGGACCTGAGGCCTTCCCACGGCGTCGCTCCCTCCATGGTCTTTCCTACCCATGGGTATCGGGGAACCACGCTGTGATTGCCTTGTATCTACACTGTTTGATCTAGCGACGCCTGCACCTAGGTGACGCCTTGCCTTGGCGACGCCTTGTCTTGGCGACGCTTCCTCTTGGCGTCTCTACACCTGGGCGACGCCTTGAGTTGACTTTGACTTTCCAGTCGTTGACTTTGACCTTGACTTAGTCAACGCCCGGATACGGGACGGTACAAATTCTCAAATCTGTTTTTCTGAATATATTCAAAGATGTAGTTTGTTATCAAATCTTAACAAACTCTTAAATTGCATTAAAAGATTGGTCAAAGCATTTAATGACTGGAGCGTAAGCAGTTAAATCATTTAAAGCTTAGTCAAAGATAAAATAGTTTTTCTGTTATGGTCCCAAAACAAACAATCGGTTGTTTCCTCAAATCAATCGGTTGTTTTGGTTCTAACAGTTCAACCCTTTGAAAACTAGTTTTCAATCTTTTCTTAAAACATCTAAGTATAAATAATCGGTTGTTTCGACAAAACAATTGGTTGTTTTAACTTAGTTTGAAAACATTTTACTTTCACAAAGATTGAGAATGCCTATGCTTTAGATTTAATCAAAGGGTGGATTACAACACTCAAACTACCCCAAAACTAAACTAAACCAGCACAGCAACAACAAACACAACTAAGGCTTCAATATCCTTCAAAGGGTTTGGATTCTTCAAAGCTTGAACACCACTTGGTTCAACAAATGCATCTCCCTATCTTACTAGGATTAATAGCCACTAGCCACGTGCAAAACATGCAACAAGAAAATATTGCCACGTAATAATAACAAATATGCACAATAATAACAAAATTATATTCACCGCCCCAAACATATCTATAAGCATGTTATATATAAAATTACTTTGTGTAATAACCCTACTGCGCGCTTAGGGCCTACCCTGGAAAAGAGCCATCTGCGCAGGTCTCACCCAGGCCTAACAACCGAGTTGACCTCCCATTGCAAAAAAGAACCGAGCCATCATGAAAATACAATCGAGAACCGAGCTCTAGTCATTACATTTATAAAATTGTATATATGGATGATAATCTTTTAATAATACTAAATTTATAAATTTGTAAATAATAATTTATATTTAATACTGAAATTATTGATTGCATTCGTTAGGAGTGCTCGAAATTTCGGTCCAAGCGTTTCGGTCAGCTCAGTTTTTGGGCTAGTATGGGTTCAAAGGGTGGGACATGAGCTTAGCCTAGATGCTGGTAGACAACTCGAAAAAGTTAATTAAAAGAGAGGGAATATTCAGGTTGTCTATAATACATACGCTAATTAAATACCAATAAAAGTTGTTGGGAATAAAGTAGTTAGCACCTAGGAATAAAGGTGCGCATAAGCATTATGTTTTTCTGTTATGATTATATACTTTTTGTTGAGATTATATTCTCCCTGTTGAAATCTTGCTTTGTTGAGATTGGAAAAATTCGTTGAAGGATATATATAAAAGGGGCATGAGACCCCAAGTAAAGGTATGTTGTTTATGAATACTTGAGACTAAAACTGATTTGATATTTTTGAATGCTCTCACTGACTTGATCGTCAAAGTGTGACTAACAAGTAAAGCCCCCTTTGTCCCAGTGGAGCACCAAGTACCTCGAAGCACCAATTGGAGACAAATCCTGGTCCCATCCACATTTGACGTGCTGAGAAAAATAAGGAAAGGCTTGCTGGGATCCGAAGGAAGCGATGCCCCTGCCTTACAACAACTGATGGAGGCCATGAGGGCCCTCCAAGAGACGAACGAAGAATATCGAAGAGAGTAAGAGTGAATCCAAGAGGAAGCCAAGGTCGAGCAGGAGTGGCTACGAGCAGAAGCCCGAGCTGAGCAAGAGCTCCTGCAAGATCGTCTAATGGATAGTTAGGGAGGAACATGCGCAAACCAATGAGGAGTTGCACAAAACCTCATTATATCACACCTAAAATCGCCTTTTTCTCGAAAGTAGAAGATCCAAAAAAATCATCTCGCGACATTCAGGGCTCAAATGAGCATCTCTGGAGGATCTTATGCCATCTGATGTAAGATGCTCATGGATACTTTTACAGGTACAACCCTTCAATGGTTTACTGGAATTCCAGATGGTCACATCACCTCTTTCCCCCAGTTCTCCAAGTTGTTTATAGAACAGTTCTCTACCAACAAGGTCAAACCCCTAAAGTTGTACGACCTTTTCAACGTCAAAAAAAAGGAGGGAGAGGAACTGAAAGATTATTTGAATAGGTTTTGTGTGATCAGGGTAAGGCTTCAAACACACGATGAAGAGATGATGGTCGCAGCCTTCGTCCAAGGGATGACAACAGAACCATTCAGCGATTCGTTAATCAAGAATCCAACGAAGACATTCTCCGAGGTACGTGAACGAGCTATCGCTCACATCGAGGCAAAAGAGACCATACTCAGGAAGAATGGAAGCTCGCGGTCAAAGCAACCTAAGCCCAAGGAAAGCAACTGAGATTGGTCCCTGAGGGAAAATGATACCTCCACCAAGAAGAGAACAGACTCAAGGTACGTCCCATATGTAGCCAAGAGAGATCAGCCCAAGACAAAAGCCAGGGAAGGGTTAGCAACCAAGCCCAAATTTTGAGTATCCTATAAAGAGCTCTTGAGCATTCCAGGGGTAGCAGATAAGCTAAGGTTTCCCCATAAGACAGATCGGTCCTTGGGATCATGAAGAGATGCATGGTGTGAATTCCACTAAGCATTTGGGCACAACGTCGAACGATGCATAGCCTTAGGTTTCCAACTCGCTATCATGGTCAAAGGAGATTCTTGAAGGAGTATCTCAAAGCTAACTAGGAAGAACCGAAGGAAGAGGTTGCTATCAAGGACCAAACACATGAGACACCGGTCCATGGAGATTTGAATACCATCGCGGGAGGATTTTCTGAAGGAGGAAGCATGACTTCCAAACGTAAGTGATACGCACGGGCAATGATGTCCCTGGATACAATGGGACTTGACCGCCCTACGAAGCCCACTCTCTGCTTCACGAGTTCTGACTTGGAAGACGTGTTTCCTCACGAGGATGATCCGGTAGTGATATCCGTCATCACAATGGGGAGAAAGGTGCACAGAGTCTTGGTCGACTAAGGAAGCTTGGCAGATGTGATGTTTTGGGAACGTTCACCAATTTGCAACTATCCCCTGATCAGTTGAGGCCATACGAAGGATGTTAGATCAGTTTTGCGGGAGACCAGGTAGAAGTACGTGGGTACGTTGAGCTAAGGACGACCTTCTCCGATGAAAGTGTGTCTAGAACGATTGCCATCAAGTATATCGTTATTAACGTGTCTTCTGCCTGCAACTTACTTTTGGGGCGACCTTCCCTGAACAGGTTGGGTGTAGTAGCCTCCACCTCTTATATGAAGATGAAGTTGCCCTCTTCTGAAGGCGGGGTGATCACCATAAAGGCCGAACAGAGGATGACGCGAAAATGTTATGAGAGTAGTTTGAAGAATCGAAGGGGAACTTACGTAATCACCATCCAGGTAGGAGAACCAGGATGGATTGTAGAGGCAGATGTCATCAATGAGAGATGACCTGGACTTGTTGGAGATGTTTATGAGAGAAAGATGAAAGGAAAGAAGTTCAAGCTCGGCACCTCGTTGTGCAAGGAGTTAGAAGATAAGATAATCGATGTGATATAAGAAAACATGAATGCTTTCGCATGATCATCCGTAGACATGCCCGGGATAGACCCAGATTTTCTATGTCATCGGCTTACCATGGATGAAAAGGTCAAATCCGTGGTGCAGAGGCAAAGAAAATTCAATGAGGATAAGCCCCCCAACATCTGAGAAGAGACTCAGAAGCTCTTGGATGTTGGCCACGTAAGGGAGATCCAATACCATCAACTGTTGGCAAATGTTGTGTTGGTAAAGAAGGCATATAAGAAGTGGAGGATGTGAGTCGACTTCACTGATTTGAACAAGGCTTGTCTAAAGGATTCCTACCCACTCCCGAGCATAGACTCCTTGGTTGACAATGCCTCAAGTTGTTTGTGGTTGAGTTTCCTAGACGCGTTCTCAGGGTATAATCAAATTCGTATGCACCCGAAGGAGGAGAGTAAAACAACCTTTATAGCCGAGGTCGCCAGTTACTACTACAAGGTCATGCCCTTTGGCCTGAAAAATGCTAGCACAACTTATCAAAGGATGATGGATCGGATCCTCACCCCAATGCTCGGGAAAAACGTTCAAGCATATCTAAACGACATGGTCGCCACGTTGGGAAGGAAAGATCATCATATTGCCGACCTGGAAGAACTATTTGCAACAATAAAAAAGTACAATCTGAAGCTTAATCTAGACAAGTGTGTGTTTGAGGTGGAAGCACAAAAGTTTCCTGGCTTCCTGTTGACTGAAAGTGGCATAGAGGCAAACCCCAAAAAGTGTGTGGCAATCATAGGGATGAGAAGCCCGACCAATGTGAAGGAAGTACAACAACTAACCGGGCGCATGGCCGCCCCATCTCGTTTCTTGTCGGCCAGTGGAGATAAGGGGTACCCCTACTTCCAATGTCTTAGGAAGAACAATCGTTTTGCGTGGACTAATGAATGCGAAGAAGCTTTCACCAAGTTGAAAGAGTACTTGGGCAGTCCCCCTATTCTTGGTAAGCCAATCCCAGGAACCCCTATTCGTCTATATTTTGTTATTACAGATCGAGTCATGAGCTCGGTCATTTTGCAAGATCAGGATAGGGTCCAGAAGCCAGTCTATTTCGTAAGTAAGGTGTTGCAGGGACCAGAGACTTGGTACCAAGCTATTGAGAAGGCTGCCTTAACTGTGGTGTTCGCAGCTCGACGACATCGCCATTATTTTTAGAGCTTCATCATTATTGACATGACCGACCTTACCATACGTAAGGTCCTCCAAAATCCTGATATAGCAAGTCGAATGGTCTGCTAGGCGGTTGAGTTATCCGAGTTTGACATACAGTATGAACCACGAGGGCCAATCAAAGGTCAGGTGTACGCAGACTTTATGGTGGAACTTTCATCCAAGGACTCTCAGCCTAATCCTAATGACTTCCAATGGGTCCTTGCGGTGGATGGATCCTCCAACCAACAAGGGAGCGGAGCTGGGGTCATTTTAGAAGGGTCAAATGGGCTCTTAATCGAGAAAGCCCTCAGGTTTGCATTTAAAGCAAGCAACAATCAAGCTAAGTATGAAGCCCTAATAGTCGGGATGTTGCTAGCCAAAGAGTTGGGAGCTCGGAGTCTGCTAGTGAAGAGTGACTCATTGCTCGTCACCGGGCAAGTCACATGCTAGTATTAGGCCAAGGACCCACAACTAACTTCCTACCTCAGGTACGTAAGGATCTTGAGAGCAACTTCCTCTACGTGTGACCTTATTCATGTTCCCAAAGAGCAGAACTCCTGAGTAGACCTGTGGTGTCAAAGCTCGCTAGCTCAGGGTAGGGAGATCGACAGAGGCCAGTGATCCAGAAGACATTGAAGTTACCCAGGATAGCTTTAGAAGGGTTGTCTGAAGTCGACCACTTTGAGGTCTTAGGGATAAGCTCAAGAAATAGGAGAAGGCATCGATCGATGATTCAATAAACCTTGAAAGTCCCAAGAGTGGACCCATGGGTTATTGGGGGACAAGTTTCTTGAAGTTCTACAAGTTGACACCACAGAGACTTGAATAACCCCCTACAAGCATTACCTTGCTGATGGGATACTTCCTACCGAGCCTACGAAGTTCAAGATTGTTAAGAGGAATGCAGGGTGGTATAATCTGATAAATGGAAACCTTTTTCGTCACAGTTATACCCACCCGATACTCACATGTCTAAGTGGAGATCAATGTGCCCGCATAATGGCCGAGCTCCATGAAGGCATTTGCAGTAGCCACATAAGAGGACGAGCTCTCTCATCGAAAGTCGTCCAAGCTGGATATTATTGGTCGACGATGAAGGAGGATTGTGTGAGATACGTCCAACGCTGTGAGCAATGCCAGAAGCACGTTGATTGGTGTCATGCACCAGCCAAGGAGTTGCGATCGATTTATAGCTGATGAGAATCAAAAAGATGTTGTTAATAGGAAGAATGGACAAGGGCCAAATCATTTAAAGTTCTTCTTATTAGTCTTTTCAAAAGATGAGGCCCAAGCCCAAAGCCCAAGCCCAAGAAGGCCAAAGCCCAAAAAGCCCAAGTTCATCCCATGAGGTGCAAGGCCAAGCATTAAATAAAAGAGCATCATTTGAATTACTCTTGTATAGTTGTAGGAGGTGTGGATATTAAATAAAGGAGTGTGAATATGTAAAATAAAGTCACATTGTCCATGTGACTTAGGAGAGTAGGTGTAGGTGTAGTTTTTAGGAGGTGTCATAGTAGAAAAAGGTCACACCTCCCATGTGACTTGTTTTTTGTGGGAATTTCAAATGAGTTTCATTTGAATTTTCCCACCTATTTTTCAGCACCCTCACACTATAAATAGAGGTGTGGGCTCTTGTAAAATTCAGATTTGAGAATTATAGTAGCAAAACTCTCCCAAATTGGTGATAGAGTGTGTGAGAACTTGTCTTCTCCTCTTCCTTGTCTCATCTTGAGTGCCTTGGTTCTCTCAAGTGGCGGCATTAGCTCACTTATCTTGGAGCCTTCACACTTCAAGTGGTGTGACCATCAACCAAACTCTTCATTCTCATAAGTTCCTATCTTCTCCATCTTTTCATTTCATCTCCATGTTCATATGGAGCTAAAACATGTCTTAGGTTCCTTTTCTAGCATTTTCATTCGGTATTTTAGCTTATTTCTTAACATGCTTCGGTTCATCTTCTCCTTGGCTGGTTCCATTTGATTCTTCTTCTTTTCTTATGAATTTGTTCAGTTCAATTCAGTTTTGAAGCATTCTATTCGGTTCATTTACATTTGTGCACCTTTTAATCGGTTCAATTGGCAAGAAATGGGTCTTCCGTGTGAGTTTGGTGTTTGGTGCAAGTTTTGGTGAGTTCTTGAAACATAGAACATTGATCCAATTCTATTAAAAGTGCCTATTCATTCTCCAACTCAAGTTGATTCCATAAAGTGTCAAAGAATCATCTATATCTAGCTATTGGAATCATATCAATAGCCCATGACCCTTCCATACATGAGCAATAGACATTTTAGGCCATTTCCCTTTGGCAATACATCAGATGAAGTACCTCATTGTGGCCATTGAATACTTCACCAAGTGGATTGAAGCTGAGCCAGTTACACAAATAACTGCTCATAAGGTCCAACATTTTGTGTGGAAGAACATTGTTTCCCGTTTTAGGATTTCGAGGCACCTAATGTTCGACAACGATACTCAATTCGCTAGTCAATAGTTGGGCAAAGTTGTGCTCAGAGCTCGGGATAAAATAGGTGTTCGCTTCGGTAGAACACCCCTAGGGAGTGGGTTTATTATATTTAGTTTGACACATTCTAAGATGATCTAGCTCGAGATGAATGGCAAAGAAGGTTGTCTGAAGTGGACTGGCCCATTTTGCGTAGTCAAGGTGCTCGAAAATTGAGCATATAAACTGGAAACCATGGAGGGGGGAGCCATCCTATGAACGTGGAATGTGGCCATGTTAGAATTAATGGCTTAAACAAGAAGGGGGGGGGGGTTGAATTGTTTGTCAAAAGATTTTCAAAAAGATTGGATAAGAAGGAAGTTTTAACAACAATCACAGAAGAAGTAATCAAGGAAGCCAATCAAACAATGTAATTAAAATTGTTTGCAGAATTTCAATCGGTTGAAACTTCGTTTTAACCGGTTGTTTATGGCAGCAGCAAAAACAAAATTAAATCAAACAATTTATAAGAAGTGAGAGAGGTAAAGAGATTACACATTCCATTTATACTAGTTCACTCATCCTTGAGCTACATCCAGTTCCCATATTACACACACTCAAAGCCACAAAGAGGTGATCTTGATACCACAAGAACCACTCACCCTCTTTGCCTTCACACAACCTTAGTCAGAACACCCTCTGACCTTACAAGTTTACACACTTCAAAATTACATAAAAAAAAAACTATTACAAGAATCAGAAAGGAACAGATTACACCCTAATTTACAGGAATCATAGAGCTTCTAAGATCAGACCTTGAACCAATTCACAACTACTTAACAATCTTTCAAAACTTTGAAATGAATCTCTTCTCAAAACTAGTTTCAATCTCACTTTCTTGTTGTTGTATTTGTTGATTTTGAAATCCAAAGAGAAACCATATTCACAACTCTTAAAACTAGTCGTTCTAGGCAGTCAATCATAAGCCAAAACAGTTTAAATCCAACTGGAAAAAAATCCAACAAGTTTTTGAAAAGTTGTTATAAAAATGTGACAATCAATCGGTTGAAATGTCGTTTTAACCGGTTGAATTGGTTAGACAGTTAGTTAACCAAGTCAAAAACAGTTTTAAAAACCTTCAACCAAGCTAAGTGACAAACAACCGATTATATCGTGGTTTCAACCGGTTGTTTTTCTCTTTGCTTAGAAAAACACTTTTCTCTTTTAAAATGGATTGAACCAGCTTGCGCAAAGGACTAGGAATGATCTTTACAAACAATCTAGACTAAGCTTTAAACCATAAGCAGCACAACATCAACCTTCAACACAGATTTGGATCATCAAAGCTTCCATGTTCTACAGGCCAATCTCAAGTTTGACTTCAGTTAAGAAATTTCGTTTTGATGCTTTTCTTTTGAACAATATGATGTTTAAGGTGATGCTCTTTTTCCCTTGAAAGGTTTTTTAACGATGCCACCTCGTGATAAATTTGTAGAAGATGGTTCATTAGTTTTGATTGAATAGCGTTGATATCGCACATGGTAAGTCGACCTAGCTCAGCGTAATTACGTCTACCCGAGCATAGGCGCCCTGTGAGATTAATTTGTTTTTCTGATTTACTTGAGTTAGTACATGGTAAGTTGACCTAGTTCGGCGTAAGTACGTCTACCCGAGCATAGGCGCTCTGTGAGGTTAACTTGTTCGACGATTTACTTGATTTAATGCATGGTAAGGCGACCTAGCTCAGCGTGAGTGCGACTACTCGAGCATAGGCGCCCTGTAAGATAAATTCATCTGTTGAATTAACTAATTTGGCACATGATAAGACGTCCAAGCCCATAATGAATATAGTCATTCAAGTATAAGCGCCCTGTGGAGTGGGTTTATTATATTTATTTTGGCACATTCTAAGATGATCTAGCTCGAGATGAATGGAGTCATTTGAGTATAGGTGCCCTATTATGAGGAGTTTATTTGATATGATATATGGTGAAGTTGAGTGAGCATGGGATAGGTGCAGCTACCTAAATAGACACTATGAAGTAAGGCATCATGAAATTGATGCAGTAATCATACCAATGGCTGCCTAGTAAGGGGGCCAGAGTTATTCGTGAGATTCAAGTTGAAGTAAAGGTTTTCCTAACCCCGAATGCATCTCTTTCTTTAGGTTCCCTATCTCGCCCATAAGCTTGTCCTTCTCTTCGGATAGGGTCAGTGCCTCTTGGGTCTTCTCGGTATAGAGATGCTCAGTTTTTTTATGTAAGGCGTTAAGTCGGTTGGCCTCCATCTGAAGGCGGTCCATTCCTTGGCGGAGCTCCACGATCTCCTTATTTTTGTGGTCTTCAAACACTTTGTGATCTTGCGCTCTGTCGTCGGCTAGGCAGGCCAAGGAAAACTCTTGGCTGAATAACCTCAAAGAGTCACGACGAAGGAAGTCTTCGTCATGGACTATTAACCTATTTTTGTCTTCGTGGGGTAGGAAGAAAGCCTTGCCATGAGCAAGGACGTCGAAGTCAGCATCCCATAAGCTTTTTCCGCGTGAGCTTTCGGCCTCACACTCTTGGATGGTAACGACCTCCTAGTGTGGAGCTCGGCCATCTGAGTTGGAGTGTTTCCAAGGGGGAAGTTGTCTCTCGCCTTTTTCTCTTAAAAACAAGGCCTGCATTGGTTTGGTCATCCTGGTCAGATTGGACTAGAGTAACCTCGACAAGGGCCTTCCTTTTTAATGCCAACGAATCCTTGCTCATGTTGGCAGCTGGTCTCATCTTTCTAACGCGCTAAGCCATCTTCGCTTTGCCAATGTTGGCCAACATCCTTTCTGCGAAAAAAAAAGACAAGTGGTTACTAACAATGATATAGGTACCTTTACAAGGGTAGGAAATGAGGAGTACCACTATAAGCCTTCAAGGCCCCAAGGAGATACTCTTTTGTCAGTAGAAAAGATATGTCAAAGACAACCTTCAAGCTTGTCAAAAATTCACCTATACCTTGGTCTTTTGGAGACAAATCTTCTAAGTGTCGAGCACCCTGGAATTTGGGTTTAGGGGTCCAATACAGGGGAAATTCGTCTAGTAGGGTCGGATCTCCTGTTGATGCTAAGACTTTAACAAATTTACCTTTAAAATTTTTGTATAAAGACTGGAAGAGGGTAAGCAAACCTCTTCCAGGGGCACCCATAATTTACTTCTCGTATGCTTAGCCTCGAAGAAATAAAGAAAAACTTCCACAGTTGACGAGATGTCAAGTTGTGAACACAAAATAATAAAAGCTCGACATCCAAGCTATTTGGATGTAGTTTGGCATGAGCTACATTGAGCTTGGTAAGTAGCTGCTTTTCAAAAATGGACAGGGGAAGGCGAAGGAGAACCTTCTTGAAAAAGGTGGCGCAAAAGTAGCAAAATGGACCATCGGGGTCCGACGACTCGTCACAACAGATAGGTTCCCCCTCCCTACACTCCATGGTTTAAACACACCCCTCGTATTTTTTACTCATGGTACACCCGTTTTCTCTTAACTCCCTGAGACGTAAATGGGTTGTGTAATAAGAAACCTCTTTTAAAAGCTCATTTTCGGTCCAAAGATACATTGAACCATAATCCATTGCAGATATAGCTTAAAAACAAGCATAAACACAAACAAAATACAGGAACAGTTCAGGCCAGGCAGAGAAAGCGAATCAAATTAAAATTATAGTTCAGGCAATGCAATCGGTAAGATGAACAAATAATTGGCAATAAAGGTTAGTGGAGGAAAATACCTGGTGCGATAGAGGTGGGTGATAGCTCGACGGTGAGAAGAAAGCTTTTTGAGTAAGAAAAGTTATGAGAATAAGAAGGGTTGTGTAATAGGTTAGGCAGAAGAAATGGGTTTTTAATTATTTGAAGAAGGAGATGAAGCGGCAACGCTTCCTCGTCGTCGATGCGCGTGCCACGTGGACACTCTAGATTTAGTGTGGTGCAATGTCTCATCAGGAAACGCTTCGGTAACCGTGCCTCACCTACTCTCTGCGAAAGCGTCTTATCAGTTGCCAACACTAGAAAGACTCTTCGCCTAGCTAAGCTCAGCTCGAGCCTGGGGGGCTTGTGTATTGGTCAAGAGTGCTCGGGACCTCGGTCCAAACGTTTAGGTCAGCTCAGTTTTTGGGCCAGTATGGGCCCAAAAGGTGGGCCATGAGCTCGACCCAAATGTTGGTTAACAACTTGAGAAAGATAATTAAAATAGAAGGAATATTCTAGTTGTTTATAATACATACGCTAATTAAATACCAATGAAAGTTGTTGGGAATAAAGCAGTTAGCACCCAAGAATAAAGGTGCAAGTGAACAAAATGTTTATTGTTGTTAAGCACTCGAGAATAAAGGTGCACGTAAGCAGTATGTTTTGCTGTTATGATTATATGCTTTTTGTTGAGATTATATTCTCCATGTTGAAATCTTTCTCTGTTGAGATTGGAGAAAATAGTTGAAGGAATATCTATAAAAGGTGTTTGAGACCCATGTAAAGGTATGTTGTTTCTGAATACTTGAGATTGACACTGATTTAATATTTTTGAATGCTCTCACTGACTTGATCATCGAAATGTGATCAACAGGTAAAGTCCTTTTTGTCCCAGTGGAGCGCCAAATACCTCGAAGTACCAATTGGAGACAAATCAGAAGAGGAGTTTGTCCATTCAATCTATCTGAGGTGAACCAACAAGAACATTGATAATATAAACTTATCGTCAATATATATAATATTAAATTTATCTACATAGATTTGTATATAGTAATTCATTAATGAATTTGAAATTTTTTATAGTGTTAGTCGAAATATAAGGGAAAGAAAAAGTTCATCTCTAAAATCTAACTTTCCATTTCACTCACTTTTCCTAAAAGACCAATTTTTTACATCTAAAAGTTGATTCTCATGCTATTTTCAGTAACAATATGTGTGAATCATAAATTTTATTTAATCTAATTTAATGAAAAACTAAAACATGTATACACTGGATACACATTTGCCTTTTAGTGTTAATAGCAACCTTTTCTTTATAGAAGCACACAATAATTTTTTAAAATAATTAAAAACGTTATAATAATATATAAGAGACATGGTATTTTTTTTTAATAAAAATACAATGTATAATATTTCTCAAACAATAAAAAGGGATAACCTAATCAAAGGAACAAGAAGAATTTATGCAATTATACGAAACTTTAAGAATTATTGAACATTTTTAAAAATAAGAAGATAGGCTTGATGTAAAAAGATAAAACAAGAAATATTTAACAAATAATCCTCACTAAAGATCAACAAAATTTATTTTATGTCAAGAAAAATATTCATCACCTATAAGCATTTAGAAAAAAATAAAATTTTAAAATTATAATCATTAACTAAATATTAAAAATTTAAAAATTACATACGAGCAAATGGACCACTCCAGTGAATTTAAGGTATGGAGAAAATTTATACTTTAAATGAGTCAAAAGTTTGATGATCTATTTAAAATTTGAAGAAAACTAATATTTTAAATAGGTTAAATAAATTTCATACGTAAAACAAATAAGTTATTTTTTTTCTAAGTTTGTACTCGATCAACAAAAATTCGTGAATAAACAGATGAACACCTCAATAGAATAAACAATATTTAAAATACTTAAACAAGTCTATCAAACTAAAAACAAGTTTTTTTTTCATTTTTAAACTAAACTTTATCAAACGTAATATATCATGTAAAAATTACAGTAAACTAAAATATGTAAATATTTTTTTGTTGGTTATTAATTCTAATTTTATTATTATTTTATTACCCTTAAACTATTTTACCGTTATAATGCATTAATGGTCAGGCTTGTTAGTGTTCCTATTTTATAGCTTCCAGTAATTGTAATTTTATTATATATATGATTGAGTAAATCAAAATGAATAAGATTAGTTTTGCAATTTTGTGCAATTACATTCAATCAGTTGCTACAACCTTTTGCCTTCTCTTATTTCCTTCAATTATTTCCTACAACTGGTATCAAGAGCTAGGTTGTTATCATGAACTCTACCCAATTATCAGTCCCTATCCTTGATGGAAAAAATTACAATCGGTGGTGTGTGCAAATGAGAGTTTTGTTTGATTATTATGAGTTATGAGATGTCGTTTAGAGTGGAGTGTCTGCATTAGCTGCTAATGCAACTGAGGCGCAACAAGTAGCGCATCGTGATCAGAAGAAGAATGACAATAAGGCTTTCTTTCTCATCCATCAAGGGATGAATGATGAGACGTTTGAGCATATAGAAGGAGCAACAACTGCTAGTGAGGCTTGGACAATTTTGTCAACCAATTATAAAGGTGATGATAAGATCAAAAGGGTGCGTCTTCAAACCCTAAGACGCCAATATGAATTGCTGCAGATGGAAACCACAGAGACTATTGATGTCTATATAAACAAAGTTATTGCCTTGACAAATCAGATGAAGAGCAATGGTGAAACACATTCAGAGCAGGCAAATGTAGAAAAGATTTTGAGGTCTTTAACTCCCAGATTTGAACATGTTGTTGTCGCAATTGAAGAGGCCAATGACATTTCAAAAATGACAGTAAGGTTATTGTCTGGTTTCCTACGAGCGCATGAGCAGCGGATGAATGACAATAAGATTGAAAAACCAATTGAACAGGCTTTACAAGCACAAGCCCCAATTGGTATCTCCTATCATAAACATGGTAGCTATTTCAGCAAAGGTCGTGGTGGCCAGAATCATGGAGGCGCTTGGCGCGGGGAACGTGGTCGCGGAGGACGAGGAGGCATTTATAATAAATCAAATATTGAGTGTTATAATTGCCATAAACGTGGCCATTATGCAAATGAGTGCAGATCAAAAGGTGATAATCATGCTGCCAATTGTGCTCAAGAAGACAGTAATCATGAACAAGATGAAGAGGATCATGCAGTACTAATGGCAGCCACATCAAATGAAACTCCAAACAATCAGACTTGGTATTTGAATACATGTTGCACAAATCGCATGTGTGGTAAGAAGGAGTTGTTTGCAGATTTGGATGACTCATTTCGCACAAAAGTGAAATTCAGTGATGGTAGGTTCGTTCCAGTGACTGGAAAAGGGCAAATTCTTATCACATTGAAGAATGGTGATCAAAGGTACATCTATGATGTTTTCTATGTACCTTATATGAAAAGTAATTTGTTGAGTATGGGACAGTTAGCCGAGAAGGGTTATGTGATGCACATAGTTGAAAACAAATTATCAATTTTTGATAAAAAAAAAAGGTAGTTTGATTCTTAAATCCTTTTTATCAAAAAACCGCATGTTTCCAGTAGATATTCATATGGGTGATTTCAAGTGCTTGAATGCAATAGCGAATAATGAATCGTGGTTATGGAATTTACGCTTTGGGCACTTAAATTTCCAGAGTTTGGAAAATCTCTCCAAACGAAATTTAGTAAATGGTTTACCCCATATTCATCATCCTGATCAATTGTGTGAGGCTTGCATTTTTGGAAAGAATCACAGGATACCATTTGTTAAGGAGCCTGGGCGTGCAAAATTTCCTTTGGAGCTTGTTCATACAGATGTTTGTGGTCGGCCCGATGAACATATCATCAGTTGGAGGTAATAAGTATTTTTTAACCTTTATTGATGATTTTTCAAGGAAAACCTGGATTTATGTATTGAAAAACAAGGATGAGGTATTCCACTGCTTTAAAATATTTAAAGCATTTGTTGAAAGAGAGAGTGGCAGACAAATTAAGATGGTGCGTAGTGATGGAGGAGGTGAGTACAAGTCTAATGAATTCAAGAGGCACTGTGAAGAACTTGGGTTGCAACATAACATAACTTGCCCCTACACACCTCAACACAACGGAGTTGCTGAGAGAAAGAATAGAACTATCATGGACATGGCGAGGAGCATGTTTAAAGCGAAAGGTATGCCAAATTATTTCTGGGCTAAGCCTGTAACATGTGCGGTATATTTGATAAACAGATCACCCACTCGGAGTATTCCTAACACAACTCCGATTGAGGTATGGAGTGGATTCAAACCCAATGTGCAGCACTTGAAGGTATTTGGGTCAATTACTTATGCTCATGTTTCCAAGGCAGCAAGATCGAAGTTGGATGATAAGGCAGTGAAGACCATTTTCATTGGATATAAGCATGGGGGATACAAACTGTACAATCCAATGACAAAGAAGGTGATTGTTAGTCGTGATGTTATATTTGCCGAAGATGAGGAATGACAATGGAATGCAGCAATTGAAATGGATTCCAAAAAACGATATATTTACGTTTTGAACGATGATATGGAAGATGGGGTCACTCTTGAAGCACCTGCAGTTCAACCTGAAGTTGTAATTCAACCTGAAGTTGCAACTCCAATTGCAACTATGATGGAGCGACCAAGAAGGTAGCAGCGACAATCTGTACATCTTCAAGATTGCGAAGTAAATCTTGATGATGAAGTTGATGACAATAGAGATTTAGTTCACTTTTCTTTTCTTGCAGATTCAGAACCCGTGAGACTTGCAGATATCATTCAACACCCCAAATGGCAAAAGACTATGAATGAAGAAATGATGGCGATTGAGAAAAATAATATCATGACTCAAATTGGAAAGGTTGTTCCAAATAAGAATTAAGGGAGGATGTTGGTTATTAATTTTGATTTTATTATTATTTTATTACCCTTAAACTATTAACTATTTTACCGTTATAATGCATTAATGGTCAGTTTACAGGCCTGTTAGTATTCCTATTTTATAGCTTCCAGTAATTGTAATTTTATTATATATATGATTGAGTAAATCAAAATGAATAAGATTAGTTTGTAATTTTGTGCAATTACGTTCAATCAGTTGCTACAACCTTTTGCCTTCTCTTATTTCCTTCAATTAGTTCCTACATTTTTAACATCAGAATTCAGATCTCCTAATTTAAAAAATAAAAGTCTTTAAAGAAAAGTTAAATATATTTTTATATAATGTAATTGGTTTTTTTTTCCTAATCCAAACTTTAAGATTCTTTGAATATTTGTATTCATAGTTGAAGTAGATATTATAATATTGTTACATATATTAAAAATTTGTTTGTTAAAAAAAATATACTAATAATAATTTCCTTATTATAAATATAGAAAAAATTTAAATTTAAATTTAAAAAATTAATTTTGATAAATAATACATCAACCAAAAACATATTTAACCCTCTAAAATTTTTATAGAATTTGCAAGCCTATGAGTTGGTTTACACAAACGATACTCAAGTGGAGAACTAACTACATTAAAAATATGAAAGGCAACAATTTCTTATTAATTTAACGAGGCAAAGGTGTGTCCCTCTGGGGTTTTGTGCAATTGCAAAACAAAAAGTAGAAAAAAAAAATGCTACCTTTGGAAGCAACATAGCCAGAAAAGCAAAACTAAAATAACTATAATAGTAGTATCCAACACTTCCCACCGTCCCATGCGGAAATCACTTTCAGAGCATAGACCGTTTCAATTTAATATCACTCTTTCTTTTGGCTGGCAGAGTTGGTCGTTGTTAATTAATTTGCAAGCAATTTCATGCTTATAATTTATGGAAGTTGATAGAGACTAGAAAATGTGGTCCATATACCTAATTTTTTTGTGGTAGGTTGATTTACCTTGAATTGCTTTGAAAATTTAAACATCACTATTAGAAAAAACATTTTTTATCATAGTTAAAATAGATTTTTTTATCTCATTTTAAAAATAACATAAAAATTTGTATTTTTTATGATAATTATATAATAAAAAATTATTTTGCATAAAATAATATTTTAATCATCATAAATATATTATTTTGTATGACAGATAATGTTTTTAACCGTCATAATGTGTTACTTTTTATAATAATTAAAAATAACACAGTCTTAACAAATAATTTTTTTTATAACAAATTTAATAATAATTTTTTTTTTTAAATTCTGATACAAATATTTGTTGCAATAAAATAATTATAATTTTTTTACGGATACAAGTTAATTAAGAAAAGAGTAAATAATATTAAAAATTACACATAATAATAAAAATGAATAAATAAAAAATATTGTAATAAATTTGAAAAAAAAAGGAGAAACATAATTGATAGATTAAGGAAAGTGGAAAACTAGTTACTATAGACAATAGATGCAATGGTAAGGATTTTAATCTATCAAAGAGGAAGGGAAATTAATTAATAAAGATGAGTTGATGACTTAGTGGTGGTGATTTATTTTTCAAGAACATATCTATTCAATCTTATTCTGTTATGGTAGTTCTTATTTTATTATTCATTCATGATAATAATATCTAAAATTTTAACAATAATTTAGTATACTATATATTAAATAGTTGTTTGAAGAGAAACTTAGATAAAAAAGATAACAAGAAAATCACTTATCACATTCATTATTGATTCATTCACACTAAAATTAATTAAAAGTCTTTGAATTCATATCACAATGTCATTAATTTTAAATTTTGTCATATAAATATAAATATAAAGTCACAAATTCTCCTAAAGAAAGTCAAAGTTTATATTTCTAGTCTAGCCGTTACGTTTCTACTAAGGAAAACATGAGTCAAACGTCTAATGGATGCAAACAAGTAAAACGAGAAAGGCGAAGGAAAAGAAAGGTTAAAATATATTTTTACAATGTGTGATTATAAAATATGCACAGCCATAGCCTATACCCTATCTTTTGCATCTTTATTCTGTTTCTTAAACAACTTTTTTTCTTTTTATCTTGTCCCAAAAAAACGAATAACATCATCAAGCGGTTACCATTATGAACAAATAAATGTAGGATTGTATAATATATTAGAAATAATGAGTAAAGTTACTACCACTTCCAAAATCAAAACCTTCTCTTTTGCTAAAAGAGTCTTCAAAAAATTTTCCCTGTTTTCCATAGACGGTAGTGCTACCATAATTATGCCTTAAATAGATTCAAATGATAAAAAATATTACTGAGCTTCATGGTCTCAGGTTCATATATTAGAGATCAATCATTGACTATAATACTGCACCTCTCATCTGCTTTCTCCCACCCTTAAACATAAGGAAGATGAAGTACTAATACTATCAATACAAATGGAGAAAGTAGAAATGTAGTGGCAAGATGAAGGATGGATATTAAATCAAGAACTATTATAGGTACCAAAAGATAAAAGTTGATATTTATAAAGCCTTTAACACTCTGAGTTGGAATTTCTTATTATTAGTTTTGACACGCTTTGGTTTTCATCCCACGTGAGTCAGTTGGATTAGTACAACTTTTCGTTCAGCTATGTTTTTTTATCAGAATAAATGGCAGTTTGGTGGATTTTTTCCTTGCAGTAGAGGTGTTAGACAAGGTGATCCTTTGTCTCCTTTACTTTTCTGTCTTGCAGAGGAAGTTCTTAGTAGAGGTATCTCTAAGCTTGTGAATGATAAGAAAATTTTAAATATGGCTAGTCCACAAGGTTATCTCACTCCTTCTCATATTTTATATGCTGATGACATATTTGTTTGCCTTTCAATTATTTGTTGGTGCTCCAAAGTGTCGATTTTTCAACCTTTGGCTGATAAAGTCAAATTGAACCTAGCATCTTGGAAAGGTAAATCTCTTAGCATGATGGGTCGAATTCAATTGGTCAATACGGTGATTACTGGATTTCTAGCTTATAGCTTTAATATGTATAAATGGACTATTTCACTTCTTAACCAATTTGAGCAATGGTGTCGAAATTTTATTTGGACTAGTGATATTCTGAAAAAAAAAGGTATAGTCACTGTGAATTGGGATATGATTTGTTCTCCTCTTGATAATGGAGGTTTGAAGATTATTAATCTTCAACACGAAAAAATGCATATCTTCTTAAGTTTGCTGGGACTTTTGCTTATAGCAATAGATCTTGGTCTTTACTCTTGAAAGTCAGGGTTCTTAAATTAAAATATGAGTTTAGAACGGTTTAAATATCCTCATCTCTTTGGTCTGGAATTAAGCAGTTTTATTCTACTACACTTATTATACTTTTTGGATTGTTGATACAGGTGTAAGAATTGATGGCTTAAACAAGAGCGGGAGTGAATTGTTTATCAAAGATTTTTGTAAAGATTGAATAAGAATGAACCTTTATCAAACAATTACAGATAAGCAATTAAGGAAAGCAATCAAACAATGATTCAAAAATTGTTTACAAAATTTTAACCGATTGAAAATACGTTTATATCACCAGCAAAAGCAGAATTAAAATTGGTTGTTTATATCACCAGCAAAAGCAGAATTAAAATAAACAGTTATAAGGAGTTAGAGAGAGAGAGAGATTTACACAACCAATTTTATACTACTTCACTCAACCTTGAGCTACATCCAGATCCCAGAACAACCACCGGGTTCCACTAATAATCACTTATACATTACAACAACACAATCACAAAGAGGTGACCTTGAAAACCACAAGACCCACTCACCCTCTTTGCAACCACACACCTCAAGTCAGAACACCCTCTGACTTTGCAGGATTTCACACACTTGAGATTACAAAAACCAGGAAGTCTTATAATCAGATCTTATACCAGTGCAAAGCTAAACAACAATCTTGCAAACTTTTGAAAACTCCTTTCAAAACTAATCTCAATCTCACTTTGATTTCAAGCTGTGTAAAAACTTGTGTATTTTTTTTTAAAGAAAGGCTATATTTATAACACTAAAAAACTAGTCGTTCAAGGCAGCATTTATGAGTCAAAGCAGTTTTGATCACACCCAAAACATATTAACAGGTTCTCAAAAAACTGTTAGGAAATGTCACAATCAACCGGTTGAAAAGTCGTTTTAACCGATTAAATTGGTTAGGCAGTTACATAACCAAGTCAAAAACAGTTTTAAAACCTTTAAACAAGCCAAGGGACAAACAACTGATTATTTCGATAATTCAACCGGTTGTTTTTCTCTTTGCTTAGAAAAACACTTTTCTTTTTAAAACAGATTAGACAAGCTTTGTGCAAGGGTCAAGAATTGATCTTTACATAGATTCTAAACACTCTAATCTAAACTCAAACCAAAAGCAGCACAACTTCAAGCTTCATCATGGATTTGAAACATCAAAGCTCCCATGCTTTACAACAGGTTCTTTTATTAATTTCTAGAATGATAAATGGTGTTCTACTACTTCTTTAGCAAATATTGCAGGTTTATCTGATGGTGCTAGCATTCCGGATACACTCTCTAAGTTTTGGGCAAGTTCTGATTGGAATATTCCCTTATATTTACAACATATCTCATTTTTTTAATCATATCATGGGTAGGGAGGAACAGGATGTTCCTAATTGGATTCTAGATGAGTCTGGTCGTTTCTCTCTTAAATCGGCTAGGACTTTTTTCTTGGAACCAGGAGTTCATTGTGGTTAGGGTAAATTCATTTGGTCTTCATCTATTCTGCCCTCCAAAACTCTAATATTCTGGAAAGTTTTTCATGGGAGGCTTCCTACAGATCAACATATTCAGAATAAAGGTTTGCATATATGTTTTATGTGTACGCTTTGTGAAAAGCATGAGGAAATTATTCAACATTTATTTTTTGAATGTTCTAATGCTTTGCATATTTGGAGTTGGGTTCGACAGATCTTTCTTACCGATACCTTTTGGGTTGGTCGAGCTGTATACCACTTCAACCCAACCTATGCATCATTTGCTTGTATATTTTCAACACAGTTCGTTTCTCGAGTCATCACGAGGTATGACGTCATAAATTTTGCTGTGGTGATTCGAGCTCGGTCTTGACCAGATAATGAGCTCTGACGATATTCGCCCCGATCTGGATATTCTTACCGCACGATTACCACATCTACTCCAGGTTAACTTGCCTCACAGGGCACCTATTCGAACAACTGCATCTGCTCCGAGCTAGGTCATCTTACCATGTGTTGGTTCGGATAACTACACCTGTTCCAAGTCAACTCATTTCACAGGGCGCCTATACTCGGGTAATTACACATATTCCGAGTCAGGTCGTCTTACCATGCACCACCTCGGGTTGCTACCTATATTCTGAATTAACTTGTCTCACAAGGCACCTATACTTGGGTAACCGTGTGCCATCTCGGACATCTTTACCCGATCAAATCAAATTATCTCACACGGCGCCCATGCTCGTGTAACCTATTTTCCCCGAGTTGGGTCGTCTTACCATGTGTCATCTTGGGTGATTACACTATTCAATTCAAGCCAAATTATCTCACACATATTTCCAAAGAACGAATTTATTACTGGGTGACCTCATTAAAAAAAAAACCCTTTTAGGGAAAATAGTGTCACCCCAAAACGGAAATATAATGTTCGAAGGAAAGAAATGAAAATCTAGGCATCTTAACTGAAATACAATTTGAGATTTATTGCATTCCATGTTCGTGGGATGGCTCCTCCACCCAAGGTTTTCAAGTTATATGTGCCATTTCCGAGTACCTCGACCATGCGGAATGGGCCAAACCATTCCGGAGATAGCTTGTTCTCGATCTGATAGGGGTTGGCCTTCCTCATGACCAAGTCGGCAACCTTGAACTACCGAGGTTTTGTTTTGGTCTTTTACCTCAATTCCACCCTTCTCTTTAAGGCTTTCGAGTTTATACGGGCATGATCATGTGCTCTTCTAGCAAATCTAAGTTCATTATTCTTCCTTAGTTGGATTCTTCAACGACGAAACTTTGGAATCTAGGAGAATTTTCTTGCACTTCCACTGGTATCATGGCATCTGACCCATATACTAAATTGAATGACGTTTCTTTTGTTGTTGATTGTAGGGTGGTGTGATAGGACCATAAAATTCTTGGAATTTCTTATGACCAATTTCCTTTCGCCTTTTCTAGTCTTCTTTTCAGACCTCTCAATATAAGACCCTGTTGGTCGACTCGGCCTACCCATTCGTTTGTGGGTGTTCTATAGAGGCGAGACCTGCTTTATCCCAAGCTTTGTACACAACTTTCCCAATTGTCGACTGGCAAACTAGGTTCCATTGTCAGATACTAGGTGTCTCGGAATTCCAAAATGGCATACAATGTTATTCCATACAAAAAGTTGGACTTTGTGGACAGTTATTTGTGCAACTGGTTCAGCTTTAATCCACTTAGTAAAATATTCGATGGTGACAATGAGGTATTTCATCTGGCGTAAAGGTAAAGGTAAAGGGCCCAAAATGTCTATTCCCCAAGTATGGAAGGGCCATTGGCTGCAAATCGATCCCAACTCCTTGGCCGGTGCATGGCATCAGGCTGCATGCTTTTCACATTATTCACACCGCTTGACATATTTCATGCAATCTTCCTTCATCGTCGGTCAGTAGTACCCTGCTCGAATGATTTTTAGTAAGAGAGCTCGTTCGTCGATGTGATTGGCACAAATACCCTCGTGAAATTCGGACATTATCCGAGTCCATTGATCTCCACTTACACAGGTGAGGAGTGGATGAGTGTAACCATAACGAAATAGGTGTCCATTTATCAGAGTATACCAACCTGCGTTCCTCTTGATAAATTTGGCCTTCGCGGGCTTGGAGGGAAGTAATCCATTATCGAGATACTGTCTATAAGGTGTTAACTAGGTATCTATGGTACTAATCTGCATAACCTAATAATGCTCATTTTCGGGGAGTTCATGAATGGTTATTCTTGGGGCTTTCAGGGTTTATTGGATCACCGATCAATGCCTTCTCCCTTTTTCTGGGCTGATCTGCAAAACTTCTAGGTGGTCAACCTCAGACAACTCTTATGTGATTGTCCTATGTGATTTCAAGGTCTCATGGATTACTGACCTTTTTCGACCTCCTTTTCTTGAGCTAGCCAACTTAGACAAGAGGTCCGCTTGAGAATTTTGTTATCTGGGGACATGAATAAAGCCAATTGCAAAGAAAGTCGCTCTTAGGATCTTTACATACTTGAGGTACGAGACTGGTTGTGGGTCTTTGGCCTGATATTCGCCAGTGACTTGTCTGGTTATAAGCAGCGAGTCACTTTTCGCCAGCAAGCGTTGAGCTCCCAACTCCTTTGCTTATAGTATTCCTATTATCAAGGCCTCGTACTCGGCTTGGTTGTTGCTCGCCTTAAATGCAAGCCTAAGAGCCTGTTCGATTAAAACCCATTTGATCCTTCTATAATGACTCCAACTCCGCTTCCTTGTAGGTTGGAGGACTCATCAACTAAAAGACCCATTGGAAGTCATTAGGGTCAGGCTTGAAGTCCTTGGGTAAAAGTTCAACCATGATGTATGCGTATACCTGACTTTAATTGGTCATCGCAGTTCATACTGTATGTCGAATTTAGACAACTAAACCGCCCAACGAACGATCCGATCGGATATGTCAGGCTTTTGCAGAACCTTACAAATGGGTAGGTCGGTCATTACAACTACAGTGAAACTTTGGAAGTAATGATGGAGTCGTCGAGCTTTGAACACCACAACTAGAGCATCTTTTTTGATAACTTGATATCGAAGCTATGGTCCTTGTGGCACCTTGCTTACGAAATAGAATGGCTTCTGCACCTTCTCCTGTTCCTGCAAGATAACCTAGTTGATGGTCCGATCTGTTATTGAAAAGTGTAGACGAAAAGGAATTCCTAGGGTCAGTTTGCCGAGAACTGGAGGACTAGCCAGGTATTCCTTTGATGTGAGTTGAATCAAGCATAAACACTTTAGGAACACAATAAGGTAACAAATGAATGAAGAATAAGCAAAGAACAGAACTGAAACGAAATTAAATCACCAAAACAAAATGCTAAAACAGAATTGAACTCAAGGAAGCTTAAGGAATCATCAATGGAGACAATGCCTTCCAAAATGATGAACCAAACTCAAATATGAGTGTTATATCCTTGTACACCACAATTGATATAGGAAGAACACAAAAAAAAAATAACAGAATTGGAAAGAAGAACAAAATTACCGAATAAAAACACAAATTGAGACAAAAGAACCGATTGAGATTGAAGAACAAGGCACATAATCAAAACTACCGATTGAAATGACTATGGAAGTTGAAAGAAGATGAAACTTATGTGGTTGTAGCCATGGATTGGGAATGGACATGCCACTTGGAGGTGATGATCCAAGACAAGTACATATTTGCCGCTACTTGAGAGCTCCCAAAACTCAGAAGATGAGACTAGGAAGAGGAGAACAAGTCTCACAAAATTCACTCACAATTGGAGTATAGTAACTTTACTTCTATTTCAATCTTATTTTACAATGACCAAGCACCTCTATTTATAGTTTTAGAGGGCTGAAATGAAAGTGAAACAAATTCCAAATTCCCTCTTAATTCTAATTCAAATTTGGAGCCAATCTTGAGTCACATGGAAGGTGTGACCTTTTTCTACTTTGGCACCTCCTAAAAACTACACCTACACCTACTCTTTATGTCACATGGAAGGTGTGACCTATCTTTATACATTGGCACCCCTTATTTTAATATATACACCTTCCTTTAATGTTCTACTAAAAAACTATACAAAAGGAAATTACAAATAGAGACATCCAATGATGCTCATCTCCTAAAGCCTTGGCCTTGCTCCTCATGGTTGGGCTTGGGCCTCATCTTTTGAAAAGACTAATAAGAAGAACTTTAGATATTTTGGCCCTTGAACATTCCTCCTATTAATAGCATATTTAAGATTATCATCATACCCCCCAAGTTGGAGAGAATTCATCCACGAATTTAGTACTCCTGCATAAAACAAAGTCAGTTTGCAATTAGATAAGTTAATGCAAGAAGAGATAGGCAAACTTGACTTATCATTTTGAAATGTTGGGAGTTCAGAAAAAGAGGTCCTATAGACAGACCATGTTGGAAAAGATTGTTTGGGAATGATGACATTCTTTGGAAAAAGTCCTCTTAAATGGTGAAAACCATTAGGAGGTATGTAAAAATCATCCTTACTAATCTTTAACCAATATGGTGTGGAAGGAGGCACCTTAGGTAATGAAAAAGAAAAAGAAAAAGAATACCGTGGAGGCGTAGCACGAGTCAACAAAATTGATTTAGTTGATAAGGTATTGTGACTCGGTTTATCATGCACTTCATTTGCTTTTTCATTTTCTCTTTTAGTTTTCATTTTTATTTGGTCCTCATGAACCTCTTGGGGAGAGAGGGGTTTTAAGGTAACCTTGTGCCTTTTGGAAAGAAAAAGACATTGTATTGGTTAGGCCATCATGTAAAACATGACGATCATATTGCCAAGGCCTTCCTAAAAGAACACGAGTTGCTTCCATGGGCACAACATCACATAAAACCTCATCTTTATACTTTCCTATTGCAAATTTTATGAGGACTTGTTTGTTAACTATGATTTCCCTAACCTCACTTAACCATTGAAGTTTGTAGGGCTTTGAATGAGAGATAGTAGACAATCCAAGCTTATCTACTACTCTTGTGCTAGCCACATTAGCGCAACTTCCCCCATCCACAATTAAAGAACATAACCTATCATTAATGAGACATCTTGTATGAAAAATATTTTCTCTTTGACTTTCATCAAAGGGTTTCAAAACTTGACCAAGCATTTGTCTCACTACTAATAGATCACCTTCATGTGGACTTTCACTCTCTTGCTCACTTGGGGATCTAGGAGGTGTGGAAGATCTAGAGGAATCCGAACTATGCTCACTCACCACTACCCCATCATGTATCATCATATTTTGCTTTGAAGAACAATTAGCCGCTATATGACCATAGCCTAAGCATTTAAAACATTTCTTACTTGAAGATTTAGATGGTGATGTACGAGTAGAAGTGGAAGACTTGGAATCTCTAGGTTTGAAAGTTGAATCTTTAGAAGGATACTTTGAAAAAGATTATTTTTTTCAAAAGAGTTGTAGTAGCCATCATTATGAGAATTTTTAAAAGAATTTTTCCTTGCAATTTGAAATTCTACCTTGATGGCAAGGTGAACCAAAGTTTCTAAAGAAGAATACTCATGAAGCTCTAAAACATCTTGGATTTCCCTTCTAAGACCACTAACAAATCTAGTCATTTTAGCTTCATCACTTTCATGCATATCAACTTTGATTAAAAGCATGTCAAGTTCTTTAAAATAATCATCCACACTAAGCGTTCCTTGATGAAGCCTTTGGAGCTTCAACCAAATGTCTTTCCTAAAATGTGGAGGTACAAATCTAGCACGCATACAAGCTTTTAAATCATCCCAAGAGACCACGAGCGGCCTCTTGTTTAACCCAATGTCCATAAGAGTTGTGTGCCACCATTGCATGGCATAGTCCATGAACTCTAAAGAAGCTAGTCTAACCCTTTGGTCTTCTAGGACCTCATGTACATGAAAAAATTGGTCCACTTTGGCCTCTCATCCCAAATACACATTAGGATCCCCCTCACCACTAAAGCTAGGTAATTTTACATAAGGCAAATAAGGCTTAGCCATATTTTGGCGCCTTTCTTCATAGTATCCATAAGAACTTTGAGAAGTCCTTGAAGAATGCCTATGATGATGTTGTCTTCTCTCACGGTATTGGTGAGTATCTTCATGGTTCATCTCCAATCTTTGGAGCCTTGCCTCCATTTGACGTATCACCTCATCCTTTTGTGCAATTGTTTGTTTAGCATCCTTTAATTCACCAATTAGGTATGCTTTTTTAGGTGAATAAGGCTTAGAGGATTCTCCACTAGAAAAATTAGCCATTATATCAAAGAAATACAAACGCAAAGAGCAAACAATTAAAGAAAACTTGTTAGAAGAAAAACAATGCTTGCTGGAAAATAAAAGAGCACTCAAACCACTCCAAGAAAATATATTTTGTCCTTTACCAAGCCTCTCTTGTGGATTGGATGAGCTTCAAGTGAAAAATACCAAAGCAAAAAAACACTTACTCAAAGAACAAATCACCACCAAGACTTGAGGAAACAAGAAAAGACAAGCAATAAAAGGTATAAACAAGAAAGCTAAACCAAAAACAGAATTTAAGATATGACAAAACTTGGAGAAGAATATGAAAAGAAAAAGACAAGCAAGAAAATTAAAGCACTCAAAGGAAAGCTAGCACACAAAGGAATCCTAAAGAATAGTACTAGAATAGATGCAGAAAACCAAAAAACAGTGCTACTGGATTTTTTTAAAAAAAATTGTGCGTGACTTAAAATATTTAACTGGAACTGGATAAAGCAAACTGAAATGTGAAATTTAAACCACTGGAAATTCAAGATGTTATCTAAAATAGGCACTGGAATCACTCAAAAACAGTGCGCCAATTAATTGTGATAAATATTTTAAAATCACTGCCACTCACTTTTTTTTTTCGCGCCAGAATTGCACTCTGTACGTATTTGATTTATCATTTTTTTTGTACTTTTAATTTTGATACACTTCTTTTTTTCACTCTTTTATAATACTTCAAACTACTAAAATCCAGAGTTTCAGAATTTTTCTCCAACAGAATTAATTTTCATAAGCAATTGAATCAGCACAAAAACTGGAAAACAGAGAAACCTATGCTGGAATTAAAAAACAAAATTAAGAAATTTCAAAAGCACAATGGAATTGATGTATAGAACTTGTATAAAACTAATACACAAGCATGAACTCAAATCTAAAAAGAAAATGCACCAAAGGATAAAAAAAAAACACAATCACAAAACTGTACTCAAATAAAATCAATCAACCAAAATTAGCAATAAAAGTACTACAAGAAATTGATGACATTGTAGGAAAAAACATGACTAGACAAAACATGTATGGATTCAAAAATTAAAATGACACAAACACAATGAATTTTTACCAATTAAAACAGCAAGAAAGACTCAAGATAAAGCAAAAACAGAATCAACTAACACAAAAACAGAATTAAAGTGTCTATCAACTAAAAAAAATAAAAAATTGCACACAACCTTAGCTTTAGATACCACATGATGTGAGTTGAATCAAGCATAGACACTTTAGGAACATAATAAGGTAATAAATAAATGAAGAATAAGCAAAGAACAGAACTGAACCGAAATTAAATCACCAAAAAATAATGTTAAAACAGAATTGAACTCAATGAAGCTTAAGGAATCATCAATGGAGACAATGCCTTCCAAAATGATGAACCAAACTCAAATATGAGTGCTATATCCTTGTACACCACAATTGGAAGAACACAAAAAATATAAAAGAATTGGAAAGAAGAACAGAATTACCGAATAGAAACACAAATTGGGACAAAAGAACCGATTGAAATTGAAGAACAAGTCATAAAATCAAAACTACCGATTGAAATGACTATGGAAAATGAAAGAAGATGAAACTTATGTGGTTGTAGCCATGGATTGGGAATGGACACGCCACTTGGAGGTGATGATCCAAGATAAGTGCATATTTTCTGCCACTTGAGAGCTCCCAAAACTCACAAGATGAGATTAGGAAGAGGAGAACAAGTGCCACAAAATTCACTCACAATTTGAGTATAGTAACTTCACTTCTATTTCAATCTTATTTTACAATGACCAAGCACCTCTATTTATAGTTTTAGAAGGCTGAAATGATAGTGAAACAAATTCAAAATTCCCTCCTAATTCTAATTCAAATTTGGAGCCAATCTTGAGTCACATGGAAGGTGTGACCTTTTTCTACTTTGGCACCTCCTAAAAACTACACCTACACCTACTCTTTATGTCACATGGAAGGTGTGACCTATCTTTATACATTGGCACCCTTATTTTAATATCTACACCTTCCTTCAATGTTCTACTAAAAAACTATACAAAAGGAAATTACAAATAGAGACATCCAATGATGCTCATCTCCTAAAGCCTTGGCCTTGCTCCTCATGGTTGGGCTTGGCCTTCTTGGGCTTGGGCCTCATCTTTTGAAAAGACTAATAAGAAGAACTTTAGATGTTTTGGCCCTTGTCCATTCCTCCTATTAATAGCATCTTTTAGATTCTCATCATCCTTTAACTTGACAAAAGCCCTTTCGCATTCATCAGTCCATGCGAAATGGTTATTTTTCTTAAGGAATAGAAAATAAGGATACCCCTTTTCTCCACCGGCTGATAAAAAATGAGATAGGGCGGCCATGCGCCCGGTTAGTTGTTGGATTTCCTTGACATTAGTTGGACTTCTCATTTCTACAATCACTGTACATTTATCGGGGTTCGCCTCTATACCTCTCTCGATCACTAGGAAACCAAGAAATTTCCTAGCTTTTACTCCGAACACGCATTTATCAAGATTAAACTTTAGATTATACCTTGCTATAATGGCGAATAGCTCCTCTAGGTCGGTAACATGTTGGTATTCCCTTTCCGAGGTGATGACCATGTCATCCATATATGTTTGGACGTTGTGCTCGAGCATTGGCGAAAGGATTCGTTCCATGAGTCTTTGGTAGGTCGCCCCAGCGTTTTTCAGGCCAAAAGGCATGACCTTGTAGCAATAACTAGCGACCTCGGTCATAAAAGTCATCTTACTCTCGTATTTCGGCTGCATACGAATATGGTTGTACCCTGAAAATACATCTATAAAACTCAACAAACGACACCCTGAGGCGTTGTTTACCAAAAAGTCTATGTTTGATAAAGGATAAGAGTTATTGGGACAAGCCTTATTTAAATCAATGAAGTCGACACACATCCTCCATTTCCCATTTGCCATTTTCACCATTACAACATTTGCCAACTATTAGAATTGTAGGCCTAAAACAAGAGGAGGGGGGGTGAATTGTTTTTAAATGTTTTTTGCAACTTTGAAGGTGTGGAGAAAGCCAATGAAGAATCAAGTCCAAAGGAATGAAAATGCTCAAGTTACAAAACTGTATTAGTTTATTTCCATAAAATCAACCGGTTGTTTTTGCGATTCAACTGGTTGTTTTTATCAATAGTTTATAAAAACAACTTTAAAACAGATATAATAGAGATTATGGAAAGAGAGAATCACACAACCAAATTTATACTGGTTCACTCTTACACCAACAACTACATCTAGTCCCTAGAAACCACTAGGTATTCCACTATGTAATCAAACCTAGATTACAAATTACAAACACCAAAGAGGTGATCTTTAGCCCTTCAAGAACACTCACCCTCTTTGATACACAATTCACTACAAGTCAAAACACCCTCTGAACTGTAGACACCAGTACCTTACAAGTTTTACCAATATGAAACGAATACAAGTAAGAATAGGAAAGATCACACCTGATACAAAAGGATTACAGTAGTTTCCTATTTCACTCTTAACCAAAGTAAAGCCTTAAGCAATCTTACAATCTTCTTGGTAATTTGATCTCCTTTTCTTCAGAGATGTAAACACCAGTTATATAGTCTAAAAAATAGTCGTTTAAGACTTTTAATCAAGGGCCAAAATAGTTTAGAATCGTGGAAAACAGATTTACCAGACTTAACAAATTTTGTTAAGATTTTTCAAAAAACAATCGATTGAAAACTCGATTCAACTGACTAAATTGACCTTGATTGTTAGGTTAGCCAATTTCAGCTTTTTCAAGTCCTTTTCAAAATCACTAAGTGTAAAACAACCGGTTAAAACAATAAATCAACAGGTTGTTTTTCACTACTGTGAAAAACAATTTTCTTTTGAAAGAACTTGAGTGATCTAGTTTTGGATTAAGCTAAAAGTGGATTGAAAAATTCTAATCTACCTAGAACCCATCCCCACAAGCACCAACCCAGCCTTAAAGCAATCTTCATGGATTTGTAGACATCAAAGCTTTAAGTTCAATAATCTCCCTCTATTTCATGAAGATAAATCCCTGGTTTGCTTGGATTGTTCTGTTTGAATTTGACAATACTTGAAAAACACAAAATATGCATGTACCAGAGAGTAATCATATCCAGATCCCCTTGCACTACCAAACCAGTTTTCACTATGTGATTTCCACAAGGAAAATCAGCAAAATCAATGTGAAAAACCAGTATGAGTAAGATGCACAATCAGAGTTTCTGCACAACTTTAAAACAACAATTAAAATAGTTATAAACCAGCATACAAACTACATGCAAACTAAACCAAACCAGAATAATTCTCCATCTATTTGTCTTCACAAATAAAATAATAGGAGGGATAAAAAAAATAGAATTGTTCAGCAATTTAAACCATAAAATAGCATAGCAGATTGTTCAGCTTAAACATAACCATTAAAAGACTTCAATTATCCTTGCCATATTGTAGCTCAAAAAGCTGATTTTGGACAACTTCAGTCTGCTCATCAAGATTTTGAAACCTTGCATCCATGGTGTGGAACCTGCTGCACAGAGCTCATGAAGACTCCTCTGTTCATCAGCAAAGATATCCATTCTACTTACCATCAGCTTTTCAAAAGGTGACATTAATGTGATGCGTTCTCCCATGTTTCCTACACTTGGTCCAATATCAAAGGCACCAGCAGTTACATCATCATGAGCATCAACACCAACATCTTCACCATCAACAAAAACTTGTTTTTCATCCTCATTTTCAACTTGAACACCACTTGGGGAGCTAGCTTGATCTCCATCATTGCTTACCCATCTTCCACCAATTTTCGTGAAACCCATCTTGCTAAGTGAACCACTTGAACAGGTTTTGGGCGTTCACGGTGAGACTCCAGACCCATGGCGAAAACGTGATGGTCACCGCCTTTGAGCAAGGAATCGTTGCGAGACCATTCAACGACTCCTTGATCAGAAATCCATCAGAGACGTTCTCCGAGATCCGACGAAGAGCCGTTACACACATTAACACCGAGGAGGCTATAGCTACAAAGAATGGTAGGTTGTATTCCAAAATGTTTAAGTCAGAGGAAGTGGTTAAGACCTCTCGACCTTGGAGGGTCAATGAGACCTCAACGGGAAAGAGGGCAGACTCGAGATACACACCATACAAGAAGAGCGGACCCAAGACAAAGGGCGGGGAGGAGGAGACCCGCCCCAAGTTTCGGGTATCATACAAGGAGCTAATAGCAACACCCAAGTTGGGCCATATAACCCAGTACAATCTAACCATTATAATATTAACCTAATCTGAACCACTCTTTTTGAACATGGTTGTGATTATTAATTATATTTTTATATGTTTATATATTTTAAATTATATTTTTTAAGTATTATGTTATATTTTTAAAATATTTATGAATTTTACGATTCGTTCGTGATAGAAAACGATTCACAATTTGAAATATAAACTCTACAATTCAAAAATACAATTCACGATTCAACTACCGTGCTTTATAATTATGTTAAACAAAGAAAGATTGTGTAACCTTTTAAGCTTTTAGCTCTCCAATTAAATAAGACAAATTCTTCCTACATTCAACCTTTTTTAACCCGTCCCATTTTGTTTAAAGGTATTTTCGTCATTTCAACTGAAATCGGTGCAGTAATATGGCGCAGTAAGTGATTGTCTTAAATAAGAAGACAAACCCAATTGACTTACTAGCCAGATCAATCACTCAGGTCTTTTTCGATAGCTAATATTCTGGTCTAAATAAATCCATCAAATAAAAACTTACAATAGTTCCAAGAGCTTCAATATTTAACGGTTTTCCTTCTTACACCTCCATGATTATTACCTGCACTTTATATTAACAATAAAAAGATTAAATTATTATAAGTTATAATTCAGTCTCCAAGCTTGATTCTTTTCCATTGACATAAAGCATTTTTCTCTTCTCCATTGTACTCCTCCCTCCTAAACCACTGAATCACGGTTACAGGTAATATGTTTTCTTAACCTTCTAGATTGTTTAATCTAAAAGCCTTTCGATTGTTGAATTCTTAATATTTTCAGACTACGTACTTCGAAATGAGAGTTGTATGTTTTTACAATGACTTAGATTGTTCATATGAAATATTATTTTGAATTGTTCAATTTAATACAATTAATATGGTTCAATTCAAAATTCACGTTTTCAGAAGTCAGAGTATGTTTTCGATTGAATGTTCATAAAAAGTCTCTTAAAGAAAATATATTTAAATTATTTTTATTTAACTCTTAAACGACTTTGTATTATTAGACATATCGAAACAATATATATTCTATAAAGTTTATTTTGAAAGGTTTTCCGAAAAGGATATAACGATCATTTTAAAATTATGTAGGTGTAGGTACTGATTATGAGGGTACTGGAAGCATAATACATATTTAGACCCGTTTCACGCACATTAACTATCATATTATGAAATGGAGTTTTCTCCTACACCCTATACTTTTTCTCCCTGCACTCCACAAGTATACTGGATGGACAAAATTACCCTTTTAGAATCTTTGACACATTCTACAAAATGCTTCAAATATAACAACTTCTTGGTTACTCAATCCAAATAAGGGAGTGTTCCAAATGCATAATCTCAAATATCTTTCTATCATACAAATGAAGCTTACTTTGGGAGAAAGTTTCACCACATGTCAACACCAAAAAAAATGCAAAACAAAATCATTTAAAAAATTATATGGCTCATTGTGGGAATGACATGTGGTGCATTAAGAGACAAAATGTTGCACACTTCTTCAAACACTCATCCTTTTGTGTTTTCAGAGCATTTCAAAGGCACCGTAGAGAAGTTCATAAGCCATTTCAAAAGGCTACTCTACCTTTGTCCTACTTTACCTTAGTTGTGGGAACATTATGTCTTTCTCACTCTTTATATGGATGTCCCTATCCTATTTCCATCTCTCTCACTCTCGTCATACCTTCCCAAGACGTGTATCTGTCTCAAAATTACCTTCCCCTTCTTCTATCTCATCCACACACGCACAAAATTTTTCAATATTTTTCAAATCGGTGTTACCATGATGATTTTCGTATTATGTTGGCATGTACGATATATGATTTTGTACGCTTATTTGTTCACAAGTCAGATGGAACAATTTTTGTTTCCTCTGTAAAAATAAAAAAAATGGTAAGCATCATGTTTCCGCCGGTTGACTCACTTCGCAGGTTGACTCGCTTCGCCGGTTGACTCGAACGGCAGTCTTTGGCACTCCTATCTCCACCTGAGAATCGTACTTCCTTGATCGAAGAATCTCTCACCTGCAAAGACAAAGGGCGCCTTGACGGCCGTTTGCACTTCGACGCTTAAGTTAGTATAAGAACAAAGAAACACCAAGTGTATAAAGTAGTTTCAGTCTTAGAAAACTGTGTACCTTGCTAGGGTTCTTAGCACCCTTTATATAGGTTGAAACTAGGTTTTACCTTTGTTCCTTTACTCATGTCTAGGGTTCCTTGGAAAATGTTCCTGCGCCGCTATTACATAATCTTAGCGTAATCTAGCACATGGAACTTCCCTTAACTGGAGTGCAACGACTAACAGAATGGTCGCCTAGGTACCAACTTGTGCACCAATTCTCTAGGACCACCTGTTCTGCGGGTGCCCTAAGTATTCACGTGTCATGCATGCAGCATCCTTCGGAAACCGTAACCCTAATGGGCCTTAGCGCCTCCAAGGACTGTTTACTCGTGTCGCGCCTGAATGCGCTATACACACCACTTGCATGGATCCCTCGTGACTTAGGCTTTCCTCATATCTGATGTTTTCAACTGATAACTGTGTAATTCTGGAACCCACCTTACGTGGCCTAATATAATTGTTCAAACAGTCGACGTCTGATCTCTCCCTCTTATGGCGAGGTCTGATGTCGATCTCCAACGTCGAGGTCTATGGTGTCGATGTCCGAAGACTGACCAACACCCTAACACGTGTATCTGGGACCCACCTTACGTGACCCATCTTTACTATCAGATACCGGTATGCGATGTCTGAGGCAGTCACTGGAATCGATGACCGAGGACTGGTCGGTACACGTCCATAGAAAATAAACTACAGTTTAAAGTTGTTCTACGTCTCTCAAAATACATTGCTTTGCAAATGACATCTTTGTTGTTTGACTTGAGGATCACCAAAAAAGACAACTTCATTCGGATTCAAAATTTGAAATTTTAGGTTTGAAAAAAAAAATTCAACCTCATTCTTTGGTTTTTATTGTGATTTTCACTTCGAGGGAAAAACTTCATATTTTCTGGGGAAGATTCGGCCACTTATGTATGAAGTAGAGGATAAAACAAGAAGCATAATAGTTTCGGTAGTGAAATACTTTAAAGCTTTAATTTTTTGTACGATTTGTTTATTTATCTTTCATTTATGTTCTCTCATTTCTTGCAAATGGAATATACAAGTAAGAAGAATATGAAGCCTCTCTATTAAGGGTAATTTTTCTTGTGTGATTAAAATTTTTTCGACATGTTTCGTGTTAATTTTTCTTGTCATAGATTATTGGAATTATTATATTTTCCATATAGATGTATATAGAAAATGTATCAATGTATAATATACGTGGTAAAAATAAGGCAATAGTTTAGTGTAATTGTTGATAGATAAGTATAACATATGAAGTAGTGGATTATATGAAGCATATCTCTCCAATCTAATCGTATATAAACCGTAGACATGCATTGAATGAATATATAGAAATATCTTTTCCATAATATTTGACAAATCTTTTTAAAGAGTGTGAAAAAATACACGACTTTCGTATTATGTTGGCAGGTATGGGTACATGATTTTGTACCATATATTTGTTTTGTTTTGTTTATTAATGTCTATTGTTACTATGAATAGGACTCTAATATCTGGAAATTATATTATAAGTGTTATAACAAACTATTCACTTTTGATTTTGAACATGACTACACTTTTGACATCATATTGCTTGGAATTATTGTTTTATGAATTTACATATATTTTAATTTCAAATTATTTTGTAAAAGATTACAAAAGTGGATTTGCAAGTAGCTGGTGAACCTGTTTTTAATGAAATTGTGATTAAGTATTTGATTTTTAATATTATATGAATATTATTTTTTTGTTATATATTATTTTCAAGTTCTGTGTAAGGATCGAGAAAATTAGTTTTAGAGTAGAAATAGTATAATTAAAATGACACCTGGATATTTTATTATTAAATTTAAAAGAGCATATAAATAGAAATTTAGTTATTTAGGTTTCATTTTAAAAGAATCATCATCTCTCTAAAAACTCTATTTTCTTTTCCTCTACCTTCTTTCTAAGATTTTGACCTCCTCGCTTATTAGTTTAACGATCGGAGTACGCCATTAGACTTCTGGCAACGAAGACTACAAGACTACCCGATCAGAATCTTGATAAAGTAAGTTCATTTTTGTTCATTTTTCTTTTCCTCTCCCTTCTCTCTAAGATTCTAATCTCCTCGCTTATCAGTTTGACGATTAGAGTCTACCGTTGGATTCCTGGCAGTGGATTCTACAAGATTTCTCGGTCAAAATCTCAGATAGAGTAAGTTCATTCTTGGCTCATTTTCCTTTGAGTTAGTTTTGATTTGGTTAGGTTTGTCCTTAATTTAAGATTGCATGTGATGCTTTTATCTTCATAAGGAAAGCTAGTTTTATTTATTTTTTAAATAGAACCCTAGGTTAGAAGATTCTGGATGTGGGGGTGACGTGGTCACCAATTTTAATTATTTTTGTTTGCATGATTGTCTTTTTTGAAGAGTAAAGTAATATATTGACTGAAATAGTTAATTTTAAATATTTTATATTGATTTTAAGATGAATAAGTTGTTGAAGGTGTTTGTGATTGAGAATTGAAAGTATTTGAATGATCATATAAATGAGTTGAACTATTTTTGAATATTTTGTTGAATTACTTAAATGAGATGTTTTACGAAAAGTGGTTGTTTGATTTTAGAAGATGATTGATTTAGATAGCATATATTTGAAACTTAGTTATGTGTTTAAGTGAATTTTGAGATAGATTTGGATTGTTTAGAAAGTTTAAAATATATGGTGTGATTGAATGGTGTATTGATGTGTTACATGAGATATGGAATGATGTGAAAGTGTGATCAAGACATAGTATTTTCAGGAAATGAAATACCGTGTTGAGATTGTTGTTAGGGTGTATTGATCTGTCAGACCCGTAATGAGATATCTTGACTCAACTGATATATAATGGAATCACATAGATGAAGTTATTCAGTTTATAAGAGTCGATGAAGGTTCATATGACTTTGTCCGGGGTTTGAAATATAATCTGGTCTTTCAGGTCATATTATCCTGTCATACTAGATGATGAGATGATGAGATATTGAGATGTTTATGCGCATGGCTGTGTGGATTCACAGCGAGTAGTATGACAGTGCAGGTCTTAGGATTCTAATTTCATTACACGAGTCTTTCGGAAGTAGAGTCAAGTGTCTATGTTTTGTGAGTCAGTAAAAGTCTGACATGTGAAAGATGATTTATGAATTTTGATAGACACTTGATGGTTTGTAAAATTGTATGAGAATTGATGCCTTTATGTTGATATTTCAAGTTATATTTATATTAGAAGTTTTAAAAATAGCTAGCTTACCCTTTGCTTTGTTTTGCGGTTGTTTTCTTAATATGTGATGATCGTGTAATTACATGGGAGAAGATTAGATTGCATGTAATAAAGCTCCTCAGGGAGCAGAAGGGAGATGAGATGGATTTAGTTTTAATGCTTTATTTTGTCTTTTTTTTTTAAACTTTTGTAGATATATTAAAATCCCTATGAAGAGGGATAATTTTTTTGAGGTACAATTATGAGATAGTTGTAAGTTCATATGTTAATTAGATTTTTCTTGCTTTCTATTTTATTAAATATGAATAAAAATAGGGATGTTATATGAGTAAAAATTGGATGTTACATTCTGCACTAAACATTTATTTCTATCTTAAAATTTGAAATTTTAGTTTGGAAATAGATTTAGTTTCCAAAATACACAATTTATGGGTTAAAATTCATATATTTTGGGCACACATTCATTTCGTTTTCAAAAATTGAATTTCAGCTTTGAAAATGAAGTTCAACTTTCAAAATACATGGTTAAAGTTAATCTATTTTTGGGTTAACACAATATTGTTCTTTCAACGTGTTGAATATTTTCAGGATTCAATTTTCAAAATTGTAGGATTTTTAGGTGTTTGATGTCGTCTCTCATACTAAAAAAAAATAAAAATTTAACGAAGGTTATATTTAGCGTTTGTAGCGGTTTTAACTCCCGTTAAATGCGTTTACCCGCAGTTTGCTTTCCTCTAGAAGATCCAGCGTCACTAACGAATTATCGACAGTTTCTACGAACTCTTAGAAAATAATCACTTTTCCACGGTTATAAATCCCCTAGTATTTCCGACGATTTTAAAACCCACATTATTCCCAGCGATTTGAAAACTCTCATTATTATTTCTGACAGTTTTTAAATCTCATTACTTTCCCCAATTTCTAAATTACTTCCAATAGTTTCATTATCCCACTAATTTCATTTGTTATTTTTTTTTTATAATTTCATTTGTTATTTTGTTTAAGTTAGGTTGTATTTTTTAATGTACATAAGTACTTACTTCTAGTCATCTTGTTAATTTTATTTGGATTTTGTAATAATATTTTAATATCCCCTGACATTTTATTTGTAATTTGTAATAATATTTTAATATCCCTTGTCATTTAATTTATCAATTGACAATTTGATTTAATAATATAATACACATTTTTATCAATATATATATATATATATATATATATATATATTACGTATAATATTTAATTCATATATAAAATTCTTTACACCTATTAAATTAGTGTATAATTTATAAAATTTGTAAATGAGTATTGAATTGTCTTACTTCTCTATCCACCCATGACATTCTAGGCAAGTAAAGATAATATAGAACTGTTATTCTATCAAATTTGGATGAAAAATAACATAAGGAAACATTTATAAGGAAACATTTATGGGAAATATAGCAAAGTGTAAGGAGAGTGCAGAATACTCTTAAATTTATTATTATCCATAATTATAGAAAGTAAAACACAGGAAAAATGTGGAAGGTCTGTGAATGGAAAATGACTATGAAATTCTAAAGTAGTGAACAATCACATAAACAACTCGAACAAATTCAAAATAGTAATTCTCTTTGCCATCATAATTAATATATAATTATTTAGACAAACTTCTCATAAGTACTTATAAGAAACATAAATAAGAAAATAAAATAAAATAAATTATCCATAAGTTAAAATTAATTTATATATAAAATACTTTATAGAAAACATTTCTTATAATTTTATTTTAATTCATATAAAAAATATTTATTTTTCTTAAAATTACTTAGAATGAAATTTGTCTAAATATATCCTTATTAATATTGTAACTTGTGATATGGAGGAGCTCAAAACAATTGATTCATGATTCACTAACTTTCTATAAACGCCTTTTGTTGGATGATAACTGTCCTAAAACACATTCTGAAGCATTAGAACAAGTAGCATCCAAAGGATTGCATAACACTGCAACCTCTAGTTTCCCTGTGCCACAATAATCTCGGTCCATAACTTTAAAGCCTGCAATTCAACAACTCAAAACTTTAGATTTTTCTTTTCTTTTAAAAAATCATTACAAAAAACACACCTGTTAGATATTTAACAAATTGATAAAAGCACATTAAAAATTATTAAAGATGTGAATTCTCATGAAAGAATGAATGAAACTAAGTTAACTTTGGATTACCATAATTTTGGTAATTCTGAATGATATCGAGTATAGGGTTGTAAACATCAATGTAAACAATCCTGCTTTTGGAGGAGTTGTGAAGGGAATCAAGTTCCTTTGAGAGCTTGGAATTGAACAACTTGGCTGCATAATTGTACTTTTTTGAGCACCCTCTTACCAATCCTCCAGCCAGAGTTCTCTGTGATGGCACATCCAATAGGTGGTGCACTCAGCACTCCAATTCTATGGGCTCCAAGATTATACAGTTCCTAATCAAGAAAAAACTCATGATGAACAAGGCATAGTTGACTTCACATGCACCAAAGAAGATTGTATTGTATATTAGAATGATTATGACTTATATTTGATTCTTTTTTTATCTTCCATTCTTTGCATTACTATTGTCCTATAAGGCATGTTGTTGGTATCTTCTAACTGAAAACAACTCTTGTTGCTTTTTACTGTCCTCAAGTGTTTTCCTGTTATAATCTTCTGGCCATCTTATTGATATTGTGTTGCAAAATTTTATATTCTATAACAACTTTCTATATATTTCTTTGTTCGTATCTCCGAGTAATTTCATATACGGTCAAATTTGTTATTGGGTGTATCTGCATAAGATAAACAAGACACTCCAATCTAGACTATTTGCAATCAAATTTTGGTTACCAATCACACCAGAAGTTCCTTTCTACCTTTAGAGTATTAAGCAGGTATCATCTTAATATGGTGTAATACATGCATGGTTTTACACACATTTTATTTTATGTGCTTACATTTTAGATCATTATCTCCAAATTAGCATATTTAATTAGTTATAATAACCAACCACTATTTTAGCATCTTTCAAAAGTGAAAAATTACATCAGCAAGCATCCTAGTTCTTGCTCACATAATAAAGCTTTTAATCTTTCGGTATATATTCTAGATCCTTCTCTATTTTCTTGGTCATATTTTTCACTCTTGTCATTCCAAAGACTATTTTCCATTATATAAACTGCATAATTTGCATCTGTTGATTTGTTCAGAAGTTGTGTACTTCTACTATCCAATCACTATCTACCATGAATACTAATTCATATAAGTTTTTGGACAAAAATATTCATGCTCAAGCCTCAAGTTGGGAGTATTCAAAGATTTACTCTCAATCAACCTTATCATTTTTTAAATTTTGTTAAGATGCACAACTGCTCAGCTTCGGCCATTAAGTTGGAATGAAATCAATGATATAAAGAAAACTAAAATGACGTAATCACAACAAACTTTAACTCTAGGAGTTCACTTTATGACTTTGGCAAACTCTGTCACAATCCAACAGGACTCCAATACCCTGTCATGACAAGGAATGACCTAAGACATGGATGTAACTACTTTTTTTTGAAGGGTGTATAAACCTATGTTGAATTGTTATGAAATAACTCGCAGCCAGTAAGGCAAATAAGACAATGCTTTGGTTTCAAGTTAGAGTTCAATACAAATCTAAAGATGACCTAATAACACCCCATGAGCATATATGTTATAACTACAAATTGGTAACCTTTGCACTAGCAGAGTATGAAATATCTAACATGCTAGGGTATATGCTGCTTCAGGATGTTATTTAAACAAGGGTGTAAGTTGAATGTTATAGAAGAGCATAGGTGTGCATGTATAGCAGGTATGAATACAGAATATTGTAAATGGAAGAAAGTACACCTAAGCATCACAAGGCAAGGTTCACAAACTTATTTAATTCTCTGCAATCAAACTTCCTTATTTTTATTTTTACTTATGTACTATATTTTCACTAACCAAACAAAAACTTAAGGTAGACCTCACTTATCACTTCTTTTATTTATATAGTTATCTTCACAGCTATTGAAAACTAACTACTTTGATTATCTTTCCACTCTTTTTATTCATTCAAAATTATGCAAGAAATTTCAAGGATAAATGAAAATGATGGGAGACAGAGATTTTTTTCATAAACAACAAGTCTAAAATAATTAAGAATCGTTGAGTGAAGTGTGGGTATGGAACAAACAAGTCATTGTAATCTGCAACATTTAGGAAAATAACCTTTACTATATTTTTTTATAAAATATTAAATTAATAAAACCTTTACTACGGTTTATGAAAAAACCGCTGAAACTTACTAGGATGATTTTGAAAAACCTCTGGTATCTTTATGTTTTAGCGGAGGTTACAGTTATTAAATCCCTCTTAAAATTAAACATTTTTGTAGTTTTATTTTCTTGAATTTTTCTCCTCAGGCACTATTTCTTTCTTCGCTATTGTGGCATGAGTGTTTCTTCCTCCACCTCCATCCCTTCTTCAGCCACCTCCATACACTTTTAAAATTCTAAAATTGTCTTTCAGTAAAAAAGATAAAAATAGAAAATTTATTTTACCTTTTGCCGCACAGTGAAAACAAAGGTGCTCGGTCCTTGGTGCTTGTTGTTGCCGTAGTGGTGGTGATAGTGGTCCTTGTGGTGGTAGTGGCAGTGGTAACCGTGGTAGTGGTGCCAACAGTGTTGTTGTGGTGGTGGTCTTCACGGCTCGTCATTCTCAGGTAAGTCTTCAATCGGTGTTTTAAACACTTAATTCGCTAGATCAACGAATTATATAATCCGTAACAATCTATGCACAACAATGAATTTCATGTTCTGCACCACTATAATCCAGAATGTTTTTCCAATCTGTAAGACAATATTAAAGTGGTCCAGATTAGTTAATCCGGAGGTTTATCGGATCCGGAACCAACATACTCACTTTTTCCGATTGTGTAATCCGGTACAAAATGAACTATGGATTACATAATCTGAAAGTTATTTTAGAACTTCAAATATGGCTTATGGATTATGTAATCCGGAATGTAATTTGTTATTATAATTTGACTTACGGATTACACAATCCGGAAGTCACTTTAAAGTTGTCAAATGCATTACGGAATATCTAATCCCGAATGTATCATTTGACTTGACCAAGAGCTACAACCAAGAATCTGGAACTAACATCTTTGAATGTTTCTGTTGGATGAAGAGTGATTTGTAGTTTAGAATGGAAGTGAGTAGTGCTACTTTGAAGGGGAGGGTGAGGGCTGTTGGGAGAAGGTGAACGTTTGTTGATGCTTTGAAGGAAAGGGGGTGAACGTTGTTAGTGCTTTGAAGGAGAGGGGGTGGGTGCCGCCGCTTGTGTTGCTGTTGGGGTGAATGACAAAGTGTTAAAACAATGAAATTGAAAAGGTAAAATTAGGTTTACTTTTAATTTTTTAATATTATTTACTGATGGGTATAATAGTAAAATCAAATTTACTGTGGGGGTGGCTGAAGAAGGAATGGAGGTGCAGGAAGAAGCAATTGTGGCATCCCACTATGGTAATTATGTCGAAGCCCAAGATATAAGAGCCCAAGGATGTTTCTTATTATATGTTTTGTCAATTTCATTTCTAGCTATATCATCTTCCATTATCATTCTTACATCTATCTTACTGCATTAACTTCCATATTTATGTATTTTCAAAATATTTTTTTTACTTTCTCTAATTATTTTCATTTCTTATTAATTGCAGAAATAATATTGTGTTTTATAATGTTGGAATCCCACATCGACTAGAGTCTTTCATAGTATACAAGTGGATACAAATCTCACCTTAGGAGTCGGTTTTATGGGGTTGTGTTAGACTTAAAGTTCACTTTATAATATATAAACAATGTTTATTAAAAAAAATTGTAATTTAATTTTTTTAAATAAATGCCGAACGTTTCACGGATAAGTTACTAGTTATACACGTTTCAAAATGTGACAAATATAATTTAGAATAACCATTTTGCATAAAAGACGCTAGAGAATATGCATTTCAAAATTATATAAGGCGTCCTAGAAATAAATACAGTGATATTTTCACTATGCTAGACATGTAAGATAAAAGAAGAGTAAAATTTCAAACAACAGATAAGTGAGTGAGAAGTGTTCTCAATGTGTAATTTAAAATAATATGTAACATATTTTAGATTATACATTCTAAAACAAAATCAAAATACACTTTCGAAATGACTAATCCAAAATATTACGAAAAAGATTATGAAATGCACATTTCAAAATTATTTGACAAAGTACCCTGATAACGGAAAAATATATTTGAAATATGTAATTCGAATAATATTTTCGTATTCTAGATGGGTTGAAAAAAAGGGAAGTTTGAAAGAGTTGGGTGCAGGAAGAAAAAAGCATGTGAAATGTTTAATCCCATAACCCAAACAGTTAAACTTTAATTTTATATACTTATATATTTAGAAAGTGGAAGACTCTATTGTTTACAAGAACATTAAATATCTTCATAATCTTTAAAAAATAATTCAATGTCTGCGTTCACTCGGTGTTGCCTAATAGAATAAGTCCAACGTATGAAATTCTCCAAATATATTCAAACAAGAGTTTCATCTCTCACTTTCCAAGAAGAGCTACTTCCAAGGGATCCTTCCACTTAATCACTATCCCCTCCATCAAAATTCCTTTTCAAACTTGCTCATTGACCACTTCATATGTCACACAGCATATATATATATATATATATATATATATATATATATATATATATATATATATAAAAGTATCAATCAAAGGATACACATAAACCCCCAAGAAGCCAAAGTGCACTAAACTTTCACTACATCCATCAACTTCTTGATAATCTTCAAAGTTGAAATCATGCAAAACCAACAACAACGACCTTCCGCTATCATCAACCCGAAGTATTGTGCTCCATATAATGTTGACCTAGTAATTGTGAGAAAGGTCTTGGCGTTAGCTGATAGTTTTTCCGTCACCGACGTTAATGGCAAAATGGTCTTCAACCTTAGTGCCTCTCTCATGACCCTCCACGACCACCGTGTCTTGGTTGACGCCGCCGGCGAACCCATTGTCACACTACATCGGAAGGTTTGACCAGATAATCTATATACCCTTTCGTTTGATATCTTCATTTCTTCTTATTGTTATTTTGTTTAGCTTTTAAATGGTAATTTGAGAATATGAATCCACAAACTTGAGTAGTTTCTAGGAGTAATTGGATATATATGTTGTTTTTTTTCTCAAACTACAATAATCAAAACTAAAACATAGATCCACTCTGATTCTGTTTAGAAACTTGTGTTCATGCTATTCCTTGGATAATTTTTTTCAACCGTTGTGTGCACAAATCATGTTCAAATAGTTTTATGAAACAATTCGAATTTGTTTATGCAGATGACGACAACTCATGATCGGTGGCAAGTTTTTCGAGGTGAAAGCACGGAGATGAAGGATTTGATCTTTAGTGTAAAGAGATCGTACTTTTTCCAGCTAAAGACAAAATTGGATGTGTTCTTAGCTAAGAATACTAAAGAAGAAGTTTGTGACTTTAAGGTGAAAGGAAGCTGGTTCGAACGATCTTGTGTTGTTTATGCTGGTGAATCTCTCACCATTGTTGCCCAGGTCAACCTTCTGCTCTTTTCCTATATATTTCAAATATAAAATCTTAATGTTCGAGGTACTAATCATGTTAATCACATAATCTAAGTGTTGTAGTTGCACCATAATAGTTTCTTGGTATATGCTAAGTTATTTTTAGATAAGTATGAGGTAAAATATCTAGAAAATCTAGCTGAACAAGCTCAAAGTTGAGCTATTAAAATTACGTCTCAAATTCTAATTTTGCGCTTGCGGAATGTTAATGTGATTGCAGATGAATAAGAGACACACTGCTGAAAGCATGGCGTTTGGGAAAGATAGTTTCATGGTTACAGTGTATCCAAACATTGACTATGCATTCATAGTGGCACTGATTCTGATTCTTGACGAAATTAATCAAGACAAGAGACAATCTTAGAATTAATTATTAATATTCGGCATTTTGGGTTCTCTAGTTTTCATCAAAATGTTCATTCAAGACAAAAATTGTGCCATAGGAGTAATGAACAGTGTCAATTCCTTGCCGTCCTGTATGTGCTTTTCATATTTTTATTTGATTATTTTCTGCTGGAGAAACCATAAAATTCACAAAACAGAAAGTGTATTTTATAATTATTATTCAAAAAAATTTAACTAAAAAAATATTTACTCAAAAGTTAAGTCATCCTTATAGCAACCCAAAAAAATTGTCATTGGTCGAACTGAGGCTTCAAGGTGTCGGGAGGGTTGTCGGTTAAGGCTGCGTCCTTGACCGCATCAAGTCTTTATGGTGTCGGCAGATTATGCCGACTAAGGCTACGTCCTTAACTGAATCAAGTCTTTAGGTATCGGTAGGGTATGTCGGTTAAGGCTATGTCCTTGACCAAACCAAGTCTTTAGGGTCTCGGCAGGGTATGCCGATTAAGGTTACGTCCTTGATCGAACCAAGTCTTTAGGGCCTCGGCAGGGTATGCCGATTAAGACTACGTCCTTGACCAAACCAAGTTTCTAGGGTCTCGGTAGGGTATGCCGGTTAAGGTTACATCCTTGACCGAACCAAGTGTTGAGTAGTGCAAGAATTTAACTTGCTAAAACAGATAATTTGAAGAGAATCGCCTCGTCAAAACCTATTCGATCGAAAACCTTCCTTAGGAAAAAAATGACCGATTGAGGAAAGAGTGCGTGAAATTTATTGCTTGTTTAACTGTAATAAAACTTGAGGTGCATGGTGTACCGAACAGAGTGCTCAGTGCTCGGTGCACGAGTGTGGGTAGGACAGCTCAATAGTGGGGCCTATGGTGTGGGTAATGAGTTTTGACCTAGTTTTATTAGTAAGCCCATTAGAGAATAATTAAGATAATATTTTTATTATATGCTAATATAAGGTTGTTAGTAGAATATATTTTAACCTAAGTTTGCGTTTTAGGGCACATAGTTGTCAAGTTACATGCATATTGAAAAGATAACGTTGCATCGTGACTAAGGTGCCCATGTAAACAGAGTATTTTCTTGTTGTTAACGCCTGAGGTGGTGCCCTGTTGGCAGGTGGTTTTTCTATTGTTATTTTATGCTTTCATTAGAGATAAGATTATTTTCTATTGTAGCACCGTGAGTGAAGGTGCCCATAAACAAAATGTTTTTCTGTTACGTATGCTTTTGAATGAGATTAGATTCTCGTGGATGAAAGTTGTTAAATGAGTAAGCTATAAAAGGGACTTGAGACCTCAAGTAAAGGTACGTTGTTTCTGAGACTGAAACTGAATACTTATTTGTTTTTAGTAAGCTCTCAATGACTTGATCGTCGGAGTGTGATCAACAGGTAGAACTCCCTCTGTTTCAACGGATTCATGTTCCAGTGCAACAAGGAGACGTAAAACAGATTCCAGAGGAGACAGATCAGAGGTGGAGCTTCTCACCAGAGTCAATCGGCGGAAAAGTCAACTAGCGAGAACACATGGCATTCCATGTCCTCGGTACAATTTTTCTTGACAATCACTCTACGTGGTACGCCCCCCCCCCCTAGTTACAACCTCTCGGACCCGGAAGGGGCCTTCCCATTTATATGAGAACTTGCCATGATTCTTCATTGCTTCGCTTATCATTCTTCATACAAGATCTCCCTTCTGAAAGCTCCTCGGTTGGACCTTTGTGTTGTACTGTCTTGTTGCCCAAACCTTGCACGCGACCTCGCAAATTTTTCTCTTGTTGCGAAGCTCATTTAGAAGATCTAGGCCAACCGAGAAACTCTCCTGATTTAGAGTCAGGTCGAATAGTTGCCTTCAGATGGTAGGCTCGCCTACCTCGACTGGGATCATAGCTTCGGTCCCGTACGCAAGGTTGTAGGGGGTTTCCTGTGTAGATGTTTGGGTTGCAACGATATACCCACAGGACTTCCATTAACTCCTCGGTCCATCGACCCTTCGCTTTGCTAAGTCGCTTCTTCAACTCGTTCAGAATGACCTTGTTTGTAGCCTCAACCTGCCTGTTGGGATGGGGATGCTCGACCGAGCTGGTTATTGAATTGATACCGAGATCCTCGTAGAAAGACTGGAGTCCTCGGTCGATGAATTGTCGGTCATTATCAATTATTATAGTGTGCGATACTCCGCACCAATACACAATACTTCGCCATACAAAGTTTTGAATGTTCTTAGCCGAGATGAATGCAAGTGGTTCGGCCTCAATCCATTTGGTGATGTAGTTCACTCTGATTTCCTTGGGGCGAAGGGACCAATGATGTCCATTCCCCAGATGGCGAACGACCATGGGGATCTCATACTATGCATCGCTTCACGCTTGAGGTGGTGTAGGGGACCAAAGGGGACCAAACTCCTAACACTTGGCGCATTTCTTCACAAATTCAGTGCAGTCACCTGGACGGTCGGCCTATAGTAACCAACCCTGAGGACTTTGGCAGCCATAGTTCGTGCTCCCGACTGGTTGCCGTAGACTCCTTTGTGGATCTCCTTGAGGACGTACTCTACCAGCTCTTTAGTGATGCACTTTAACAATGGCCTTCAGTAAAGATGCAAGAAAGTAAAGTGTCAATCAACTCTAAACAAGATAAGCTAAAAAACCAAAGCTCTGAATACCACATGATGTGAGTTGATTTTTAGATGTTTTCATTTAAGGTGACACTTTACTTTAAGATTGAGATTTTAGGAGTTAAAGGTGATGACCTTAGGAAAATTCTCACTGGATACTAACTTAACCAAGTGGTTAAGTAGGTGTGAATGTGCATTTCACAAAGGTAGAGATAAAAGACATTGTATGGTGAGAATGTATGCAAATTGCGGAAATAAAGAAGAAAGCTAGGAAACATCAATGGAAAGGAAACATGAAGGAAATGGAAGAAGAAACTTATGGAGATGGTGGTGGGTGGTCACGCCCCTTGGTAGGTGGAAACCACCAAGATAAGTGTTAGGCCGCCACTTGAGAGTTCCATTCTCTTTAAGATAAAACCAAAAGGAAGAGGAGACAATACTCTCTCAAGTTCTCACAATATTTGGGCATAGTAACTTTTCTATTCAATTTCAACATGTAAAATACAGTGGGTAGACCACCTATTTATAGGTGAAGGAGCCTTGGTAAACAAGAAAGAGGGGTAGGATGGGAAAAGGGAAAAATGGGCAACCTTAGGGTTTGACTAAGTCAAACTCGCATCCTAGGCTTGTCCTTTTAAAAACTAGGTCAAATTGCCTTCCTAAAAGGCTAGGAACAAGCTAAAATGATACCTACACCCCCTATTATGCTAAAGGCACCTTATTCTAGCCTATCTTTTCTATTTGGGACCCTAAAGTGAGCCCAAATTAATTACAACATATTCTATTCTATTCAAATTAACAATAATGAAACCTATTGATGCTCAGCACCCAAATCCTGTGCTCTGCTCCTCGTGATCCTCTGGGGCAAACTAGGTGCTAAGGTAGTGATTGGAGAATCTTGGTCTGGCCCTATGTCTTGAGGCATGCTCCTAGTCTTCCTCCTCAGAGGTTGGGCCTGGTCCATAGGCGCACTCCCTCCTAGGTCCTCATACGAAGATAAGAAATCTTTCAACTGCTGGAAAATTTCTAAACACTTTTCGTTCCAGCTTAACATAGCTGCCTTGCGGAGCAGCTGTACCGTTAGCCTCGTCTTCTCGGCCAACCGAGGGACGAACCTAGAGAGGGCGGTAAGATGCCCTATGAGTTGCTGAACCTCCTTTATGTTTTGAGGGCTCCACATCTCGGTAATCGTCTGACATTTTTCTAAATTGGCCTTTATCTCCCAATGGGTCAACATAAAGCCTAAGAACTTACCACCTTCAACACCAAATGTACACTTCTTCGGGTTTAGCCTCATGTTTTTCTACCTCAGCGCTTCAAATACCTTCTCGAGGTCCTTGATGTGCTGCTCGCATGAGTCAGACTTAACCACTATGTCATCGACATACACTCCAAACACCAACCGATAAGTCCCTTAAAGATCTTATCCATGAGTCGCTTCAGGTCGAACGACATCACCTTGTAGTAGTAGTTGGCGTCGTCTGTCATGAATGTGGACTTCTCCTTGTCCCAAGGGTGCATGCTTATCTAGTTCTATCCAAAGTAAACGTCCAAGAAGCTTAGGATTTTATGATCGGCTGCTCCATCCACCAGCCGATTGATGTTAGGAAGCGGGATGAATCCTTCGGGCAAGCCCTTTTGAGATTTGTGTAGTCGACGCACATTCTCCATTTGCCGTTAGGCTTGGTGACCATGACTACGTTGGTCAACCATGTGGTATACCGGGCCTCTCGGATGAACCCGGTCGACAGGAGCTTGTCGGTTTCTTCCCTTGCTGCCAACCTCTTTTCTTCACCATGGTTCCTCTTCTTTTGTGCGACCGGGTGCGCTTCTTTGTACACCGAGATCTTGTGGGTGATGATATCCGGACTTACCCCCGACATATTAGATGTTGTCCAGGCAAAGAGATCAACATTTTTCTTCAGTGCCTGGTGCACCAGCTCGGCCTTGGTGGCTGCGATGGTCATGTGGACACAGGGGAACTCGACGTAGTTCTTCCCTGTCTTTCAACCAATCGTCGGTCTTTCGGGGATCCAAATCCACCAAAGCGACCGTGTGCTCCCTCGGTGCTGGTTGAGCTTCTCTCCCAGGAGACTTTCGTCTCCAAGAGGATTTTTGCTTAGGGGACCGATCGTACCACATTGGTTCCACCCTAAGGCTTTCGGCAAACACTCTCGTGCAAGCTTTTAATCCACATGCACTGTGAGAATATCTTCTGACAATGATGGGAACTTCATTGCCAGGTGGGGTGTTGAGACCATCACCCTCATCCGGTTGATAGACGGTCGTCCCAAGAGGATGTTGTATGAGGTGTTGGCGTTAATCACCAGGTACCGGATCTTTATCGTTTTGCTGGACTTCCATTCGCCGAATGTGATATAAATCTCGATGTAGCCTTTAGTACTGACCCTCTCAACTGAGAAGCCGAAAACATGGTCATCATGCGACATCATCTCTGCCTCGAGTATCCTCATCGCTTTAAAAGTTTTCCAGTAGAGGATATCTACGTAACTTCCCTGATCCACCAACGTTTTCATAATGGTGAACTTATCGATGTCGACCGATATTACCATGGGGTCATCCTTTGAAGGATAAACACCCTTGAAGTCGTCGTCTGTGAAGGTGGTGGGTGGCATCCTCGGTCGGAATGACATCGGGTTCACCTGGTGCACCGTTCTAAGGTGCTTCTTTCAGACGGTATTGGACCTTCCTCCACCGATAAACCCTCCGGCTATCGTATTGATGACCTCTCAGTCACCTCTTCTCTCATTCTCCCTCGGGGGATCTTCTCTTCTCAGAGGGTCCTCCCTCCTCGACCGACGTTCAGGTCGGCGATTGTCCCGATGTTGCCTTGGAGGGGGGTAATTCCTCCGTTTCGTTGGCTCGTCTCTTCGGAGGGACCGTTTTTCACTTCGACTTCCTTGAACAAACCGCCGTAGGTGTCCATCCTGGATAAGTTCTTCTATGTTATCCTCGAGGGCCTGACATTCTTCGGTGAGTGTCCGCTATTTTTGTGATACCAACATCTGCGAGTGTGATCAACATTTTCTGTGCTTGATGCCTTTCTGGGTGGAGGGATCAACTCGACACTGAGAGACTCATTAAGAATTCTTCCCCTTTCGATCCTCAAGAGGGTATATCTTGCGAACTGGCTACTCCGGTTATGTTTGCGCCTGTCTCCCCGAACGGCTGATCGACCTTGGCACTCCTTCTCCTCCTTTCCTTTCTCCCCACTTGCCTCCACTCGAGCCTGGTTGCGAAGCTCTCTCAGCTCCTCCAACTGCATGAACTTGGCGACTCTTCTGTTGAGCTCGTCCAAGCTAGCGGTCGGCTCTGCATGCAGAGGTTGTCCTCAAACGGTCCTGGTCGTAAGGTCGTCAGCATGTGGTGCATGGCCACATCCGGGCTAAGGTTTCAGATACTCATTGCGACCTCCCTAAACCTGTCGATGAATGTCCTCAAGGACTCTCCCTTCTCCTAGCGAATGCCAACCCTGACGATGGAGGTCAGGTGGTACGGTTGGCTTGTGGTAAAATGCGTCTCAAACTAGGACATTAGCGTCGCAAAGCTGTCTACGGAGTTGGGAGGGAGCTTTGTGAACCAACTCAGGGCTCCTCCCTTCAATGATATAGGAAACACTAGGCACAAAACCGTGTCGTCCTTGGTATAAAAGCTCATGTGCATAATGTACGCATCCATGTGCTCGTCTGGGTTGGTCGTGTCATCATAGCAATCCATGTTAAAGCCTTTCCACTTATTCGACAGTGGTACTCCGACTATAGAGTCGGTAAAGGGATGTCAGTGCACCGAATTTGAGGTCCAAATCGTGCGGACTGACTTGTTTGGATGGGACTCACCATCCATCTCTTGAGTGAGGACCTTGTCCTTGGTCTCCTTGGCTGTTTTTGGGTCGGGAAGGGAGGTGAACGACCTACCGACGAGGTTGGTTAGTACAACAGACGATCCTTCCTCTAAGAACTTCTGTTGCATCTCCTTGTTCTTTCTCCTAAGAGCTAGTGACAGTGCATGAAGGTGACCTTGTGCTTTAATTGCAGGAAGTTGGGGATAGACTTGGTAATTCACTAGTACAAAATTCTTCAAAAACGACACCCTTCAAAGACGGTTTGGAGACAACCATCGTAAAAAACGAAGCGGTGGCAATCCCATAACTTTTTTTTGCACTTTTAACGACGGTTCGTGCCAGAACCGTCGTTAAAAGTGGGCGTTGAACATATAAGACGGTTCACGCCATGAATCGTCGTTAAAATGAAGCTTTCCATGACGGTTCTTAGAGAACCGTCGTTAAAAACCATTGCCAGTAACAGTTAGCGCTTAATTTCCTACCTCTTTCTCACACTCCCATCTTCACTCTTACACTTTGCCTTCTTTCTCACACGCACAACTCCATTGCCAACACCCCTCGCAACCGCACCCTCCCGACCTCCGACCCTGCGCGACCCCTGCAGCGCCCTTGCGACTGCCGACCTAACCGCCGACCCTGCTGACCCCGCGCGACCGCCGACCGAGACACCCGCTTGCGACCCCGTCGCGACCGCGCGACCTCCAACCGTCAGCCGACCGCCGTCCAGCGCCTGTTGTCCAGGGACCCGTCCCTTCCGAGACGCGCCTTCGTGCCTTTGAGCTGCGTGATCGTTCCGCGACCACCGCCCCTTTTGTTTTGAGTTAGATATTGATTCTATATATTGAACGAACTGATTCTGAGTCCGAAGGTGTCCGACCTTCGGTAGTTTTGATTTAACTTTCAATGATTATATATTGTTTTGAGATATTGAACGCGCACTGGTTCTAAGTCCGGAGGTATCCAACCTTCGGCAATTTTGATTTATTTTTTAATAGTTATATATTGTTTTGACATATTGAACGCACTGGTTCTAAGTCCGGAGGTGTCTGACCTTCGACAATTTTGATTTATTTTTTTATGATTACATATTGAACGCATTGGTTCTAAGTCCACACTAGTTCTTAGTTTAATAGTTCTATGGATCGAAGTTGGATTAATACACCACGAATAAGTGATACTTACGAAAAAGGGGTGGAAGAATTCATACAATTCGCAGAACATAATGTTGTTAGTTGTAAAAATGGAGTAAGGATAAGGTGTCCTTGTGTTAATTATTTAAATGGAAGGATATTGAGTGTTTCCGAAATTAGAGAACATCTTTTATGTGATGGATTTTTGAAAAGTTATACAACATGGACGTGGCATGGTGAATTGTTAGACTTGCCAAGTGTGCGCGGATCTTCGGAGGAAGTTCATTTCTCAATGGATGATAGATTAGAAGACATGATTCGTGATGTGGGAGCAGAATCTTTTGCTAATGCAGTTTTAAAAAATATGTCTAATGATGCAAAGACTCCTTTGTATCCTGGTTCAACTAACTTCACACGATTATCAGCAGTGTTAAGGTTGATGAATTTGAAGGCAATGAATGGATGACCGACAAAAGTTTTACAGAATTGCTTCAATTGCTTAAGGACATGCTTCCAAAAGGAAATACCTTGCCCAATCGAAATTATGAGGCAAAAACAATACTTTGTCCAATGGGTATGGAGTATAGAAAAATACATTCATGTCCTAACGATTGTATTTTATACAGAAATGAGTATGAAGATTTAAGAAGATGTCCCAGGTGTGGTTTGTCACGTTATAAGGTTAAAGTTGGTCAGAATGATGAAATTGATGAATTCACAAAGGAAGGTCCTCCTGCTAAGGTTGTTTGGTATCTTCCAATAATTCCAAGGCTTAAGCGTTTGTTTGCAAATGCAGATGACACTAAAAACCTTAGGTGGCATGCAGATAATAGAAAATGTGATGGACTACTTCGTCATCTTGCTGATTCTTTGAAATGGAAGAATATTGATAAAGAATTTCCTGAATTTGGAAAAGAATCAAGAAACTTAAGACTTGGATTGGCAACTGATGGAATGAATCCCTTTGGAAATTTAAGTAGTAATCATAGTTCATGGCCAGTTTTATTAGTGATTTACAACTTACCTCCTGCTTTGTGTATGAGCGCAAATACATGATGTTATCTATGATGATCTCTGGTCCAAAACAACCTAGAAATGACATAGATGTTTATCTTAATCCGCTGATTGAAGATTTGAAGTTATTGTGGAATGAAGGGGTTGATGTGTTTGACGCGTTTAAGAATGAATCTTTCCGATTGCATGCAATGTTGTTTTGTACTAACAATGACTTCCCTGCATATGGGAACTTGTCAGGTTATAGTGTGAAAGGACATAGAGCATGTTCAATATGTCAAGACAAGACATCTTATGAGCAGTTGAAACACGTAAGAAAAATCGTGTATCTTGGGCATCGTAGATTTCTAAAGAAAATATCATCCGTATCGTAGATTGAAAAAAGCTTTTAACGGATACCAAGAACATTTAAGTGGTGTTGAAATTTATGAAAAAATAAAAAATGTTAATGTGACTTTTGGAAAAATGAAGAAGAAGCAAACTGTGAGTGAAATATGGAAGAAGAGATCAATCTTTTTTTATCTTCCGTATTGGTGTAAGTTAGATGTCAGACACTCTCTAGACGTAATGCACGTAGAAAAGAATGTGTGTGACAGTCTAATAGGAACACTTCTGAACATTTAAGGCAAAACAAAGGATGGTGTGAATGCACGCCTGGATTTGATTGAGATGAATATACGAGAGGAATTGGCACCGATAGAAGTTGGTAAACGTACATACTTGCCTGCAGCGTGTTACACTTTGTCAAAGAAAGAGAAAAAAAAAATTTTGTGAATGTCTTAAAGGTGTTAAGGTACCACAAGGCTACTCTTCAAATGTGAAGAGTCTTGTATCTATGAATGATTTGAAACTAATTGGCTTAAAATCACATGATTGTCACGTTCTAATGTACCAATTACTACCGGTGGCTATTCGTGGAATTTTGCCAAAAAATGTTAGGCATACAATCACTCGACTATGTTCATTTTTCAATTCCATATGTAGTAAAGAGATTGACTCTCAGAAGTTGGATTGAAGAAGAAATAATTGTTATCTTGTGTCAACTCAAGATGTTTTTGTTAGAATATGTATGGCTTTAAACTAGAGAGGGGTTGAATGGTTTAAAGAGGGTTTTCGCAAACTTTTCGAGATAGAATGAAATTCTTTGCAAGAAACCAGATTTAGGAATTCAGTTTGCCAAGAACAAAGCTCAAAACAGAAAAGCAACAAAAAAACAATTGGTTGTTTCGCAGAAACAATCAGTTGTTTATACCAGTAAAAATAACAACAATTGAAATTAAAGAGTTTAAGGAAGAGAGAAATGCACAAACGGTTTATACTAGTTCACTCTTAACCCAAGAGCTACATCCAGTTTCCCAGAAACCACTGGGGAATCCACTAGGTAATCAAATCTAGATTACATACACACACCACCAAAGAAGTGACCTCGATCCCCTCAAGACACACACTTCCTTTGGCTCAGCACATACACCACCAAGAATGTTAATCTTGACAACCTCAAGAGCACACAACCCTCTTGGCTTTACAACACCAGAATGTACACAAATCACAGAACGAATTACACTGTTACAGAATCAACTGAAATCAATACAGAGTAATCCTATTCCATTTCTCTCCTGAATAACCAAAGCTCAAGTTCAAACTCAAATGCTTCAAAACTCTTTGAAAAACTCAAATATGTTTTTCTTTCTTGTTGTTTGTTATAAAACATTAACAAATATTTATAGTATTCAAATCTTCGTCAAAGCATTTAAAGCAGGAGCGTATTCAATTATGAAATCAATTAAAGCTCTTTTAACAAACAAAACTATTGTTGTTAGGATTCCAAACAAACAATTGATTGAAATAGCAAATCAATTGGTTGTTTGGGTTTGACATCAAGTCAACCATCCAAAATAGTTTTCAAACTTTTTCAAAAACACCTAAGTATAAAACAATCGGTTGTTTCGACAAAACAACAGGTTGTTTTTCACTTAGTTTGAAAAACACTTTAAACTTAAAAGATTTGAAAACACTTAAGCTTTAGATTCAACAAAGAGTGAATTACAAATATAATCTACTCCAGATCCTATTCTAAAGCACACCTGCAACAACAAGCACCTCCAGCCTTCCATCAAACACAAAGGATTTGGATTCTTCAAAGCTTGAACACACTTGATTCAACAGTTTTTTCCTCCATCTTTTTTTGATATTAAGGTACACTTGGTTGTTCATCTTGTAAGAGAAATCAGATTGTGTGGGCCAGTTTATATGCAATGGATGTATCCAGTTGAACGATACATGAAGATTTTGAAGGGATATGTGAAGAATCAATGTCGCCCGAAAGCTTCCATTATTGAAAGATACATTTCAGAAGAATCTATTGAGTTTTGTTCTGAGTACATGTCAAAAGCCAAATGTATAGGAGTTCCTGAAAAAGGTTGGCACTCTCGTAGATTCATAAGTAAATCTTGAAAAGGTGTACATGTCATAAGCAAATCTAGAGAAGAGGTTCTGCAAGCACACTTGTATATCTTGAAACTGATGAGGTGTTACCATACTTAGATACACACAAAGACATTGTCAAATATAAAAATCCAAGACAATCAGAAAAATGGGTGTTAATTGAGCATAACAAAACTTTCATGTCATGGTTTAAGCAACAAATAATGAATGATCCATCAGCATCTGAAACATTAACATGGCTTGCAAACGGTCTCAAATTTGATGTTTTATGTTGTTCTGTCTATGAAGTAAATGGTTGTTTGTTTTACCCAAAGTCTCGATATGATAGGAGTACAATGCAAAATAGCGAAGTCACTTTGGAGGCAGAGTCTATGCAGTTTTCAACTGCAAAAGATCAAAATCCTGTTGTGGGATCAATGCCTTATTATGGTGTCATAGTACAGATTTGGGAAGTTAATTATACCAAGTTTACTGTACATGTTTTCAAATGCAAGTGGGTTGACAATAAGACTAGTGCCAAATTTGATGAATCAAGAATGACTTTGGTTGACTTTCGAAAGATAGGTTATTATGACGAACCATTCATAATGGCACATCAAGCTTCCCAAGTTTTCTATATCCAAGATCCTACGTCTGACCACTGGTTTGTTGTGCTACATGGAAAAAAAACGACATAATGACCCAGAAGATACAAACAATGACATTTGTGAGATTGAATCACTTACAAGAACGACCATCAATAAAGAGTACGAGGATGTTGCTGATGTTGTACATGCAACTCGAAATGATCATGACGAAGGAATATATATTTGTATGTGCATGTGATTCATGTTTAGTTTTACAATATATAATTTTAATTATATTTCATATTCTTGATGCTTATCATATTTGTTTCATAACAGGAACATGGCAGATGATAAAGTTTCTCGTTCAAAAACTGGTAGAGGACCTACCAGATTAAAGAATATGTTTAAAAAGATAAATAAAGATGACAAAATACCTTTGTCTATTGATATCCACACTGGTGTGGCCACTGAGCAATATGCAAAGAAGTATAGGAGTTATCTCGGAGTATTGTCTCGTGAAAGGATCTCTATCTTAACTGAGTCCTGAGATCACGTGACTGACCACGAGAAAAACATGATTTGACAAGATATTCTGGTATGTAATTGTTTTTACTTTGTTCAATATAAAGTTCTTTTATACTTTGTTCTTGTTTATGAACTAATTCTTTCAAATAATGTAGACGTATTACAAAATCCCGAATGTGGAAACCTTGAAAGCGAAGGTTCTTTCTGATGTGGGTGTCAAGTTTTGTCAGTTCAAATGAAAATTGACAACAGATTATATATATGGTAAAAGGAAAGAAGAAAATCCTTGTACAAAATATGCATCCCTTGATGAAGAAACTTGGCAACAGTTTGTGCAAACTCGACAAACTGAAAAATGGCAGGTTAATATCACTTTTATATTTGAATATAGTTTATATTAACGTATTATTAAATTTTGAATGTTATGATAGGAGGTTCGGAACAAAGCAAAAGTCAGTCAGACACATAATAATACCCCACACTTATTGTCCCGTGGTGGTTATAAGTTGTTAGAGCTGAAGATGCTTGAAAAAAATATTAAAGCACGTTCTACTTCCATTGAGGAAATGAATAGTGTAGATTCTTTGAGGCCTCCATCCCTACCACCTCGACATGAGATGTGGAAGGTTGCCCGTATAAACCCATTAGGGACATGGAGTTCTAAGTCTACAAAACAAACAGTTGAACGAATTGTAAGAAATATGTTTTCTATGTGTTATTTAAATTCAATGTGTTGAAGTTTGACTAATTCTTTTCATTTGTTTTAGGATTCTCTTGCTGAGCAATCAACATAGGGGACTTTTAATCCATGTGGTCGCAATAATATTCTTAATGTTGCTCTCGGACGACCTAAGCACCCTGGACGTGTTCGTGTAGCTAGATATGGGGTTGGGATTCGCTCATACTTTGGACCTTCATCACATATCAAGGAACAATCGTCCAATCAACCTAGACAAGAGTATTTACTACAATTACGTGAGCAGTTAAAGGCTGAGGTAACTCAAGAGCTTAAAGAAAGCTTCATGGAGGAGTTTAATGTGCGAATGGAAATGGGGTTCAAAAAGCGGTGGGAGGGTTTATGAGTCTCTCAATAACCACCTACTATGGTAGAACATGAACCAGCTCCGCCTCCTATTAAGAAAGTCAGTACTAAAGGGAGTTGTTCGGCAGTTGATTTATCGGGGGATGACTTTGGCTCAACTAGCGAATGCGAGTTATATGTTGAGTGTAATTCTTTGACCCGATTCGTTGCCTTGGGTAAGTGTTATGAAGGGGTCACAATGTTACACAATGTGTCTCTTCCTTCTAATTTCATGAAGGTCACGATGGAGAAGGTCCTTTATGGTGATCTTGCAGTTCTTGTGCCGACATCAGAGGTCACAATTGTAGCAGAGGCATTACATACTTTCGTTGCTTGGCCTAGACATCTCGTCAGACCTATAAACTCTATGATATATCTTTGCATTAATACAAATAGAATTATATATCAAATATATTACATTCTAACTAATTTAAGTATTTGTTTGTTTGTTGATGAGTAGTAGGAACCTAAGACAAAATTGCCTTTGCAAAAGAAGAAAATATTCTCCATTGATGATCATGTGGCGGCATTGGTGGAAGTTGCTACAAAATTAGATACAACCGTCTTAGAGGTTCCATGGGATGCCAATGTTTTTGGAAGGCATAGTAGTCTACCGTTGTACGTTCACATGTCTGATTTGTTGGTTGCAACCAGAGATCAAGAGATCAACGTAACAGTTCTGCAATTATGGATGATGTAAGTTCAAATATTAAAATCTTTATACTTTTGATTTATTAAATATATTAGTACTAACTTATTGAAATTTAGGTATCTGTTTGGATTATGCTTTGATGAGGGGAAACACAATATATATGGGTTTTTAGACCCTCAAATCATTCAATTAATTGGAAACAAGAAGTCGGAAACACAAACATACATCACCACTGCCTTAAAGAATGGTGGAAAACACATTTATTTTGCTTCGTACATCCATGAGTAAGTTCTTATTTATTAAATAAGTTTTAATAAATTATTGAAATAAGAGAAAGTAATTAACTGATTTGTTATACAGGCGTCATTGACAACTATTGATCATATCTATTCAAGATCATACCGTTGCATGGTTTTGCTTCTTGCATAAAAAACCCCCTACCTATTTTAAAAACATTATAGATAGGTACAACAGTTTCATTTAACATTTATTATTACTTATACATTATATAATGTTATGTATTATGAAATCTTATTATTTTAGTGCTTACTCTGAATATAATATGTTGTGTGGGAGGAGAACTTCAAACGCACAAAAACTCACTTAGATGTACCTTAAGGTATTTAGAGTATATTTGTTCACTCAGTTTAATGTGTTTCACTCATTCATTTAAGACATTTATTTTCACATGCAGCCCAACAGGCAATCTGGAAATTATGAGTGCGGTTATTATGTTATGCAGTGGATGTTGACTATTTTGCAAGCTGAAATTAAGAAAGGTTGGGATAAGGTAATACCTCAATACAATAAACACTTTAAAATTTGGGATTTATTATTCATGCACTAATTCAAAAAATTTCAAATGTCACAGTTGTTCAACGACCAACACCCGCTAGATTCAGAAACATTGGAGTATGTGAGAACAACATGGTCAAAGTATTTGTAACCATGTATAACACCCTAGATTAGATAAATCATTAGAATGACAAACTTTTTCATATATTAGCAAAACTTTTTTGTATAATGTTATAATTTGTTGTATGTAATTTTTATATTTAAATTATGATTTTAAATGTTTTGATTTTTTGGAATTGAAAATTTTATACAGGTTTGAGATTTTTAATTATTTTTTTTTCAATACCTACATATAACGACGGTTCCATTGGAACTGTCTTTAAAAGAACCTACTTACAACGACGGTTCCATTGGAACCGTCTTTAAAAAGAACCTACTTACAACGACGGTTCCTGTGGGAACCGTCTTTAAAAGTCCCTTAATTTTTTTTAAAAAAAAAATTAGAAGTCACTTTTAATGACCTACAACCGTCTTTATAAGTCTTAGTTTTAACGACGGTTCTTCAACCGTCTTGAAAAACCTTTTTTAACGACGCCCGTAATAACGACGGTTCTGGAACCGTCTTTAAATGTTGATTTTAACCGTCGTTAATCTACCTTTTTGTAATAGTGATTGAAGGAACTGGGTGTTTGTAGACAGAGAAGGAGCTGGGAAACACATTGTAGTAGGAGCTAAGAAGGTGCTCATCAGATCCATCACATTGAAATGTCTTTCAAAACATTTCGGTCAAATTCATTCCTCTTCCATCACATTTTAATGTCTTTCAAACCAAAACAACTAAACTCTCACCTCAATTTGATAACCACTATTTTGTACATCTTTCTCTCTTTTTCTTTACAATTAGAATGTTTACTCTCTCTAATAATAATACCTTTAAAAACAAGTCTTCAAAGTGATTATATAGTTGTCTTAAACATCATTTTCTTTATATTAGAATGACTTTGCATGCTATATTAGAGAATTAAGTGAAAGTCTACATGCTATATTAGATATTTTTAATTATTTAGTGTTCCATGTGTTGTGCAATATAATGATTTGGTACACTTGTTTGATTACTTGTTGAGTCCTTGTTCTACAATGGAAAACTTTATTAGTTTCAAATTGTTATTTATGCCTTTATTTGAGTTAGTCGGGGATATTTAGTATTTCTTTTTCTAAATATGAGACTAGATATATTTGAATAAAATTGTCATTTTCTCTGTCTCCTTTGTTTTTTTTTCAATTAATATTGTTGTTAGCACTTCTTTTTTCTTTTTCAGATGCGATTGTTCATTTATTGGTATATAATTTCATTAATTAAAATTCAATAGATTTCAAATTGATTCCTTTGGTATTGCTAAAAATGAAATTGATAATCGGACTAACATTCTTGATCTAGCTTCAGCTTTTGGTTTGTTCTTGAAAAAGAGTCATTGTCTTGCAGGCATTTCTTAAGTTGGGAGGATTATTAATTCTTTTCGACACAGGAGTTGTACTATATGCATTCAAAATTGCGAGGGGTTAAGAGTTTATCATATGTTCTCATTTTGGTTTGGAAAGTTTATCTTTATGAATAGTCTTTATGAATAGACTTTTGAAGTTTCATAATTTGTTATGATATAGATATTGTAATTGTGGTCCAGGCTCAGACTCTTTTTAAGGAGGTCAAGAAGTACAATTGAATTACTAAATAATGTTGGGACGCTTCAGTTTTTGAAAGGATTCAAGCTTGATTTTTTTTTAGTTGTAACTTATATGTTGTTCATTTTTCTCAACATAACAATGGTTGGATAGTTGAATTTAGAAATGGAAAATATTCACTTTATTATTCAATAATGAGAATATAATGCTACTATAAGGACTATTTAACAAAATTGTTTGAGAGAATGTAGTTCGTAGGTTCTGCATATCATCCATATGTACAGACTTTGGTTTATTTTGAATAAACTTCTCCAGTTTTTTGTTTTTATATTAACTTGTTCAAAAGCTTTTTTTAATTTTTTTTTTGCGTAAGGTAGTCTTAAGCTTATTAAAAATCTTAGTGCATTTTTCTTTTTATTTTTTTTCTCTTGTAAGTGTTTACAAAAAAAATTATTCAAACAGACCTTTAGTAAAGACTATTTCCTTTCCTAGGCGGCTAATATTAATTGAGTGCAACTACTTAGACACACAAATAGCCATATATGTATTCATATCTGGATTAAAATTCTAGTCAATGTAGAATAGGTTCCATTTTAGATATAAGTAAATCTGCATTAGCAAAAAAAAACATTATCTAAGTTTTTTTAAATGATAGCTTTGTTTATTTTCATAAATTTTGTTTGATAAAAGTTATCAATATAATAAATTTACTTGTCACTAAATGGATCTTAATGAATAAGATAAAATATGTATTTCTTATATCAATATAAATATTTGGTATTAATATGAAATTGTACCGACCCGTCCTCTGGCGTTGACCAAAGTCAACACTTGGTGGGACCCATCAGGGGCACAATGGGATGAGAAGGGAGACGGCCAGGTCTCGGGCATTGACCAGACCCCGGGCGTTGATCGGCCTCGGGAGTTGACTGGCCTCGGGAGTTGACCGGCCTCGGGCGTTGACTGGGTTCGGACCAAGAAGTGCTTACAGTTGGGTAGTGCCACCCCCCGATACCCACGGGTAGGAGTGACCATGGAGGGGGCGGCCAGGTAGGAGGTGGCACGGTAGGGGCGTGGAGGCCTCGGGCCTCGGTACCTCAGAAGAGTAATAATAGAAGAGGAAGGTGGCTCCAAAGCCATACTCCCAGTACCAATAGGGAGAGACCCGACTTGCGAAGTACCTATGCATGAGGCATGGGAACGCGGCAGTACGCGCCACCTCTAAAGAACCACTGGGACAGATACGACCCAGGAGAGGACCACGTCCCAGGGGGTAATCTGCATACATGGTACGTAAGAAGGGCAGAAATACTCTTAAGGCGAGTGACTAGAAGCTGGGGCGCATGAGTTGGCACCCAGGTAGTCACCCCCCGCGCAAGATGCACTTCGAGAAGGGGAACTTACACACTGGGATTTCCCTAAGTTGCGTTACAGTGCCGTAAGGCCACCCGCGTAGAGTTACACTTAAGTTAGAAAGAGACACGTGGCAGAAGCACTGACAAGGTATAAAAGCTCTCGTTGCCAGGAGTTTAAGGTACGTTCTATTCATTTGACGCTTACACACTGTATGCACGAGTGACTTGAGAATGAGAGAGAAATCAGTTAGAATTCAGTTATGCATCTTCTGAACACTGAGTCTGTGGTGTTCTGATACGGAGGTGCACGGTGTTTTCTGCCAGTACTGACTTTAGTGTCGGAGTGCAAACGGCCGCGAGGGCGCCCTTTGTTCTCTCTGTTTCAGGTGTTCACGACGGCGAAGGGTGGAGATTTGGAGCAAAGATGAAGGAGTCCTTGATACGCAGCTGGAAGCTACGCACGAAGAACAATCAAGTCAACCGGCAGGAACAAAAATTATACCTATATAGTATTATGAAACCTTGGAAAGTAAATAAAAAAAAGTTGAAGGGTAGTAATGTATTAATGTTAGGTGGTAGAAGAAAAACAAAGGATCTAAGAAAATCTTTGGACTATTTTAGTTCAACATTTTTATTATTTATCACCTACTTTTTTTATATATACACCTCCTAAAAGTAATGGGGTTTTCAAACCGCCAAAAATAACGGGGGTTTCAAAATCGTCGAGAATAGCGGGGGTTTCAAAACCTTCGAAAAGTGATTATTTTCCAGAGGTTTGTAGAAATTGCGGTAATCACTTAGCGACGCTGGATCTTCCAGGGAAAAAGCAAACAACGGGTAATGCACTTAAAGAGGGTTAAAACCACCGGTAACACCAAATATAACCTCCGTTAAAATTATTTTCTTTTGAAGTGATATTAGCTAAGAAAAATCATGAATTATGTGAGGCTTGAACTTTGGAGCCCGTAGGTGAGTCATTGTTAATATAAGTTTACTTTCACCACATATACATAGACTCACCAAATAACAGAAATGACCAGAGAATTAAGGTTGGCATACTACATATACTTAAAGTTTATTTAGTTTTTTTCATAGGATCAAAATTCAAATCCAAATAATTTGTTTATGCTATAAAACATTATATTTGTTCACCTTTAATATTTTTTGTCTGTTTAATTAGTGGAAAGAAAAAAAAATCACACTAGATTTCTTGTTTACTACTATGAAAGTTGTAGAAATATGGCCATATTTCAAAGAGATGCAATTTGTTATCATATTTTTGGGAACCATTCTATTGTTTGAATATGTCTTTATGATCCTCTCATTTTCTTAACTTCAAATTATTTATTATTTATTTCAAGCCCCAGATCTTGGAAATGATGCTCCATCACTTAATCAAGTAATAGGATCAAGTGTTGGAAGCAAAACTAACGAAGGAAGATGAGGAAGCAAAACTGATTAAGGATATGGGATGAAGATCTTAAAATAGTTGTAATAGTCTATTATGATATTTAAAAATATTGTGTGTTTTCCTTGGTGTACTTTTGAACAATTATGTATCAATTTAATTCTATTTTTCAATGCAATGAATAAATGTTTATAACTTTCTATAGTATTTAATTTTTTCATTATGAAAACATATTTAATTAAATGGTATTATAATTAAATATGTTTAGTTGTTTAATTATGCAAATAAATTTATTAAATGACGAGATTATAAAAACTAGTGGTTAAATCCCATTTATTTAGTATTCAAATTATATTAATATTTACAATTTTATTATAATATTGACAGTTAAAAACGTTACATTATACGGTATATAATGGCATTTACATGCGTTGTGTTTTGCGTTGAAATCATTTTTAATGAAATAAATTGCAACAATTTTGACTGACATTAATTACATACAAAAACAATCACTTTATACAAAACACAAAGTGGTGAGGGTTGCGGTGGCTCGCATAAGATCACCATATTAAACTTTGTGGCGAGTGGTTCTATGGCAGTATGAGGAACCACCACACGTATATATTGTGACATTTATAAATGTCACTTTATACGAAAATAACCATCACTACATACACGGTTTTTTGTAGTGATTCCCCATTGAGTTCTGACGTTCTGATCAATAAAAGTTTCATTTTAGAATTATCTATTATAGTTGTTTTAATCTTCTGATCTCTTGGAAAACTGATTTTTGTGAGAGACTGTACTTGAACGCATAATTAAGAGTCTTGGGCGCATGATTCAAGAGAGAGAAGAGAAACATCCTATGATTACACCCATGAATAAGAGTGGGGTATTGAATGTTGAACATAGGCTTTGATGTCTCCAAATCCATGAAGATTGGTTGAAGGCTTTGTTGATGCTTATGTGTGTGAGTTTTGGGTAGTTTGAATTTCTAATCCACTCATAGAATTGATCCAAGGTTGTTTGATTTTAATCCTTTTGAAAAATATGTGTTTTCAAAGAGAAACAGAAAAATAACCAGTTGTTTTATCGTTTCAACTAGTTGTTTTACACTTAGTGTTTTTGAAAGGATTTGAAACTGGTTTGACTTTGATTGACTTTGCTGTCAAACCAATTCAACTAGTTGTTTCGATAAAACAATCGATTGTTTTTTGAAAATCCTTAACAAAATTCAGTTTAACTGATTTAATCAGTTTTGTTTGTTTTAAAACTAATTTGGCTTTTGCATTAAATGTTTTTAACAATTGATTGGAGTATAAATAAGTGGTTATACGCTCCTGGTTGTTATGGATTCAAAGTAACACTTTCAAAATCATTTTTTCCAAAATTGCTTCAAACTTTGGATATTTTCTAAGAGTGGAATAGGATTGGGTCTTGTATTTTGAACTTTGATCCTTTGATTTACCCATGTGTATTCTATTCCCTTCTTCCTTGATAATTGTATTTTTGTACCGGTGTTGCCAAGAAGTGTTGTATGTTCTTGAGGGGATCCAAATCAACATTCTTGGTGTGGTTTTTGACAAGGAGTGGCCTGTGTTCTTGAGGGGTTCAAGATCATCACTCTTGGTGTGTGTAGCTTGTAATCTAGGGTTGATTACATAGTATATTCTCAGTGGTTTCTGAGGACTGAATGTAGCTCAGGTGTTAAGTGAACCAGTATAAACATTTTGTGTGAATCTTTCTATCCTTACACTCTTTAAACTGCTTTAACTTTGTTTTTATAAACTACTGGTAAAAGCAACTGATTGTTTCGTAAAAACAACAGGTTGATTTTCTGCATCAAGCAACAGTTTTTTATATTGCTGGACAGATTTTCCATTGATTAATTATTCATAGCTTTTCACTCTACCTTCAATACTTGCGAAAATATTTAAAAAACAATTCACCCCCCTCTTGTTTTAGCCCTATAATTCTAAAATTGAATACATAAGTAGACACATGTTTTGCTGATAAGATTCGGTTGAATTGGATTAATGCATGTTTGATTTAGTTTAACCCTGTGTGAGAATTGAAGGGTCATAATCTTTAGATAACATGTGAGGAACTCATTGGGAAGGAACTTGCGAGTCAACCTACATTCTCTACTATTTTAAATTCATCTTTTATATTTTTCCTGCTTAATAATCACATCCCCTTTCCTTTACTATTATTGCTAATTTTCATTGCTTGCAAATGTGTTTTGCATTTTTCTCAATGAACTCATTATTGGATTCATTGGGAGACGACTTGGGGTCATCTGACCTTGTCTATATTATCATCTCTTTAGTGTTAGACAATTTATCACCTCATTAGATGGTTTACGCTGGAATCTTTTAATTTGATTGCTAAACGACAACCATCAACCATTTGAGTATGTTTGAGCAAATCTGTGGGGTCCAAAACAAACTCATAATCTTAGAGGAGGGTCTTACTTTTCACTATTATGTTTCTCGATGAAGGTGTGGATATACATCTTGAAAAGTAAAGTTTAAACTTTTTTTAAGGTTTAAGGAGCAGTACACCGTGGTTATAATTCAACAAATAACCAAATTGAGAGTGCTTAATACTAAAATATTAAAATTTATTTTATATAATTTAAGTGAGTTTTGTAGGAATGAAATGATAAAAGGGCATAAGTCAATTACAAATACTTCTAAGTAAAATGACCTTGCTTAAAGGATGAATAAAACCATTTTTGTAGCTAGTGAGATGCATGCTACTAGGAGATGGTTTGCCTAAGCAATTTTGGGGGTGAAACTGCAAATATTGTTGTCTATCTAAAAAATATATGTCCATCACTTACCTGAATTTCAAGACTCCTATGAAGGTGTGGAATGGAAGACCGAAAAATTATTTTGACACATTGACATTTGCAGATGTTAAGAAAGATAAGTTGGAAGCTTAGGCAGAGAAGTGTATCTTCATGGAATACACTAAAGGACTAAATGCCTATAATTAAGATTTCAAGGTTAGAACTTGAGAATAAAAATGTTTCATAAGCAAGGATGTCATATGCAATGAGACATGAATGAGGAAGATGTGCGAGAATCTAGAGAAGAACAAGGAGAAAACACAATTTGAGGTGGAATATCCTGAATTTTTAGATTAGACTGTATAGAGGGGTCAGACTGTGCATCGGGTAACGAGTGCCAATCATCAACTTCTCAGTCTTAGAGGTCAGAACATGTCAACTTTGACTTCAATCATTAGCATACACATGATAGTGAAAGGAGAAAGATTAAATGAAGATAAATTTTTGGGTATGACAATCTCATTTGTTATGCTTTTAATACAACTGTAGAGGTAAACAATTTAGAACCAAGAAACTTTAGGGGGATATAGAAGAGTATAGAAGGCCAATAATGGTATCATGCTATCGAGGAAGAGCTTGAATCTGTTAAGAAGAATGAGTGTTAAAGAAAAGGAAGAACTACTAGGTATGGAGAAGGAAAGATTCTATTGAAGACTAGTGGCAAAAGGCTTTTCACAAGTAGACATAATTAATTATAATGACATTATCTCACCTAGTAAAACACTATTGGATAAGGATTTTAGTGTCAAATATAAATTAATCTAATATGGAGTTTGAGTAATTGGATGTAAAGACAACTTTCTTACGTGAAGAATTGGAGGAGAATGTCTACATACAATAACTTAAGAGGATTTTTGAGGATGAGGAAATGTCTAGAGGATTTTTGAGGATGAGGAAAAGTACATCTCTTGAAAAAAAAATGATATACGGCTTGAAATAAATTCCATGCAAGTAGTATAAGAAATTCAACTATTTCTTGCGAAGGATGTAGTTTACGATAAATGTATTTACATTTAAAAAAAAGAATAAATATGTGTGTTTTTCTTACTCGGGTACTTATACAATATTTTTATAGCCAAATGGTATAACGATAAAATTAGAAGGCTAAAAAGAAAAAGGTTTGAATTTAAGATTAAATATCTTGGATCTATGAGGGGTATATGATGTATATACGCAGGCATCTAATGACAGGGGAGTCGTGTTTATCTCAGGAAGGCTACTTGAATAAGCTTGTGCAAATGTTTAGGATTTATTAATATAAACAATTGGGTACATCTTTGGAGCATCACATAAAACTCTATGTTACCCAAGCTCTTATCTTGAAGAAGAAAAGAGGGAGAGGAAGACTATTCCATATGCTAGTGAGTAGGGAGTATCATGTATGAGATGATTTGTAGCAAACTAGATTTCACTTATGTTGTTAGTGTTGCTAGAAAGTTTATGGTCAATCTTGGATGTGGTTATTTGGGAGTAGGGATGGCAATGCGGACAGGTTATGCGGGCCACCCTACTACTTGTTATAAAACAAGTGCATGATGAGTTGGACATTTAAGCCTGTTAACTTCGTGTAAGGCACAACCCACATGGGCCAAGTGCCGGTCGGCGTGCCCCACCTAGCAATTTGCATTAATATTTTTTTTTTAATCTTTTATTGTTCTAAATTATTTGTTGTGTTTAAATATGACTAAATATTTTTCATTCATTATTTTTTTAATCAATATGATATATTTACAAGTACAACTCTAAATTTGATTTTATAGTCTATTTTAATATTTTTTTTTATAGTATTCTTCCTTATTTACTTGTAGTAAATAATTAATATTTGACTTTTTCTTTTAAGTGTTATAGTTGCAGTGAATCTTCATTTTTATAAGATACTCAAATTCGGAATTACAATATTAGGAAGGACTTTGTTGGTATTTTTTCAACTTGTTTTAAAATTTATGTGAGTTGAACCGCAAATTCGAAATTATGTGGAACAATCAAACCTATGAATCTGCAAGTCTTATACGGATCAACCAACCCGACTTGTTTTTTACGAGCCAAATGCAGGACATGCCAAGAAAGGTGCAAGGTGGCATCGTGTTGCTACTCTTATTGGGGGAAACTTTAAAGTGACTGTTGTGATATTTGATAAAATAATATCATTTAGTCTAGTGTATGAACAGTCAAGTTACCGAGAGGCTTATAGATGATGGATATGAGAAAGTCACTCTCTAGGGACGTTAAGATATTTGATAATATAATATCATTTAGTTTTGTGTATAAGCCATTGACTTGGTAGGGAAGTTACCAAAGGGCCTCTAGATGCAAATTATGTAGGGAATGTAAATATGAGAAAGTCACTTTCTAGGTATATGTGTTTGCAACATTACAATTTATCTTAAGGAAAATTTACAATTTTTGTACTATATTATGTTCATAAAGGGGATAATTCTATAGTTGAAAGGGATGATATGAGACTTGGTTATTGTACAAAATCATATGATAATTCTTCATGAGAGATATAGTTAAATGTAAGGAGATCAAAATTGAAAGGATAACTTCTAAAGATAATCCTATAAATGTTTTACAAAATCTTTACTATGATCTAAATTTAAACATTATTTGAGGTTAACCTGTAACAATTTAAAGTCATGAATAGAGCTTTGAAGATGACTTTAAATCATAATTGGATAAAAACATAAAAGTTATCATAAACATGTTGAAATTAAAACCAAAAAAATAGTAGAATTCATTATGATAAAAAAAAGTTAAATATAGCTAATTTAACTTTAGAATCTACGCAATTATTTAAAGTTTATAATTGAATAATTGATAAGTTTGAAAACAATACTAACATGACAATTTGCAATGTCCAATGAATAATTTTAAGTCTACATATTCTTATAATGGTAGCAAATAATGTAACTAATTTGGATGTATATTGTCACTTAAGTTAGAGTGAATTGTAACTTACAACCTTTGATTGTAGGAGAGCATTTAGTCGTTAATGGGAAGCATTGAAATTAGCTGAGATTGCTTAAAAATAAGTATAGTCCCATTTTATTAAATCTTTGTTCTTCTGGTACTTATTTTCTATAAAACTTGTTTTCTTTTTGTAAATTATAAGTTATTTTAGTTTTATCTTAAATTTGATTTAAAATTTAAATGAATTTAAAAATATGAAAATAATCTAATTAACAATTACTAAACACTAAGTTAATAACAATGGTTATAAATTTCTTTGTCGATAGTAGTGACTAAACTATAGAGGAAGGAGGTGTCTCAATAATTTCTTTAACATGTGATGTGACATTAGATGGACCAATTGTTATACTTTTATCTGTTGGACTATATTTCCTAAGAACCCTACCTTTGTTTACGTTCCACCATTTTTCTGCTTGATTTTCAGTGAACCTTCTTTTACTGCATCCAAATAATTGAAAAAAAAACAGTAAAAGGAAAAATGTTAAAGAAAAAAGACAAAAACAAAATATATTGGAGACAAAAAACAAAATAAAACATCAATAATTATTTTCTTTTATATGATCAATTGCATTATTTAAATAGTGTCAACATGTTATCTAAAACTATCATCTTCTAGTAATTTAACGTTTAATAGTTTTATCTAATTTAATAGTGAATTAGACTAAACATTACTTATTAAATCTAAGAAAATAATTGTGCAATGGAGTTTTCTATTTTACCTTTTTTCTCTTAATTTAACAAAATAAATGCTTGTCTTAATTATTTAAAAACTAAATAATACATAAAGGTAACATAGAAAAAATAATAATAAATAACTTTGAACAATTTCTTCAGAACTCAAACTGATAAAAAAAATTAAAATAAAGTAATCAAATGATCAAAAACATTGATAAAATAAGTTCCATCCAAGGTAATAATAATCAAAGTTTCAATTTTAACATGGAAATAATCAAATGAAAACATTGATAAAAGAAATGGAGTAAACATGTTCCATCCAAGGTAATAATAATCAAAGTTTCTCCATCTTAAATGTATATTACCCAGAAATATAAAAAAAAAAAATAGACAACTTAAATTTCCATTTGCGTGTTACCAATTGAAACCATATATATGGCAAAAGGTATATATATTTTATGTGCATAATCATCCCTAATTGAATTTTAGAAAAATATTCCTATATTGAGATCAATATACAACTAATTTTATGAAATTTAGGGACTCTTTTGAAAAAGTATATACCAAAACCAAACTGAAATAAAAATTGAAAGATGTAACTTACCTGAATTTAACTCGTTTAAATTTTTTGGTACCATCAGACTGTAACATGAGAATCACATAAACTCCACGATCAAATTTTTCAATAACTTGTACTTCTCCCTGTTTTCCGTGTCGTGAAGATCTTGAACCCTTGTTGGAGTTTTCTGAAGGCATTGTTTTACCAATAGTAGAAGCATACGAACCAATACAATTTTGAAAGACATGTTCTTGTTCCTGAGATTCATCAACTCCTGCAACCTTAACATTCTCCTCTACTCTATTATCATCTGACATTTCAGAAACATCACTAGCTGAGGAAATTGAACGAGGTGCATTTTGGTGTTCAATTTCTGACTTTGTTGGTTCATCACTTTCTCTGAGAGAGTTTCCTCTATCTTCACAATGGTTAACTTCTATGGCATGAACCCTTTCATCTAGTTCGTGTTCATGCATGTTGGAAGTGCTGGTATCTGAAGTAGGTTTATTTTGTTGTATAGAGTTCAACTTTGATTTATTTCTTTCTTCATCATGATCCACATTTTGTTGCTTAGGCTCTAAGTTTGATCTTTTACTTTTTTCAAGTTCATCTTCACTAGGTTTGGCTTCTGTAGCATCCACATTTTCTTCAGCTTGTAATTTGGAAGAGTCATTATTTGAGGGAGGTATATCAGATGCAATTTTTGGCTTAATCTCCAACTTTGGTGATGAACATATTTCAGATTCTGAAGTTTTTTTAAGAAAATCTTTAACTCGAATAAGTACATTTCTCAAATTCCGACTTTCTGAAATTTCTCTAGGCAAATTGTCAGTCATTTCCTTCATCTAAACAAAACCAAAGACAAGAAATTTAGATAACTTCATTGAACAATAATAAATATTAATTTATATTTTTTTTCATTTGATATTTTCCTGTCATAAACAGGCTGTGTATAGAAGTTTTGGGACCAAAGCTTTCATGAAAATTTAATATAATAATATGAATTATCAATTCATATTTCAAGCCTTTTAACCTGGAAAATAACTCATCAAACTTTTATATTATAAAAATGGATTACAAGAATTATGTCATTGCCACAGACATTAAACTTTTATTTATAATCTAAAGAAAAATAAAAATATACGAGGAAATATGAAAATATTCTTGACATTATTTTCCTTCATATTAAACCTATTATCATTACTTTATTCCTTACATTATATTTTCTTAAAATATTAATAATAAGAGTGACAATGCGAACGGTCCACCCAACTTTAGGAATGTGGGCTCATTTCACTCTTCCGCCTTGCATAAGAAGTAACCCGCGGGCTAGTCCACATAAGAATTTTTTTTATTAAAAAAATAAAATTTCATTAATTATAAAAAAAAAACTTATTCCTACTACTGAAAAATTAAAATTTTATCCGTGTTTCCATTTAATTAAGATAAAAATATAAATTCAAGTACATGAGGGTTGTTAGAAGGCTTGATTAAAAATAATTAAAGTTTTATTTTGCATCTATTTTTTCCTATATATGTATGTAAATGTATAAGAGTATCTTATCAAAGTTTTTTTACAAAATATTTTAATGAAGATGACTAATTTTTTAACTACCCTATTGAAATCTTTCATTTATATTATTTTTTATTAACAAATTTTAAATATAAGACTTTACTTAAAACTAAATCCACTATCACTCTTAATACTAACTCCTTTAGATGATTAAAATAAAACATTCATTTTTTTAGTATATTAAATTCAATATTTTTAATACAAGCAAAAAATAATTTATATTCAAACTATTTGCCTTTAGTTTAGTAGTAACAAAATATATATATGATATATATATATTTTTTTTTATCAGCAAATAGCAATGAAATTAAATAAGACCACTTCAGGGTGATATATATATATATATATATATATATATATATATATATATATATATATATATATATATATATTAACCTTGTCCCACTATATATATATTATTTATTCATTTTATATATGCTAATAAAATTGACCTATGATCCTAAAATATAGAATGTAGATACCTGAAACACAGTAGATTCAACAAATTCTTTTGTTACTCTGTGATTAGAAGATTCCACTGCAGCAAGGGCAAAAGCTTCCGTAGCCTTTTTGTTAAGCCTCTTGATTTCCAGATCTTGCATGTCACTTTTTTCCCTTAAACTTTGAATCTAAAGAGAGAATATTCTAAACTTGTTAGTAAGGACAAAGTACATTTTTCCAACAACAAAGGGCACGATTTATAGTATTTACAACAATATTGAAGTTACCTGTTTCTGTAACTTTGAAACTTCTTGATTCAAAATAGTATTTGACCTTCTTAAATTTTCGTTAAGACTTCCTAAAAATCTAGAACTGGCAGGACGAGGAGCGATTTGTCTCACTGTGTTTGTGAATACGGGTCCCGAAAGGGTATGTGAGGTCGGAGTTCGCGGCGGAGTTTGTGGCGGAGTTTGTGGCGGACTAGGTGGTATAATAGGCTTTAAAATACTTTGAAAAGAACTAAGTGAACTTGGAAATGCAACATCTTTCAATTGCACCAGAGATGGAACTAGAGAAGCTCGTACAAAGGATGTAGAATCATCATTACTTTCAGGATTATTATTCTTTATTTCAAGGTATTTCACTGGTTCAGTTATAGGAGTTAAGAGAGTTCTTGCAGATCTTACTATTGCTCCTTGGTTTGATTTTTCCTTTTCATTTATGGAGTTATGAGTAGTAGTAGCCTTTTTTTCTAACTTGGAAGAATCATTTTCATCAAAAACTTTAAGCTTCACATAACAATTATCACACACGCGATGAAGTTTTTCTGGTGTTGCAGTCAATGCTGTTTTGAATGCCCTTTTAGTACTACAAGCATGACAAAAGACCAAACCACAGTGGTGACAATTATGTCTTTTTCTTGTTATACCAAATGCTTGTCGACAACCAGAGCAAAGAGCTTGATCAGCTCCAGAGACCCATTTATGGATGCATATACACGATGTAAAGTTAGAGCCACATGAGATGTTTTCTATAGTCCTATCTTTCAAGGCTATCACCAATGTAGGAGATTTCCTATCTTCTACATCTCCATGCCCTAATCTTCCATTGGCACCCATTCCCCATGTATATAGTTCACCTTTTTTGGTCAAGGCAACGACATGATGTGCTCCACATGATATTTCCTCAACAGTTTCACCAAGCAACTTATCTTGGACTAGAGTAGGTATTTTTCCAATGGACACAGGATTTCCTAATTGACCATGTTCTGTGCCTCCCATGGCAAATATATGACCAGATGTAGTGAGAGCAATAGTCATTGTGTGCCCACATGCAACTTGCTGGAAATTATATTCCACAAGTGGAGCAACACAGGTAGGTTGAAGGTATGTTTCTTTGTTTCCATGACCCAAACAATGTTTATCACCATCACCCCAGGTGAAAAGCTTCCCAGATGAAGCATTTGAACCAGATGGAAATTCAACCTCTATAATAGCTGCTGTGTGCCAAACTCCACATGCAACCTTAACAGTCTTTAGTCCACTCAAAAGTTCTACTTCTTTTGGATACCACACACTCTCTTGATCTCCATGGCCCAAGACACCGAATGCCCCATCACCAAAGGTAAAAAGTTTTCCATCTGAGGTAGCCAATGCCGAATGCCATGTGCCACATGCAACAGACACAACTTCAACTCCTTCTAAAGGGCCATTGACCATTTTTGGCATCCAATGGCTAGCCTCAGAACCATGTCCAAGAAGTCCAACATTATGTGCTCCATCACCCCATGTATAAAGTTCATAGCATTTAGATATAACTCCTGTGTGATACTCTCCACATGCAACAAAGTCAAAATCAATATCTTCAAGAAACTTAACTTCACGGGGGGAGACAAAATCGTTATCAATTCCATGACCAAGTCTTCCCCCTGATTCTTTTCCCCATGTAAAAACATGTCCTTGCTTAGTTACTACAGCAATGTGGTGTGCACCAGTTGCAATGTGGCAAACATCTAGAATAACATTTGACTCTAAAGGCTTAGGAATCAACACATCTATCTGAGAAGGAACTTGAGTTGCTATCCCATCAGGTGAAACCCCATTTGACAGAACCTCACCCCATATGTACACATCACGAAATGAGTCTAGGTCATCTTGTTCAGACCCACCGCAAGAGTTACTAGGTATACTTGAGGTACATACCCGACTGCCATCTCCTACACTTGTTCTTGGTTGCATGTTTGCACATTCTAGCCACACAATTGAGCTTGCAAATACAATCAAGACATGGTAGAAATTGAATCAACAAAGCCCTTACCTGGAAACAAGCATTCTGAATCTAGTCAAGTATAAGCTTGGAAACAAGTATATCTCTAGCTCATAGTCCCTGGTTTCACAAAAATAACTCTATAAAAAGTATTCCACAAGACTAATTCAAGCATACGAAGAATTTAAAAATGGCATTCGACTTTTAAAATCAAAGTGATAAGTTGAAACTCATTATGAGGTGCCTTGTATTGAAAAAATATCTTTAAAAGATTGTTAATCATGAGTCTCTTCTAGAATATAATGACAAAAAAGTAATATGTTAAAATTGCATGTTCCTGGTTGTGTCGATAAGAAAATTCCTTCATAATATATATGAAATTCATCATGACATATCTATTTTTCTCCTGTGACTCTGCATGTCTAATGTTGAACGTGAATTTATAAATATCATTGTGATTGTTTAAGGCACATGCTTCATTATATCCAGTGTATAAGCCAGTCTTTGAGAAAAGTAGATTCTCTTTAACTATTCAGGGTCTTGGAATTGTATTCTGCAGTCGGTATCTTTAGAGCATATGTTTTTTGGTTACTCTGTAATGTACTTATGTACAAGCTTATATCAAGAACTACTTTGAAAATAAGATATTTTTTTGGAATGTTACACAGTATAGCATTGGCCTGGCTTAGAACTTTTTGGGTATAAAGGATCTAGTTTCTCTTCTTTTCTTTTGTACATGACTCTCAAATACTCTATTTAATTTAATTTATTATTTATCAATAAAAAAAATTGTGATTGTTTAATAAAAAAATAAACTTTTTTTCCTTGCTTGTTAATTAACTAAGTGTGTCTTTCTTTAGAGGATAGAGTGCATTCAATAAATAGTTGAAATTGAAATTAGATTCCAATTGGTTAAACACCCAAACAACTTAAATTATATTAAAACATGTTTTAACTCAATTTGCTATTACTAAAGTGGAAATAATCTTCAATGAAAGACTAAAGCTTTGTCTAATTTAACCTATATAAAAACCAAGTCACTTGTGCATTTCCTTCTTACAACATGAACCCTAAATAATTGATTTTATCTACCCTTACCCGCTTAATCAAAGCAAAAGCATGTAGCAATATCAATTGAAATTTTGTGCGATTCAATTGACTTTATAAGATGAATCTAACATGTAAGAAACTCTTAACATAATATCCATAAGTTTCATAATATAAAGATAGCTTTAGTGGAACTAACTTGTTCAATATATCATGCTCGGGGTTCGCATATTACCCACATCCCCATCTGAAAAATGGAATGGAAACTCTGAAAGACAAAACACAAGAGACAATAAAAGAATCACATGGATTTTCGTGGCCAAGACTTCATAGATCCTAAATCATTTCACTTCCACTCTCACAAAAATTTGCTCCAATATCTTGATGAAAGTCGTGTAGGTCAAGTATTGAATCTTCGAAGCTCAAAGAAGAACTATATAACCGGTGTGGTATAATTAAAATCTTTCATGCATACATAAAATCATCGATTTTGTTGTTAAAATCAGAAAAAGGGTTATGAAATTGTAGCATTGAGTGAAAAGGGGTTGTGAATTGTGTTAGCAAAAAAGTCATCGGAAAGAATTACAGATCATGAGGGGAAAAGATGATGCGAAATGAAGGGAAAGTAATGGTGAATTTTTAGATTGCTAAATGCAAATAATAAAGTAGTGATTAAATATTGGGCACAACTCTTACATGATATGTTTACCGAGTATCATATTAACTTCATTTTTAAAGCATTATACATGTATATACACACGTGTATGCACTCACAAAGTAATAACCGGTCATTATTTTGTAAAAAATATGAACATTTGAAACTTATATCGTATAATTTATAGACAAATAATTTAAATTGAAAGTTAACAAATTATTATGTAATCACTGAAAACAAGTAAATAACTTTTAATAGACTGTTTATTCAAAGAGTAATTAAAGAAAAAAAAAATCTAAATACTTGAATTAGGGAGAAGATCTAGGTTCAAAGGACTCAAGAAAAGGACGAACAATAAGGTTTGGCAAAAATAAAAAAAGAAGGAAAGATCATTGGTATTGGACAAATACTTATTTAGCTATAGAGATAGTCTCAAACATAATCTACTTAGTACATAATCTATTTAATTATATGATAATGAATGCAATATTATGTTTAAGAAAGACTAATAAATGGTTAAAATTATACCGACACTTTATTATTTATAACTAAAAGAAATGTACTGTACTATTTTTTATTTTAGGTCAGGACAACAATTAAAAAAATGTTCTAGCTGTAAGCAACAGTTTCTTTTATTATTGCGTGGTAAGGTTTACTTTCTTTTTGCTCAAAATATTTAGAAAAAATGTTGCTTATTTATTTCAAGCAACATGTTATAAAAGGTAGACCAACATTAAAATATTATGAGTACTTTAGGTAATATTTTTTAAAGTGTATGTGCTTTTAATAACATTTTAGGTTACATTTTTTTAAATTGTAGGTGTTTTAAATAATATTTTAGGTTACATTTTTTAAATCATAGGTAATTAAGACCACATTTATTAGATGTTGCATTTAATATATCATATAACTTAACTATTCTACTTGGCCAATTTGGCCAATTTCACCTGACTCTATTGATTTCAACACGCTCCAACCTAAACACGTTCCAAAACCTGAAAAACCTCATTCGAATACATGAAAAGCCTTCCAAAACCTATATGTCCCAAATCGCGCCCTTTCAACTCCAAGAATCCAAAAAATCCAAGAAGACTTGTGTTCGTCTGGTCACACCCACTCGTATTCGTGCCCTTCGAAGTTGAAACCTCAACTCTAAAAAATCCAAGAAGACACGTGTACGCTACCTTTTTCCTTCGAGATGATTTTCTCATGGGTTTCTGATACAAACCACCTCAACAAGCAGATGACTAAGGACACAACAAACACTTCACAATTAAGTTAGTCATCTCAGCATACAAGACCAGGCCCCACCAAACCTCAAGAGAGCATCAACAGAAAAAGAATCAAATATAAACCAGAATATCAGATGTTCTTCTTTTCTAGTTTTTTCACAAGACAAGTTTATATAAATAAATTGAGCTCACTGTGGGGGTCCAAATAGAATAATAAGCTAGAGTAGGGTACACTTAGTATATTTTGTGTTGGGTTCAATAGTGTCAAAGTTCAAGAGGGGGGAGGGGGTGAATTGACCTTTTAAAAGTTTCGCGCAAAATCAGATTTTATCACAGTACACAGAAAATAAATCGATTTATTTGGAAATGAACAGATTTATTTTGACACTGTTTTTAAGCCCAGAAAGAACAGATTTATTTTTAATTAAACAAATTCAATTTCTGGCAGATTAACAGATAAGCAAGGATTCGAGTGCAGGGATGAAGAGAAATGAACACACAACAGTTATACTGGTTCACTCAAATGAGCTACATCCAGTCTCACCTAATCCAAGGTGAAATCTACTAAACAAAATGTACCAAACACACTTACACAACCACTGTTCTTGAACCCTACAATAAACTTGGCACACTTGCTGAAAAACACTATTTCAGCACACACACTCTTTAAGAAACCCTATCAAGAAGAGTTTACAATCACACTTTTACAACAAAAGAAATATGAAACGAATACACCTGATAGAGGATGCAGAAATCTGCCTTAGACCAGTAGAACAGATTGCTCAAACAGTAGCAGCACCTCTCACCAAGCCTTAGAACCAAACAAGAATAAGCACACTTTTGATTTTTGAAATCTTTTAAAAACACATGCTAATTCTCTGTAAATCCTTAATTCTCTGATGTAAAACTTATTTTCTCAAATGTATGATTCTTATCTAAACGCAGGAACAAGTTTTCTTTTTATAGAAAAACAACTTATAACAGATTTTCAAAAAACAGTTAAAGCTGTTATAAAAAGAATAGATTGAAAATAAAATGAACATATTTATTTTCAAAAGCAGTTAGTTAGAGAATTTGTTATGTGAAGGAGACTCAGTCAACCATTCTGGTGCAAGAACAAAACGAAAAAACCGTTTAAGATAAACATGGCACCAGATTAAAAAAAATCTATTCATTTACAGATGAACAGATTTATTTTTCAAAACGATAACAAAAAAGACTTAACTATTGAAACACAGTCTTTTTGAAAGAGAGAAGACTTAGTCAAAATACTTGATGCACAAAACCTGATTTTCAAAAGCCTTAGTCAATGCATCAGTTTAAAAAAGAATCTGTTTATTTAGAAAATAACAGATTTATTTTTATGCAGTAAAGGTGTTTTTTGCAAAACATGTGAAAAACAGTTTTAAAAAATTTGTGCTTGATCTTATCACATGGTCAGGGGTTAAGAGGTGAGTTACCCAGCAAAAAGCTTACTCTTAAACAACCTCTAACCTATACCTAAGACGTTCTTAAAGCAAATACAACTATACATGAAATGTACACAAATGGCTTCATCAAACACATGTCTTGAAGGGGCAGCAACCATCTTCAACACTTTGGGCTTGTGCCAAGACTACATTTCATGACAAGTGCACCTAAGATTAAGGTTTTTAATCTAGCTTTTAGAAACTAGGCCTAAGGCGGCGACATTGACCTAGAGTCAACCCCTAGGTCGCCCCTTTCCTTTCCCTTTTCCTCTCTCCTCTCATCTTGCCCACCAAGGCACCCATCTCTTATAAATAGGGTGTCTTGCCTCATGTAATGCACACTTGAATTTGAATTACGAAGAGAAACTCTACTTGAGTGATTAGTGAGATTTGTCTCCTAAATTGTTCTTGGCTCTTATCTTGAGATTAGTGCACCTCAAGTGGCGACTCTTCACCACTTATCTTGGAAGCTTTCTTCATTTTTTCATCATTTCCTTTCCTCCTTTGTGCTACTCTTCTTCCATTTTTTTATGTTTTTCCTTTTTTTCATTTATAATTCGATTCATCTATTATATTTGCTTTCTTTTTTTTTGTTCTTAATTTCGCACCTCCTCATCATCGTCATCACCTTATATTGTGTTTTCTATTTTTCTCTCTAGAAAAGAACTTTCACACTTACTTAAGTTCGTGTCCAATGACAATCTTCTTTGAGTTTATCACCATATTCTATTTAAATAAATAAAAAACAAAGTGAAACCCAAAAAATGTGCAATCCTAAAATCAACTCACATCAATTTTCCTCATTCCTCTCAACCAACCATCTTCTACCACTTCTTCTATTGTTTCTTACTTCCAGATCCCTCTCGAATCTAGACCTCCCAACACATCTTTATCGCGCGTTGTGCTCAATGACGATGTTGTCACCAAAAACAAAGACGATATTCTCAGTCAGGACTTCTTCTAGACTCGTCGAATGATCCCTATTGTTGATATAGCAATTTTGTTTTCTCTTTCGCTCACGTTGTTCCTTTTTATTCCTGGTAGCACTCCGGATTACATTATTCAAGATAATCAACATATTTGGAATGGCTTTGATTACGATAGGGTAATGTATTTCAATTTGATAATGTTGTCGTTTTTGTTTTTGCATTGAATAGAAATTGTAGCTTTTTAGGATTTTGTTTCACAGGATAATACTCCTTGCCCCCAATTTGCTTGAGAAGTTAAACATTACGAAAAGCAAGAGAAGTAGACTAGGTAAAACTATCTTATTGTGCTTTATGACAACTTATTGCCGAGTTTTGTGTTTTTTGTGTTCGTATTTATTATCAAAGTATAAGTTTAAAAATCCATGTACTATCAATTTCTAACTACCCAATGGTGAAATTGCAGACTTTTTCCCTTCAAATAGTGGTGACAGGCTTTCACGCTATTGTGTTGCCTTTAATGAAATTTAGGTACTATATTTTTTTAAATGCGATTTTAACTTCTATGGACCATTTGAATTGGTTTTAGCTTGTCAAAAATCAACCTATTTGGGTTGATAATTGTGTTGCTGATGGGAAAGCTTAATGATGAGGATTAAGGATGGCAAAGCTGGTGAGCCGTGTAGGCAGGTTCGCGATCCGCTAAGAAAAACGCGAGCTTGACTGCCTAGTCCACCCACTAGCCCGTTTAGGTCCGCTCCACATAACCCGCATTCTGTGTGGGTCAAGTGTGGGATGAGGCGGGTTGGTCCGCATAACCTGTATAACTTAAAAGTCTATAAATTTCTTTCCGCACCTTCATATTTTCTTCATGTAGTCTCATATTCTAACAAATTCTAAAGTTGTCCATTCCAAATTCTACAATGTAGAATACCAATTTGTATTTTGGATCGTGTAATCTGAAATATTGTACAATTTAAAACATAAATTTAACTTCTAGATTCTATAACCTCGACAGTCTCTAAATTTCACATTCCATAAATTTTACTCATATCTTACTGTGCATGTTTAGTGAAAATAAAATTGTCAAACCATTTACCTAATTCATCTAAATAGAAAAAAATTAAATTTATTCAAAATTTATATTAAAATTTCATTTTTCATTATTTTAAATAAAAAATATGCGGGTCAACCCTTATGGGGGCGGACCAATAAAATTAGCCCTCATATTCTACGTAGGGTGGGCCAGTTCGCATTGTCATCCCTAATGAGGATGTTGTTGCTTTGTTAAGGTTATGGGTAATGCTCTGCATATCTCAACCAATTCTTGAAGCAACTCACTCCTACATCTGTGGCAGTTTGTTTGAAAAGGTAGTTGCTATGAAAAAGTATGGTTAATTCATGAGTTCTAACTAATATGTATTAATTAATATATAACTAACTTGCATATTATTGCTGATAAAAAAAAAAAAAAACTTGCATATTATCACAAGAGATAAAATGTCTCTTTATCTTCAAAATAATATGAGAACAGATTTAAACAATAACAATTATATCTTTCATCTTCAGAATAATATCACAATAGATAAAAAAATATCTCTTTATCTTTTATCTTAATTACCTTTCCTGGGTCGACCCCTACTTGGGTCGAGGTCCCGAGCATTCCTGTCTAATACACAAGCCCCCTAGGCTTGAGTCGAGCTTGACTAGGCGAAGAGGCTTACGAGAATATAATCTCAACTGAAAACATATAACAGAAAAATATTCTACCTACGGGCACCATTACTCACGGTGCTAACAACAGAAGAGACGTGTACCTTTATTTACGGGTGCTTGCTACTTAACTTATCATATAGAAAACTTCAACTAGCTCAAATATAACAACTACTATCAGACACATGCAGATCAACCCATCTCTATCTCTTAAGCACAAAGTAATAAAGATAACAAGAATGCAACTTAGGTAAAATCTAAACACGAAAAACCGTGGAGTCCTCAACTAACAAAGAACTAACCTTTTGATGAACTATAGACCCATAACTACGACAAGCATATGCTCACTCTCGACTTGCATAGGTGTATCTCGCAAACTTAGCCTGGGGCCATATATCTTGATCTCACCAAGCTTTGTTTCGTAGAGCACCTACTCGACTGATCATCTGATCATTCACTCACCGAGATAGCCTGACTTACCATGCACTAAAACAAACTTAACCATGACATCGACTTGCAAAGCGCCTATAACTCGTTCTTACGCCCAAGCAAGATCAGTCCAGAGGAACTCACCCAAGGCTCGCCCAAGCAAGTTCACTCAAATGAAGTTGGGCGTTTTCTCATCAAACTCGCTTAAGCAAGTAATAACTCACTTAAGTGAGATGCCACTTAGCCCAAGCTCAATTAGGTTAAATAGAAGGAGTGAGGCATAATCCTACAAATCATTGGGAGAACAAAGAAAGATAGAAAACCCTAGAGGAGACATCCATCAAAGAGAAACATCCTGGATCTTCTTTTCTTGCTTTCCATGCTTGTAATGGCTAATGTTCTCGCCGGTTGACTTTCTCACCGATTGACTTGAGTGGAAAGCTTCGCTCCTAACCTGTCTCATCTTGCTTCTATTATGCATCTTCTCGTTGCCCTGGAACGTGGCTCTGTTGGGACAGAGGGGGCTCTACATGTTGATCACACTATGATGATCAAGTCAGTGAGAGCTTACGAAAATAAGATAAGTATTCAATTTCAGTCTAGTATTCAGAAACAACGTCCCTTTACCTAGGGTCTCAAGCCCCTTTTATAGTTTATTTGTTTAACAACTTTCACTCACGAGAATATAATCTCTATTGAAAGCATAAAATAATAACAGAAAACCACCTGCTCACGGGCACAACTTATCTTCAATTGCTAACAACAGGAGAACATTCTTACTATAAGAAATTGTCCATTTACATACCGATTATTACATCCGGATCCGAATTTGTATGTAAAGTGAGCATTACATACAAATATTTACATACGGATTTAATTCAGTATATAAATAGACATTACATACGGATTTTTCCGTATATAAGAATAAAAGTGATTACATGCGGATTTTTCCATATGTAAGCCAAAAGTGATTACATACGGATATTTACATATGGATTTAATTAAGTATGTAAATAGACGTTACATACAACTTTTCCGTATGTAAGCCAAAAAAGATTACATACGGATTTAATCAGTATGTAATTTTGGCACCATGAAGCGGGATTAATTACATAAGAATTGTATCCATATATAAAGTATTACATACAAAATATTTTTAATAATTATATAATAATAATATTGATATTAATGATAATATTAATAATAACAATATTAATATTAATATTATTATTATTATTAATATTAATATTATTATTAGTAATAATAATATTACCAATATTTTATAATATTAATAATGTTTACAATATTAATAATGTTTATAGTATTAATAATGTTTATAGTATTAATAATGTTTATAATATGAATAATATTTAATAATATTAATCATATTTAATAATATTTAATAGTATTAATAATACTTAATAGTATTAATAATACTTATTATTAGTATTAATAATACTTATTAGTATTAATAATACTTATTAGTATTAATAATACTTATTAGTATCAAGAATACTTAATAATATCAAAAATATTTAATAATATCAACATTTATATTATGAATAATATTAAGAATATATATTATATTAATAATATTAATAATGTTGATAAATATTAATAATATTAATAATATTAATAATGTTGATAATATTAATAATATTAATAATGTTGATAAATATTAATAATTTAATAATATCAATAATGTCGATAAATATTAATAATATTAATAATGTTGATAAATATTAATAATATTAATAATATTGATAAATATTAATAAATATTATTAATATTAACAATGTTAATAAATATTATTAATATTAACTATGTTAATAAATATTAATAATAATAAGTATAATAAAAATCATAATATGACAAAAGAACTTATTTGGTGTAGTGGTTAAAGCTTATTTGGTCACTTAAGGGACTTGGCTTCGAGTTCCTATTCAAAAGTGGTGTAGCTGGGGCAGGAGCCACATTTAGCTTTTGAGGATTCATCACAACATATTATCCCTACACGAAACTATGTTCAATGTATCATCCTCTTTACGGAAATGACAAGATAGTTCCAAATTGCCGAACTGGTGATGAGAAAAGCTCACCCCTACCAGTTGGAGAACAAGCTGTCTCCCAAGTGGACCGGCCCATTCTGCATGGTAGAGGCACTCGGAAACGGAACGTACAAGCTCGAGACTCTGGAGGGTGGAGTTATACCCTATACGTGGAATGGGGTTAACCTCAACTTTTATTTCAGTTAATGTATTGTGTTTCAATTTTTATGAACAATTTGAATAATTAAGGGGACATTCTTTTTCCCTTAAGAGGGTTTTTTAATGAGGTCGCCCAATGAAAGCTATTCTTGGAAAGATGTTTTGCCAGGATACTTTGTTAACACACAAGAAGGCGACTTGACCGGTATGTTATCCGAGTAAGTGCAATGTGTGCATGATTGACAACTAAACGAGGTCATTTATTCCTCTGGCAAGACTCTGGGGCCTAGGTGACACGACTATCATACTATTCAGATGGGAAAACCTTTCCTCAGTAAGACTTTGAGTCTAGGCACGCTGAATGGAATTAAGATTATTTATCCGAGGGCAGGTGTTAAGGAGTAAACTTGGTGTGTAAGCCAATACTCAAGTCAGATACTCCAAGTAACAAAAATCGTTTAAGAGTAGACTCGGTGGGTAAGCCGAATACCCAAGCCAGATACTCCAATCGAAAGGCCTTAATAGAGTAGACATGGCGTGTGAGCTGACACCCAAGTCAGATATTCTAAAAGCCAAAAATTTACGTAAGAAATATTTGTAACTGGATATCAGGTAGGATGACCCACCTTGGCAAGTGCTCAAGCAGGCGTCCTATGCAACTTATCCTAAGAAAGACGACCCTTCCTTGGCAAGATTCCAAGCCTAAGAGCGTCGAAGTTCATGGCGATTCAAATATGACAACTTTTTCTTAGTAAGACTCTGAGCTCAGGTGCCCCGAATCATAGTTAGCCATAACTAAGATTGTTTGGCTTAAGTTGGGAAAGATGACCTGACTTGGTAAGGTTTTGAGTCCAAGCACCCTAAGCATATATCATGAGGTAGTACACTCTCTCCTCAGTAAGATTTTGAGTCTAGGAGGTACTGAACCACGATTAACAATAACTAAGAGCCTGCAGCTAAAGGTATAGAGAGCAACCCACCTCGACGTTGGTGAAACCGTTAGAACTGGGGAACTTTATGGAAAGGAACCAAGATTAACCCTGTGGGGTAGCAATGCACCACGAAAGTGTTAAGAGTAGACTTGGTGTAAGCCAACACTCAAGTCAAACACTCCAAGTAATGAAAATTATTAAAAGGTAGACTTGGTGTGTGAGCCAAAGTCAAGTACTTTCAACCACTAAAGGTCATTCAAGGGAAGACTTGGCATAAAGATTGAACCCAAGTCAGATAATCAAGTCACCCTTAAGCCTTAAGGAAGGATGTGTGAAGAAAGCAAGTAAACATTCTAAGTGCACAAGTCCTGCGTGACCAAATCCAAAAACCTAATCCCTTGCTCATGTAGCTAGTCAACGCCCGAGCAAGTGAGACATCCTTTGTAGTTAGAAGGTACAGGTCGTTCCTGAGATAGCTTTGCCAAGAGCACTATGATTTACCATGCTTAATCAGTGAATTACATTGATAAGGTGGTTGGTTATATTATTATCAGTTGATTAAGTTATGATAGTCGAGACATGCATTATTGATACACTAGTCGAAGTATGACAAAGACAAGCAAGTTAAATAAATGATATATACAAAAGATTGAGAAATTGTTCAAAGAGTTGCTAAAGGCAGCTGGTTACAGGAAGACTCAAGACTCTACTCCGCCTCATCCACTAGTCGCCCATCTACCATTGTTTTGCCCAAACCAAGTTGGGAGAAACCCATCTTTGGGTAGATGCTCAAGGCATGTGTGACAACGTCTTCAAAGCCCGCCATGAATGAGTTAGCAGCATCGTCGATGTGAGCTTCCCTCTCTCGCACCTACTCCTCACCCCTTTCGGATCAACTCTTCATCCTTCTTGGTCAACTCCCTCTTTAGTCTCTCCACTTCATCCTGGAGCTCTGCGTTCTTGTTGGATAATTCTAGTGCTTCATTGGACTTCTCAGTCAGGAGAACCCTAGACACTTCTTGCGTTCGCTAGAGCTCTTCGTGGAGTTTGGTTGTTTCTTGCTTGAGACCATCCACCTGCCGTGAGAGCTCGGCAACCTTGTGGGATTCCTCTTTGGCTGAGCCTTTCCACCCCCTTAGTTTGGAGATGACCAGGCAGTTCGCAGACAAGGCTTGCCCTAATTGTCTCACTACTTGCTCCACTAGCTGGTCCTCCTCCAAGCTCTCAAGTTTTTCTTTAAAATGAGCACATAGCAAGGTCTTATCGAGGAAGGTAGGGACATTCAAGGTAGGATCCCACAGTCCTCCCTCTGGCGCATTTGCATTCACGCTCTCCTACACCACTATGTCGAGAGTAAGAGGTGGGTTGGGTGGAGGAGCTTGAGGGGCGTGGCCATCTGAAACAGAGTGTTCAGTAGGCTCAACGACAACCTTTCGCCTCCGCTTGAAGACAGGTCCAAAGTAGGTTTCTTCATCATCAAAAGGGAAAACCTCAGCCACGACCTTGAGCTTCAAATCTTTAGCAGGTGAAGCTTGGGCAGCTACCTTATCTTCTTGGCCCTAGCTGCCAAGTCCTTCTTGTTGAGTTTACCCAGCATGCTGTCTGCAAGAGAAAAAAGGTAGATCAGTAAGCGAGCACACAAGTTAACATCAGTAAGAGCAAGAGAATGAAGGATACCAACATATGCTTTAAGTCCCACTGGGAGAACTCTTGGCTTATGAGGGTGGCTGTGTAAAAAACCACCTTCAAATTGGAGAAGAATAGGCACACCTCTCGCTCATGTTAGGGCATGTTTTCCAAGCATCTGGGACCTTGGAATCTTGGTTTCTCAGTCCAATACAAGGGAAATCCATCTAGAAGAGTTGGGTCCCTCTTATTGCAGCAGATTTTTAGGAATTTTCCTTTGAAACCCTTGTAAGATTGTTGGAAGAGTGACAACAAGGCTCTCACAGCCACCCCGTTGAAAGAATGGAAAAATCCTGAACAAACGCCCAACTATTTGGATGTAGTTGGGTTGGGACAACGTTAATTTCGGTGAGGAGAGCTTTCTCGAAATTATATAAGGGAAGGCAGAGAAGAAATTTTTTGAAAATGGTGGTGTAGAAATAACAAAAAGGACCATTCAGATCCGAGGATTCATCGCAACAGATGGGCTCATCCTCCCTACAGAGCTCTAGCTTAAGGCCTCTATCGTTTTCCCTATGAAAAATACACTTTTTGGGACAGTGAGAAACGATGAAGCTTTTCGAACGTTATAAAAACACTAGTGTTGGGAAGGGCAAGCGACAATATATTCTAGCCATTGATGAAAGGGCACGTGTGTGCTCGTGATGGAGTGTGGTGAAATGTGCACTCAAACGCTTCGTGCATCGCGCTGCATGCGCCATTATCCACAAGACACGTAAGCCACCAAGGGCGACCAAGTAGCCTCTTCGCTGAAGCAAGCTCAGTTCGAGCCTGGGGGCTTGTGTACTGGACCAGAGCACTCAGAGCTCAGTGCTCGCTGGTCGGAGCTCAGCATTTGCCTCAGACAAGTCAGCTCGGCTTTTGGGCCAAGTTGATGGGCTCAAGATGTGTGTTAACTCTTTTCTGTATACTTCACGTAACCTCTCGTGCGCAAGGCCTAGAAGGTCAACAAAGGGTAGTAATGGGCCTAGGGGTGCGCTTAGTGCGTATGGGTCTACTACGAGTAAACAGTTTTCTCTAAACCTAAGCTCATATGTGTTAGGGCATGATGAGTTAGGTCGCATGTATAATGCGTAGCGCTTCGCCGAGGGTGCCTACGGGAAACAAATTGGATCCCTGATGTTGGTACACGAGTTGGTACCCTGGTGGTTATTCTGTTAAGATTTTATGCACTCCAGAGAGGAAAAGGTTTGTTCGGTTGCGACACTAAGAGAGTATGCCCTTGAACATAATATCTTCCTATTGCGTAGGCTTTCAGTTGAGATGATATTATCGTGATAGAAAGTTGTTACAAGAGGTAGGCTATAAAAGGGACTTGAGATCCCAGGTAAAGGTAAGTTGTTTCTAAGACTGAAACTAGTTACTTCTTGTTTCTTATAAGCCCTGTACTAACTTGATTTTCGGAGTGCAATCAACAAGTAGAGTCTCCTCTGTCTCAACGGAGTTGCGTTCCAACATTATAAGGGGAAAAGCAGATTCCGACGAAGATAGACGGAGCTAGAGCTTGGGATTGGAGTCAACCGGTGACTAGGTCAACCGGCAAAAACAGAAGGTGTAAAAGAACTTTTTTGAAAACTGTGGTATAAAAGAAATAGAAAGGACCCGTTGGGTCCCAGGATTCATCGTAACAAACCAGTTCATCCTCCCTACAAGGAATTATTCTCAGTCTATCGTCCTCCCTACCAAAGTGACATTTGCTTTTCCTAAGGATTACAATAAGTTCATGGGAGGTATAATCTGAGGTTTCATCTAAGAGGTTTTGGGGTGCTCAAGTGTATAGGGTTTTGTAGTCCATCTAAAAATGTAAACACAAGTAGAATACAAAACAGATTCAGACTAGGCAAAGTAAATAAGTCTCGTGCATAGTAAGAGATAATGTTGCACCATTAGTAAGGGTGCTCATGTAAATAGAATATTTTCCTGTTGTTGCCGCTTAGAATGGTGCCCTGTTGGCAGGTGGTTGTTCTGCTATTATTTTATGCTATCATTAGAGATAAGATTCCTTTTTGTTTTAGCACCTCGAGGAAGGTGCTCCAAAGCAGAATGTTTTACTGTTACGTATGATTTCGGTTGAGATTGGATTCTCATGAGAGTTGTTACAAGAGATAAACTATAAAAGGGGTTTGAGACTCCAGGTAAATGTACGTTGTTTCTGAGACTGAAACTGAATACTTATTTGATTTTAGTAAACTCTCACTGACCAGATCGTCAAAGTGTAATCAAACGACAGAACCCTCTCTGTTTTAACGGAGCCACGTTTCTGAGGAAACAGATATGAGGTGGAGCTTCTCACCTGAGTCAACCGGCAAGAACATTTATAATATTTAATTCTTAATTGATGATTGGTATTATCACTTTTACAAAAAATATTATATTACTCTTTAATTTTTATAAAAAAAACTATAAATATTTTAAGATAAAATATTAAGGAAATTATCTTTGAAACTATCCCTTTAAAATCTTTTTATTAATTGGTTAAAATTTAATAAATATCACGATTTTATTTTTAGAAACAAAACATATGTGACTAAACAAATAATTTTAACCACGTCGAAGAATCGCAAATTCACAGTATTTATAATTTTTAAAAATCATAGTTTCTGAATATGATTTTGTTTTTCTCTGTGAACTAAACACACTTATTAATGTTTTAAAACGTGTGAACAAAACTTCTCGACCAGGGAAGCTAATGGCGTTAATTTAATAATTTTTTATAATAACTTGTTTATTAAAACTTTGGAAACTGCAAGGTATGCATAATAAACTATGTCGACACTTTGATGACATAGTACCGAAGAAGGCAGCGAAAATGCTTGGCCACCACTTCCTTCTATTGCATCCATGTCTTCATAATGTCCTCATTCTCATTTTCTTTCTCTCACATTTTTTTTATCTTATGTCTGAAATTGCTTTTCAACACAGTTACCATTTTGCCCATTATGATTTAGATCTTACTTTTAATTATTTTTAAATTTTCCTTTTGTTTATACTTCAAAAATAGTTTTTAAAATCTATTCTAATTTTCCAAAATATAAAAATCGTATAAATAAAAGGGTAATTTCAGATAACTCCTGACCTATCGTGCTTTTATTTTAAACCTTTTTTTATGTAACTTTGTTGACAATATTGTAATTCGAGTAATCACAGTTTTGACAAGTTTCTTACTACTAATTAAATTATGATATCATTAATAAGATGAGTATTGATTAGTTATATATATATATCATACAACTTAAAAATTGTAATATATATCTTATTAAGAATAGAATAGTGCTTTACAGAAAATATTAGTAATTTTTAAACAAAACTTATTATACATATGCATATATAATTTCTTTTTTCTAGCCAAGAATGACGAAAATGAAGAGGACTTTAGTTAATAATTATTCTTTCCCAAAATTTCCTGAGTAATTAAAATAATTAAACTTTGTCATCTTTGACTAAAAAGGGATGTGAAGCATGCATCCTCCTAGTTTAGATATCACATATATAAGTATTGCGATTTGCAATTTTGAAATTGGTATTCAGTTAAGTTGACTAAAACAGGAAAATTAATTAATCTGATTATTACGAAATATAAACTTACAAGTTGTAAATGTTTTCGAGAGTTTTTCATCCAAAAATATTTTAGTAAAAACATCTTAAAATTACTTCCAGTATTGCATCTAAATAGATTTAATAACAATAATATACAAATATTTTTATAGATTCCAACTACAATAAATTTATATAAGAGACTTTCACACTACTTTCAATCTAGAGTTTTAAAATAATGAATAGATGTTTTTCTTATATATTACTCAATTTCTTAAATTTTATATTATTCAATATAGAACACTTTCATTAAAATAGTTACTTAACTTCAATTGAATCTTACTACAATATTGTTTGCATTTAAATAAACTAAATTATACTCCTACGGTTACATTTTTTTTAAAAGAGAGAAATACTAGATAAATTTAACATGAATTAATTATGAGTTATAACTATACAAAATATTAATGCACCATCTTTAATTAAATTGCTTTAAATAATGTATTTGTTAGGTTTTTTTAATCATGTTATTTGTTGACGCCTCAACATTTATATTAATCCCAGTAAAAGGAAAAATATTTTTTACTAAATATAGATTCATAAAAAAAATTGATGTTTTTAAGTGTATAGTTTTTAAACTAACATTTTTTTTTTTATACTTAAAAAGCCTTCAACTTATTAGAAATAAAAAACAAATATTGCAAGTATATACCCATGATAGATACAAAACTGAAAAAGGGTAGGTTAGTAAAAGCAACATTCTCCTGAAACTGTGAATAAATGAATGAAACATAGGTTTCTGTGCAAGCGAGAACAGCAAAAGTCGGAAAAGTTAAAATGGCTAGATTCATGGCGTTGGTATCTATGTTGAGCATTGTGCTCCTAAGGAAGTGTATTCATATCTACAATGAATACGCACATCTATTGTTAGACATGGCTTTCGTTTTGGTATCGTCGGTGAGATTTTCCGGCCTGCGTTTCCGGTCAACAGAAGCTGTTTCCGGCAGAATTTCTCCCATGACATCAATGATGGGTAGGCCTGATCGCTAGTACTATCTATCTACTTACTTTAGCATCTATGTCTTCTTCTTACCTTTCTTTTTCCCAACAAAAATAAAAATCCATGGTATAATCAATTTGATTCAAAAGTTTTCCTATAGTTTAATCTCCTTCTTGTTTTCTAAATATGTCTATTTCTCTTTATTAATTGTATCATGCAATGCTACCTAATCTTTGAGCTTCTGTAATAAGCTTGCTTAATGTTTCATAGAGAGATTCCATCCATTTCGATAAATAGACTTCAATTCATGTGTATGTGTGTGTTCTGTATCCATAATATCTTCTGCATGCCAAAATAGTAAACAAATTAATCTCTCTAAATTTATAAATCAAGAGGTAGAATTTGCATCATGGCTGAAATGTTTTAGGGTGTCTGATAAAAAAAGATGGCAGGTCTGAAACTATAAATCTAAACAAGATCAAGAAGTGTTTGTAAAATGGAATTTACGTTTCTGTAATCATGATTTTCTATATGAAAGATTGAAATTTAACATTTACATTGTCTACATATTTAAATTTATTATGTTAAATTAGAAGGATATAGATGGTTTTGTAGTATAGTAAACTTTAAGTTTAGTATTTTTTTAATATTTATTTTCAATTAAACATAATATTATCCTACATTTTAAGTCGTTTCTAATTATATTAACTGTCTCATTATTGTTTCTAGATATACAATCCATGATAAATCCAATAAACTAATTGCATAATTTGTTCTTATTTGAATACACTAAGCTTCTGATTGAGTTGACAGATATATTTAGATAGGGGCCATGTTCTTCATATCAAAGATTTAAAATCAAACAAAAAAAGCTTCCAGGTAAACTGAAAATAGGAAAATGTTGCGTGTAGGATTTCAAATTTAATGAGTGTAGGAAAGAAACTGTAGAAAGAAAATTGGAAAGAAGGAAAGGGAAGGTGAAAGATATAATAAATGGTGCAAGTGTTAGATATTATATTTTTATTGTATATATGTGGGTGCAAACCTTACTTCATAAATCGATTTTATGGAGTTGAATTAGGTTTAAAGTTCACTTTGTAATATGGCACCAGAGAGTATTTTAAGTCTATCCTAACGAGTGTTTGTTGGATTTATCAGATCATCCGCTATCGAACCGTTATCGTATATAACTATAATTAGCTTTGAATATGTAGAAAAAAATTTAAGTACATGAAGCAAGGCTACATGTTCATAAAAGTTATGGAGAAAAAAGAAATTGTGTGGAGTTAAATTCAAATTAAGGCATTTTTCATTCCACCACTGAACAGATTTGAAACACAGAAACGAAGTATTATATACTTATAATGACTTGAGTAATCCTTCATCATCATGTTTTTGGAATAGATCACTTAAATCATTATATACTTGTTCCATTTTGTTATAGGGAACAACACTACATATATAGCCTTTCATTTTATTGAGGAAAGAGATTCCATATTTCCTTCATAAATGATAAACAATTGAGGAAAATTACCTAAAAACACCGTCAATAATTGCTGGCAATTTAAACCATTTCTATAATCAAAACAAGTCTAACCTACTAGCAGCTATCAGACAAGAAAACCTCTCTAGCTATCTCTCTCTCTTTTGATTCTTGATTCTCACAACACCTTCTATAATGTTCTTACTTAATCTCATACTAAAAAAAGATTATAACTTAATTTAAATTCACGTTTTTGAAGTCAATGTTTTAACCTTTTTCATTAGTTCTTACAGTTTGTTAATTATTAAAGTATGCCTATTGCAAATATTTACGAAGTGAAGTCCCAAAACTAGTATGATTTTCTTCAAATGAAGATATCTATTTGAGTATTTACATAATTATGAAGTCCAAACCCACCCACCACAAGCTAATCATTCAATAATCACTCTTGGATTACTGTTTTATGTTACGATGGTGAAATTCTGTTAAAATTACAGTTGATTATTGTATTGCTAATTTATTAAATTTCTTTTTTTATCAATCTTTTAACCTCGGAAGTTATTAGATATTCAAATTATTTTCGTGACTTTCTGGTTATTGGAAGTTTATAGTTTTTTAGAAAATTGTATTATATATATATATATATATATATTGTATTGTTATATATCTTGAACTGATTATTTTACATGATATTATGATGAAAGCTGTCTGGATAGAACAAGTTTGTGATTTTGTGTTTTATTGAGACACATGTGTATGTATCATATGTATATAGATTTGAATTATGAATAACATTATCTGAAAAGGTATTTATTTTCTAGGGTAATGTTTTTAAAATCATCATTAAAATTTGTAATTTAAATAATTCATTTATAGCGAACGCATTCCTATCAATATGATGGCTTTTAAGGAAAATATGATCATTGTGCATAAGTAAACTAAAATATGTGTTAAATATTTGATGGATAACAAAATATATAGGTTGAATGATTTTTTATCATTGGGAAATAGATTGACTTCTTTATTTAATTTTTATTTTGTTCGAAAATATATTTATCATCGGAAATTTTATTCCACCATACAAATTTTGTTTGCAATCTGAAAGTTTACACAGCTACAAAAAATTGTAGTAGTCCTATATAGTTAACAGAATTACGAGTAAACATAAGACCAAAATGTATTAAATTTGTTTATATAAGGAGAATCTACTCTTTCATACCTTTTCCCTTTTTCCTGCATCTTTATTTTTTTTTAATTATAATAATATCATTTGGTGGTGAGGGTATAGTGTTTTTTTTCTATTTTCCAGTGGTGATGGTTGTTTATACTCATTGTCCAGATGAACTTGGTGGTTGGAGTAAATTTTATTATGTTTTTATTGATAGTAAATGTGTTTTTGTTATTTTTTTTAAAGTCACAATAAAAAAAAATCAATTAGGTGCAATAATGGAGTACATAACTCATAATAAAAATTATTTTTGCACTAGGAAATATCGAATACAACGAATCTTCTTATTAACCATCTCATACACATTCAAATGATGAAACTACAATCTCAAACGCTGCGACTAAAGAAGAATGAAAGTGTTACAACTACAAAGAAGATACGAGGATGCACTTAGATTCTTTAAAAAGGTGAAATTATGATTAGAATTATTTAAATTTTGTAAAAAGATTAAAACTGACTTTTCATTATTAATATGAAGATGCAGGAGAAGGTATGATGATGGAGGAGAATTTTCCTAAAGAGAAAAGCTTAATCTTTTAAATAAAAAGTAAAAAAAAAACAATAAAATACATTAAACTATAGACAATAAATGAATAATTAAACCTAAAATATATTATACAAGATTCTTTAATAATGCTAACTTGGCTAATTGAAACATAAATACTCAAATCATATTACCTTGGATCTTTGTTTTTTTTTATATGATACAAAACAAATTATATGTAAGTTGAGATTTTGGTCTTAACAATAATGGAGGTTGCTTTATATAAAATTAAAAAGAAAGACACATGTATATTATTTCTTAACAATTTCCTTTTGGTGGTTGACGTATATTGATTGCGTCATCTTTTAACATTTCTCATTTCTTACTTTTTTAATAAAAAATAAGAATTTATATAAATTGTATAGTTGATAATTTTTTTATTTACAAAAAAAAAATTAAAATATTTAAAGGATTTTCTATAAAGAATATTGTAAGTTATATGACATTAGTCCTCCAAATCAACATTTAAGTAAATTCTGAATTATAATACTAACTACCACTATATAAATTATTTAGAAAAATATATAATTTTAACATTTTCCTTCACACCAAATGACCTAAAGAATTCATCATGATTGTAATAACATGTGATTCAGGACTCCTAGTGACATATTTGTACTACCGGATAGTTAAGAAGACCGATATGGCCGAATGGTCGAGAAGATCGAATGACTCTCTTAATTCAAACACAGTTTGTAAATTTACAATTAATCGCAATTAAGCAAGTTTAGTTGTAAATCATGATTAAGGCATGATTGAGCCCTCTTTTGGACCCACGAGTAGGCCCATCATAGTTGAGACTCATCCAAAATGTATAAATATTAGAAGAGACTCAACGCCAAAGGTAATTTTTTTCTCTCGAATCCCTTGTACATTGTACTCAGACTAACTTGATCGTCGGAGTGTGACCCCCCTCCCCACTCATCTCGGCGAAAGGAAGAACCAATCGGAGACCACCGCACCTGAAGGTCATGAAGACCGGAAGAAGAAGACAAAAGGAGTTACTCTAGGAGGAACCTGACCTTGTAAGAACAATATTTTATTGCTATCTTCTTTGGATTCAAGAGATATAAAAGAAGCCTTGTGTTTCGTTGACGTAAACACTCCATGGTTGAAGATGCAACTCAAATTAAGAGTAACAGTTGTAAGCATAATACTTTATAAAACAAGTAGATTACATAGTATGGCTTATGTAGGATTTTCTTATCAACAAATGAATAAATAAATGTAAAGCATATTAGGGATGCTCCAAACCTATTACAAGCAATAGGTTACGATTCCTGCATAACCCCAAAAAAAAGAAATAACATCTAACACCTTATCAACTAGTATCAACCTCTAAACAGCTATACAAAACACTTATATATTTGCTAAATTTTTAAAAATGCTTAGATATTGTTGGCATTACTAATATAGTAGGCACATATACAAAAGGAGCACCAATCTAAGAACAAAAAGAACCTGAAACAAATATTTTTTTTAAAAAAAAGCTCATAGAACCTATAGAGGTAGAAGTAGAAGTTGTCTGCTTTGCCTTGTTTGTTCTGCATTCTCTGCGTTGGATTGTAGTTGACGCCCTCCATGTCCTAAAATTGCTTCAACCCTCCACAAACTTGTTCAACTCAATATTGACATTATTCTTTGACTCCTTCCAACCCATGAATTAGTGTTCCCACACATTTACTGGTTGCCCAGATGATACGTGTAGGTTGTCTTCAGTAGCCACATATTGTTGTCCTCTTGCCAAACAAACCTACACGCATCACCCCTTAGCTAGTTCAAAAGACAGTTGAAATTTTATAGTAAACAAAGATAAAGGAAAAATTATGTTGAAATATTAAGTAACTATATCTGCAAGTTTGAGGTAGTGAAATTAATTACTAGATTATTAGCAGCCATAGCTCATTCAACCATATCAAAGTCAACACCATCATTCTCAAATTAGTGGGTTGTTAGAGAAGTAGGTGCGAAAGAGGCATAAATCTGAGAATTTGGCATTCAGGTAAGTTTTTGTCTTCAACAACAAACCTTTTTTCTGTGTTGGTTCCAAGACCAGTGTTTTCACATTTCTACAGAATTGCCTCACACAACTTAGTGATTTATTGCTCCTATAATGTTCTTGAATGTGATGTTCTAGAGCAAAGAGAAACTTCAATACTCCATTGTGACCAAACATCAGTACTCCACCTACAACCTGCAACCATTCCTCCCTTTAACAAGCTCAAGCATATATATCCCATCATACAAACTAGTATATAAACACACATACCTTCAACAAAATTAGTATAGAAAATACTCCTATCATCACTATCTGATGCACTTTAAACACTAAATTGGATACTTATATTGTTGAAATTGTAGGCCTTAAGCAAGAGAGGGGTTAATTGTTTTTAAAATATTTTTGCAAGCTTTGAAGGTGTTCCTGCCGGTTGACCGAAAAGATCTTCGTGCGTTGCTTTGACTCACGAACAAGGACTCCTTCGTCTTCCACTCAGATCTTCACCCTACTCCACCGTGAGTACCTGAAATAGAGTGAGCAAAGGGCGCCCTCGCGGCCGTTTGCACTCCGACGATCAAGTCAGCAAGCAGAAAACACCAAACACCTCCGTATCGGAGCACCGTAACTGAATGCTATGAAGGTGTGTAACTGAATTGTAACTAACTTCTCTCTCTCTCTCCAATCACTCGTGCGTAGAGTGAGTATGCGAGCAAATGATTAGAGTGTGTGTAAACTGTGTGAAAACGTACCTTACTAAGCTTTCAAAAAAGCTTATATACCTTGGGTTTCAGTGCTTACTGCCACGTGGCCTTTCCGACTTAACCGTAACTCCACGTGGAAGGTCTTACGACGCTGTAATCCAACTTAGGGAAATTCCAGCTTGTAAGCCTTCCTTCCTCGAAGTGCATCTGGCGCAAGGGGTGACTACATGGGTGCCAACTCATGCGCCCCAGCCTCTAGTCACACGCTCTGGGAGTGTATCAGTCTTCCTCTCGTACCATGCATATGGATTACCCCTGGGCGTGACCCTCTCCCGGGTCGTATCTATCCCAGGGATTCTCCAGAGGTGGCGAGGGTACTTCACGAGTCAGGTTACTCCCTACTGGTACTGGGGATATGGCTTGAAGCCACCTTTCTCTTTCCCTTATTACTGTTCTGAGGTACCGGGGCTCGAGGCCTCCTCGTCCGTACCGTGGCCTCTTATTGTGTCGTCCCCTCCATGGTCTTCCCTACCCGTGGGTATCGGGGGATGGCAGTATCGACGCCTGAATCCGGCGACGCCCACTCATGGCGACGCCCACACCTGGCGATGCCCACACACGGTGACGCTCACACTCGGCGACGCCCACACCTGGCGACGCCCACTTATGGCGACGCCTACACCTGGCAACGCCCACACCTGGCGACGCCCAAAGCGGTCAACTCTGACTTTCCTCTTTGGAGCCCCCCTTGGTGGGTCTCACCATATGTTTGACTTTGACTTTGGTCAACGCCCGGGGACGGGTCGGTACAAATGGTATAAAGAAATCCAATGAAGAATCAAAGTGAAAGGAATCAAGTTAGCCAAGAAACAAATCTGTTTTATTAAGTTTCCAAAAATTGAACCGATTGTTTATGCGATTCAACTGATTGTTTTTATCAGCAGTTAATAAAAATAAGTCAAAACAGATTTAAATGAGAGTAAGGATAGAAAGAATCACATAACAGATTTATACTGGTTCACTCTTATATCAAGAGCTACATCTAGTCCCCAGAAACCACTGGGTATTCCACTAAACAATCAACAACCTTGATTACAAACCACACACCAAAGAGGTCATCTTGAACCCTTCAAGAACACACACCTCAGTTGGCAAACCACACACTAAAGATAACAAAACACCCTCTGTATCTGGACAAAACAAGTTTTCAGAATTACAGTATTCAAAAGAGAATAAGGATTGATCACACCTGATACATATTAAATGTCTAAATTACACAACTGTCCTATTCCACTCTTAGAAAAGTCAATCCAAAGCTTGAAGTAAATCTTGGAGAAAAATGATTTGAAATATTGTAATATGATTTCTTACTACCATGAGCGTAACACTCACTATTTTAAACTCCAAAAGGTAGTTAAAAACATTTAATGAAGGAGTCAAATTAGTTTTGTTTCAATTAAAACATATTTACTAAGAGAGCTGGTGCATGTCGCAAGAGAGCAAAATTCCCGAGGAGACCTTGAAGTCACCCAGGACTACTACGAAGGGGATAGTTAAATTTGTTTATATAAGGAGAATCTACACTTTCATACATTTTCCCTTTTTCTTGCATCTTTATCTTTTTTTTTTTAATTCTAATAATATCATTTCGTGGTGAGGGTATAGTGTTTTCTTTTCTATTTTCAAGTGGTGATGGTTGTTTATACTCATTGCCCGGGTGAACTTGGTGGTTGGATTAAGTTTTATTATGTTTTTATTGATAATAAATGTGTTTTCATTCATTTTTTTATTTTTTTAAAAGTCACAAAATCCAAAAAAAATCAATTAGGTGCGATAATGGAGTACATAACTCAAAATAAAGATTATTTTTGCACTAGAAAATATTGAATACAACGAATCTTCTTATTAACCATCTCATACACATTCAAATGATGGAACTACAGTCTCAAACATTGCGACTAGAGAACTAGAGAAGAATGGAAGTGTTACGACTACAAAGAAGATACGAGGATGCAACTTAGATTCTTTAAAAAGGTGAAATTATGATTAATTTAGAGTTATTTAAATTTTGTAAAAAGGTTAAAACTGACTTTTCATTATTAATATAAAGATGTAGGGAGAATGTATGATGGTGGTGGAAAATTTTCCTAAAGAGAAAAGATTAATTTTTTAAATAAAAAGTAAAAAAGAAATACATTAAACTATAGACAATAAATGAATAATTAAACCTAAAATATATTATACAAGATTCTTTAATAATGATAACTTGGCTAATTGAAACATAAATACTCAAATCATATTACCTTGGTTCTTTGTTTTTTTTATGTGATACAAAGCAAATTATATGTAAGTTGAGATTTTTGTCTTAACAATAATGGATGTTGCTTTATATAAAATTAAAAAAAAGACACATGTATATTATTTTTTAACAATTTCCTTTTGGTGGTTGACGTATATTGATTGCGTCATCTTTTAACATTTCTACATTGTCATTTCTTATTTTTTTAATAAAAAATAAGAATTTATATAAATTGTATAGTTGATAATTTTTTTATTGACAAAAGAAAAAATAAATAAATTAAAATATTTAAAGGATTTTCTAACCTTTATATAAAAAGAATATTGTAAGTTATATGACATTAGTCCTCCAAATCAACAGTTAAGTAAATTCTGAATTATAATACTAATTACAGTTATATAAATTATTTAGAAAAATATATAATCTTAACATTTTCCTCACACTAAACGACCTAAAGAATTCATCATGATTGCAATAACGTGTGAATTAGGACTCCTAGTGATATATTTGTACTACCGGATAGTTAAGAAGGTTGACATGGCCGAATGGTCGAGAAGATTGAATGACTCTCTTAATCCAAATACAGTTTGTAAATCCACAATTAATCGCAATTAGGCCAGTTTAGATTAGCAGTTAATAAAAAAAAGTCAAAACAAATTTAAATGAGAGTAAGGATAGAAAAAATCACACAACATATTTATACTGGTTCACTTTTATATCAAGAGCTACATCCAGTTCCAAGAAACCACTAGGTATTCCACTAAACAATCAACAACCCTGATTACAAACCACACACCAAAGAGGTGATCTTGAACCCTTCAAGAACACACACCTCCTTTGGCAAACCACACAATAAAGATCACAAAACACCTTTTGTATCTACACAAAACAAGTTTTTAGAATTACAGTATTCAAAAGAGAATAAGGATTGATCACACCTGATACATATTAAATTTCAAAATTACACAAGAGTCCTATTCTACTCTTAGAAAAGTCAATCCAAAGCTTGAAGTAAATCTTGGAGAAAACTGATTTGAAAGATTGTAATATGATTTCTTACTACCATGAGCGTTAAACTCACTATTTTAAACTCCAAAAGGCAGTTAAAAAATTTAATGAAGGAGCCAAATTAGTTTTGAATCATTTAAAACATATTTACCAAGAGAGCTGGTGCATGTCCCAAGAGAGCAAAATTCCTGAGCAGACTTGCTGTCCAGGCTGGCTAGCTCGGGAAAGGGAGGTCGACAAAGGTCAGTCATTCAGAAGATCTTGAAGTCACCCAGGACTACTACAGAGGGGATAGTAAAGTTCAACCATGTGAGAACCTTGGTGGTCAACCTGAAACAAGGAAGCGGCACTGATCATTAACACAAGGGACATTGAAGGTGCCTAGAATAAGCACTTATCGCTTATTAAGAGAGGAATCATTGGGGGTTCTGCAGGTCGACGTGGTAGAGACCTGGATGACACCATATCAGCGCTACCTAGCTGATGGGCTGCTCCTAGTAGAGCCTGTACAGGCGAAGATGATCAAGAGGAATGTGAGAAGGTATACCCTTGTGGATGGAAAGTTGTTTCGTCATGGTTACACCCATCTCATCATCACTTGTGTAAGTGGGGAACAGTGTACCCACATCATGGCAAAGCTCCACGAAGGCATATGCGGAAGCCATGTGGGAGGAAAAGCTCTTTCTCTAAAGATTGTTCGAGATGGGTATTATGGGTCGACTGTGAGGGAGGATTGTATGAGATATGCACAACGATACGAACAATGTCAAAAGCATGTTGATTGGCACCATGCGTCCCCTGAGGAGTTGCGGTCAATACATAGCCCTAGACCTTTTCATACCTGGGGAATATACATCTTAGGTGATGTGAGTTGATTTTAGGATTTTTCATTTAGGTGACACTTTTAGAATTAGAATTGAGATTGTTAAACAAATAAGAGTGAAAACCTAAGGAAAATCCCCACTGAACATTAACTTAACCAGGTGGTTAAGTAGATGTGAATTTTCATTTCACAAAGGCAAAAGGAAAACACAATTATATGGTGAAGTTGATGACAAATATGGTGCGTAATTAAACAAGTAACATAAGAGCAAAAGGAATGACCGAATGTAATTCAAGGAAGCAAAATTAAGAACATGTTTATGATAGAATGGAATGGAAATAGATAAATGGAAGAGATGATGAAAGAAGAACTTATGGATGGTGGAACAATGGTGTATCACCTCACTTGATGGGGTGGAACCACTAAGATAAGTAAGAGGAGACCGCCACTTGAGAGCATCCTAACCCACAAGATAAGATCAAATTGAAGGAGACTCACTCACTCACTACTCACATAAAAATTGTGCAAAATTTCTTTACTATAATTTCAACTTGTCATTACAAATGGGGAGGCCTCCTATTTATAGAACGAGGAGCCATGGAAAACAAGGAATGATGGTAGAAGGTGTTGAACCAAGTGGTGTTCAAGCTTTGAAGAATCCAAACCCTTTGAAGGATGTTGAAGCCTTGGCTGTGCTTGTTGTTGCTGTGCTGTTTTAGCTTAGTTCTGGGGTAGTTTGAGTGTTGTAATCCACCCCTTGATCGAATCTAAAGCATAGGCATTCTCAATCTTTTTGAAAGTAAAATGTTTTTCAAACTAAGTTAAAACAACCGATTGTTTTGTCGAAACAACCGATTGTTTATACTTAGATGTTTTGAGAAAAGATTGAAAACTGTTTTTCAAATGGTTGAACTGTTAGAACCAAAACAACCGATTGATTCGAGGAAACAACCGATTGTTTGTTTTGGGACCATAACAAAAAAACTGTTTTATCTTTGACTGAGCTTTAAATGATTTATCTGCTTACGCTCCATTCATTAAATGCTTTGAAAAATCATTAAATGCAATTTAAGAGTTTGTTAAGATTTGATAACAAACAACATCTTTGAATATACTCAGAAAAAAAGATTTGAGTAACAAGATTTTTGAATAGAGTTTTTGAGTTTTTCAAAGAGCTGAGATTGCTAAGAGTTTGTGATTGATCAAAGTGTGTGGAATAGGATTCTGCTTGTATTGATTTCAGATTATCTTCTGTAACAAGTGTAATCCTTGTACTCTGTTGAACAAATTTCGTTTCTGTGTTTGCTGAGATTGGCTGTGTGTTCTTGAGGGGATCAAGATCAACAATCTTAGTGTTGGTGTGTTGGCCAAGAAGAGTGTATGTCTTGAGGTGTTCAAGGTCACTTTCTTGGTTGTGGTGTAAGTGATCAAGGTGTGATTGCTTAGTGGATTTCCTCTGGGTTTCTGAGAAGACTGGATGTAGCTATGGATTTGGAGTGAACCAGTATAAACATCTGTGTGCATTTTCTCTATCCCTAACTCTTTAAATTCAGTTTTGATATTTGTTAACTGGTATAAACAACCGATTGTTTCGGTAAAACAACCGATTGTTTTTACTAGTGTTGTGTCTTTGCTTTATGTTTTGAAAAACTGATTTCTTAATCAAGGTTTTCTTGAAGTAATTTCATTCAAGGCTGAAAAGTTTGTGAAAACTCTCTTTAAACAATTCACCCCCCTATAGTTTAAAGCCATATATTCTAACAGAAGGGGCAATGAGCAAAATATGGTGGGGCTAGGGTATTGACCTTGGTCAATGCCGCATCATTCAACATATTCTAGAAGGTAGGGTTTCCTTCCTACCCTAATGGACATCTCATAGGCCCATTCAGGTAATAAAAAAGATGCTCAGCACCCAGATTCTGTGCTCTGCTCCTCGTAATCCTCTGAGGTATGGTGGGTGCTGAGGTCATGGATTGGGCTTGGTCACATCATGGGTAGGCGTCCTCTCTCCTTGGTCCTAATCATGCTCCCCGGGTGGGAGGGAATTCGTCCACGAATTTGGAAGACCTGCAGAGAAGGGAGTCAGATCACTGATATTAAAAGAATGACTACCTAAGTACGTATCAGGCAAATCCAACTCATAGGCATTGTCATTAATCCTTTTGATGACCTGAAAAGGACCATCACCGCGTAGCATAAGTTTGGACTTCCTATGAGTAGGGAATCTATCCTTCCTCAAGTGTAGCCAAACCCAATCCCCGGGTTCAAAGATTAATGCCTTGCGCCCTTTGTTGGCATGCTCAACATACTTACCTACCTTCCTTTCAATTTGCTACTTGATGTGGTGGTGCAAGTCTTTAATAAAAGAAGCTTTTTCAAAACCATCTTTGCGCAACACCTCATCAAGTATAGGAATAGGAAGAAGGTCGAGAGGTGTGAGGGGATTGAACCCATAGACAACCTCAAAAGGGGTGTGGGAGGTAGTAGAATTTACTACTCTATTATAAGAAAACTCGATATGAGGTAGTAAATTTTCCCACACCCTTGGGTTCCCGGAAATAAGGCACCTTAACATTTGACCCAAAGTTCTATTAACGATTTCTGTTTGACCATTAGTTTGGGGATGGCAAGTAGTTGAAAACAAGAGTTTAGTTCCGAGTTTTCCCCACAAAGTTCTCCAAATGTGACTTAAGAACTTTGAATCTCTGTCGAATACAATACTTCTAAGAAGCCCACGCAAACAAACTACTTCCTTAAAGAAGAGATTTGCAATAAAACAAACATCATCTACTTTGTGGCATGGAATAAAGTGAGCCATTTTAGAAAAGCGGTCCACTACCATAAAGATAGAATCCATACCCTTTGATGTCTTGGGAAGACCTAAGATAAAATCCATGGAGATGTCTACCCGAGGCATAGTTAGGATGGGAAGAGGGGTATATAAACCACGGGGTTGCACTTTAGATTTAGCCTTCCTACATGCTATGCATTTGTCACAGAAGCGATATATGGATTTGTGCATGTGTGGCCAAAAGAAATGCTCATACAACGTATCTAAAGTCTTAGCTACCCCAAAGTGTCTCATAAGACCACCCTCATGTGCCTCTCTAACAAGAGATTATCGTAAAGACCCTTGGGGAACACAAAGTCTTTTTCCTTTGAAAAGAAAACCATCATGGACGAAAAAGTCTTTGTGGCATCCTTTTAAGCATTATTGATAGATGAGAGAGAAATCAAGGTCATCTTTATAGATTTCCTTTATGTGATCAAAACCTAAGTATTGAACATCCAAAACATTTAGCAAGGTATACCTTCTTGAAAGAGCATTCGCAACCACATTTATTTTTCCTTGCTTATGTTTGATCACATAAGGAAATTGCTCAATGAAGTCCACCCACTTAGCATGTCTCTTATTAAGCCTTCTTTGGCCTTTCAAATATTTAAGGGATTCATGATTACTATGTATCACAAACTCCTTTGGAAAAAGGTAATGTTGCCAATTTTGCAAGGCTCTAACAAGAGCATAAAGTTCTTTATCATAGGTGGAGTAGTAGAGATGACTACCCTTGAGTTTCTCACTAAAATAAGCTATGGGGTGACCCTCTTGAACGAGGACAAGCCCAATGCCCATGTTTGAGGCATCACATTCGATTTCAAATGTCTTAGCAAAGTTAGGAAGGGCCAAAATGGGGGCCTTAGTCAATTTTTCTTTCAAAGTTTCAAAAGCTTCAATTTGGTCTTGTCCCCATTTAAACACCACATCCTTCTTTACTATGGCATTTAAAGGTGCGACAATGGTACTAAAGTCTTTTACAAACCGTCTATAAAAACTAGCAAGTCCATGAAAACTTCGTACCTTACTAACATTGGTGGGTGTTGGCCAATGTTGAATTGATGCAACCTTTTCTTTATCTACATGCACCCCTTTGGAACTCACCACAAACCCTCGAAAGTCTATATGGTCTAATGCAAACATATATTTAGAAAAATTAGCATACAAACTCTCCTTCCTAAAGTTTTCTAACACTTACCTAACATGCTTCTCTTGATCCTCTAAAGACAAGCTATAAATAAGAATGTCATCAAAATAGACTACTACACACTTGCCAATGAAAGGTCTTAAAACATGGTGCATGAAGGTACTTGGAGCATTGGTCAAGCCAAAAGGCATGACTAACCACTCATATAAACCAAACTTGGTCTTAAAGGCGGTTTTCCATTCATCCCCCGATTTAATCCGAATTTGGTTATAACCACTCTTAAGATCAATTTTGGTAAATATTTGAGACCCATGTAATTCATCCAACAAGTCATCTAATCTAGGAATGGGATGCATATACTTGATGGTTATGTTGTTTATTGCGCGACAATCCATACACATCCTCCAACTCCTATCCTTTTTAGGGACAAGAATCACAAGCATAACACAAGGACTCATGCTATCTTGCACCCACCCCTTGGCTATTAATTCCTCTACTTGTTGTTGAATTTCCTTGGCCTCGGTTGGATTGGTCCTATATACAGGCCTATTTGGTAAAGAAACACCGGGTATAAATCTATTTGGTGCTCAATGCCCTTTAGAGGAGGTAATCCTTTTGGGGGGACTTGAAAAACATCTTCAAATTCCTTTACCAAATTTGCTAAACAAGGGGGACTATCTAACACCAACTCACTCTCAAGGGCCCTAGGAAAAGCTATGAAAATGTTCTTTTGGGAAAGCATTACTTTTTTGACCTCTTGTGGGGAAATGAGAAGGCTTCTCTTAGAATTCTTTTTTTCTTTTTCTTTCATTTTAAGTTGGTACTCATGAAGAGAGATTTTAGTGTGACCTTATGCCCATGGAAGTTGAAAGAAATTTTGTTGGTAAGGCTATCATGAAGAGCTTTTCTATCATATTGCCATGGCCTACCTAAAAGAATATGAGTAGCTTCCATAGGTACAACATCACACAAGACCTCATCCTTATATTTGCCAATAGAAAAGGCTATGAGGACTTGCTTATTAACTAGGATCTCCCCTTCTTCACTTAGCCATTGAAGCTTATAGGGCTTGGCATGTGAGATAGTAGACAATCCAAGTTTATATACTACTCTCGTGCTTGCCACATTCGTACAACTCCTCCCATCCACTATTAAAGAACACAACTTATCATTAATGAGACATTTAGTGTGGAAAATATTTTCTCTTTGGCTTTCATTCAAGGGCTTTAAAACTTGGCCTAACATTCGTCTCACTACTAATAAGTCGCCTTCACATGGACTCTCACTCTCTTCTTCACTTGAGGATCTAGAGGGATTGGGAGACCTAGATCTCTGTGAACTATGGTCACTTAGAACTACCACTTCATACACTATCATATTACGTTTGGAAGGACAATTTGAACCAATGTGACCAAAACCTAAACATTTAAAGCATTTTCTACTTGAGGTTTTAGTTGGGGATTTAGGAGTGGAAGGTGAGGGTCTAGAATCCCTAGGTTTGTAAGTGGACTCCTTAAAATTGGAGGGAAAAGTTGAAGAAGTTTTGTTTTTGTTTTTCCAAGAATAGTGGTAAAAGCCATCATTATGAGATTTTTGAAAAGACGTTTTCTTTGAAATTTGTGATTCTACCTTGATGGCAAGGTGAACCAACTTTTCTAAAGAGGTATACTCATAGAGTTCTATCAGATCTTGGATATCTCTTCTTAGGCCACTTAAAAATCTAGCCATCTTTGATTCCTCACTTTCATGCATGTCAACTTTTGTTAAGGTTATTTCAAGTTCCTTAAAATAAGCATCCACACTTTGTGTTCCTTGTTGAAGTCGTTGGAGCTTCAACAAGAGCTATTTCCTATAATGTGGAGGCACAAATCTAGCGTGCATGCATACTTTTAAATCCTCCCAAGAGACCACGACTGGCCTCTTGTTTAAACCAATGTCCATTACAATTTTGTGCCACCATTGCATGACATAATCCAAAAATTCTAAGGAGGCTAACTTAACCTTTTGGTTATCTAGGACCTCATGAACATTAAAGATTTGTTCTACCTTAGCCTCCCATCCTAAATAAACATTGGGATCACCTTCCCCACTAAAACTAGGCAATTTTACAAATGGTAAAAAAGGCTTTGCCACATTTTGGCGCCTATGTTCAAAATGATGCATCCTCCATTCGTCCTCTTCTTCATGGCCACCATAATTTTGATAACTTCGTGATTCATGCCTTTGATGATGTCTTCTTCCTCTTTGGGGTCTTTCATAGGCCAATTCTCGCCTTTGGAGTCTTTCCTCCATTTGCCTCATCTCTTCATCCTTTTGGGCTATAGTTCTTTTGGCCGCTGCCAATTCTCCCATAAGGAAGGCCTTTTCGAGAGATTGGGGTTTAGAAGATTCTCCACTTGAAATATGAGCCATAAAACAAACAAGAAACACAAGGAACAAACAATTCAAAGAAAAGAAGTTAGTGAGAAAGTTAAAGCTTGCGACAATTTGAATAAAAACACTTTAAGCACTCAACAAACAAGAATTCCTCCCTTAGCCAAGGTCTTTCTTGTGGTTGAAAAACTCTCAAGTGAAGAATGTCAAAACCTCAACACTTGCTCAAGGTAAATTCACCACAAAACTTGAGGAAAGAAAGAAAAGACAAACAAGAAAAGGCTAAACCAAATTTGAATTAAGAGATTATGACTAAACTTTTGAAAAAAGATGACAAGCAAGAAAAGGCACACAAAAAGACTCTAAGAAACTTACTAAACTCTTAACTATGAAACTTTTATTTAGAACTTTGTTAAAGCAAAAGGATAAAAAATTCACAAGGTTGAAAAAAATTTGCTAATCAATTTGAATACCATATTTGGAAAATGATTTTCTTGCCAAGTGATAACCAAAGATGCTTTTTAAATCTTCTTTGCTGTTTTTGCATCACTTTTTGCTTTAAAATACCTATGTTGTTTTTTTAATACTAATGTGACTTATGGAAAAGAATGAACATATCTTGCATCATGCATATTTTCAAGAACTTTCAATTTTCACAATTTTTTTTTGGTTGGATTCAATATAATTGAACACTTGAAATCATGTGTTTGAAACTTTAAATCTACTTCTACTAAAAACAAGTTTCTAATTACTTTGCAAACTTCACAATTAAAAGCAAGTAAGTAGAATCAAAACAAGGACTCCTAGAACACTAATGAACATAAAACTCAAAGTAAAAAGGCAAGATCAATAGAAGACATATTAAGAAACATATTCAAAACGAAAGATGCTATGAATATAAAGAAAGGCCGAAAAAAATGCTGCAAGAAATAAGGTGTTGGAAAATAAAAAAGCAATAAAATAATGACTAGAATTTAAATGTACTTGAATTTAAAGACAAGAAGTAAAGGTGCTAGAATGTAAAGAAATTCTAAAGTGCCAAATCAACCAAAGCAAATTAAGCATAAGAACCTAAGATCTAATAACCACATGATGTGAGTTGATTTTAGGATTGTTCATTTAGGTGACACTTTTAGAATTAGAATTGAGATTGTTAAACAAATAAGAGTGAAAACCTAAGGAAAATCCCCACTGGACATTAACTTAACCAAGTGATTAAGTAGATGTGAAGGTTCATTTTACAAAGGCAAAAGGAAAAAACAATTATATGGTGAAGATGATGACAAATATGGTGTGGAATTAAACAAGTAACATAAGAGCAAAAGGAATAACCGAATGTAATTCAAGGAAGCAAAATTAAGAACATGTTTATGATAGAATGAAATGGAAATGGATAAATGGGAGAGATGATGAAAGAAGAACTTATGGATGGTGGAGCAATGATGTATCACGCCGCTTGATGGGGTGGAACCACCAAGATAAGTGAGAGGAGGTCGCCACTTGAGAGCATCCTAACCCACAAGATAAGACCAAATTGGAGGAGACTCACTCACTCACTATTCACATAAAAATTGTGCAGAATTTCTTTTCTATAATTTCAACTTGTCATTACAAAGGGGGATGCCTCCTATTTATAGAATGAGGAGCCTTGGAAAACAAGGAATGAGAGTATAAGGGGCAAGGAAAAAAATATGGTGCGGTTAGGGTATTGACCTTGGTCAATGTCGCAGCATTGAACATATTCTAGAAGGTAGGGTTTCCTTCCTACCCTAATCGACATCTCATAGACCCATTCTTATGTCTTCACCTCATATTTATGCTATATAAACCTACTCTACGCAAATTACAAAAAGGGAAACCAACTGATACTCAGAACCCAGAGTTTGTGCTTTGCTCCTAATAATCCTCTGAGGTATGGTGCGTGCTAAGGTCATGGGTTGGGCTTGGTCATGATCATGGGTAGGCGTCCTCTCTCCTTGGTCCTCATCATTATGTCCTTTTCCCTTGGCAATTTGTAAGATGAAGTACCTTGTGGTAGCCATTGAGTACTTTACCAAGGGGATAAAAGCCGAACCATTTGCACAGATAACTGCCCACAAGGTGCAACACTTTGTGTGGAGAAACATTGTTTGTCGTTTTAGGATCCCAAGGCACTTGGTGTCCGATAATGGTACCCAATTTGCAAGTCAGCAATTATGCAAGCTATGTATGAAGCTCGGTATCAAACAAGTGTTTGCCTTTGTGGAGCATCCTCAGAGGAATGGTTAGGTCGAGTCTGCCAACAGAGTTCTACTCAAAGGTTTGAAGAGGAGGTTGGAGAAGGCTAAGGGGACCTGGTCATAAGAGGTGCCTCGAATTTTGTGGGCCTATCACACCATTCCTTAGTCCACAACTAAGGAAACGCCTACCAGTTTGGTATATGGGTCAGATGCCATGATACCTATAGAGATCCAAGAAAGGTCACCTCGATTCCAAAACTTCGTGATAGAAGAATATAATGAAGGGAGGGAGGTGAACCCATATCTGCTGGATGAGGTGCGCGAACAGGCCCATATAAATCCTGAAGCTTTAAGAGAAGGGTGGAGATGAAGCAAAAGACCAAGTTGAAGCCTCGGCAGTTCCGAGTTGCCGACTTGGTGATGCGAAAAGCTCACCCTTATCAGTTGGAGAATAAGTTGTCTCCAAAATGGCAGGGCCCATTCCATGTGATGGAGGTACTCGGGAACGGAGCCTACTGGCTTGAAACCCTAGAGGGAGGAGCTATACCTCGGACATGGAATGGGACAAACCTTAAGTTTTATTTTAGTTGATATATTTTGTTAAATGTTTTATGAACAATGAAAATAATCAAGGGGACACTCTTTTTCCCTTACGAGGTTTTCTAATGAGGTCACCCAATGAAAAATTGTTCTTGAAAGATGGTGCATCAGAATTATTTTTTTGTTAGCACACAATAAAAAGACTTACCGGTGGGTTATCCGTGTAAGTGCCATGTGTGTATAACTGATTATGTAATGATTAGACAAGGTGACATTTTTCCTTGGTAAGATTCCAAATCTAGGTGTTTCAAAGTTGGTATAATTCATAGGGGCAACCTTTTCTTGGTAAGATTCTGAGTCCAGGCACCCTGAATTAGCTATCGCATAAGATTGTTTGGTTGAGGGCAGGTAAGACGACCTACCTCAGCGTTGGTGAGATCACTTGAGTTCGAACACCCTAGAGGGTGGTAACACTTTCAGAAGGTAATTGTTAAGAGTTGACTTGGTGTGTAAGCCAACACCCAAGTCAAATACTCCAAGAAAAGGAAATCGTCGAAGACTAGACTTGGTGTGTGAGCTAACACCCAAGTCAGATACCCTAAACAAAAGGAAAAGGGTTTAAAAGTTGATCTGGTGTGTGAGTTAACACCTAAGTCAGATACTCTAAACAAAAGTAAAAGGGAGAGTCGACCTGGTGTGTGAGCTAACACCTAAGTCAGATACTCTAAACAAAAGTAAAAGGGTTTAAGAGTTGACCTAGTGTGTGAGCTAACACCCAAGTCTGATACCCTAAACAAAAGGAAAATGGTTTAAGAGTTGATCTGGTGTGTGAGCTAACACCCAAGTCAGATACTCTAAACAAAAGTAAAAGGGTTTAAGAGTTGACCTAGTGTGTGAGCTAACACCCAAGTCAGATACTCTAAACAAAAGTAAAAGGGTTTAAGAGTTGACCTGGTGTGTGAGCTAACACCCAAGTCAGATACTCTAAACAAAAGTAAAAGGGTTTAAGAGGTGACCTGGTGTGTGAGCTAACACCTAAGTTAGATGCTCTAAACAAGGGTAACTATTCAAAAGTTGACTTAGTGCGTAAGCCAACGCCCAAGTCAGACGCTCCAAGATTATAAGCAAGTCATTCTTAATGGAAGGGGTAAAAGATCGAGCTTGGAAAGGGGGCGATTCTTTAAGCACAAAATGCCCTGTTTAGCAAGGTCAAAGTATGTGATCCCTATTTAAGTAGTTGAAGAGCACTCGAGTGAGTCAAGAGGCTCTATACCCCTCACCGAAGGTGGTATGAGCTCGATGTAGCCTTTGGTATCGAACTTCTCACCCGCGAAACCGACAACGTGGTTGTCGTATGGTACCATTTCTGCCTCAGGTATCCTCATGACTTTGAAGGTTTTCCAATAGAGAATGTCTACTGAACTTCCTTAGTCCACCAACGTTTTCATGATGGTGAACTTGTCTATGTCGACTGATATTACCATCGGGTCATCTTGTCGATAATCAACACCTTTGAAATCATCATCGATGAAGGTGATGGGCAGCATTCTCGGTCGGAATGACATCGCATTCACCTGCTGCACGACTTTGAGGTGTTTCTTCCGGTTACTGTTGGAGTTTCCACTGCCAGAGAATCCTCCAACGATGGTGTTGATGACCTCCTTCTGGTCTCTTCTTTCATTTTCCCAAGGGTGATCGTCTCTGCGCGGGCAATCGTCTCTTCTTTGTTGACGCTCTGGTTGGTGGTCGTCCCTGACCCTTTGAGGGGAGCATTTTCTCCGCTTCGTGGGCTCGTCCCACCTGGGAGACCGTCTTGAGCCCTGGGCGTCGTGGACAAAGTGTTGTAGATGTCCAGCTTGGATAAGCTCATCAATCTTATCCTTGAGGGCTTGACATTCCTCGGTGGAATGCCCACTGTTCTGGTGGTATCGGCAACGCTTCCTTCGGTCGACATTTTTGGGGCTTGATGCCTTCCTTGGTGTAGGGATCAGCTCGGCGCTAAGAGCCTCGTCCAGGATCTTTCCTCTCTCAATTGTTAACGGGGTATACCTTGAGAACTGGTTGTCCCTCCTTCTCTCTCCCAAGTTGATCGATTGGCCTTGGCACTCCTTCTCTCCGTCGGCCTCTGCACGGGCCTGGTTGTGGAACTCCCTCAGTTCCTCCAAATTAATGCATATACTTGGCAACCTTGTTTTTTAGCTCATCTAGGTTGTCGACCGGTTGCATGTAGAGGCTATCGGCAAACGGTCCTGGACGCAGGGCCGTTAGCATATGGGGCATGGCTACATCTGGGCTGAGGTTCTGAATGCTCATCGCCACCTTGCTGAACCTGTCAAAAAAGGTTCTTAAAGACTCCCCCTTCTCCTGGCGGATACCAACCAGGGCGATGGAGGTCAGATGGTGCGGGCGGCTTGTGGTGAACTGTGTCTCAAACTTGGACATCATCGTTGTGAAGCTATCGATGGAGAAGAGAGAGACCTTCGTGAACCAGTCGAAAGCTCCTCCCTTTAGGGATGTGGGGAATACTCGGCACATGACCACGTCGTCAGTGGTATACAAGCTCATGTGCGTGGTGTACACATCAATGTGCTCATCTAGGTCGGTCATCCCATCGTAGCAGTCCTTGTTAAAGCCTTTCCACTTGTCTGGCAGTGGGACCCCGATGATGGAATCGGTGAACGGGTGTCGGTGCACAAAGTCAGTCGTACTATTCGTGCGAATTGACTTGTTGGGGGCAAGACTCACCATCCATCTCTTGGGTGGGAGCCTTGACCTTAGTCTCCTCAACTGTCTTCGAGTTGGGAGGGGAGGTGACTGACTTACCGATTGGGTTGGTCAGCACAAAGGACGGTCCTCCCTCGATCAGCTTCTTCTTCATGTCTTCATTTTCCCAGGGCTTCAATATCTTTCTCATTCTTCCTCCTTACTTCCTCATTCCTTCTTCTCAGCTCGACCATCTCTCTTTACAAAGACAATAACAACGCATTCTGGTTAGCATCAGTCATACTCTCGCGTAAGGGTTGGGGTCTGGAAAACTATTGAGAGGATGCGTCTTCTTCCTTGATGTCGGTCGGTCGTGATGCTCTCCAACCTCCTCTGCTCATTACTAACCTTCCTTTCGTAGCCTCAGTGCTCGGTCGTCTCGCAAACATCGAGTGGGGGGGTAGCTGTAGAAGGCACTCCAACGCTCAAGTTAGCGAAAATGTTCAACACTCGGCTGTTAGAGTACTGTAGATAATGACGTACCTATTTCTTGGAATATGCACTATTTTATATTATCTGTGATGGGCCTTCCTTATTGGGTCGGGTTAAGGAGTTGGACCGTGTTTAGGGCTGCATTACCTAGCTTCTATTCGCGGATTAGTCTCGCTGACCTTGATTGAACGTAATGGGGCTTATACTATCGGTCGACCCACTAGAGTGGACCTCGGCTCGATCGACCCAGCGATGGGACTGAGGCATGTCATTGTTCGTTCGGCCTATACCAGTAAAAGTTGAATACAAATACATTATTATTTTTTTATTTTAATCTATTCCTGCATAAAAGATCAAAGTTCCAAAACAATAATACATGTAATATCATAATTTAAATAAAGTGCACAAAAAGTTCTATAAATATATGGAAATGTTTGATGTAATTCTAAAGTGTTATACGTGGTTACCTTAAGGTACATTCAAGTGAGTTTCTTTGCATTTACACTTGCACTTGCATTTCTCCCCCAGTCAACATGTTATATCCAGAATAAGCACTAAAATAATAAAAACTTTTTTTTTTTCAAAATCAATACACTTATAACGATAGTTCTCCAATAGAAGCGTCTTTAAAAAGCATTTATAACGACCATTCTAGTGGGGAACCGTCGTTATAAGCGTATTCTTTTTTTAAAAATATTACTATTTGGTAGAATAACGACGGTTTTAGAATCGTTGTTAAAGTGATTTTATAATGAACCGTTGCTAAAAACAACTGATTTATAATGACACTCGCAATAACGACGGTTCGGGAACTGTCTTTATATGACCTTTTTAACTGTCGTTAATGAACTGTTTTGTACTGATATTTGTATAGTGATTTATATAAAAAGTCTTTCATAATTTGAAATTTGTCAAGGTATTGTTTATGTATTGTTTATTAGGTGTGGATTACAACCATAATATTAAGTTATCATAAAATTATAATTTTTCATTAGTGTACCGTCTACTTCATTTAGGCTAACATTTATTATTATTTTTTACTAGGTTCTTTTTTAAGAAATTTTTTAATAAAGAAATTTAGTTAGTATCCTAAAGTTTAGACTTTGATAATATATAAGACTCTCATAGTCTTATAAAATAATAAAATTTAATTTTTTTTAATTTATTTAACATTTTAAGTTTTAAAAAATAAATTACAAAAAAAAACTTATAAAAAGTGTGAATTATTGAAGGAAAATTTGGATAAAAATCTTAAAATTATAGTATGATAAGATGAGACTCATTTAAAATAAAATATGATTTCATGAATTTTTTTTATAAAACTTTTACATTGAAAATATATCAAGAACATTATAGTAAAGAAGGCATTGTTTAAGCTATTGCAACTCCTAATTATAGTAAAGAAAGCATTGTTTAAGGTATTGCAACTCATATTTGTTCTGTTAGTGTTTGAAATTATGTACTACGTACAACTGAAATTTTTTATATTTTATTATTTTTTAACATATTTTATGCAAAAATAAAGTTTCTTATAGTTTTCTTTTTATATATTATATAAAAATATAATGAAATGTTAGAATAAATTTTTTATGAAATATTAAAACTCAAATTATTATTATGTTGTATTTTGGTATTAGGGATAACCTCATTCTTCTGATTTTTGAAACAGAGTCTTATTAAGATTTCAAGTTAGAACACACACATAAGATTATGTAATGTAATATATGAGTAATAAATAAATTTGTGAATGTAATGTAATCATAATGGTTTGACAAATCTCTAGTTTATACTAGAAAACATCATGTAAAATTTCAGAATTTTCTAATAAGTGTAAGTATGAGAACTAAAACCTCAAAATACCTAAAAAATACCCAAATGATACTAAAAAATAAAAAAATGATAGTAAATGATGGATTTTTGGAATTTTGGTGGGGCCAATGGCAGCTAGATTTGTTACCTCGTTTCGAACAACTTACATTTTTTACGCGTCTCCATCCGACTTCTCTATCAAAAGTTATGTCTGTTTGAAGTTTTACCAAGCTAATTTTTGGCAACTCCAAATGCATCACTTTTCTCTTCAATTTGAGGACTTCTCCATCAAATATACACTAAAACAAGAACCCACAAAAAAATTTGGATAAAAAATCAATTTCTACCTATTTCTAATGAATTTTACAATATTGTTTTACCCTGTTCGTCCATCTTGTATCTCAAGACCCATTTTGTGTCTATTACATTACATTCATGAACACAAATATTATCTAATTCAAAACCCTCTAAATCAAAATTGCCGAAGGTCGAACACCCCCGAACTCAGAACCAACCAACCAACACGTTGTATTCACAAATTTATTAAAAACAGTAAAAAGTATTAAAACCCTAACATGGCGGAAAAAAGTTGCGCGAATGAACGGTGGTAAGACGAAACAAAACTGGCAGCAGCGTTCTCCTTCAGTGATAGCGTGGTCGTAGGAGGAAGGGAGGCAGGAAGGCACAACCGCTCCGCGCGGTGCGAGTGTAAGGGGGGGTGACGGGTTTGAGGGCGGTTGACAAAGCAGCGCCTAGTGCGGCACAAGGGTGGTGGGTTTAAAGACAGGTGGTGCGGTCGGACGTGCAATGAAGGTGAAGGGAGGGATGAAGGTGAAGTGAGAGTGAGGAAGGTGAAGGGATGAATGTGAAGTGATGAAGGTGAAGTGAAAGTGATGAAGGTGAAGGGAGTGAGAGGAAAAAGATGAAGTGAGTGGAGAGAATGAGAGTGAAGGGAGCCTGCGAGGAAAAAAGCGCTCCAGGAGGCATATAACGACGATTCAGCAAGGAATTGGCGTTAAAAACACTTTAAGCAGACATATAATGACGATTCAGGCGGGAATCGTCGTTAAAAACACCAAAATTTTGCAAAAAACTACAAAAATGTCACTACCTCTTTTATAACGACTATTCTTTATGAACTGTCTTTATAGGGAGTCGTAGAATTCATATTTTGTACTAGTGAACATTTGTATTAAATTAGATGTTATACATAAATATAAATTAATATAATGAAATTAAATTCTTGTCGGGGGTTGTGGAATAATTTGAACAAGTTGTCTAGAATAATTCAAAAACGGTAGTTCAACCCCACAACTTTCGTTTATTCACCCGCTTTAATTTCAAAATTGTCACCGCATTCTTATGGACAATGTTTGGTAGTGAAATCGATGTATATTAGTTGTCGTGAATGTGTTTTCTGCACTAATGATGACTTAGAAAAAGAATACTGAATGGATTAAACATGATTTACTATAAGTCCAAAAAATATTAAGTTAAACTAGGAGTGAATAGGAGTTGATAAATGACCAAAATATATTCAAATGTCCTCCGCAATCTATTTCTTTATTTGCTTAGCTCTATTTTTTTTATTTGCTTACTCTCAAAATTGAAATCAATATTTATTAATATTTTTATTAGACCGATTAAGATAATGATTTTGCTAATGATTTTGTATATCAATTGTTACCAGTTGAATCAATATTGCAATCTGATCCCGAGAACAATGAACATAAACTAATCTTAATATCATGTTTAGATAAAAAAAAATTCAAAAATATTTATATGCTTAAGATTTCAATTATTTTAAATTTAATTTTCTGAACTTTAAATATTTTGTTTAAATTAATCAATTCGAATTTCTCCTAATTTAGTACATAACCCCATTTTGGAACCAACTCCACTACCTCCTCTTCATAAATTGAAAATCTAGCTAACTTCAAGAATCCACTCCATCAAGAAAAACTGACCTCAAGGAATAGTTAACTCTGGTGCAATATACCCAATGGTGGCAACCACACTTGTGTGTGGAAGTTGATCATGGCTATAAGATCTTACTAGTCCAAAGTCACCCAAACGTTGGAGTCCTCATCAATAAGAATATTGCTAGATTTCACATCTTCATCGATCACCACATGCTCTCCCACTCTTCATGCTACAACAGCCCTGCAGCTACATCTTTGTGAATTTGAATCACTGGTACCAATCCAAAGCAAACATTTTTTGAAAGGAGAGAATTAAGGCTCCCACTTGAAATGTAGTCATAAATTATTAGGAGTAGATCATTCTTGTTCTTGAGCCAGTCTTGTAGGGTGACCATATTCTTGTACCTCAATGTTCCTAAGCTTTCAATCTCAGCTGCAAATTCCCTCATTCCTTGAGCTTAAGTTCTCATCTTTCTTTTAACAGCAACCTAACCTCCTGTGCTAGGTAACACGCCTTTGTACACAGAACCAAACCCTCCAATCCAAGTAGCTGCACTTCAACTTTATTTGGCTTTTGTGCTCTTAATGAATATTGGTTTCTCATTTTAGGTGTAAAGTGCAACACTTTATTGAATAATAACGAGATATTTGTAGGAGGGAGTGACTGTAACGTTATTACAATTGCCTGCAATTGATTCCTGTGAATTCTGGTTCAATGTTTCTGTGATGTCTTCCCACGTGGAAAGAGAACTTTTCAACGCACCTGTGACACTGGAAAGCAAAGACCTTAGTTTTTTATGGTTTTCACAAGATACCCATTTTTCCAACTACTGTCATTTATTCCACCCAACCAACTAATGTGTTATCCACTCTAACACCAATTTTTTGAACCTTCTATCACACAATTATCTCACATACTCCATCTTATTGAAGTCCCTGTATGAAGACAAAGAAGAATACGGAGGTGAAGGTTTTGGAGACAATGGATAGGAAACGTCCAAGAAAGTTAGACTTAAACGCACCCCTTTTGTCAACAAGGCGTCTTGGTAGTTCAGTTCTTGTTGGAGATTCATCTTGCTCTACAAATTCAGTCTGTGCAATCCAAAATACAAGTGACAGAGTTCCATTTTCATGGGAGAAAGCACCAGGTAAGCCAAAAGTCACTGAGAATGTCAACACTCAAGATGGTGGCACGCCACGCCTAAGACTACCCCCTAGCCATTGGCTTCTTTCAAAAGAAGCATCTGAAACTGATGTTGATGATGCTAATGATGCATTTCATGATCAAGGAGATGCTAGTTATGAAGGCAATGATAGCAAGGATGATATGTTCTCAGATGCTATGGATATTTTCTCTCTATCAGAGGCACTAGATTATGTCCAAAAGAAATCAGAGAATGTTCACAGTGAAAAGAATGAAGGGTTGAGACTAAAGCTTGCAGAGTCTAATGGGTACCAATCTCCAACTTACATGATCAATCGCTTTCTTCCTGATGCCACTGCTTTGGCTGCATCATCTGCTTTACATTTTTCTAGTAACTTTGAAGACAAAGATTGTGATGCCTGTGGTAGTTATCCAGAGTGTTATACAAGGCATTCATATGCGTCTTCTCCAAAGGGTTGTGGCTTGGAACTTCTATTCCCATGGCGTATGAAGCATAAGCTTTGTGCTATGGAAAGCCCTGTGTTGCCATGCTCCACTAATCTGCACAAGCATCAACGCAGCTCGAAACACAAGCATGGTTCATCAACTTACATTCCTTGTACAAACGTGAGAGAAGATATTTGATGGGTGGGGCTAGTTCTTTGATTTGTTCATTTGTATTTCATACAAAATCTTTATATATGTGTGTATAAAACATAGATATACTATGTGTTATGTTATCTACTTAAACAATACTAATACTAATAATAATAACAATTAATAATTGTTGTGAATTTATGTGTGATCAAAGATCGATTCAATGTGAGAGAAATTATATCTTTCGTGAAAACCTAACTTATTGGAGTTGAAGTCGTTTCATCTAGCTACTATTTAGGATTGCAGAAAATATGTGAATTTAAATAGTTGCTTTATTTTTTACAAATGTAAATCAGTTGATTGTCTAGATTATGAACCACATAATTTAAACAACAAAAAGTGATTGATAACTTTTGTTCACTTCAAATTGACATTACTCGATTTGTGATAGTGGTTGTAATTCAACTCTTACAATAAAATTTTGTATTTTGTACAGTTTTTTATATGTAGATTTTTGAAATTTGCAAAAACAATTATTTTGAAAAATTTCAAATATATTTGTAATAAAATAGCAAAATATGAAAAATTATAGTTATAAAGGTATAAATTGAAAGAAACATGTACCGCCGAACGAGCCTTGGACCAGTTAGTATTTGGTTTGGACCGACTGACACAGTCAAAATCATTAAGCTTGAATAGAAGGTTAGCAGGTCCAAACAGAGATTTAGCATTAGGTAATATATTCTTAAATATGATCAAAACCTTAATTCGACCTAATAACAATGGACCATGACAATCATATAAATAATCACAAGTTTCGAGGAAAAGGTATGTCATCATCACGCATTAATTGCACAGAGTACTAAATATTGAGACCTTACTTGAGTGTCGGAGTGTCTTTCGCAGGTACCATCCAAGCCAAATCCTTGCAAAAGGGGAGAAGGAAGAGTAGTTCAAGTGAAGGGAGTTGCTTAGTGAAGTAAAGAAGGGAGAAAGGTGACCCACCAACCGAAGAAAGAGGTAATAGTTATCTCAGTCCCAATTCGTATGAGAACAATTGGCGCCCACTATGTGATCGAGAGAATTCGAAGGAAGAGAAGATCAAATGGTGTCAATTAGGAACATCGTGATTGAGATGATGTGGGAGGTTGAACAAATGGCATTGCTGGTATCTTTGCAAATGCAGATGGATGAAATGGAAAAGAAGAACAAGGAGAAAATACAAGCACTCGGAAAGGAGAATGAGGAGATGAAAAAGAAGCTAATCAAGGGGCTCCCATCTTTAGAGCCCAGTCATCCCGCTAGGACATCCCATGCAACATTACCTACTAACACCTTGGAGGATCCGACACCCATTTATCCTCAAGAGACAATGGACGAGTCCCATCTCAACAAGTCGTTTTATACAACAAGGACTCTAGACATAGCCAGAAGACCCATTCACTGACTATGTGATGGGAGCACAACGTCCACTCATGTGGAAAGGACTTAACATTGATCGCTACGACGAAACTAGTGACCCCGATGAACATATGAATATATACACTACTCATATGATTTTGTATACCTCGGATAATGATGTTTGATGCTGAGTATTCCCAACTTCACTAATGGGAGGAGCACTGAGCTGGTTTACAAGGCTTCCCCAATACTTTATTGATTGCTTTGAGACCTAGGTGTCTAAGTTAGGGATGCAGTTCGCCACTAGCTGACCGCATCATATGACCTCAATTGCCTTGGTCAACATTCGACAAGAGAAAGGGGAATCTCTTAGGTTGTTCATGGAAATGTTTAGTAAGGTGACCTTAAATATTCGGAATCTGAGTCTGGATGTGGCCATGCATCATATGGTCACAACCCTGCGGTTGGGGTCGCCAACAACTTGTTCAAGAAACCAGCCACGAACCTTGAGAGCTTAGGCAGAACACTGCCAAGTATATGCAACTGGAGGAATTGAGGGAGTATAGGAGTTAGGCGAGAGCCGAAGCCAGTGGAGATAAGGGGAAGGAGAAGGAAAAGGAGCGATCAGGATGATCTAACTTCGGTCGAGGAGACAAATATAAGAAGATTCATGGCCCTAGATTCACGAGGTACACCCCTGTGAACGCTGATAGGAGGAAGATTCTAGACGAGGCCTTGAGTGTTGATCTGATACCGACACCAAGGAAGGTTTCGAGTCTTGATAATGTCGATCCTACACGCAAATGTAGGTATCGTAGAAATATAGGACACACAACCTCAGTTGTGTGAAGCATTGAAGGATAAGATGGAGGGGGCTTCACAGATGAGGACTTCAAGGCCATTGATCCATAATAGGACGACCCGATGGTCATAACAGTCGACATCGAGAACTTCTCCATTATGAAAACACTAGTTGATTAGGGGAGTTCGATGGACATTTTTTTATTGGAAAACGTTTAAGAGGATGGAGAACTCCTAAGGAAGATATGTAATCGTATGACGACCAAATAGTAGGATTATCTGGTGAGAGGGTAGACACCTGAGGATAAATCGAGCTATACACCAAACTTGGTGAACAGAAGGCAAGCAAAACCATCAAGATTTGGTACTTGGTGGTGGAGGCTAACAGCTCATTCAACATTCTGTTGGGCCGACTATCCATCAATCGTTTCGACCCCTCATCTGGCCATGAAATTCCCCTCGGTCTCTGAGGGTATTCTTACCGTGCACATTGTTCAAAAAGTTGCATGAAAATGCTATGTAGCAAGCATAAAGATGGAGTCCATTAGTAGAGGATGTTCTCAGGAGCAGAGATCCTCGCAAAAATGAAGAGCTTCCTAAGTTGAACCTAAGCCTGAACGGAGAGAGCATACAATTGCTCTGGTGTACATAGATCCTCGGATAACCGAGGCAAGGCTCGCATGGGAGGACTTGTGTCTGGTCCCTTTGTTGGACGAAGAACACTGATAAGCCCCAATGTGTAGTTTTTATGATTGATAAAATAGAACACTTTGGAACTTAATTGTTGCTTAATGTTAGAAAATTACCCTAATGTGAGAATTATTGAATCCGATTATATATTTTGAACCAAGAAACAAATGAAGAAATTTAATCTCAATTTTTATGTAAATTGCAGATGAATATGAAGCATTGAAAGAAAGAAAGCAAAAACTTAATTGGATCACAAGAAGATTTAGCTCAAGCTAGAAGATTTAGCTCAAGCTAAAATTATCCAGATTTGATTAATGGTGCAGTACTAATCTAGCTCAGGCTAGAATTGCTAGCTCAAGCTAAAAAAACACCGAAAGATCTAGCTTAAGCTAAATTGGCTCGCTTGAGCTAAAGTTCATTATATAAATTTTCAAACACAGCTAAAACAGGGGCGGTGGAAAAAGAAGTAATTTTTAGAGAGAAGTTAGTGAGAGAAAGAGAAGAAAACCTCTGTTCTTAGGAGAAGAATCTACTTAGATCAACCCTTCTTAGCAAATCAGATCAAGAATGAAGATTGGAGAAGCTATCATGAGTGGCTAAGTGCTTTCAAACTTGGGATTGAATGTAATTTACTCTAATCAAATGTATTCTTGGTGATATATATATATATATATATATAATATAATATATATATATATATAATATAATATATATATAATATAATATTCTCTTTCCTACTTGTTCTTGGTTGTTTCGTTTCATGTTTATTGCTAGATTCTATTTGATCAATGGAGTCTTGATTTTGATCCTTAAATTTAACTGGAAAGTATTTTTAAGGATTTAAAATAGACGAAAATACTCGATAACTTGTAATGTTAGGAATAAATTTCAGGTTATTGATTGCATCATAATTTTGTTTATAAAACTGGATGATTTGTTAGATATCCGAGGAATCAGTGTTTGAGAAATTATCTTATGAATTTCATCTATGAGGAATCAAGGTGAATGACTTTAAATTACAGCATAAAAAATAAGTAGTTTTGAGTATTATATATTGTATTATTCCAAAATATAGATGACAGAGGTAGAAGCAATTCAATCCCAAGTACTTTTATCTATATTTGATAAGTTATCTTTGTTACTTGTTGAATCAAATCTTAAACTTTGAGTTATTTTTAGTGAAAGTGTTAATTTGGTTATGGACAAGTTCTCAAAATTATTTTCTATACTTAATGAGTTTTATAACAGAACTTCTTAATTAGAATTGTTTCCTGTGGGTTCGACATTCGTACTTTAAAGAGTATTATATTACAGTTGTTTCGGTATACTTGTCGGGATAAATCAACAAGTTTTTGGTGTCGTTGTCGTGGAACAATTTCTTTTAACAATTTCTAAAGTATAACTTATTGAGTATTGTGAATATTTTGTTTTCTTTATGAATAAATAATTGTTTATATCTCATTCTTTTATCTTGTGCTAATCCTTGCTTGAGTTGTCTTAGATATATGCTATTAAGAGGACTGGTTCCTGAAGATCAATTGGAATTTGATCTAGAAATTGATAAGACAACTAGAAGAGAAAAGAAAAGAAGAAGCAAGGATAAGCAAAAGGAGAATTTTCCAATACTCTCAAATGACACAATCAAACAGAGTTCCAAATGGCTAATAATAGACAAGGACTGAGGCATTTCTCCAGCATAGCCATACCTCCTGATGAGAACCAAAATGGACAAGGGCCAAAGCATTTAAAGTTCTTCTTATTAGTCTTTGCAAAAGATGAGGCCCAAGCCCAAGCCCAAGCCCAAGAAGCCCAAGTCCAAACCATGAGGGGCAAGGCCAAGCATTAAATAAAAGAGCATCATTTGAATGACTCTTGTAGGAGGTGTGGATATTAAATAAATAGGTGTGAATGTATTAGAAAGAGTCACATTGTCCATGTGACTTAGTAGAGGGGTGTAGGTGTAGTTTTTAGGAGGTGTCATAGTAGAAAAAGGTCACACCTCCCATGTGACTTGTTTTTTGTGGGAATTTCAAATGAGTTTCATTTGAATTTTCCCACCCATTTTTCAACACCTCTTAGGCTATAAATAAGGTGCTTGTCTTTGTAAAATTCAGATTGGAATTTTATAGTAGAGAGACTATACTCAAATTTGGAGAGAAATTGTGAGTCTTGAGTCTTCTTCTTCCTTTGCCTTATCTTGTGTGCAATGGTGAGCTTCAAGTGGCGGCACTCCTTCACTTATCTTGGATCAAGGCTCCAAGTGGCGTGAATTGTTCTTCCAAGTCTCAAATTCAGCAAGTTCCATTCTATAAGTGCCCCTTCTTCCTTTTCTTCAATTTTCATTCGGTAGTTCTTAATTTCTAGTGTTTACTTTCATTTCTACCGTTTGAATTTCTGTTTTCCAGCTTTGCTTCTAGTTTCTGTTCGGTGCAGTAGTTTATTATTTCAATTCTGTCCAGCTTTCAATTCTTGTTCTTCATTCCTTGTTGTTTGATTCCATTTGACAATATATGGACTTCCATATGAGCTTTGGTTGGTGCAAAGTCTTGGTGAGTTCTTGAATTAGAACATTGATCCAATTCTAAGTAAGGTGCCATTTATGACCAACTCAAGTTGCTCCTAAGAATGTCAAAGAATCATGTATTCTTGTTGTTGCATTCACATCACCTCCTGCCACCAAATCATTTGAAATGAAGCAAGCTTTCCTTAGCTTAATCGGCACTCATCAATTCACTGGAATGGATCATGAAAACCCTTATACTCATCTATCCACATTCTATGAGTTGGTTGGGACCATGGGCTTCGAGGAAAGTGATATTGAATATGTTTATTTGTGTCTATTTCCTTTCTCACTTGCAGACAAAGCAAAATAATGGTTAAAGTCGCATCCCCAACCCTGAGTTTAAGTAGCCGAAATGATGTAAAAGAGAAATTCTTACGTAGATTCTTCCCACTCTCTCGATATGTCAAGGCTAAGTCTGATACCTCCACATTTAGGAAAGGGCAAGATGAACCCTTTTGTGAAGCTTGGGAACGTTTTAAAGTAATGTTAAGAAGGTGTCCTAATCATGGCTTTGAGCATATTGCTCAGTTGAACATATTCCACAATGGTTTAAGGATTGATACTAAAATGATCTTGGATGCTGCAGCAGGAGGTACAATAATGACTCTTGATGCAGAGCAAGCTACAAGAATCGTTGATGGTAAAGAACACGAGTAACAAGTGGAGGATGTGTGTGGACTACACCAACCTCTACAAAGCCTGTCCAAAGGATTCTTATCCTTTGCCCAGCATTGACCGACTCGTTGATGGAGCGGTCGGTCACAAAATTCTTAGCTTCCTTGATGCATATTCTGGTTACAATCAGATAAGCATGCACCCAAGGGACAAGGAGAAGACTGCCTTAATGACGGACAAGGCAAACTATTTCAATGAGGTCATGACTTTCGGCTTGAAGAATTCTGAGGCAACATATTAGAGGTTGATGGACAAAGTTTTTAAGAGGATGATCGGTAGAAACGTCGAAGTCTAAGTCAACAATAAAGTCGTGAAGTCAGACTTGTGTGATAAGCATGTGAAGGATTTGGAGGAAGTCTTAAAGGCATTGGGAAGAACAAAGATGAGGTTAAACCCTGAGAAATGTATGTTCAGTGTGGAAGGAGGGAAATTCCTAGGCTTCATGCTAACACACTGAGGAATCAAGGCCAACATGGACAAGTGTCTAGCAATAACTGAGAGCATGAGCCCTCAGAATGTAAAAGAGGTTCAAAAACTCATATAGCATCTCACGCTCTTATTGAGGTTTGTCCCTCGACTGGCCGAACAAACTAGGCCTATGGTCCAGCTTTTGCGAAAGGCGACAAAGTTCAACTGGGACGAGAAATGTGAAGACGTCCCTGCATACGGGCTCCCCTAGGGTGCAAGGGAACACCGCAATGTCGTCATCATGCCTTTATCCTCAAAGCTTTGGTGGATACCAGGCTCGAGCACTCGTCGAGCAATTCGACCGGAGCCCATGAGTATAGGTCTCTATAGTTAACATTGAGGGGAGGGGGATTGGCCGTCATTTTTGTGCGTGCCATCGACGAAGCTGAAGAAGGAAGAAGAGACAAGGGTTCAGCAAGCAAGGTCAGGGAGAAAAGGGGGGAAAAAACCCTACGAAAACCCCTACCCACTCGAGAAGTTCAAAGGGGGGGGGAGATAGAGAAATGAGAAAGGAAATATAAGGAGCATATAAAAAATAAACAGTCCCATGCAGTTGTAGCAGTACGAAAGTTAAAGAGGGAGCTAGTAAGGGAAAAAGGTCATACCTTTTTTAAGATCGGGAGATCCGAAGACCGGAAGCGCAAGAGAGAAAACAAGGGTTGCAGAGAAAGCTTTTTAAGATGAACAGTGGAGGGAATGCGAAGAGTGAATGAAACAGTAGCTTGGAGCGCGTGTGTTTGAAATATGCAATGTTAACTCGAGGAGCGCGAGAGGCACTAAGTAACGGTCGTGCGATCAAGCCACGTGTCAAGAGATTAGGGCATAACTCAAAACGTCAAACGCAGAGAACGTCGCATCAAATGTTCAGGAAATGTCAAGTCAAACTGAAACAAAAGAATGTCACGTCAGCAAGAAATGCCACGTGGACGATGGGGGCGAGGCCTTAGGCTTTCGCTGAAGCAAGTGTTAGCTCAGGACCGAAGGAAATGTGTACCGTCCCGTTCCCGGGCGTTGACCAAAGGTCAGGGTCAACGCATGGTGGGACCCCTCAAGGGATCCAAGGAAGAGAAGTCAACAGGTTGGCCCCTCGAGTCATTGCCTCGTGAGGCATCGCCCAAGAAAGGCGTCGCCAAAGATAGGCGTCGCCCAAGAGGGGCCTCGCCTAAAGAGAAGCATCGCCCGAAAAGACACCTCGCCGATTTTACTGGTACACCCAGGTTGAAGCCGTTGGAGGTTTAGGAAAGGAAGCTCAAACGTATGAACAGACATAAGCATATAGAGATAGAGCGCGAGCGAGGCTATGAGTAAAGGGATCGGGAGAAGAGTACGCGTCGCAACTTGAAAAGAAAGAATGGAGAATAAGAGGAAAGAGCACGTGCTACCTAAAGAGTTAAGGTCAAACACAATGGAGGGGAGTGCTGAAGGTAACGCACGTAGCATGACAAAGAAAGCGGAAGCAGACGCAAGCATGCAAGATAAAAGCGAGTGGCGTTAAACATAAGTCAAAGCGTAAATCAGGAGTTACGATTACAGATAAGGTCTGTGATAGTTGCAAACTAGACAAAAAGCAATCATGTACACGTTCAATGTTCATACGAAAAGCAAAATTCGGCCACTCATCAGTGGCCCCCGGAGTTTGAGTAAGGTGATGATGAAGCCCCGTCCTCAGCCCTCAACGCCTGGGCCAACAACGACCTTTGTTGCCTGTTTATCTTTGAACCTACGCAAATAGGGGGTAAGCATGGTAAAAGACGGGCACAAAATAAGGCACTCCAAAATAAAATCATGCAAGAACTCAGCAAAAGCGAGGAATAGGAAGGTCATGAGGGGAATTTTTCGTACATATGTATTTTTCCAGGGCCTCAGCATTGTATTCCAGGCTTATCAAGGCAGCAACATCTAAGCCCCCCGCACCCGCCAAAATTCGGCAAGGCACCTGATCACTCGAGGACAACCTCTTAAGGGGCTTGGACTTCAGGGCTCTAGGCTCCTTCACCCAATACAGGGGAAAGCCGTCAAGAGCAGAGGGTACAAGATCAGAACAGCAAACCTTGAAGAACTTACCTTTCCACCCCGTGAAGGAGTGTTGGAAAGGGGTTAAGAGGACCCTACCGGGAACATTGCTGAGGGTCACCCAAAGGTTGTTTCTTTGCCTTTTCACTTCGAAAAAGTGAAGAAAGATGTCAACAGGAGGTGCACGCCCTAGGAAACCAAACAGTATGTCAAAGGCTTTGACGAAGGCCCAGCTGTTAGGATACAGCTGGGCTGGGGCGACATTAATCTCCGTTAGCAGTTCTTTTTCGAACCTAGAGAAAGGTAAGCGCACACCGATGCACTTAAAGACCACCTAATAAAAGTAGAAGAAGGGGACCCCGTTGTTGGCCCGCTCGTCCCCACAAACGGGCTCCCCCAGAGTACAAGGAAGCACTGCAACGTCGTCATCATGCCTTTTCCTGAAGGCACGATGGTTGTAAGTAATCGGCTCCCTTATGTTGTCCCTCACAGCTTTGGTGGACACTAGGCTCGAGCACTCGTCAAGGAGTTCGCCCGAAGCCCACGCATAGAGATCCCTATGGTTAACTCTGGAAGAAGGAGGGTTAGCAGACATATTAGCACGAACCGTCAAGAACCAACAGATCAAAGAAGACGAACCGTCAAGAACCAAAAGATTGAAGAAGACGAACTGTCAGTGAGGGAACTAAAAGATCAAAGAAGAAAAGTCCAACAGTAGTACAGAAGGGAAGAGTCGACGAAGAAAGAACGCAGGGAGAACTCTTGGAAGAAAGACGAACAGTACGGAGAATATACGAAAAGATAGAAACAATGAGTTCAAGTGCGGGATTTCAAAGACTCAAACGTTACAGTTGAGGTGCCAATGGACGCAAAAAGAGCACCGTGCAATTGGGCCACGTGTCACGAGATTAAGGCACGACCTGAAGAGTCACTTTTCTTGCTCAGAGAATATCACATCGTCAGAATCCTCGAGGGTGCGCTGCGTCGGCGGTGCAGAAAGTGTCACGTCAACCAGTCAGGAAGTGACGCGTCATCAAAATACCCTAAGGACAATGGGGGCGAGGCCTTAGCCTTAGTCTTTTCGCTGAAACAAGTGTCAGCTCAAGACTGGGGGGCTTGTGTACCATCCCGTTCCCGGGCGTTGACCAAAGGTCAGGGTCAACGCATGGTGGGACCCCTCATGGGACCCAAGGAAGAGAAGTCAACAGGTTGGCCGCTCAAGTCGTTGCCTCGCTGAGGCATCGCCCAAAGAAAGGCGTTGCCAAAGAGAGGCGTCGCCCAAGAGGGGCCTCGCCTAAAGAGAAACATCGCCGAGCGAAGATATCACCCGATAGGCCTCGATCCTCGACCATACGGAACAACAGTAAGGAGAAGAGAATGGTGGCTTCAAGGTCATAAGTCTGGCACCAGAAGGGGATATCCTGACTCGTGGAGTACCCCTGCCACCACTGGGAGACCCTGGAACAGATATGGCCCATGAGAGGGCCATAACCAGGGGAGAACCACGTGCATGGTACGAGGGAAAGGTAGACCCACCTCTAGGGCAAGCAGCTAATGATTGGGGCGCGTGAGTTGACGCCCAGAAAGTCAACCCACGTGCCATAAGCACTTCGCAGGAAAGAGGGCTCACACTAGGGAATAACCCTACGTTGGGTTGCGGTGCTGTGGGACCCTCTACTCGGAACAACGATCAAGTCAGAAGGGCACGTGGCAAGGCACACGTGCTCATTAAAGGTTTCAGTGAAAGTTTGCCAAGGTACGCGTTAATTCAGTTAAGATTCGAATGTTCCAAGGAATGTTTTTATGTGTTTTCAATGCGCTTTACGCGCTTTAAAGATGAGAAGGGTATAAAAAGGGACCTTGGGAGCATTTGGAAAGGATCAGATTTTTAACCTAATACACACAGATACACAAAGAAAACCCTAGTTGTCTTCACGGCGCACTGACAGTGAGCACAAGGCAATTAGGGCGACACAACTCTAGCCACACACTTTCAGTCATTTAGCACAGTTTTTTCGACCACCTCTCAAGGGTGTGTCCCCTTTGATGTTACCCGCTAGCTGACTTGATCGTCGGAGTGCAAACGGCCGCGAGGGCGCCCCTTTGTTCACTTCTTTCAGGTACTCACAGACGGAGCAAGACAAAGGTGCCCTAACTCGCAGGGACAACCACGTGCAAAGACGATCCCGGTCAACCGGCGGGAACAGTTTTTGGGCTTGTATTTGGGCCAATAGTAAAATAGGTCTAGTTAGGGTAACAATTGGGCTTCTTTGAGCCCAATGTAACCCTAAAACGTCTAGGGTATATTGGAGGATGAAAATCACCTTGGGATGGAGCACATGGACGTCCACATGGCAACCTAGGAGTGAAGAGGTTTTAGCATGAAAAGTGTGAGCTAAACATGGAAAGCATGATTCCACATGGCACTTTCTCATTGAAGAATTTTATTTTGAATTTTCAAATTTTGGCTTCAAAATGTTCAACCCTCTCTCCTATAAATTGAGGTGCTTAGCTCATGTTTTTACAAGATTAATGAATGAGTGAAATTGCTAGCCAAATTCTCACTCTTGTCTTGCCTCCTTAGGATAAACACTTTAGTCTTCTTCTCCACCTAGCTCAAGTGATATGGCCCAACCAATCACTCTCCATACCTAGCATGCACCTTAAAAAATAATTTAAAAACTGAAAGTGACGAGTTCAGAGATAGTTGGAAATAATGAGGTTTAAGAGTTCAAAAATAGGTTGAAATAATGAGGTTTAGAAATCACTAGAAGTAATGAAGTTTCAAAAATTGTCAGAAATAACGAGGGTTTCAAAATCGCTGAAAATAATGGGGATATCAAATTGTCAGAAGTAACGGGGTTTCAAAACTGTCGAAAGTAACAAAAATTTCAAAACTGCCAAAAATAACCAGGATTTCAAAACTGTCAAAAAAAAAAGAGAATTCCAAAAACTTTCGGAAAGTAATGGTCATTCAAGAGGTTAAAAAAAATAACCGATAATGTGTTAACTATGCTAAATCTTAAAAAAAAAATCACAAATAATAAACTTTCTGCGAGTTAAAACTTTCAAAAACATTAAATATAACCCAAATTAAAAATCATTTTTCTTGTATAAAAAAATGGTTTCTTACATCACTGATTATATTTTTACTCACTCCGACATTATTGTATTGCTCAAACAAATAACACAAATTAAATTAAACTAAATAATTTAGCTTACAGGTGAGTTTGCAAGATATTGACTGCAGTTATAGTTTGTATAGGATATTAATAATTGAATATAAGTGGGAATTAAGCAAAGATGAAAATATATAAATAAGAAAACGAAATTTGTAATAAATTTTGCATAAGAAATAATATCATATTTTTTTATAATTTTAAACAAAAAGAATATCCAATTTCTTATATGAGTGTGCTCATTACCACCAAAATAATATTACTCCATATAAAAATATTTCATCAATTGTTATACAACAAATTATTATTAATGCCAAACAAATAGCCTTTAACTTAAAACTTAACTTAAAAATGAAAATGACAGTGTTTTTTTTTCTCAATAAATACAAGTTTATCTCTTTTCTCATCAGATTTTCCTTCTCCTTCTGACGTGTAAAGGTAGCTTTAAAATCAAATGCAATTGAGTAATAATTTCTACTTGGACATCTTAAATTTATTCCTTTATTTTTTTCTTTTTACATATATATTATTAGCATTTAAGCGCCCATTGATCATTGTCTGTGTGCTGTGTAACATATATTTGGACCACACGGGCCCAAAAAAATATCCAACACCTTTAACTGCAACCACAAATTTATTATACTACTAAACATTTTTATTGCGTATGGAATTAATTTTAGTTAGCTCCTATTAAATCAAAGAAAATTCAATGATTTTATGTCTATCTTTTTTAACGATTTCAAACGAATTAGTGACTTCTTTTTCATGATTATGTATATATATATTTTGTGAAAATTGGTTCAGATAAAACACTACAAAATAGTAATTGAATTTCCAACTCTTAGAGCCACAACTTGGTGCTTTGAGGTCCCCGTTGTGTTTTATGTCTCTGAACAAAAGTTTCCATCCACCACAGCTACACCACCAAAACAAGAATAACTTAAAAATTGACTACACAAAAAGAATCAAAGAAGAGACAAATGAAAAGCCAAACATCTAATTAGACTATATGATTGAGGTGTATTCACCTTTATGTACTTTTGAGCCTTAAATTTTGTTGGTGATTACTTCTGATCTCAATCATAATATGTTATAGTTTTTCTTTTAATAAACTATACATCAAACGTTAAGTCTCTATCTAGATAAACATTAACTCTCTGTCTAGGTATGCTCTTTTTGTTTCTAGAAACGCATTTATAAAAATAATGAATCTGATATTTAACCATGCAAAGTTTAGAATTTGAAGACTTCTTGTTAAGCTACGTAGAAGTAATACTTAAATGAGAATATCAAAATAGGTTGCATATATATTACGAGTGGACTTTAAGCCTAACTCAACCCCATAAAACCGGCTCATAAGGTTGAGGTTTGCACCCACTTATATACAATGAAATGGGATCTCCATCACACCCCCCTCACGCCGAGAGTGATAGCAGCTCGTGCGTGGGATAACATATTATGGGTGGTGGCCTGATAAACCCAACAAATAATCGCTAGGATAGGCTCGAAAATGGCTCTGATACCATATTACGAAGTGGAATTTAAGCCTAACTCAACCCCATAAAATCGGCTCATAAGGTTGAGGTTTGCACCCATTTATATACAATGAAATGGGATCTCCAACACATCCCCCTCACACCGAGACTGCCAACTCGTGCGTGAGACTATATATTTTGGGTGGTTCGATAGCGGCCCGATAGCGGGTGGCACGATAGGCCCAACACAAACACTCGTTAGGATAGGCTCGAAAATGACTCTGATACCATATTACAGAGTGGACTTTAAGCCTAACTCAACCCCATAAAACCGGCTCATGAGGTTGAGGTTTACACCCACTTATATACAATGAAAGGTTCTAATCTCTAGTCGATGTGGGATCTCCAACAATATAAGTGATTGCACAAAAGGGGTTTGGTGCATCAAAGCTTCTTAAATAACATCTTGGTTGGTGTAACATCCACTCATAGCAAAAATGGTCTCAGATGCATATCAAGGCTAATACACTACCTAATGTAAGGTTTTTAATAGTGTGGCAGTGTGCACTTATTAGGAAGACACCTACCATGAGACTTCAATGACAATTTAATATTCGAAAAAAATTTCAAAAATTTTAGGGACAAGGGGCATAAATTCTGCAAACTCCTAACTAAAAACCAGAAATAGGAACAACAAATCCAAACACAACCACAAATGATGTTGGTATTTAATTCTCAAAACTATATGATGCTTACTGAAAAATGTGACGATGACAGAAAATAGGATGAATGACTCAGAAGAATCAGAGAATTAAAAGATTTGTAGGTATGTATGAGAGAAAGAAAAAGAACATAACTAAAATTCTATATTAAGAAACCATACCACATCGCTTACACACCAAGTCATCCTCTCGACAGACTACTCCGACTTCTTTGTATATAAATGGGTGCAATACTAGTCTTAGTCTCAATACTAGTCTGCAAAATGCCCGAACTCGGATGGTCATACCGACATCGAGTTAGGTCGTATTACCTGCCTATAGATGACCAATTTTTACACACAAAGCCAGCTCGGGTAATCTTACCGAGAGAGGTCGCCTTACCTGCTTCAAGCCAAATAGTCTTAGTTATGGTTGATTGAGCTTCAGAGTGCCTCAACCCGGAATCTTACCGAGAATAGGTTGCCTTACCTGAATCACGTTGAACATCAAAGTGCCTGAACTCGGAGTTTTACCAAGAAAATGTCGCCTTACCTGAATCACGAATAAACCACTCGTACACAGAGCGCCTGCTCAGGTAATTTCACCGAGACAGGTCACCTTATCTGACACTAAATAATCAGTTATACACACATGGCGCCTACTTGGATAATCTCACCGAAGCAAGTCATCTTATCGTGTGCTAACAAATAAACAATTCTAATGCACCATCTTTCAAGAACAATTTTTCATTGGGTGACCTTGTTAAAAAACCCTTTTAATTAAGGAAAAAAGAGTGTCCCCTTAATCATTACATCGTTCATAAAGAAAGCATTATCAAAATGTCTTAACTGAAATAAAATTTAAGATTTGTCTCGTTCCATGTTCGAGGTATAGCTTCCCCCTCGAGGGTTTCAAGCATGTAAGCTTCATTCCTGAGCGCCTCCATTACGCGGAATGGGCCAATCCACTTTGAAGACAACTTATTCTCCAGCTGATAGGGGTGAGCCTTTCGCATCACCAAGTCGGCAACCCGGAACTGACGAGGCTTCAACTTGGTATTTTGCTTTAGCTCCACCCTTCTCTTCAAAGTCTCATAATTAATGCAAGCTTGTTCGCGCACTTCATCTAGCAGATCCAGGTTCACCTTCCTTCATTCGTTAGATTCCTTAATAATGAAGTTCTAGAACTGAGGAGAGCTATCTTGGATCTCTACAGGTATCATGGCGTCTGACCCATATACCAAACTGAATGGCGTCTCCTTAGTGTGATTGAGGAGTAATGTGATAAGCCCACAAAATTCGAGGAACTTCTTCCGACCAAGTTCCCTTGGCCTTCTCCAATCTTCTCTTCAACCCTCTGAGTAAGACTCTGTTGGTAGACTCAACCTGACCATTCGTTTGAGGGTGTTCCACCGAGGCAAATATTTGTTTGATGTCGAGCTTTATGCATAACTTGCATAACTGTTGACTTGCGAACTGGGTTTCGTTGTTGGTTAGAGGATTCGTCCACTGAAAGGACCTACTAGAAGTCATTAGGATCAAGCTGGGGACCCTTAGATGACAACTCTACCATAAAATCAGCATACACCTGACCCTTGATAGACCCCCGAGGTTCATACTGCACATCAAACTCAGACAACTTTATTGCCCAACGAACCATCCGACCTACTATGTCGGGCTTTTGGAGGACCTTGCGGATGGGCAGATCATTCATCACTATTACAGTAAAGCTCTAGAAGTAGTGGCGGAGCCGCTGAGCTGGGAATGACATCGCCAAAGCGGCCTTCTCAATGGTCTGGTACCACGTTTCTGGCCCTTGCAGCACTTTGCTCACAAAATAGATCGACTTCTAATAGTTCTTATTGAGCGTGGTCTCTTAAAAGTTAGAAAGAACAGCAGACTCGGAATGCATGGAATGCATCAATTGCTACAGGACATGTCGAGAGAGATAATTTGTGAGAGTTTCATAAAGGATATGGGAAGAAGAGTCAAATGTGGTTTAATGAGGATGTACTTGATGTGTTGAAATATAATATAGTAAGTACATTCTTTAAATACAATTTTGAAACTTGAAAGTGCTCGTCTTTTCAAATGTAATATATGTGTGGTTAGGCTAAGCTTTAACTATAACTTTTATAGTGTGCTAACAAAGAGATTTCCATTTCTTTTCTTTTCTCTTATCATCATAGGGAATAAAAACTATTGAGGGATTGACTCTAAAATTGTATTTCATCGGCAAAGATTACTTCAAAGCTTATGCTTTTGAGGAAATGAAGAGATTGAGACGGTTGCAACTTGATCAACTTACTAAAAAATTATGGTTATATTTCTAAGCAAGTGAGGTGGATCTTAATTACCACTTAAATACAAAGAACTAGCATAATAGAAAAATGAATCCTGCATAACAGCAAAATTTTTGTAGAATTAATGGTTGGGAATGGTTGGGAATGAATTTTCCACAACATTCAAATAAAACCTTCAAATAAAAAATAACCAAAAAAATTCCATAACATTCACCAAAAAAATACCATAAACATTCAGCCAACATTTCCTTAAAAGAAACAAAACACATTGCCAAGTGAAAGAGAATCACCTTTAGGGTTTCACCTTCGGCAAAGCCTCTGCCTCATCACCACGAATACCTCCAACAACAGTGATAGTAGTGTTTGTCAATATTCACTTACTCAAACTAGAATGGAGAGGTAGAAGATACTTACAATTAGAATGGAAGAAGCGAACTGGGAGAAAAATGCAGAGAGAACAACGCACGCGGAGAAGAACGCAGGGGAGAAGAACCCTAAACTCAATGCACGGGAGAAGAACCCTAAATTTAGCACACATGAGAACAAGGAACGAGAGATGAAGAACTATGACAACATAGATGAAAAACGAGAGATGAGCACGTACACAAGAGAATGAAGAATTAGTTTATTTTGTTTACCACCACGCCTTTTTCAAAAAAACTTCATATTAAATAAGATAATGTCCCTTAAATTGACATAAATGTGCACTTTAAAATTGTGTAGGTTATGGGGACACAAATCCAAATAAAATATAATTTACTATTTTAATTCTTAAATTTTGAAAATTTGTACCGTAGGCTAAACCTACACTTAATGTTTATTATTTGTTTTAATAAATGCATAGCTTGTGTCCCTTCTAGTTTGTCATTGTATAGTTGTTTCAAACTATTTAATGGTTCAAAACCCCGTCTGATGAGTATTATTTTCTGTAGAAGAACTTATGTTTTCGATTGTCTAGCCCTTTTGTTTAATTTTGTGTAACTAACTATTGATAGCTCATGTTATTTTAAAAATGAACCATTTATACACATGTTTAGTTTGTATGAGAAATGTCTTTGGTGGAAAGTTGTAAAACAATTACTTTTGTCTTGTACTTAAGAACTTAAACTTGATAATTATTATTTAACGCAAGAGTTGAGAGTTTTAATATTATGAAGATTCAGAAGAAACTTCAAATTATAAATCTCATAAATTATCATAATGAACTATGTCTGGATGTAGACAGATTATAGTCGAACAACTTCACGTTTACGTTATCTATTAAAGTGTGTTTCTCCTTCACATATATATATATATATCTTGGTACATGAAATAGCCATATCAGAGAATTTGAGCGGAAATAATGAATTTGTACAAAATAGAGGTCCACCAATTTGTAGCAGTTAAGTCTCATAAATTGGGTAGAAACAATTAAAAGGGAATATGGTAAAAGGAAATTAAATAACAAATATTCTTTTGCTATCTGCCACTGGACATTGGATTCCTTTCAATGGAGGCTAAACTGTACGAGGATGAAGACATGGCTTCTGTAAAACCTAAGCTTGTTGTGCTACTTTGAGAATCATAGTATCTCCAATCAGAGATATCAGGAAAAGGGTCATCAAAGTTTAGGTACCTAGTAACTTGTTCGATAGAGGGTCTATACTCAGCTTTGTTTTGAGTGCATAGTAGACCCAATTTCAGAACCAACTCTACTTCCTCTTCATCATAAACAGAATCTAGCTTTGGATCAACCACTTCAAGAATCTGACCCAGTTGACAATTTTCAAGAACCCAATCCACCAAGAAAAACTGACCTGATGAACCAACAGGCCTTGTTCCAGCAACCACTTCAAGAAGTAGGACCCCAAATGCGTACACATCAGAGCTTGTAGATGCTTTTCCTGTCCTAGTTAACTCTGGTGCAATATATCCAATGGTTCCAACCACACTTGTTGTGTGTGACACTTGATCATGGCTACAAAGTCTTGCTAGTCCAAAGTCACCCAAACGAGCATTGAAGTCTACGTCAATAAGAATATTGCTAGATTTCACATCCCTATGGATCACCACTTGCTCCCATTCTTCATGAAGATACAACAGCCCAGCAACTACACCTTTGAGAATTTTGAATCTCTGGTCCCAATCCAAAACAAAGTTTTTGTTGAATAGGAGAGAGTCAAGGCTCCCATTCTGAATGTAATCATAAACTAGGAGGAGATCATTCTTGTGCTTGCACCACCCTTGAAGGTTCACCAAGTTCTTGTGCCTCAATCTTCCTAAGCTTTCAATCTCAGCTGCAAATTCCCTCATTCCTTGGGCTGGACTTCTCAGGATCCTTTTAACAGCAACCTCAGTTCTTGTGCTGGGTAACACCCCTTTGTACACAGAACCAAAGCCTCCAACTCCAATTTTTTGGCTCTCTATGAACCCCTTTGTTGCTAGGTGAAGATCTTTATATCTGAACCTATGAGGACAATCCATCTCCCAGTCCTCAAGAGTTTCAAATTCCATATATCTCTTATGGAGTGTTACAAAAAACAAAAGGCACAACAAGGTAAATGTCAAAGCAGCCAAGATGCCAATTATAACCTTTATCCAAGGAAAAGAGTGTGAGTCTTTCTCCTTTGGGGGTGGCTTTGGAAGTAGTGAAGCATCTAGTGGAGGGGCAACCCCATTCAATGCAAAGCTCCACCCCAGAATATAATGGGCACTTGCTTTGCTCTCACCTGTTGACGCAGAGAAACCAAAAAACATGCTTTCCTTCATGACAGACTTGATGTCAACAGCCTCGGATATAAGTGGTTTGCTTGGTTTTGGTTCCAAATAAGAGGCTATTGTGAGATTCAGTATTTCTGTTTCACCATCATATTCAATCCAAGCACAAACAGCGTCAGCCTTCTCCATGTTGAACTCTTCCTTTTTGCCATCTTTATAGTAAGCGGCAGGCTCAGATATATTTGAGGACATGCCATTTTTGTTCACCCCCACATGGTTTCCTACAGTGTCAGTGGCATCTTTGTAGCCATTCACTGTATCAAACTCAACCACAAAGATATGATTTGAGGAGTTCATATCATTATCAGAGTTGAAAAGACCAAGAAGATGGCCACCATCAGCTTCTGGGAATTGTGTTGAAGGAGCTATGGTGAAGGCAAGACCAAAACCACCAGGGCCAGAGCTTGGTGACACAATTGAGAAAACAAAGCATGTACTAAAGGAAAAAACCTTTGGCTGGAGGGATGAAGCATTTTTGTTATGTATATTAATGGATTTGTTATAGAATGCATGGCCAACAATGTTGGTTTCTCTTCTGGTAAGCTCGAGTCTACCTTGGTTGTCAACCTGTGCATTCGCTTCAAGGGTGATATTGCTTTCATTGAAGCCATGGAATATGAAGGAAAAAGCAGTGGAAGAAACTAGGAGAGTGAGAAAGATGAGAAGGCGAAACATAGCTTTTGGAGCCATTGGCACAAGTGGAAGATTTTTGTTGCCAAAAGATCTAAGCCAAGCATATACTTATTATAGCTAGGTTCAAAGCAAGTGGAAAAGGTCAAGAAAGAAACGTATGAGTAAGGGCCAAATAACATACAAGTGAGTGTGATACGATATAAATCATAGAACAAGAAAAACCGTTATTACCATTTGTGGTGAGTGGTTGAGAAAAAACAACAGGGTCTTATCGCCGTGATGGAAATGGGATTGAAATTTCTCTGCCATAAATTTCGTATCACAACGTGTTGAAGCTGTCAGAACTTAGAAATCTTCGTTTAGAGATTATCATGTGATGCAGATGAGACCGCAATTGACCAAAATTTTCATTTTTGTTTCTTCTGCTGCAATAACAATGAGGGTTTTTAGTAGCATGGCCACTTTTTATTTTTTTTTACTAAAATGGCGTCGTTTTTAGGATTTATGGATAAATAGTGTCAACTATTTTTATTTTTTGTAAAATCATCTCAAACTAAACTCTGCCATTTTAATATAATTTTATTTTTTTATAATAAAAAATATGTCTTACAACAAGTTCAAAATCTTAACGTTGAATTTCGAAAAGAACCAATACTTGAAGAGTGAGCAAAAAGATAGCACAGAGTTAATCATGCAAAGTTAGACACTCAACAATGACGAAAAGAAAAGAGTATATTTTTTTGAACTTTCTTATTGGGTAGAAAACTTATTGTCCCACAATTTGGATGTTATGCACATTGAAAAAAAGTATGGGATAGTGTGGTGTTTACATTGTTGAATGATAGTTTAAATAAATGTAAAGACAATCTAAAATGATTTACAACTTTGGGGTATTAGACTTGATCTTTAGTCTGATGAAAATGGTAGATATCTCTCTACTACATATACACTGAAAAATGCAAATAAAGATACATTTCTCAAAACTCTGAAAAACATAACTGTTCCAGATGGTTACTCTAGTAACATTAGCATATGCATTTCTATATTTATGACTGTCGCCATATTATTCTCGTGACTGGCCATAGTAGCTTTCATGAATTTCTCCAAAGTATCTTCCAATTTGTTAACTGAAGGATATAGGGGTTGTTATTGTTGTTGTTGGAAAGGATCTTGATTACTGGATGGACCACTATCTTGATTTCCCCCAAAATTTTGATTTTGATTGTTTCTCCAACCTTGAGAATAATTATTGTTATTGGAGAAACAACCTTTCCTTCCCTCATCACCCATGTAATTTACTTTTGCTTCAAATGAGTTGTTTTGATAGAAACAATGACCAATGGGATGACCACCTCCACAAAAATCACACTTGATTGATTGACTTTGGCTCTGAGATAATTGCATGGCTTGTATTTGTTGAGGCCACTTAGCCATTTGTGCGGTTAATGTATCAATCTGTTGTGTCAGAATTTTATTCTGAGCCAAGAGTGCATCTGAAGTCAACTCTAACAACCATTTCTTCTGAATACCTTGTCTATCATGTTGGACTTGATAATCAGTTGATGTCAATGTATCAATAATCCTTGTCGGTTGTTCTACATCAAGAGCCATCATTGTGCCACTAATTGCAGCATCTTTGTATCAGATCTAAGACCAATAAGAAATATGCTCAGTTGAGCAATATCTTCAAACCTATGATTTGGGCCTTTTCTAAGGATCATTTTGAATCTCTCTCATGCCTCACAAAAAGATTCATCTGCTCCTTGTTTCAACATAGAGATTTCAGACTTTACTTTGATGTAGCGAAAGATTGAAAAATATCTTTACACAAATTTTTCCTCTACATCCTTCCAGCTAGTGAGGTTCTGATTTGGAAGTGATTTGAGTCATCCCTTAGCCTTTCCTGCCAATGAAAAAGGAAACAAACGCATATATCAGCTGATTGAAAACCCATTGTTCCCACCAACTCATAAAATGTATCCAAATGTGTATATGGATCCTCCCGATCCATTGTTGTAAATTGATAAGTACTGATGAGAGTGAGAAAAACGGGTTTTATTTCCAAGGCCTTGGCGGTAGCAGGTATTGCAATACTAGGAAAATGCCTTGGCCCTGGATACATGACATAATGTCCTAGTGTCCTCTTAGGAGGTGGTGCTTGCTCTTCTGCCATGTTGCTTTCCTCCTGAAAAATATTAGTGGGAAAAGAAAAGTGGTTGATGATTCCTCCCTAGTGTCTCTTTGCCTCTCTTTTGTCTTTGTCTTTTTGTTTCTTTTAGCTACCCTTTCAATCTCTGCTTCAAATAATAATCGGTCTTTGGGAATTTGACCTCTCAATATCATATAAGAAAACTATTTAAAAGTTAGCACAAGGATTCTCTAGTAGTAACAATTTTTTTTAAAATAGATTCTCATAGATCCCCTGAGAGGGAAAAATATCCTAGAAGAGATGAACGAAGGGAACATTATCCTTGGCGTCATAACGATGATGACCAACGACCAAAGAAACAACAAGGAAGGAGTGAGACTCCGAGAAGGGATAAGCTTTCATGCAAAAGTGGGAGAGAGGTAGTCAACATAATCGCTAGTGGATTTGCATGTGCAGGATGTTCGAGCTCTGCTCGGAAGAAACACGTTTGGGGCAATTCGGTCGATGAATTCACCTCTGCCATAGCCCAATCAAGGATACAACCAATACTCTTCATAAATGATGATTTCAGAGCGATAGACCCAGCCCAAGATGACCTTATGGTCATCACTGTAGAATTAGATGAGTTTGCCATCATGAAGACAGTAGTAGATCAAGGGAGTATGGTCGACATTTTTTACTAGAAAACATTTAAGAAGATGAGGATCCTAAAATTCGAAATCCAACCGTATGATGACCAGATAGTTTGTTTTTCTGGAGAACGAATGGACACTCGAGGGTATATTGACTTGTATACCACCTTCGGTGAAGACAAACACCTTCGTCGAACTATCAAGATAAGATATCTAATAGTCGATGTCAACACTTCATACAAAATTTTACTCGGGCGGTCATCTATAAACCTTCTTCGAGTAAGAGTATCAACTCACACCTTGCTATCTGGTGACATAGTTACAATGCACGTGGACCAGAAGGTCGCATGGGAATGCTATGTCGCCAACTTAAAGGTTGAACATACCAACAAACCCCACAATAGTGAGTCACCAAGGGGACGTTCCTAAGACCGTAGAAGGGAACATTCCGGAAGATCACGAGGACGGAGAAGAGAGCGGTCTCAAGAACCTAGGCCTCCCAAGAAGGAACACATGGTCTTCCATGTGGACCTAGACCCCAGAATGAATGATGCCCGTATTGAGCCCTGCGAGGACTTACGCCCTATACCTTTATAGGATGCCGAGCATTCTACCCGCATGAGAACATCATTAACAGTTGCCGACAACACCATGGTAAGTCAAGAACTTATAAAAAATGCTGATTTATTTTCCTAGACCGCCTCCGATATGTTGGGGGTAGGTCTGGACATCATAACAAAACATTTATCACTGTATAAGGAGGCACGACCGGTCGCCCAAAAGAAAAGAAAGATGGATGAAGAGAAGTGCAATGTTGCAAGGAATGAGACTTACAAGCTCGTGATAGCCAGGTTCATTAAAAAGGCATAATACACCACATTGTTGACTAACGTTGTCATGGTGAAAAAATCCAATGGCAAATGGAGGATGTGCACAGACTACACCAACCTCCATAAAGCTTGTCTGAATGATGCTTATCCTTGGCCAAGCATAGATCGTCTGGTTGATGGTGCAACTGGTCATCATATCCTAAGTTTCTTAGATATTTATTCTGTATACAACAAAATTCGAAGACATCCAAGAAACAAAGAGAAGAATGTACTCATGACCGATTACGATAACTTCTACTATGAGGTACTGCCATTTGGCTTGAAAAATGCCGGAGCCACCTACAAAAGACTCATGGATCAAATTTCAAGGGAATGTTCGATCAAAATGTCGAAGTTTATGTTGACGAATTTATCGTGAAATTTGATTCGTGCGGATGACACATAGAAGACCTTAAAAAAGTCTTTAAGGCGTTACGAGAGTGCAACATGTGGCTAAACCCCAACAAGTGCGCGTTCGGGGTTTAAGGAGGTATATTATTGGGATTATGCTTACTCATCGTGGCTTTGAAGCAAACCCATAAAAATGTAGGGGAATCACTAAAATGTGAAGCCCTGAAAATACTAAGGACCTTCAGAAGCTTATTGGTCGGTTGAAGGCCCTGTCAAGATTTGTGCCTAAGTTGGCAGAAAAAACAAAACCAATCTTCCAACTATTAAGGAAAGCAACAAAGTTCAATTGGATCCCTGAGTGTGAAGAATTTTTCCTTCGCTTAAAATGGTTCCACGCAACACCACCGGTTATACAAAAACTGGATACTGAACGACCTATAAACAGATTCAACCAACTTAACAGAATTTTGTTACAATTTTCACAAAATCAACCGATTGAAAACACGAAGCAATCGGTTGAATTGGCTTGACAGCAAGGTCAACCAATTTCAAGCTTTTTCAAATCCTTTTCAAAATACTCTAAGTGTAAAACAACCGGTTGAGTAGAAATTTCAGCAGGTTAATTTTCCACTTTCTTTAGAAAACATTTATATTTCAAAAGAACGTGAATCAAACAGCCTTGGATCATAACTTTGAGTGGATTAACAAATTCAAACTACACAAAACACACACACAACCAACAACAGGGTCTTCAGACAATCCACTTGGATTTGGAGACATCAAAGCCTATGTTCAACAATCTCCCCCTATTTGATGAAAACAAATCCCTGGTTTGCTTGTGTTGTCCTTTTTGAATTTGAAAGCACTTGCAAAACAAAAATTGTGCATGTACAAGATAACAGAATAATCCAGGTTTTAAGATTACCCAAGAACCAATTTTCATCTATAGGTTTCTAGCATGAAAACTAGTAAAATCAGTGTGAAAACCAAAGTGAGTTAGGTTCATATTAGAGCATTCAACAACAACACAATAAATGTAACAACAACAATACAAAACTAAAAACCACATCATTCCCCCTATTTGTCTTCACAAATAGATTAAGACAAGTGATAAAAACATAATTAAAAGTAATTGTTGAACATGCAAAAACAGGATAAGAAATAAAGCATTAAAATTCTTCAATCCTCTTTCCCATATTGAAGCTAAAAGAGTTGATTCTGAACAACCTCAATCTATTCATCAAGGTTCTAGAACCTTTCCGTACAGAACTTCTGATGGCTTCTTTGGTCATCTGCAAAGTTGTCCATCCTACTTAACATCAATCTCTAAAAGGGTGAGATATAAGTGATGTATTCACCCTTGTTTCCAGCACTTGGACCAACATCATAAGCATCATCAAGATGGACATTGCCTTGCTCAACTTGACGTCCATCATCACCATCATCTTCAGCAACAGCAGCAAGCTCTTCTTCATCATTTGCAACATGAAATCCACTTGAGGAACCAGCTTGGTCACCATCCTTGCTGACCCATTTGCCTCCAATTTTGGTAAATCCCATCTTGGAGAGAGAACCATTATTCACCTCATGTGATGACTTCACCACTTCAGACAGTTCCTCCTCAAGATCAACTTCAAAATAATGCAAAAATTTAGAGATAAGGATAAAATATGGATAGTGATAATCACTTAACCTCATGGATTATTGCATGTGCTCCTTGATAATGTGGATCCATTTAATCTTGAACTTGTTCATCATGCATTAGATAAAAAGGACAAGATCTTCCTCAGTCAAAACAGAATGGTTGCTTCCTCTTGGAGTCAACATCCAAGATACAATGAAAGCAATAATTCTTTCATTTAGTTTTATGCCTCCCATAGAAAAATTCCTCACTTTGGATTGAGGATTTTTTAGGCAACTTCTATAGTATTGCATCTTGTTGAACTCTTCAACAACCGCAATGTTTCCTTTATTTATCCTTAACCCAACACATTTCATCCCAACTACATCAGACCATACTTTAGGAGTTATCTTCATGTCAATCCCCTTCACGTGTGAGCAAAGATTATCACCAACCACTTGAATGTATAGAAAACCTTCACTAAATCAGAATAAATGTTTCCTGACATCTCCATAAACCTTTTCAGCAGCTGCTCATTCAAAACATCCCTCACTTGAATGAGGTCCTGCTCTTTCATCCAGTTGAAGGATATGAGCTTTGGATTATTGATGGATTTCCTACTAGTTTCATGTAGGAACTTTTCAATCTTATCATCCTCCCCTGCAAACCAGTTTACCCCTTTTTACTCCACGAGTCTTTATCCTTTTGGAAGAAGGAGGTGTTGAATCCATGAGGCAAGGATGAAATTTTAGAAAAGAAGAGAGCACAATAGCTTTAAGATGCAAACAAAGGAAAAAATAATGGGTTGATTATGTGAAGAAAAACAACTAAACAAGCACATGTATATAAGCTGTAAAAGCAGTCAACAATATTAGTTTTTAGTGGGTTGTTTTCCAGAAGAAAAAAAAATTTGTTCAGAGGGAATATAGCCATACGTCAGCCCCCAAATAGATTAGCCAGACACAACATAGTCCATATTTGACCATTCATAAAAGTTCGTAAGTTCCCAAGATATTGTGGAATATATTTCATTATGACCAAAATAACTCCTAATCAGGTTGTATTTAAAGCCATAATAAATGTAATTTTGACCCGTAACAGCATTGAATGAAAATCAAAAGCTGTAACAATGCACAAATTTTTAAAACAACTTTAATACAAAGTTTCCAAAGCTAAAACAATCGGTTGTTTTTCTATGACATCAATTAAGAGTTTTCAAAAACCAAGAAAATTTGACTGAGATGAAACAACATAGTGTTGATCACATAAGCCTTTGCATAGAGATTTTTCACAATAGATTTACTCAAGAGAACGAATCAATTAAGATTTTCTTTAATCAAGGAGAACCAAAAATACAAATTAAAAAGTAAGAATACAACAGTTCTTAGCTTTTGAGGACTTTTCTCTTAAAACAGCCACAGTACATGGATCAAGGATGGGACTTGACTTTCAAGAATTGCTCCCTAAGATTTCATATCAAATCACTTCTCTTGAGGCTTCATCCTTCATACCAATATGATTCTTTACTTCGAAGGGTGCCACATATGTTGATTTTCCATCAAAGAACCCTACAAGAAACAAAATCAAGATGCAAGATTTGGTCCCCTTGCAAATGTGGGTCCATGAGCATTAATAGATGAATTAGGATCCTTAGAATTCTTAGGGACCCATTTCAAAGCACCCTTGGGAACAGAAAATTTTCTAACTCTGCAAAATCTAACAGAGTGGCCCTTCTTTATACAATAAAAGCATGAAACAAACGGTTATTTTGACTTTTCAATTGGTTGTTTTTAAAAAATGTTTGAAAAAGGATTTGAAATAGATCTCTTGTTGTTGTGTGGATTAAAACCCAATCCAACTTTGCCAAAAATACAATGTTGAGACGCAATAACTGTTTCAAAGTTTGATTGGCCTTTTGAAAGTTTATCCACAGTTTTTACAAGATAGTTGACTTTCCTTTGAAGAGATTCACAATTTTCACAAAAAACTTGAGTCACATTTGCAAGAAGAATTTTTGTAAATCAATTCCAGATTTTTAAAACCATTTTTTGAATTATTCAGCTCTTCTTCCAATGCTTTGACTCTATTTTCCAGCCAATTATTCATGATTTTCAAGTGGTTGTTCAAAAGGGCCAGCCTATTAGCTTCTTCGTGAGTTTCTTTGAATGCATCAAGAAGCTAGCTCTAATTTTCAAAATTGATTGAGGTGTTGGAACTTATACTGCTTGTGTCAGATTCTCCTTTAGCCATCAAACAAAGATTTGCCTCTTCATCTGCATTGGATGATGAGTTTGAGGAAGAAACATCATTTTCTTGCCAAGCAATGTAGGCTCTTTTAGATTTTCCATTATTTTCAAACTTCTTGCCTTGTCCTTTCTGCTTGCTTTCATTGTTTGGGATCAACTTTTATATGGCCCTGTTTACCACACCCAAAGTAGGTATAATTGTTAGCATTAAAATCATTGAGTTTCTTGCTATTATACTTGTTGGAGGATTGATTCTTGTTGTTTTTCTTCAAGAATTTGCTGAATTTCCTAGTCAGCAAACTAAGAGTTCGTCCATCACTATCCTCACTTGATTCTTGACAATTTTTGTGACCAGCAGCCTTCAAAGCAATGCTTCTTATATGTTTCTCTTCATGTTGTTGATCATTCAGCCTATTCATCTCCAATTCATGTTCCCTAAGCTTTCTAAACAAGGAAGTTGTTGTCAAGGTTGTCAAATCTTTGGATTCAGAGATGGTTGTGACTTTGGGCTACTAAGATCTGCCTAAACACTTGAGGATCATGATATTGAGTTCCTCCCTTTCAAAGGTTTTTCCTAGGATGATGAGATGGTTGAAAATATGAGTGAACCTCTTTTGAACATCAGACATGGTCTCCCCTTTTTGCATTCTGAACATCTCTTACTCCTGGATAAGAGCATGCTTTCCTGCTCTATTTACATCATTGGTTCCTTCATGAGTAACTTCAAGAATATCCCACATTTCTTTTTCTGAAATACATTATGATACCCTGAAAAACTCATTAGAATTTATAGCAGATGTTATGATGTTCTTAACAATGCAATCAAACTTAGCCTTTTTTTCTTTTAGACTCAGTCCATTAGGACCAAGGTTTTTCAATAGAAGCATTATCTTTTTCAGCTTTTGGAATAAAAGGTCCATTTTCAGTGGCATCCCAAATTCCTCTATCTATTGATTCCACAAAGATCTTATTTCTTACCTTCCCAAACTGATAATTCAAATCACAAAACAGAGGTGGCATGTTAATTGAAGCACCCTCCCTAAAAGGTAGTTTTTCAGCCATGAAAAGGATTTTAGGATAAAAAACTTAATGACTTTCAAGAACTTAGCTCCTAATGCCAATTGTTAGAAAAGCAAGCCTTATACAAGAGAGGGAGAGTGAATTGCTTATGAAATATTTTCACAAATGTTGAAGATAGATTGAAAGCCAATGAGGAATCAATGAAGTGGAAATTAGTTCAGCCAAGTTCAATTATGCTGTGAATTGCTTATGAAATATTTTCACAAATGTTGAAGATAGATTGAAAGCCAATGAGGAATCAATGAAGTGGAAATTAGTTCAGCCAAGTTCAATTATGCTTTTAATGTGATTCCAAAAAATCAACCGGCTATTTTTGCGAAACAATCGGTTGTTTTTATCAGCACTGTTAAAAACAAAGAAAAAACATATTTAAAAGAGAGTAAGGATAGAGAGATCAACACAGAGAGTTTATATTGGTTCATTCTTTACTAAGAGCTACATCCAGTCCTCAGAAACTTATAAGAATTTACTAAGCAATCAAACACCTTGATTACACAACACACACCAAAGAGGTGATCTTGAACCCTTCAAGAACATATATCACCTTTGGCACAACACCATAGATTTCAGAACAACCCTTTGAATCTGCACAACACCAATCTTTACATAAATACAATAGCCAAGAGAGAAAGGAATGAGTACAACTGGGTACAATCCCAGATTGAAGTAAAAAGAATATAATGCAATCATATTCCACTCTTAGAAAAAGATCCAAAGCTCGAAGCAATCTTGGAAAACCTATTTTGAAAGTGTTATCTTGAATTACCAACAACCAGGATCGCATAACAACTTATCTATACTCCAAACAGTTGTTAAAAGCATTTATTGCAAGAGCCAAACCAATTTTAAATCAATTAAAACAAATTCAATCAACTTAACAAAATTTTGTTAAGATTTTCACAAAATCAACCGATTGAAAACACGAAACAATCAGTTGAATTGGCTTGACAGCAAGGTCAACTAATTTCAAGCTTTTTCAATCCTTTTCAAAATAAACTAAGTGTAAAACAACCGGTTGAATTGAAATTTCAACAGGTTGATTTTTCACTTTCTTTAGAAAACATTTATTTTCAAAAGAACTTGAATCAAATAGCCTTGGATCATAACTTTGAGTGGATTAAAAAAATCAAACTACACAAGACACACACACACAACCAGCAGTAGGGTCTTCAAGCAATCCACTTGAATTTGGAGACATCAAAGCCTATGTTCAACAGTTATCACCACCCGAAGATCAGGATGTATTTTCAAAATCACCAAATCATTGTGATGACCGACTATCCTATCATGAAGATCGTGGCTAAACCAGACTTATCCGGACGAATGATCGAAAGGGCGATTGAGTTGTTGAAATCGTAAATTTGATACCAACCAAGAGGGGCGATCAAGTCCCAAAGGTTAGCTGATTTACGCTAGAGCTAAGTCCTAAACCGACCAAGAGTGAAGACCTACGCTGGATGCTACACGTAGATGGATGATAACTACTTTATGGAAAGTGCACCGTGTTGTCAGAAGTAATAATTTGTCCCTAAGGACGGATATCGAACCCACAAGGAATAGTTGAGTATGATGACAGTGATTTTCATATAAATTGACGTTTATGAACGCCATAATATACGCGTGTAGTGGTTTCCCAAACCGCCATAGAACTGACCGCCACAAAGTTTAATTTAGTGGTCTTACACTACTCGCCGCAACACCCACTACTTTAACACTTTGTTTAAAGTGGCGGTTTTTATATGTAATTAGTGTCAGTCATAACTGTCACAATTTAATTCATTAAAAAGGATTTCAACACTACTATATAGGGTATACTTTGACATTTTTAATTGTCAGCTTTATAATAAAATTGTAAAATTAATACGTCGGTTGACGTAATTTTAATTCTAAATAAATGGAATTTAGCCACTACTTTTTTATAATTTGGTTTGCATAATTAAACTAAACATAATATATTTTCATAATAATAAAATAAAATACTAATAAAATGAAATACTATATAAAGTTATAAGCTTTCATTCATTGCATTGAAAATTAAACACACATAATTGTTCAAAAGTTGATACATAATTTAAAATTAAAACACACATATTTCTTCACCCTTAATCAGTTTTGTTTCCTGCACTTGATCTTATTACTCTATTAGATGATGGAGCATCACTTCCAACATCTGGTGCCTGAAATAAATAATAATAATTTGAAGTTAAGAATTTTCAATGTTTATAATTATAAAATAAAAGAAGACACTAATAAAGATTTATGTCTACTAATACCTCATTGATGGATGCATGTACCAAATTAGCTTCCATTGCATCAAAATGTTTCAGAACATCTTTTTTGGAAGAAATATATGCAAGCAAAGTTTGCATTTGATTTTTTACAGTTGTGAGCTCACTTTCTTTGAACTTCCTTATCCTCCACATTTGATGAAGTAGAACTAGAGGAAGCATATGAAAAGTGAGAAATAATAGTAGTTTAGGTTGATCATGGTTGAACTGGAAATAATATTTGTATTTATTGATGCAACTAAATGGATTTAGAAAATAGAATGAATAGTTGTGTATGTATGTACAGAGGAGGCTGTTTTTTCCTAATTTCCCTTCGGGAAGAAAACGAAAGGAGTAGCTGGCGTGGCATATATATGAGTAACATATATGGATGGAAATTAACAAGTGGCAGACAAATGTATCCATTGATGCTTGCTTTGATTTCCTATTCACCTACCTAATGACTTTTTACGACAAATGCATCGCGTTCTCAGAAGTAATATTTTTTCCCTAAGGATGAATATCGATCCCACAAGGAACAGTTGAATTATCAAGTACAATATTCGCTAAATATAAAATAGAACAATAAAAATTTTGTTGAAAGTGTTTGTTGGCGATGATTAATAAGGAAGCAGGCAAATAATTGGTTGCTTCAAGTTTTAAAATAGGGATTAGGTTTCATCTTTCTCACTCTCATATATTTTGATTAACATGTTAACATTATGTTCTTTGATTGAAATTGGTGCCCGTATAAAATTCATTTATATCGATTTCTCGCATATAAAATTATTAAGAATGTTTCCTAAATATCGACTTCTCGCATATTTATAAAAAGAACTTAAAATCAAGCTAAGCCGTTAATAGCAATTCACATTTCAAGTTTATTCCTAACACTCAAATATGTTAAGTATTGTTGTTTAGGTCAGAACCCTAAAAATACTTTCGAGTTAGATTTAAGATTCTAGATCAAGAGTTAGAAACAAAACAATAATACCAATAATCAATCAAGAACAAAATATTATATCATATTTAAATATCACCTCAATACATAAGAGTTTGAACAAATTACTCCAAATCCTAAAGGGTAGAATTAGCCACACATCTTCTAGCACCTTCTATTCTCCCAATTGGTTACGAGTTGCTCTACTGCTGATTTGGGCTTTTTTTTACTTTTGTGCATTTTTGGGCCTCCTAGCTTTCTCCTTGTAACTTATATTATTCCTTTTTAGCCTAGTCATCTTCATTCTTCCTTAGAATCTTGACATTAATTCCAAATTTGGGAATAAAATGCTCTTATTCAAATAAAGATCATAAAATATGTAGAAAGGTATAAATTTGTACATTAAGGATTATTTTATATGTAATTTAGCAATTAATACTCATAAGTGCCTATATCTTAATATGAAATATTACTAAAATTAGGCCCTTATCACTCTCCCCAACTTAGAATACTTCTTGTCCTCAAGCAAAGTAAATTAATATATTTGAATTTAAATATCAAAACAACTTAATTTACTAAACAACGGATTAAATTAGAAACTTATGATGCTTTCAAATTCAAATATAGAAAAATATAGATATAATCAACTTTCAGGATCAAATCAAAACAATAGAATGAAAATTCACTAAGGAATTTCTTCTCATATGATCACAGGTAAGTGTTTCTCTCAATTTTCACTGAATCATAACAAATCACAGTTGTTTTTCATTTCATCTTCCTAGCACAAAAATTTTAGAAACATGAATCTTGAGGTCTTTTCCAAGGTTGTAATGAGGTTGGGCTTCCAATTAGTTTTTTCTGATAACAAAATGCACATCTTAAAGAAGAAGAACATACCTACAATCCAGTTATAGAGAACATATATGTTATCTAATCACCCTTTTCTTTTGAGTTCACATTTTTCCTCATTTTTCTTTCTACTTTTCATGATTTTCAACATGATTTCTTTTTCCTTTTTCTTTTTCTCTTTGATTTTCATCAATAGGAATAAATTCTTCCTATTTTCAACTTTTTGTGCTTTCAGCAATCAGAACCAACCATTCATTTTCTATATGTATTGCATATATGTTCTCCTTCCTTAAACATGCTAAAGGGTAGGAAAATGTATTTGTTCTTGCCGGTTGACTTGATTGTCGGTTGACTTCGACGACTGGTTTGGGCTCCGCTTGTCTCCTCTGGAATCTGCACTTCTCTTGGTTGTTGGAAGCTTAACCTGTAAAGACAAAAGGGCGCCCTTACGGCCATTTGCACTCCGACGATCAAGTCAGTAAAGGCTTGACAAAGAATAAGAAACAACTAGTTTCAGCATTCAAAAAGTGTATTCAGAATTGCGTACCTTCACCTGGGACCTTAAGCCCCTTTTATAGAATATCGCTTGGTTATCACTGGCAACCACCTTCCCTCACGAGGCTCCTATCTCCAGTGAGAGTATATTCAATAATAATAATTCTGCTATAGGGTGCGTAATCTTAACAGCACAACCGTGTAGAATTTTATTTCCTTTGGGTGCACCAAACCCTAACAAAATAACCACCTGGGCAACCACTCTTGGGGTTTAAACTGCTTTTCAGTATATTTGTCTGCGTTTTCATATAACATATGCAATGGCTCCAGAAAGAATAAAATCTCAACTGGAATATAACTGAGACATTATCTTTTATCTTTTGCCTCTAAGGCGTAGACCACAAGTAATTACGAATTCATGCTCCTATCTTTAAGATTATATCATGCAACAAACAACTAATTGCGACCCCCCGTACCATGCATGCATAACATTCCATAAACCCTAACGTATTGGGCTTGGGCTTACACGTGATGTTTTTCCTATGTGGGGTTTAAATGCGCTAAATGAACCCCTAGATCCCTCGATACCCTTCGCTGGCCAACCAAACCTTATACGCGAGGAATTATATCGAATGCATGAATATGGGCTATTGCACAAGTACCTGATTCCAAACGCGTGACCCATCACACTTGTAATAGGCCTGGACGAGCTAAGTACACCCCTAGGCCTATTTAATGTCTTTACCTTAGCAATTCATAAAGGATTATCTTATATGCCTGTATGAGAGCCAGTATATACGTATACCTGGGACCCAGTCACAAAGACAATGAAACCCATGTGTCGAGCTGACCTGTCTGAGGGAAATGCCGAAGTCTGACCAACGAGCTCGAGCGCTACGAGTTCTCGTCCAGTACAGTATCATCAAAGGTTAGGGTGCAATAATAACAAAAATTCTTGGCCCAAAAGAGATATAAAAAATGGAATTCTAATAAGATAAAGGTTGACTATTTGGCCTTGGGTTCCTAATTAACACAAATGCCTCAATCATCTTCATGCTATTTTATGATGTAACAAAAAATAAAAATTAAGCAACCACAACTGTCAATTCATTAGTAAAACTCTCAAAATTGTTTAAGTTTCACACACTCACTTGGTTTAATTGGTCTCATTACTTTATGTTTTGTCATTCTCTGCTCTAATCATCTTGTTAAATTTTCATGTATCACAATTCCAACTACATTTGAATAGGTATTTAATCATATTTTCTTTTCTAACATGTGTCTAATTCATCTCAATATTTAACATTTAAACACAAATTCTTTTTTTTCACAATTCAAAAATAATATTCTAGTTCTTTTTTATTTAAGAAAAATAAACTAGAAAATTAAAAAATTAAAACTGAAATTTATTCAAGAAAAATGTACTAGACTACAGCACGTAGAGCTCAGGTGGTCGGACATCAGCGTCTGTGTTAGACAGGTCAACTTGGTCATCGAGTCAAGACTGACGGGCCACACGAGTGGGCCTCAGGTATACGTGTATTGACTCTCATTCATATACTTAATATAATTCCTTTGCGTATAAGGTCTGGTCGGTCAACGAAGAGCGTTATTGGGCCTAGGTGATGAGAATCAAATAAAGGAGGCTTTTATTAATGGAGGAAGAGGACATCCACCCTCACATTTGAAGTTCTTCCTTCTAGTCTTCTCAAAATTAAAAGAAGACATAAAATAAAGATGAGGCCCAAGCCCAAAGCCCAAGCCCAAGCCCAAGAAGGCCAAAGCCCAAAGAGCCCAAATCCATCCCATGAGGGGCAAGGCCAAGCTTTGAAATACTCTTGTATAGTTTTAGGAGGTGTGGTTATTAAATAAAGGAGTGTGAAAATGTAAAATAAAGTCACATTACCCATGTGACTTAGGAGAGTGGTGTAGGTGTAGTTTTTGGGAGGTGTCATAGTAGAAAAAGGTCACACCTCCCATGTGACTTGTTTTTGGTGGGAATTTCAAATGAGTTTATTTGAAATTTCCCACCTATTTTTCAGCACCTTAGGCTATAAATAGAGGTGCTTCCTTTGTAAAATTCAGATTTGAATTTTATCTAAAGAAACTATACTCAAAATTGGAGTGAGCATTTGGAGAGCTTTGAGCTTCTTCTCTAGTCTTATCTTGAAGGACCATGGTTTCCTCAAGTGGCGGCTTCCACACTCATCTAGGAGCATCCATTCTTCTAGTGGCGTGATCATCCAACCATTCCTCCATCTTCATGAGCATTCTCTTCTCCTTCCTTTCTTCTTCTTCAATTTGTTCATGTTATCTTGTGTTTTGAGTTGTCTAGCTTTCGGTTTTTCTATTTTCAGCACCTATATTCTGTTTTGTTTTTAAATTCTGTTCGGCTCTTTTGTTTTAAGTTCAATTCTGTTCGGTTTCTTCTTTTCCTTCTCCTTTGTTGATTCAATTTGACAATATTTGGTTCATCCAAATGAGTTTGAGAATTGGTACTTGTTTTGGTGAGTTCTTGATTTTAGAACCATGATCCAACTTCTAAGAAAGTGCCTCTATATTTTCCAGCTCAAGGTGATTCCTCAAAGTGTCAAGAATCTAGTTCTAAGTGGCTATTGGAATCACATCATGTGGTATCATGAGTCTTAGGTTCTTCTTGTTTAATTGTTGAGTTGTGTGCACTTTATTTTCAAGAGCTCTTTTAATTTCTTGCAATTTAAGTTTCTGTTTTAGAATTTTAATTGAGTTTTCTTGCTGTTTTTCTTTTGCTCCAAGTGTTTGTGGAAAGGTTTACGGCACTCATAATTCTTATGAGTATGGTTGCTCTTTTGGAATGGCATTATCCTTCCTAGAGTATACCTTAAGCTTCCTTTCACTTGTTACAATTTGTGTTGTGTCTTTTAATTTTTGAATCATGTCAAGTTTTGTCTTAGTCATGTTATTCCATATATGTCATTACTTCTAGTAGTACTTTTATTGTTTTGATTGTTTCTTGCTTTGGTGTCATATAATTTTCTGAATTGATGTTGATCCTTTGTGCATTTTCTTTTTAGAATTGAGTTCATACTTGTATTCTAGACCTATACAAGTTCCACTACATCATTTTCTATTATGTCTTTGCTAGTTCATCATTCTGTTTTTTATTCCTATTAGGATTCCTCTGTTTCTGAAAAGAGTGCTTACTGTTTTTCCTTATTGCAACTGATTTACGTACTGTAAAATTCTGAAATTCTGGATTTGAGATATTCAAAGTGTTAGAAAAGAATAGAAAAAAGAATCATTCAAAAATATGAAGTACACAAAAAATGATAAATAAAATAAAAAAGTGTACATTCCTGCCGAAAAAAATACGGTAATCTGGCAGTGATTTTAAAAAATTTATTTCTCTCAATTGGCTTACTGTTTTTAATTGATTCCAGTGCCATTATTGAGTTAACATCTTGAAGTTTCTGTGGTATAAATTTCATAATCCAGTTCGCTCTACAACGTTCCAGTTAAATCAGTCAATATCAAACACAGTTTGCATAAAAAAAAAATTTCCAGTAGCTAAATTTTTTGTTTTCTTCATCTCCTCTAGTGCTTTTCCTTAGGTTTTCTTTTGTGTGCCTACTTTTCTCATTGAGTTCTTTATTTTCTTGATTGTCTTTCATTCTTACTCTTTGAGTTTGTCTTACGTATAGTATTCCTTTTGCAATTACCTTTCCTTGCTTATACCTTTTCTTGTTTGTCTTTATTGTTTCTTTGGTTTTGTGGTGGTTTGCTCTTAAGATTGGTGTGCTTGCTTTGACATATTTCATTTGAGGATTCCAAGGCCTCAAGATCAGATTCGTGCAAGAACATTATTTCTTTGAGAGTGATCTCTTTTTTCAGCCTCATTTCACTTCGGCAGTTTCATTGCCAAGCTCACTGTTTTTGCTAATTTTGTTTCTTAACTTGTTTGCTGTTTTTGTGTGTTTGCTGTTTTTTATTTGCAAAATGGCTGGCTATTCAAGTGGTGCATATTACAAGCAGCATTCTCCTTGCAAAGTTTCAGTCCTTGGTGAAGAAGAACATAGAAGAAGGTGGCATCACCATCATTCTCATGAAGAGAGCTATAACCGTGACCAAAGATATCACCAAGTGTTCAACATTGCTTGTAAAAAAGTCCCTAGTTTTAATGGTGATAGTGATCCTAATGTGTATTTAGAATGGGAGACTAAGGTTGACCATTATTTTCATGTGTATAAGGTCCAAGATGACCAAAAACTTAGATTAGTTTCTTTATCCTTTTTGGGCTATGCCAAAGAATGGTGGCATAAAATTGTAATGGACATTATGTATCGCAAGAAACCTCCCGTGGTTTCTTGGAATGCTTTGAAAGAGTGTATGCGCGCGAGGTTTGTTCCTCCTTCTAGGAAGGAACACTTGTTGAAGTTCCAAAGGCTTCCTCAAGGACATAGGATGGTAGAAGAATACTTTAAAGATTTTGAAACAACTTTGACTAAAATGAATATGCATGCTAATGAAGAGTCAAAGATAAAATGGTTTGTACGTGGTTTGAGAAGAGATATTAGAGAAATTGTAGAATTAAATGAGTACTCTTCTTTAAAGAAAGTGTTTCGCCAAGCCATCAAGGTGGAATCCTATCTTTTGAAAACAACTTTCAAAAATACTCATGATGATGATTTCTACAACTCTTCTAGGAAGGATGCCAACAAAATGTCTACTCAAAATTCTCCTTCCAATTTTTCCAAACAAACCATATTTCCAAAAAACGTTTCTACTACAAAACCTTCTACTCCTAAGTCGCCTACCAAAACTTCAAATACCAAATGTTTTAAATGTTTAAGTTTTGGGCACAAAGCTCTTCATTGTCCACAAAAGCAAATCTTAAAGATCAACAAAGTAAAACAAGACCTAACTCACCCACCTACCACAAGTAAACAAGAAAAAGACAAAGAAGGCCAAGTTGACATGGGTCTTATCCTTTCACCTCCAAGGTGTTTTCCTTCCTTATCTTTTTCATTACCCAAGGTTCCTATTTCACCACCATCTTGGTTAAAAAATGTTAGGGATGATTTGTTCATACCTCCTAATGGTTGTCACCATTTAAGAGGTCTTTTTCCAAAACATCACATCATTCCCAAACAAATTTTTCCAACTTGGTCGATTTATAGAACCTCCTTTTCTGAAATCCCATTATTTACAAATGCTAAGTCATGTTTACATTTTTCTTCCACTTTTAATTGTAAAACTAAACTGACTTTGTTATATGCAGGGATTCAGAATTCGTGGACGAATTCTCTCCAACTCGAGGAGTATGATGAGAATCAAATAAAGGAGGCTTTTATTAATGGAGGAAGAGGACATCCACCCTCACATTTGAAGTTCTTCCTTCTAGTCTTCTCAAAATTAAAAGAAGACATAAAATAAAGATGAGGCCCAAGCCCAAAGCCCAAGCCCAAGCCCAAGAAGGCCAAAGCCCAAAGAGCCCAAATCCATCCCATGAGGGGCAAGGCCAAGCTTTGAAATACTCTTGTATAGTTTTAGGAGGTGTGGTTATTAAATAAAGGAGTGTGAAAATGTAAAATAAAGTCACATTACCCATGTGACTTAGGAGAGTGGTGTAGGTGTAGTTTTTGGGAGGTGTCATAGTAGAAAAAGGTCACACCTCCCATGTGACTTGTTTTTGGTGGGAATTTCAAATGAGTTTATTTGAAATTTCCCACCTATTTTTCAGCACCTTAGGCTATAAATAGAGGTGCTTCCTTTGTAAAATTCAGATTTGAATTTTATCTAAAGAAACTATACTCAAAATTGGAGTGAGCATTTGGAGAGCTTTGAGCTTCTTCTCTAGTCTTATCTTGAAGGACCATGGTTTCCTCAAGTGGCGGCTTCCACACTCATCTAGGAGCATCCATTCTTCTAGTGGCGTGATCATCCAACCATTCCTCCATCTTCATGAGCATTCTCTTCTCCTTCCTTTCTTCTTCTTCAATTTGTTCATGTTATCTTGTGTTTTGAGTTGTCTAGCTTTCGGTTTTTCTATTTTCAGCACCTATATTCTGTTTTGTTTTTAAATTCTGTTCGGCTCTTTTGTTTTAAGTTCAATTCTGTTCGGTTTCTTCTTTTCCTTCTCCTTTGTTGATTCAATTTGACAATATTTGGTTCATCCAAATGAGTTTGAGAATTGGTACTTGTTTTGGTGAGTTCTTGATTTTAGAACCATGATCCAACTTCTAAGAAAGTGCCTCTATATTTTCCAGCTCAAGGTGATTCCTCAAAGTGTCAAGAATCTAGTTCTAAGTGGCTATTGGAATCACATCACTAGGGGTGCATTTAGTCCACTCGGGTCTAGTACAAGTAAAATATTCTCCATAGGCCCGAGCCCAAGAGCACTAGGGTTTAGGGGAGCAGGTTGCATGCGTTGTACGTGAGGGCTTGTATGCCTCCAAGGGACAGATTAAACCTTTGATGTTGGTACATGAGTTGGTACCCTGGTGGTTATTCTGTTAAGATTTTATACACTCCAAGGAGATAAGATTTTGTGCAGTTGCAGCGCTAAGATTATGCGCATTGTAACAAACTCTTCTCCCATTAAACATACTTTCACTCGAGATAAGGTTCTCGTGAGAGAAGGTTGTTACCAGAGCTAACCTAGAGGTAGTCTATAAAAAGGGACTTGAGATCCCAACTGAAGGTACGCTGTTTCTAAGACTTAAACTACTCACTTACTTCTTATTTCTATAAGCCCTATATTGACTTGATCGTCGGAGTGCAATCAACAAGTAGGGCCCCCTCTGTTTCAAATGGAGTCGTGTTACAACACATCCAAAGGAAAGAGCATATTCCAGCAGAGACAGACGGAGTCAGAGCTTGTCTTCAAAGTCAATCGGCGACCAGGTCACCTAGCAAGAACATTTAGCACCCACCGTGGGGCCCGATAAAACCAGGTCCCATCCACAGTTGTGAAAAGCTATCAGGCGATATGAGGAATACAAGACAAGGTTCATCTGGACAGGAGGGAGGTGACATCACCATACAACAACTCATGGAGACTATCAACACTCTCCAGGAGACAGTGGCATCATCCAAGGCTGACCAGGAGAGGCTTTTGGTTGAGGTCTGAGTCGAGCAGGCCCTCAGACAAGACCAATTCAGGGTCAAACTGGACGCGTTGCGGACAAGCAACAAAGAGTTATGCAAGGCCAATGAGAAATTGCATAGAGATCTACAGCAGTTGGGTGAGCGTGCCGCAGGAGAACGGAGCCCGCCTATCCCAACTAGGGTTCGCCCCATGCCATTTTCACAGGAAATCATGGATGTCGTCATACCTACGAACTTCATGACTCCCAAAATTAATTTTACAGGTACAGAAGACCCGGAGGCCCACCTCACGGCTTTCTATACTTAGATGATGATATTAGGAGGATTGAACGCCATGCATTTCAAGCTGTTCATGGGTATGTTTGCAGGCACAACGTTGGATTGGTTCATTGGCCTTCTTGATGGCCATATAACCTCATTCGATCAGTTCTCTTCATTGTTCAGGGAACAATTCATAGTTAACCGAGCTCCACCCCCGTCCCTTTCGACCTCTTCGGGGTGAAGCAGCATCAGGGGGAGCCCTTGAAGGATTTCCTAAACCGATTTGGAGCGTTGGTGGTAAAGCTCCACACTAAGGACGAGGCTTTGATAGTCCATGCCTTCGAGCGGGGGATTCTGTCAGGGTCATTCAATGATTCTTTGATAAGGAATCGGGCAAAGACGTTTGGCGAGATCCGACGACGAGCTATTGCCCACATCGATGCGGAGGAAGTAATGACGGTGAAGCGTGGGAACACTGGGCAAACCAAGCCCCGTGAGAGAATTCGTGCCCAACCATGAGAGTGCATGAAGCTGTGACATAGAAGAGACTGCCAACTCGACGTGCACCAGACTAGGTCAAAAGCAAAGGGTGACCTACTGTTTCGACATAAGTTCAAGATAACCTACAAGGAGTTGCTCGTTGTATCGGGTATGGCTAATAAGTTGAGGTTCCCCACAAAGACTGATAGGAACTTGGGGCCGAGTAAGGATACCTGGTGCGAGTTCCACAAGGCCTTTGGGCACGATGTGGAAAATTGCATAACCATTGGATACTAGTTGGCAGGACTGGTGAGGGATGGCTTCCTAAAGGAGTATCGAGAGGGAGGTCAGGAAGGATCGAAGGATGAGACTCCAGTGGAGGATCAAGGACACGAGGTGCCTGTCCATGGCAAGGTCAACACAATCTCTGGAGGATTTTCAGGGAGAGGATGCATCGCCTCCCAACGAAGGAAGTATGCGAGAGAAGTGATGGCAGTAAAGGCTCGGGACCTTGACCAGTCGGCGAAGCCCGACCTCTACTTCACTAAGGCTGACCTGAGGGAGGTGGTCCCGCATAATAATGAGCTGGTGGTGATCTCGGTAGTCACCGTAGGAAGAAGGGTGCACCGAGTCCTTGTCGACTAAGAAAGCTCGGCCGATGTGATGTTCTGGTCAACGTTCAACAAGATACATTTGTCGTCAAACCAGTTGAGACCGTACGACGACTGTTTGCATTACATATATACAACGTTAACGAGACGTTTACCATAAGATCTAAAATTATATGAACACGCAATTGTTTGCATTAAATAAAAAGAAAAAAGTACGATGAACGAAATATAATGCAATTAGTGGAGTTATTCTTCACAAACTTAAAATAAGTGGTGAAATACTTTTTATTTTCCTGCCTAAAAAAATAAGTATTCCTCTATATATTTAAAAAATTTAAAAATCTGTCAAACAAATTTCTAATTCCCGAACATGAGGAGGAATATTTCTTGATAATGGACTTTGTATAACGAAAAATCTCTATGGAGAGTGTCACAAACAACAACGTCAACTAATGTAGGAAAGTGTCACAATAGAAAAAAACAAGCTATGGAGAGTAATAAAAGTCATTATTGTTTCAATGGTGTTTTTCTTGTTTTGACATCTTCTTCCAAAAGTTGTTGGTAAATAAAATCTAAATGCGTTTGTTCTTACTCCCTTAAAGTCAAGTTCTGGATTTACTTCTGATTGATAACTTGATAGCTTTGAGCAAATTTATCAATTTGTGATTAGCTTATTGATTAATTTTATCAAATACGCTTAATATGATAAAACCCTAGAAAGGCAAACGTATAATGTACGTTCATATACTCTCATGTTAAACGACGAATGATCACACGATTAATAGTTCGGTTTTTATGAGATATAATAATTTAAAGCCTAAAATATATTTTTATTATACAAACATTTTTTTCAAATTACATAAGATAAAAAAAACACAATTTAAATTTGAAAGATTAATATCGAACTTAATCTCACACAATATAAACTATTTTTGTTTTGAAGGAAAAGTATAGAGAAAATAATATATAAACTACGGTGGTTTGAAGGAAAAGTATTGAGTAACAGATAATTTAGAAAAAAAAACATGTTTCATGTGTAAAAGAAAGAAAATAATAAAGGACAATGTCACTTTGCATTAGGTACCACATATAAAGAGAAAACAGTGGAAAGTGTAAAAGAAATCAATATTTTTTTAAAATTATTTATATGGTATTTCTTTATAAGAAATATACGAGTATATAATTATAAGTATTTTCTTAAAAGAGACATACGATGAGAACAACTTTCATATTATACGTACCTTTCATGCATTTGATATTTGTGTTGGTTTAGTATATTGACTTTGCTTTAGCAAGTTCGAATTATTTACACGTCTTAGACAGTCTAGGGAAAGGACAAAGGAGAGGATCAAAAGTGATTAGTATGAAAATACATGAGTTAGTCTGATATGAAAGTTACAAAGAAAGATTAACATTCTAAATCCGCTATAAATATATAGATAAATTATATTATATGAATTCTGTATTTTAATATAATATCACATATTATAGTAACAAATTTGATAGTACATTATAATTTTATTTTATTTTTACATTTAAATTATTTAATTCCCAACGTAAAAAGATGTATAGAAGACCATTTTTGTTGTTCTAGAAGTGATCATTACTAGGTTTTTGCTACAACTATACTGAGAGAAGAGAGAATACACTAATTATGCCACAAAATCTTTGATGCATTCATTTTAGTATCAGTACCATAAATAGGTGCACTATGGACCCTTGGACCTTACAAACATATATTCTTATGATAATATGATCTCTTTTTCTAACTTATTAGATTGCATATTGGTCCATCCATTTAGGTTATCTAATTGATCTCTTGGGCCATCTTGGGTTGTTGGGTTGAGGTGTATCATCGGTTGAACAAGATGCTTTGATGTCTCCAAATCCAAGAGGAAAGCTTGAAGACCTTGTTGTTGGGTGTGTGTGTGTTGTCTAGTTGTTTGAAACTTATTAATTCACTCCTTAAGATGATCCAAGTTCATTTGAATCTTTAACCTTTTGAAAATATGAGTTTTCTAAAATGTTGTTGCAATTTCAACCGGTTGTTTTACCTTAGCAGTTTTTGAAAAAGGTTTTGAAAAGCTTGACTTTGTTGTCAAGTCAATTCAACCGATTGTTTCGACAAAACAATCGATTGTTTTCATGAAAACCTTAACAGAATTCTGTTAAGCGGTTTTAATATGTTTTAAATGATCCTAACTAACTTGCCTCCTTTATTAAATGCTTTTGACCACTTGGATGGTCTATATAAAGGTGGTTTTACACTCCTAATCTTGGAGTAAGAGAAAGAGTTTATCAAAACAGTTTTTCCAAGATTTGAAAGAGCTTTGGATCATTCTTAAGTGTGTGGAATAGGATTGGGTTGTAATTCTGAACTTTAAGCTTTGTAATACCCAGTTGTATTCTATTCCCTTCTTCCTTGATTACTGTATTTTTGTAGTTGTGTTGCCAAGGAGTGTTGTGTGTTCTTGAGGTGTTCAAGATCAACATTCTTGGTGTGGTTTGCGAAAGGTAATGTGTTTCTTAAGGGGTTTAAGGTGTGTGATGGGTGTAATCTGGTTTTGATTGCATAGTGGATTACCCAATGGTTTCTGGGGACTAGATGTAGCTCTTGGTGTAAGAGTGAACCAGTATAAATTTGTTTGTGTGATTCACTCTTTCCTTGATCTCACATATATCTGTTTTAAGTTATTTTTATTAACTGCTGATAAAAACAACTGATTGTTTTTCTAATATCATCTTAAAACAGTTTTGGGTATTTGTTTCCTTGATTCTTTTCTCTATAATTCAACATTGATTTTCATTATACCTTCAAAGTTTGCGAAAATCCCTCTTAAACAACTCACCCCCCCCCTCTCGTTTAAGACCATATATTTTAACATCAACACTCTCTACTGCATTTAGAAATTTGTTGTTTAGGGTTTAGTGTGAGAGATAGTGGGTAACCAAGCTTATCACTACTGTTGTACTTGCCACATTAGCACAACTACCCCCATCTATGATCATGGAACATAACTTGTTGTTGATAAAGCATGGGGTGTGAAAAATATTTTCACTTTGAGTTTCATCAAAAGGTTTTAGAATAGTACCCAACATTCGCCTTATGATACAAACTGACAGATGACTAAAGACACAACAAGAAATTCCCACAAGGGTCAGTCATCTCAAAATACAAAGTCGGACCCCACCAAACCTCAAGACAACATCAGCAGAAGAAGAAGCTATAAACCAGAGCACCTAAAGTTCTTCCTGCTAGTCTTCTTAAATGTTTAGAAAATGTTGTAAATAAATTTGGGCTCACTTTGGGGGTCCAAATAGCAAAGATAGGCTAGAATAAAGTATCATTAGCATAATAGGGGTGTGGATAGCATTTTAGCTTGTTCCTAGCCCAATTGAAGGCATTTTGACCTAGTTTCTGGAAGGACAAGCATAGGATGCGGGATTGACTTAGTCAAACCCTAAGGCTGCCCGTTTTTTCCTTTTCCCATCCTTCCCCTTTAGCTTGTTCTCCAAGGCTCCTTCACCTATAAATAGGAGGCTTACCTAGTGTATTTTACAAGTAGAAATTATAGTAAAGAAATTTTGCATATTTTTTGTGTGAGTAGTGAGTGAGTGTTTTCCTCCAAATTTGGTCTTATCTTGTGAGATATGAAGCTCTCAAGTGGCGGCCTCCTTTCACTCATCTTGGTTATTCCATCCCATCAAGTGGCGTGACTACTCATTGCTTCACCATCCCTAAGTTCTTCTTTCATCATCTCTTCCATTTTACATTTCATTCTATCTTTAAGATGTTCCTAGTTTTGCTTCTTTGAATTTCAATTCGGTCATCTCTTGTTCCTTTATTGTTTGTTCAATTTCGCACCATATTTGTCATCATTCTCACCATATAATTGTGTTTTCCTTTTGCCTTTGTGAAATGAACTTTCACATCTACTTAACCACTTGGTTAAGTAAATGTTCAGTGGGGATTTTCCTTAGGATTTCACTCTTTAATTGTCTTAAAACCTCAATCGTAAATATTAAAGTGTCACCTAATGATCAATCCTAAAATCAACTCACATCACCTTACCACCAATAAGTCACCTTCACAAGGTATCTCACATTCATCTTCACTAGGGGTTTGGGAAAGGGTAGGGGAGGTAGACCTAGAAGATTGATCACTATGGTCACTTACTATTATCCCCCTCTTTTACCATCATGTTAGGGCAATTTGCTACGATATGACCAAAACCTAAACATTTGAAACATTTTTTATTTGAGGTTTTGGTTGGCGATTGAGTTCTAAAAGGGGAAAGGTTGTCTTTAAAAGTTTGTGGGGTGGATTCTTTAGAGGAATTGGAAGGAATATCTTGATTGTGAAGTTTATTTTTATCCTTCCAAGATGAGTTGTAAAAGTCATCATTATGAATATGTTTGAAAAGGTTTTTCGTAAAAGTTGTGATTGAACCTTGATGGCTAGGTGAACCAATTTGTCCAAAGATGTATACTCATAAAGTTCTACAACATTTTGAATTTCTCTTCTTAATCCACTCACAAATCTAGTTATCTTTGACTCTTTACTTTCATGCATATTGATTTTAGTCAAAGTAACTTCTAAATCTTTGAAATATTCATCCACAATCCTAGGTCCTTGATGAAGCCATTGGAGCTTCATCAAGAGTTTCTTCCTATAATGAGGAGGAACAAACCGCGGGCGCATGCATAACTTTAAATCGTGCCAAGAGACCATGGTTGGCCTCTTGTTTAGCCTAATGTTCATTATAGTTTGATGCCACCATTGCATGGCATAGTCCTCAAATTCTAGGGAAGATAACTTAACCTTTTGGTCTTCTTTGACCTCATACATATTAAAAATTTGTTCTACCTTAACTTTCCATCCTAGATATACATTTGAGTCATTATCCCCATTAAAACTAGGTAATTTTACTAAAGGTAGGGTCTTCTTTGGTTGTTGATGATGGCGCCTAGCTTCGTAATTTTTCACTCTTCAATCTTCTTCTTCTTCATGATTTCCATAGTGCATGTAATGTCTTGTAGCTCTTCTAGGCTCCTATCTTTGCTCTCGGTTTTGTCTCTCTTGTGTGTCCTCTAGCCTTTGCATTATTTCCATTAATTGTTGCATTTCCTCTTACTTGTGGGTCAAGCTCTTCTTGGTATCCTCAAGTTTTCCCAAAAGACGTGCACTTTGAGGAGATTGTGGTTTGGAAGATTCCCCTGAAGATAAATGATGCATATTTGTGCACAAAAAATTAAACAATTAGTTTTTAACAACAAATAATGCAATCACTCATGTTTATCACTCGGATATTTAGTAAAGGATGGAAAAAGGGTAGAATCACTCAAGAAAGGTTTTCAAAAATGCCAAAGGGTCTACACTTGGTAGCAACTCTTCAAATGAAAGAGGTCAAAGCTCTTATCACTTACTCATGCAAAGAATTCCAACAAAACTTAAAAAAAAAAATTGAAGACAAGTTACAAAAGTTAAAAGAAAGAAAACTAAACCAAAATGGAATTAAGGACAATTATGCACTAGTGGTGGGATTTCTAATATATCACTCTCACCAAGGACTTAAACATTTTAAATGTGAGATTAAATGGATGATTAATATATTCAATAAACCTAACTAGAATAGGTTGTGATACAATATTAGTATAATTGAACCTAACTAATCCTTAGAGACTGGTTTGTGAGGTGAAAATTGTCCTCCACTTATACACCATGAATTGATTTTATTCTTACTTTACTTAATATTTCTAAAACATTGGGCAAAATATATAATAGATATTTAAAATAAATATTTTTAATAAATATTTAGAAATAATGAATTGAAATATTTTAATCAATAATATTTTATGAGTTGGATACATATCACTACAAGAAAAATTACTTTTAATGAGAGTTAAATTTAGCGTTTCTGACGGTTTTAACCCTCGTTAAGTACGTTCCCCATAGTTTGCCTTTTCTCCATAAGATCTAACGTCGCTAACGGATTACCGACGGTTTTTACGAACCCTTGAAAAATACTTACTTTTTGGCAGTTCTAAGAAACCCCCGTTACTCCCAATGGTTTCAAACCCCCGTTACTCCCAACGGTTTCAGACCCCCGTTATTCTCAACGGTTCTAAACCCTGGTTATTCCTTACAGTTTTGAAACCCCTGTTATTTATGGTGATTTTGAAATCTGCATTATTTTCAGTGGTTTTGAAACCCACAAACTATCAGGAGTTTTAAAACTGTGAAAACTTATCAGGAGTTTAGAAAACTTCCATTAAGCATGTGTCTTAGTAGAGAGATCCTATAACCTCTTCTAGAATACCTATGATAAAATTAAATTTCTTTATAGTGATAATATTAATTTAATCGAAATATAAATATTACCAATAATTCATGAAACATAACAAAGTAACGTGCAACCAAAATCTATTAAAAAATAATCTTAACTAAAAAAATTATGAGAAATTTTTCACATAACCTATTAAAAATATAAGTGTACATAAGAATCTTAACCAAAATTCACAGAGGAAAACGGTTGATACCAAGTACTCATACAAAACCTATTAAAAAATATAGTTATAATCTTCACCAAAAAAATCTTAACCAAAATTCACAGAGGAAGAATTCAACGGTTGATATCAACTAGTCATACACAATCTATTAAAAATATATAGTTTAAATCTTCACACAAAAAATTGAGAAGAATTTTGTCCATCACTTTAGTATCTTTGTTTAGTACTTTTTGTATAGGTTCAAGTTTTTAACTTGATTTTTAACATGTGAAAACTATAGATTATAAACTAAATATTTTCTTTCTTTTTTTATTCTTTTCAGATATTTAAAATTTTAATCTTATGTCTTTTCAACTCCTTGTACAAAAACTTCAAAATATTTGTCATTTTTTTATTGTTTTGACCACTATAAATTGATATCGTGGCAGATTGTAATCAGCACATCTTTCCAAACCGTATACTGCCATTATCTCTCACTGATTCACCAATTTGTCACTATCTTGAGAAAAAAGAGAGTAGAAAATAACCTTTTTCCCACGTCTCTCATATAATATTTTTTTTAATTAAACATATTCCTTTGTCATTTTACCTCCAGAGGGATAAAGAATTGCAATTCCCATCCATTTGTCATTATACCTCCAAGTATTAATCTTAACGCTTACACTTCATATGTAAAAATGACCTCGGTACATGGAAATATATTACAAATGTTAAATACATAAAATTAAAATCAATGAAGAAAATGGGCATTGTTAAGTTATGATAAAAAAAAACACATAGAAAATCATTTATAATTGCTGTACTCCCTCGGTCACAATTCTGTGCTTTTTGGTCCACTTACAACCTTGTTCAACTGAAACTAAACCCAAAAAACACTTAATCTTCGTATCAACATGCACAAAGCAAAACATATGATCACATACATGAGAATTACAATCAAAATTATAAAAGAAACTGAATTATAAAGTTGAGCAGACAAGTAATAAAGTAAAAAAGGATTAAAAACTATTTGTTGTGTTGGGGAAGAAATCATTAATTTAGCTAACAAATTCATTTGAATAAGTCTAGAGAACGATTGCTCTTCCACTCTTTTCGGTCGATCACTACTACTGCTAACTTCTTGCTTCGTCTTCCTTCTCTCGGTCATTTGGTCTCACAGGCTGGGATGGTTAGGGTGTCAGCACTCCAACGCTCAAGTTAGTTAGGGTGTCGGCACTCGGATGTTAGAGTACTGTAGATAATGACGTACCTGGTTCTTGGGGTTTGTGCTATTTATATTACCTTAATGAGCCTTTGTTGGTGGGCCGAATTAGGGGGTTGGTTTCTGTTTAGGGTTGTGTTAAGCAGCCCCTAATCGTTGATTAACCCTGTTGACTTGGTCAACCCATGGTCTGTCGTCATGGGTCGGTCAGTCACGTGTCGTCATGTGACCTGCTCATTGTGGTTAATTGATTGAATGGTCAAGTTCCTGGCCGACCCATTGGCGGACGATTCGGTCGTTCGAGTATATAAGTTAAGTAGGGCAACCTTTCATTTAACCAACTATGTCACTTTATTTTTTCTAATTTTCTTTTGTGGGAGATAACGAATAAATTTCTTATATACACGTTTGTATAACATAATTTTCTCTCACATTTTTATCCCAGTAATTTCAAGTGAAAAAATCTTGTGGAGATTTTGTCCAATTATCCAGTATTTCTTGCTAAACTAATTCATTTAACCAAGGATAGGAAACCTTAATAGTCGGTTCGCCAAGTTTAGGAAACATGTCTCATAAAATACCTAATGTAAAATACTATAATATCTCAAAAGAGAAACAAACCATATACTCAACAACCTTACCTTGTCTTAAAGGAATGGAATTTCACTTCACATGACATTGCATTAATTCTATAAAGTAAAACAAGGATAAACACTTGTACTGAAATATCTCATTCTATAATTATAGCATAAGATAAAATAACTATTCCAAAGCACTGAAACCAACATAACCTTAGAATTGAAATAAGATGTCTCAATTCTTATTTCTTCTTTCCAGCCTTAGCAGCGTCAGAAGCCTTTGTCTGCACAAACAAAACATCCCATATTTTATAATTTAATCAAGTAAATCATGCAACATTTTATAACTTAATACAAAATTACCTTCTTTACTCCACAAATCTTCTTTGTTTTGTGTTCTTACAATGCCTAAAAGCAATTCATTTCTTCCTCTCTGGACTTCTCGACTTCACGGTCTCCTAGTTTGGGCTTGGGCTTTCAACTACACGGTCCACTGGGTTGAGCTTGTTTTTGGATTTAAGTTATGGACACTCACTTATTGGACTTGGTCAACTTGAACTCTCTGCTTATGGGCTCAGGGTTAGCTCTCAGGTGGATGTGTGTACCTGCAAATGGCTCTGATGATAAAGTGAGAATCGATTTTGCTTAATTATCAGATAAAATTCACTCTACTTACCACTTAATTTGATCTCATATTTATAGTACTCACTTATTGGGCATTGGACCTGATTGGGCTTTTATTCTCCGTACGTTATATTTATTAAACATATCGTACATATTTGGGCCTATTCATTGGGCTTTGCTACAATGTTTTATTATTTACACATTTTAGTTTAGTTTTTCATTTCATTGTTAACATTTCAACCTTCCGGCCATTCGGCCTTGATAGTACACTAGCCCCCAGGCCTAAAGAATTTTAAAAAGACGAAATGCCTACAAGGAATTTGAAGAAGTTGAAATGGCACTTTAGAATTATCGAAGCTTTCAAATGAGATTTTGTGTATTAAATGCACTTTTGTACAAAAAGATTGCATCATTTCATGTGTGCAACAATTACTGTGTCATTGATGTCAAAGGGTTTTATTCCCTCGTCGTTGGATGCGTTCAAATTCAACGATTGTGATGTTGTGTTGTTTCATTTTGGAAGGGATTTTCAAACACTATAAAATTTGTTCCCAAATCCTATATACCTCACTGCTTTTACTACTTTTGCATTTTTGTGTTTGAGAGATATTTGTAACCATTCTTAGAAGGTATTATGTCTTCCTCAAGCTCTGTTTCCGGTTCTGATGAGATTTCGAGGTTTTCAAGCGTGAGCAATGGCGCTACCAGTAGAGTGATTGAGGACATTACTAGGAACATTCATTCGGCTGCTTCATTGACTATTGTGTCACTTGTAAAAAAATAAAGCTTGTGTTGGTGTGAGCTATGTTGAAGATAGGCTTTGATGTCTCCAAATCCATGAAGATTGGTTGAAGGCTTTGTTGCTGCTTGTGTGTGCAGGTTTTGGGTAGTTTGAATTTGTAATTCACTCATAGAATTGATCCAAGGTTGCTTGATTCAAGTTCTTTTGAAAAAAAAATCTAAAGAAAGTGGAAAATCAGCCTATTGAACTGTCGTTTCAACTGGTTATTTTACACTTAGGGACTTTTTAAAAGAATTTGAAACTATTTGAATTTGCTGTCAAACCAATTCAATCGGTTGTTTCGAAAAATCAACTGATTATTTTTTGAATTTTTTTAACAAAATTCTGTTAAGTTACTTCAATCTGTTTTAATTTATTTAAAATTGATTAGACTCTTGCAATAAAAGTTTTAAACAACTAATTAGAGTATATATAATTTGTTTTACGCTCCTGGTTGTTATTGATTCACAAGATTGCTTTCAAATCAAGTTTTTCCAAGATTGCTTAAAGCTTTGAATTCTTTCTAAGAGCAGAATAGGAAGGATTACACCATATTTTCTTCTTTTCAATCTATGATTGCATCAGGTGTGATCATTCCTTTTCTCTTGACAGTTTATTTATGTAATTGTTGGTGTGCAGATTCAGAGGGTGTTTTGAATTCTGTGTTGTGTTTGCCAAAGGTGGTGTGTGTTCTTGAAGGGTTCAAGATCACCATTTTGGTGTGTGTGTGTTGTAATCAAGGTGTTTTAATTGCATAGTGGAATTCTCAGAGGTTTTTTGGGGACTGGATGTAGCTCTTAGCTAAGAGTGAACCAGTATAAATTTACTGTGTGAATCTCTCTATCCCTCATCTCTTTAAATATGTTTTTGCTTGAAGTTTATAACTTCTGCTATAAACAATTGATTGTTTCGCAGAAACAACCAGTTAATTTTCTGTTGTTTCTGAGAAAACTGTTTTTAAATTCAACTGAATAGATTTCTGATTAATTGATTCTCTTTGGCCTTCATTGTACCTTAAAATTTGTGAATTTTTTTTATAAACAATTCACCTCCTCTTGTTTAAGGCCTGCAAATTCTAACAATTGGCATCAAGAGCTAGGTTCTTGCAAGTCATTCAATTTTTGATCCTAAAATCTTTTTTCATGGCTGATAAACTACCCTTTGGGGAGGGCGCATCTATTAATAGACCACCTTTGTTCTATGGTGTGAATTACAAGTTTTTGGAAGGTAAGGATGAAGATCTTTGTAGAATCAATTGATAAAGAAATTTGGGATGCAATTCAAAATGGTCCTTTTGCTCCCATGCTTGAAAATGATAAAGTGGTTTCTAAAAAACCTTGGTCCCAATGGACTGAGCATGAAAGCAAGAATATGAGATGTTTAGGATGCAGAAAAAGGGAAACAATTGTTGAAGTACAAAAGAAGTTTACCCATATTATCAACCACCTCATGAGTCTTAGAAAGATGTTTGAAAATGAGGAACTCAACATCAAAATCCTTAAGTGCCTTGACAAATCTTGCAAGCCCAAGGTCACAACTATCTCTGAGTCTAAATATTTAACATATATGACCACAACTTCACTGTTTGGGAAGCTCAAAGAACATGAATTAGAGATGAACAGGCTGAAGAAACGCTGAGCTTGTTGACCAAGAAATTCAGTAAATTCCTGAAGAAAAACAACAACAAGAATCAATCTTCCAACAGGTATAATAGCAAGAAACTTAATGATTTTAATTCTAACAAATATACCTGCTGATTGCCCTAACAATGAGAATAAAGAAAGAGGAGCAAGCAAGAAAGGCAAAGCCAAGAAAGTCTACATTGCTTGGCAAGATAATGAAGTTTCTTCCTCTAGCTCATCTTCAGGAGATAAAGAAGCAAATCTTTGTTTAATGGAAAAAGAAGAAACTAAACTAAGCAGTGTAGGTTCCAACATTTCAATTAATTTTGAAAACTATAGCCAACTTCTTGATGCTTTTAAAGAAACTCATGAAAAAGCTAATAGGCTGGCCCTTTCAAATAACCGGTTGAAAGGCTTGAATAATTGGTTGGAAATAAGAGTCAAAGCATTGGAAGAAGAGTTAGATGGAACTGATTTACAAAAACTCTTCTTGCAAATGTGACTCAAGTGTTTGTGAAAATTGTGAATCTCATGAAAAGAAGTTCCACTATCTTGTGAAAATCGTGGACAAGCTTTCTAAAGGAAATTCTAACTTTGAAATTGTTCTTTCTTCTAAAAAATGTGTCTTTGGTAAAGCTGGTTTGGGTTTTAATCCACAGAGCAAGAAAAGTGGTGTTTCAAAGCCTTTTTCAACCTTCCTTGAAAAACAACTAATTGAAAAGTCAAAACAACCGATTGTTTCATGCTTATATTGTATGAAAAAGGGCCACTTTGTCAGATTCTGCAGAGTTAGGAAATTTTCTGTCCTCAAAGGTATTCTAAAATGGGTTCCTAGGAATTCTAAGGATTCTAATGATCCAATTAATACCTATGGACCCAAATTTGTAAGAGGACCAAATCTTGCTACTTGATCTTGCTTTTTTGCGAGTACTCTTAAAGACCAAGAATCATTAGGATAAAGAATCAAGTCACAAAAGGAAAGATCAGAATTGGATTTTGGAGTACAGTTCTTAATTGCAAGGGTACCTAATGGTTTTGTAACCCTGGTGATTATAGTTTCCCAATTCTGAAATGGTTGTGATTGGATTATTCCATCAACTTTACAACAGGTGAATCAGTTTTTGAACATATCGTGATTAGGCAGGAACAGGATACTCCTAATTGGACTCTGAAAGACTATGGTCATATTACTCTCAAATCTGCTAGGAATTTTTTTCTTAGATCCAGGAGTTTCTTGTGGTTTGAGTAAGATCATTTGGTCTCGATATATTCCTCCTTCCAAAAACTCTGGTACTTTGGAAATTTTTTCATGGGCGGCTTCCTAGGGATCAACAAATTTACACAGAGGTTTGCATTTATGTTCTATGTGTACTCTTTGTGAAAAGTAGGAAAAATCTATTCAACATTTATTTTTTGAATATCCTAATGTTTTGCATATATGGAATTGGCTTAAGGCAGAGATAGAGTTACAGATAGCTGGTTTAGAATTTCGGCAAATTTTTCTTAATTCTCACTTCTCTAATGTGGATGATTTTCCTTGAGCGATTGTAGTCCTTTGATTAATTTGATTAAACTTATTGTGATTACCTTCTCTATTTGGATGATATGGTGTATGAGAAATTATGTTAGATTTCATGTTAAGATTGATCTTTACAGGGTAATTTCCACCATTAAGGATTTCACTTGCCTAGTGGGTAATTCTTCTAAAAGCTCTATGAGGAATGATATGGTCGACTTCAATGCGCTTATGTTCTTTAATATTAATACTCGTAGTGGAAAAGTTCTTCATCCTCTTCCTGTTAGATGGGAATTTCCTTCACCGGGTTGGGTTAAAATTAATATTGATGGTACTACTAGGGGTTCTCCTGGTCTTGTTGCTTGTGGTGGTATTTTTCGTGGGAGTATGGGGTATTTTATTGGTGGTTTCTCATTTTCCTTTATATTTAAGCTGTTTTGGTTGTTGAATTTTATGGAGTTATACATGCCATTAAAGAAGCTAAAAAGATGGGTTTTACTAGTTTATGACTTGAATGTGATTTTGCCTTGGTTTGTGCTGCATTTACTGCTAGGACTAACATTCCTTGGATTCTTTGTAATAGGTGGAACACTTGCCTTGATTACTGTGGGAAAATTAGGTTTAAGATTTCTCACATATTTCATGAAGGTAATGCATGTGTTGACCAACTTGCTGATTTAGGGTTTATTCATAGAGAACAATTTCATTGGTATAATAGGTTTCCATCTAGTATTTTCTTATAATTCTTTATTAATAGGTATAGATTACCTAAGTGTCATTTTTGTTAGGTTTTTATATATGAGTTTTGGTCTAGTCTCCTCGTATTTGCTTGTATTTCCTTTCTTTATTTCTTTTTTTCTTTTATAATAATAATTTTTTTCATGTGGTGGCAGATGATTGTTGATACTTGAGGTGCAACCTAGCTGATGTCAAGTTTGATAATGATGCCTAACTTGAGAGTTTTTAAAAAAATAAATAACTAAGCAAGTGTATCATATTTAGTAGGATTTGTACTATCCGCATCTTGTGATCCAAGACTTGTTATGGGGATTTCTTCATCACGTGGAATAGTGATTTCTGAACTATTGGCCCTTTTCTATGCTCAAGTACAACGCATTAGTAATAACAACTAAGCACGTACATTACTAGGATGAGAACAATAGATACTCTTGCATCAAATAGTAAATTAATTTACTAGTGTGCTTTGACATAGACAAACATGTGTGTTTTTCGACGTCATTGCAGTGGTTAATTGGTGGTTTTGGAAGCATTGTTCGTTGAGAAGAAAAGCAAGGTTTAGTTTTTTTTTTTTCTTAAATTGATATTCTCTAATATTTGTGAAAATGACAAATTCATAATGAAATGGAGGAGTACATGCATATTACATTCTAAAAATGGGAGTATCTAATCTATTTTCTTAAAGGACAATCCGTAACCATTTCAGAATATCCTTTTCAAAACACATTTTATGAATTTCGAATTTACCATTCCAAAAGTCTAAAAATGTGTCCTAAAAAGGTATTTTGGAATGTTTTTGTCTTTCACATTTTCTATTTCGAAACACCTTTTACTTACAAAACATTCTCTATTTCGGAAACACTTTTTCCTTACAAAACATCCTTCCTCTACAACCACCAACAACTGTGAAGGGTAATTTAGGTATTTAGGAAAATGTAGGGGTGCTGGAAGAAAACTGTCCGGGTGCAGGAAGAAACTTCCAGAGTGTGAAGTGTGGGAGAGGGGAGGAAGGAAGGAGGAAGAAGAGAAGGAGGGATTTGATCTGATTAGGAAGAAGAGAAGAGAGAGAGATGGGAGGAGGAATGGAAGCAAACAAGAACAAATTCATAGAGGAGTGGGGCACTGCTAGAGAGAATCTGGAGTTGAATTTCCGTTGGACTCGCCGCAACCTCGCCCTTGTTGGCATCTTCGGCATCGCCATTCCCGTCCTTGTCTACAAGGGCATTGTCCGTGAATTCGTCAGTTCCCTTTCCCCTATCTTATCCGTATTTAACATGTTGCTCTTTCAATGTCAATTTCAATTTCGATTTCGATTTCGATTAGGTTTCGTCATTCTCTATATATGTGTATGTCTGCACAATTCATCTACTCACTTCCTCTTCACAATTTAGGGCTTTAGCAATATTCATCTATTCTGTCTTGAACCACCCTCTATCAGTTTCATTTTCAAAACTAAGAAAATTTTGAAAATACAAATTAAACACCCTAATTTTCTGTGCTTAATTTATTTGGTTGCATTATTTAAATTCTCGAGAAAATCGAGATGGATCATGGGCGGTAACTAAACTGTTTACTAATATTGATTGAAATATTTTGCCTTCACACGATTCATCATATCAAATGTTATTTCTGTTTTGAAGTTGCTGTATGGCTTAATCGGTCTAACTCTGTTCTATCTTTCAGTTGTAATTGTAATGTACTTTCAACTGTAGGACGCATGATCATGAATGGCGTGCTATTCTTAAATTTTGTTTTCACTTTTATTTTTTAACCTGCTTTTTGGGTGTACATGTGAATGCTTTTCTTTGCAGTTAACTAAATAATTTAGTGTAAACTTCAACTGTTATTTTTACAGCATATGCAAGATGAAGATAATGGTAGGCCGTACAGGAAGTTCATGTGAGACTGTGGAGGTTGGTTTTGTAATAATTCGGGGTTATAAAAGTTAGACCTTGATACCAGGCTATAGACATGTGTTTTCTTCTTAATTGGCAAATGCTTGTCTCTTTTAAGTACGGTAAACCTATAAAACCTCTCCATGTTTGGCTGTTTTCATTTCAAATTTGTGTTATGCTAGTATCCTGAATATACATCAAATTAGTGCTCAAAGGAGACGGTACATCAAATAATGTGATAATACTAGACTTTATGAAGAGTATTTGGTTCATTTGTGTGATAAACTGACCCAAATAAGGGTTCTATATTTTTTGTCTGCATAAACAAGCCATGGTTCTTTTATTTGTCTTCATGAAAATTGACACTGTGACAATATTATAGAAGTGTCTAATAAATACTTTTTATATGCAAGGTATTCTTTAGCCCAACCTCTCTTCAAAAACTAATAGAACTCAATAAGTTAGATAAAAGAATAAAAATAATCGTTTAAGTTGAAACTGTAAAAGCACATATATTTAGTGATGTGGATCTCAAAGTTGGGAAAGAAAGTAGAGATTTAGGTTAATGCAGTCTACTGTTGTATTTACTCTTTTTTATTGATTGATTACTTTAACGCTTATTTGGTATTTTTGGGTAAAAGTGTTGTCTAATGTTAGACACTAATGCTGACTAATGCAACCAATTTCAAACAAGTGGCACACAAGAGTTGAGCCGTGACAGGCAATGGATCAACAGATAAAATCTTGTGCAAGGCTGACTAAATTGGTTGAATAATTTTCTCAATATCAATACAAATTACCTGGGCCATTGACTCATAATTAGCATATGCCAGGTTGGTTAGTGTAGACTGGCTTAACTGATAAAGTAACAGATAATACAGGCCCGAATCAACTTGATGGTTTAAATATCTGTTGGCACTTTTGTAATCTTTAGTGCTAAAAGAACAACATATTTATAATCTTGTACTCGCGTAGGAAAGAAAGATTGAGAAACCATTGACATTTACAACTACAGGTATCTGAGATGCTGCTGCTGGCATAATGAGCATATTTTCTGACCATAATAGTTAAAGAATTGGCATTTACGATGATGATAAACAATCATTATTCCTACAATACAACAACAACAATAGGTAACAACTAGTATTACATATTTCCTTGCCTTCAGAGAATTATAAGTGAAATTTCCCTAATACAAACATATCTCAGTCTTCCAGAATCTGATCAATGCATTTTGTGCTGCAAGAATTTTTGTTATTACCTACAACTGGTGGTTTGCCTTTTCAATAGAGATCAGCTGTTCAGTTATGAAACTCCAAGTCATCTAGCAGGTCATCACCTACATCCCTAGGATTTGCTAGCAGCAATATTCTCTGTCTAAACTTCTACTAACTCATTTTCGGGTTTAAGCATGGCACTTGTTATGCAGAAATTTTGCAATGCCAGTTATTTCTGATTTACATGAAAAGATGCACGAGTTCTTCTCCCTTTGTGTGCTCATGGCACCTTTTTCTTCCTTTAACTGGTTGTCTTGTATTAAGATGATTCCACAAATACATCAACAGGACTCCCTACCAGTGTTTGTAGAGAATCTTCTACACCATGGCTAACATTTTGGTATCTGTATCCGTTGCCCTTATTTTGAATATATGCACCAATTATCCTCCCTTTGTGCTCATGCATCTTTTCCTTCCTTTAACTGGTTGCCTTCTACAGGTGGAGCCATCATTTAAGATGATTCCACATATATTGGTGTTTGTCAAACTTTCATCAACTGGACTCCCAACCACTGTTTGTGAAACATTGTTCTCTGACTTGGGTACTCTGATTGCTTCGGCAATGGAAACATTAGCTCTCATTCCTTTGTGTTTAGTACACCTCAATCTTTTCTCAGTTGGTGTCCTTCTACAAATTAAACCATCACCCAATGCCACTTCACAAATTATAGCATTCTCCTATTCCTGAATCACACCAGTAATACTTTGAACTATCCTAGGACGTGATCTGTTAAACTGAATACTCGAGTTAGGAAATGTGCAACAAAGGAGGAAGTTAGATTTTAGAATGGAATTTAAAGATTAGTGCTTCTTCAACCTTGTCCCCATAAAATGTGTCCTCCTACAACTAAATGGGAAAAATAATTGTGACAGTGCAGATAGCTAAGTGTCTTTCACTTGAGTATGGAAAGAAAATATCAATTATGGAATTACCACCTGAGGAGGTTCAAATCCTCCAGCATAATGGAAATATGATCCAACAAAACATGATCAGCATCCCCAGTTGATGTCCATATAGAAATGGCCTTTGTCCAGAAGCATCGGTTTGAAAAGCTAAAATCATCAATGAAATCATCATGAGTAGAACAGGACATGTACAAGATCAATAAAAGATGAAACGTCGTCTAAAGAACTGGCACTGGTGTAAAGATGAAATGTTTGTCTATATGAAATATGAAATAAAGGAACATTTGTGTACATTATGACAATTTGAGAGTGAATCTTAGTGGATGAGGAGTAACAGATCTTGAATATGATTTAAACGAGATGACTGTTAAAAAAATCATTGACTGTATAAACTGGCATCTATAACTAAAAGTGACACTATTATGAAAATTAATGGTGTAAAATAGTGAAGCACAATTGAAGTTGCATATTTCTTAGTATGAAATTTCTGGCAGATTGCTTTGTGCTAAGTTCATTGGTTATAAACGAGATGACTGTTAAAAAATTCATTGACGGTATAAACTGGCATCTATAACTAAAAGGGACACTTTTGTGAAAATTAATGATGTAAAATAGTGAAGCACAATTGAAGTTGCATCTTTGTAAGTATGAAATTTCTGGCAGATTGCTTTCTGCTAAGTTCATTGGTTAGAAACATTTAGGTTCGGTATAAAATAGATGAGTATATCCATATGTGCACTTATGCTTGCTCGTGTAGCCTTCTTTAGCATCTTTTTTCCTTGTTTTCTAGTCACCTCAAGGAACCTCTAGACATAATTTCCTAATCTGGAAGGTGGATTGTAGATACCAGATGGCTTGAATGGTCCAGAAAGTTTCTGAGTACAGATTATTTAGTTTGGATCAGATGATTACATGCACCACATAAATGTGCGATGTGAACAAATTACATGCACCACTTGAAATAATTTCAACCATCAAAGTTACTTTATGGAAAAGTATTTTTACCACATTAGTGATGATGTCGAAAGAGTTATCCTCAAATGGCAGTTTGGGGTTTACAATTAAGTCTTGCACAGCACACTGTGAGAACCTACAACATCAACTTCAATTAATAGGTCCACGTTTCTCTGTCAAAATTAAAATGTTGAGAATCCTGAGACATAGCTATGTCACTATTTTTTATTTGAATTCAGGCTATTGGACCGCATACGGATCTGGAAAAATGATCTGAGAGTCACCTTAAGAATACCAAATTCAGTTCCAGTTCCAAAATTAAAGATCAATGATCACCACATTACACAGTATTATCTTACTGGGTTCCTCTTCATCTCTTCTTCATTCATGCCTAATCCCACCACTCGTTCTTGCTTGTATCCTGGTGGAAAATGGCTGACCTAATGTAAAGTGGAGATTTATGACAATATGTATATGCAATGCAACATTGGAGAGACCAGAGGTACTAAAACTCTTACCCAACTGCTACACATATCCAAGATGCTTACTCCAGGAGTGTTGCTGGGTGGGAAAACTTTGGACTAATACTTAGTCAGAGCAGCAATTGCAGGGTGATCAATGTGTGTCACAAATGGAGGTGCTTCATAGAACAAGGAATCTGGTGTCCTGAGGGGAATTTTTCTTGATATTAAGAACAAAGATTTACAAAAAGAAAAGGAGGATAAAAGTTGGCTTACAAACAGCAAAGAATCGGTAGATCAAGATAGCTGATAATAATGACATTAGAAACAAAAGGAACAAGTCAAAAAACGCAAAACAGAAATTTCAACACAACAATAACATCCATACAATCACTTTCTATTCACATCATTTCTTGCTGTTTCTCTCTTATTTTTTCATCATATCAGTTATCAAATTTGTCTCTTTCTCTCTATCTTTTTTTTCTTATCATCACACTCTTCCTTCCACCCTAAAATGGGGTGTATATATATATATATATATATATATATATATATATATATATATATATATATATATATATATATATATATATATATATATATATATATATATAAAAAGTTCCTTTGTGGGAAGAAGTTTTAAAGATGACCCCATGCCAACATGCCTTTTCAGCTACAAAGATAAAATAGGAAAATAAATTTATACAAACAAAAAGTTATAATGAGAAATCTCCTCTATATAGGTATAGATAACCAAAATAAATTAATAAAACAAAATATGAAGTAAGGATAAAATAGGAAAAGAATTTAGAGAATATCTTGAATTTTGTATTTAATAGAAAAGGAGATAGATTTTTTATTTTATTATTTAATTATATTAAAATGTGGAAAAAATTAAATACAAAATTTATATTACTATTTGTGTTAATCTTTTATTACTTATATTTATATATTTTTTTAATTAAATATGTTTAAAATAATTATATTTTTTATCACAATAAATCAAATGTAATATTATTGAAGAATATAATATTTTAACAATGATTCTTAATGACTAAAGAAATTGAAGTTATTAATTTATAAAATAAAATAGTAATAATTTTTCTAATACAATTGAAAAATAATTGAAGCAATCTATACTTCAATCAGCAATATCGTAAATTTGTATAAATATTTTGAAATAATTTTAAGAGAAATTCCTTATATTAATGTATACTAAAAGTTCAGAAATTAAAAAAATTTGAAGTTGTGCAATATCGCAATTGCGGGAACTTTCTGTTTCGCAGTAAACGTTTTAGTTTTAGTTTTTCTTTTTAGTTCATATTTGAAACTCTGATGCTTTAAGAAATTAGGTTTCGTATTTTTGGAAACAAGTATTAATGAAGTGTTTAATTTTAAAAAAAAAAATAGTTGAATGTCTAACAATTATAATATGATTATGTTACAACACAAATTTATGTATATAAAACATAAATATTTCCACATTTCCACATGAGTGAAATATAATAAGTAACTTAATATTTAAACGATGGTTAATTCTTCCTATTCCCAATTTTTAAATTTTTTTTTGAACATGCATTCTATTCACTTTTAAATTTTCAAAATTATTCTTTATTTTGGAAAAAGAAATTCAAAATATAAAAAATTCTTTCAGACAAAAAAAATCCAAAAAATAAAATCTGAAAACATATTTTAAAAAATGTTCCATAAATACAAATCCGGATTTCCAAAATGAATTTTCTAATATATTTTAATCACAGCTCGTCTTATTTAAAAAGATATTTTTAAATGCATTTTTTTTCAAATGATAGATTAAAAACTTTAAAATATAATCCTCAAAAAAAAACTTTAAAATATAGCATATTGAGTAATAGAATTAAAATTAAAATTAAAATATCAACTTATAATAATAATACACAAATATTATTTTAAATATAAATTTTCTATTGCGATGTAATTAAACAATTTGAAACTTTAACAACATCACATAACAAGAAATAACATCTTTGAAATATTAAAAATAAAAATGATAGATTGTTAACAACCATATCTATTTTATAAAATATACTGTTAATTTTATTAAATTTAGATTTTATAAAAAATACAATAGAATCTATTCATTATAAACACAAGAAACATAAATGTATTTTAGTAAATATTTACTTTAACAAAACTGAACACATAAATTTAAATATTATTTATTTATATTCAACAAATATTATATATTTTTAACACATAAAAATGTTAATAAATATATTTTTTAGTTGTTATCTAACTCTAAATGTACAATGTTATTATAGTTTAATGGAATAAATAGTTTAATTTGGTTTGCTTAAAAAAATTAATATAAAATTTGAACTAAACTAATTAATTAAGAAACGAATAAAATATAAAATTAAGCAAAAATTCAATTTTAATTGGGTATTGTTTAAGTAATTCTAACAGCCTTATGGGTGAAAAATATTTTTTTTTGTAATAAAGGAAAAGAATGCGGGGAATTAACTAAAGAAAAATGGAAAATAATAAAAAATAAAAAATAAAGTAAAATAAAATAAAATGATATTTTTTAGTTATTTATTCATTGAAGTTTGAAAAAGAGTGAAGTATTTTGTTGAGATTTTTGAAGAACTTATATTAAAGTTAAGAAATTCTCCGTTGTCCTGTCCTCATTGTTTTAGAATAAATACTAAATAAATCTTTGTTATTTTACTCAAATTTTGTATTAAATATTAATTTTTTATAACAAATTGAATTGATTAATAATTAGTTGATTAATTTTGTATTAAATATTAATCTTCTTATAACAAATTGAATTGATTAATTGATTTAATTCAAGTTTTCAATTTAACACCTATATTTGTAAAAAATTTAAGAAAACAATTTATCTTGTTTCAAACCACTTATCACGATAAATAATTTTATTTTTAACTTTATTATAATTAAATATTTGTTTTTTTTATAAATATTAGCAATTTTTTTACTTCTAAACAATGAAAGTAACTAGAATAAACTATAAAGATACAAGGGAAGGGATGTACATTTTATAACAAAAAAAAACAAAGAATAAAGATGGTTATATTGTATTTATACATTATCACTTAAACATTTGATAACTTCTAAAGATTTACTTTCCTAAGTCTGCGAGACCTTCTGCACACAAATTTACAATATTATATGAAAATATTATATGAAATTCAAAATATAGATTAAATTCAATTTTTTTTTATGATTTCTTACTTTGCTTTAAGAAATTTATTCTCTTTGACTAATAATGTAATGTTGGTATCATCAAAGCAATTCTTCTTCCATCTTATTGATGAGTATAAGGTGTTAGTCTAATATCAAGATTTATGTTTATAAAACATAATTCATTTCACACAAGTGAAATATAAGAAGTAACTTAATATTTAAATCATGGTTAATTCTTCCTACTCTCAATTTTTTTTTTTTTAATAAAAACTTTCATGTTAGGTATCACTATATAACTTGATATTTTAGTTAGGCTGACACCTAAAGCAACAACAATCATATGCTTGAAAAAATATTATTAAAAAAAAAGAAAATACAAAAATATGGGGGACTAGACTGAAACTTATATGCTAACAAAAACGATACCTATGTAGACTATACCTATTCAAAAAGAATTCTAAGAATAGACTAGATGGAAGCCTATTATACAAATGAAAAGATTCTCTATGAATAAATAATAAATTAGCCAACTTATCACCACACACATTTCCTTAACGAAAAATATGAGTAACCTAAACCTAATTTTCCCATAGTAATTAAGACAAGTATTCCATCGATTCTGAAGCATCTAAAAAACATTTGTCCTAGCAATAAATGCAACACAAACCAAAACAGAATCACATTACAACCAGACATTAGTAAGCCCCCTCTTTTGAGCTTCCTCCAGAGCATGTATAACCCCATAAAACTCAACAACCTGAACAGTTTGAACTTCAAGAAACGCAGAGAAAACTTCAATAAATTTCTCCATACTCTCACAGGAAATACCTCCACTAGTAACAAGACCAGGATATCCCTACCAACCCCATCAATGTTAATTTTAACCCAGCCTGGTGAAAGAAACTCTCATCTCACAGGAAGAGGACGAAGAACTTTACTAGTACGAGTATTAATACCTAAAAACTTGATCACGTTGAAATCCAACATATAATTCTTCATAGAAGCTTTAAACAAGTTACCCACCAGACAAGTTAAATTTTTAATAACCGAAATAGCTCGAGAAACCTCAATCTTATCATGAAAACAATGAAATAAAACAGTTTTTTAACACATCTTTCACATCTTTAAACTATGTCTTTAAAGTAAAGCAATATAATAAATTCGATAATAATTTTTAAAAACTATAATATTTGTAGTTTAATTTAATTTCATAAAATTGATTTAAAAAAATAATTATATAAGTTTTATATTAGTTATCTCAAACATATCTATAATTTATGAATTTATAAATTAAAGGTGTCATAATTAGAATTTCTCAAATCAACTTAATTTTGTTTGTAAAGATGTTTTATAAGTTAATTATCAAAATGAGTAAAATTTGTAAAAGTTATCGAAATAGATAAATTGTACAAGGTGGTACGATTTTATAAGTTAATTATCAAAATGAGTAAATTTTTTAAAAGTTATCGAAATAGATAAGTTGTATCAAGGTGATACGATTTTAGTTGAAATATGATTTTTCTAAAGTCATGTATAGTTCAAATATATTGAAGTCATGTCACCTTGATACGATTTAAGTGTAATCAAATTTCAACTATATCACCTTCGCATGACTTACCAGTTTTAATAATTTTTTAAAATTATACTAATTTTAATAATTAATAAGTGAAATTTTACTATCTCTTTGTAAAAGAAAAAAGAAAAGAATTTTAAAAGATATAATAGATTTTTAGACCTTGGTTTCTAAGTCCAAATTAAATGACTATTTTTTTTTTACATAATTTTGTGTAATTATTTTAAAATTATTTAAATCTCTTTACCAAATAAATAATTTAAATGAATTTTAAAATAAAACTAAACACTTTTTAATTATTTTATCTTTAACTTGAAAGTAATTTATAAGAAAAGAAAAACTCAGACTGACATAACCTACGACACGTATAAAATTTATTCAAAAAAATTTAAAACGAAAAATTCAAAATTTATATAATTTAAATAACTAAATTCTATTGAGTATATAAAAGTTTCTTTATATTCTTACCTAACTTTAGGGTAATAGTCAAGGATATTTAATATACCATATTAAATTTTAGTTAATATATAAAAAAAATGACTGTTTTTAATTTAAACAAGATTAATTTAATTAATTTGAGGAGATGGGAAGGGACTAGAAGTAATTATAAGGTGAGTTCAATCTCACGTACACAGTAGCTAAAATGCATCACAAATTCGACACGTGTCAATCCCTAATTGGCGATGCCACAGATTATTGTTGTACGTGGTAAGAAATAATAATTCCTTTAGTCAATATATACAATTCCTTTATTATAAAAAGTAATATATGACGTATATTCATACCATTAAATTATAAAAGTAATATATGACGTAATTTTGTGTAATTATAAAACAATATATATATTGACTAAATTAATATAATTCCTTTATTATAAGAGTAATTTTCAATAAACCGTGTTCACACTTTATAAATATTAATTTTATTATAATTTATAGTAAAATATTTAAATGTCGAATTTAATATAAACACTAATTTCTAATGGTAAAAAATATATGACGTATATTCATACCATTTTAATTCATCATAATATAAGAACTCGTATTATCTATCATATATTGTTTTTATATTCAATTAGCTTAAAATATAATTTTATAGTCACCAAATTATTACTTTTTAAAAGAAATTCTAAAATAAAAATTTAGTATGTTTTTTATAATTACTTCATATATGCAAATTTAATTTGATAGATAAATTACTAATCTCACCCTTAGAAACCGTATAGATATTTACATTTTTGTTACCATGTTTTCAAAATTATAAATATAATACAATTAAAAAATGTTAATAAATATATCATTTAGTTGTTAACTAACTCTAAACAATGTACGATATATAGTTTAATGTAATAAATAGTTTAATTTAGTTTGCTTAAAAAAATTAATATAAAATTTGAACTAAACTAATTAATTAAAAAACGAATAAAATATAAAATTCATCACAAATTCAATTTTAATTGATTTATGAATATTTAAAATGGTTTTAAAATATTCCTCCTTTTGAGGAGATTCAATTTTGAATATTTTACTTTTGTAGTTTTCGATCATAGTTAAATATTCACCTTAAAACCTAATATAGCTTTGAAATGAGAGAGTTAAATAAATATTTCTTATAACATTTAAATTAAAAATTAGATCTTTTAAATTTCTTAATAAAACATGTCCCCTTTCTAAAATTCACAATAAATAACCATAATAAAAAGATATACACATAAAATTACTATTTAATAATTCAAAAAAAATAAGGAAAATAACATTAATAAAAATCCTTACAAGTTTAAGAATTTTTTTGAAATCTTCTCACCCAAAATAAAATTATAAAATAGAAACATATTCTCAAATATTTATTTGTGACATAACAAACTTACAAAACATGTAAATTCCAAATCTTAAACTTTAAAGTCTAAACTCTAAATCCAAAAACCTAAAAGCATAAATTCTAAATCATAAATTAGGTGTAAACACCATTCAATCTACTGTTTGTCTCTCTGGAGGGATGGAGATAGAAAAAAATCCAGACTAGTATCCTGCACAAAATTAATAAAAAAAACATTATTTAAATGAAATCAAGCATTTTAAGTCATAAAAGAATATGCATAACATAACACTTACTAGATGCAGAAACATTGTCTAAAAGAACTAAACTTGGAGGAGAGTAACCTATATAAAAACTTGGATGAGAATAATCTATGTCAGGATCTTCAAAATTCCTAGTAACATTATCGATAAGGACGGTAGAAGTTTCATGACTTATATCCAAGGAACGAATCGAGAATTTTCCGTTGAATTCCACACCAAACAACAACGTACCGTCATTTTTGTGAAATAAGAGAAAAGGAAATCCTACATCCTCATGAATGTCAGGATTAAAGCCAAACAAAATTGAAGAGATATAATCCTCGTCACAATTAAAGGTGAAGATTTGATTCCAGGATTCAGTTATCCCATATCTATCCATCACCCACACAACAACAATACAATAGTTCTCCTCTGAACTAATTAAAGAGTACACTGTTAAGGGTTTAGTACTATTTTGAACAACAAATACCCCAGATTCCCCATTTTGATACTCGTCATCAGGATAATAGAGGGTGGTCGCCAAACTATCAGGAAGTAAAAGCTCCCCAAAGATTTCAGTTTCAGGATCAAATGTCAGAATGAAATAATACCATGCCTTTTCAAGGCTTTTCATTGCACCCCAGTGCAAAAGTCCATTGTAAACCACACCATTATAAGCAGTCGTAGTCGTGGTACAAAGTGAACAATCAGGAATTTTCAAAGGTCTCCAATCATTTTCTATATAAGTATAGACCCAAGCGCTGCGTGAAGGATAGGGCTCACCAGGTCCATCATCATTACGGTTACGTCCATCATCATTACGCATTACGGTGGTTAGAGTAAGAGCAATACTTCTCATCTGAATCAATTTTAACAACTAAATAATCAGATAATCCACGACTAATAAAGCCGTAAGAGTAGATGGATTTGTAGATGGATTTATCTTCATGTGAGGGAAGATCAAGACAATAACGAATCATTGGATTGATGAAGCAGATATCACCATCCATTTTCATGAATATAATACCATTACATATACCCATAATGCTACCAAAATCGATAATATCGATAAAGCTGTTATCAAGACTACGATGCGGCAACATCAAGTTTTGTAACAGAGTTAGATGATCGTCATCCTGGCAGAGAGAGGTGATGGAGGATGGCGGGAGAACAATGTCAAATTCTAACATAAGAGTTCATTGGGACAATAAAAGTTGTATTTACAATTTAACTCTTGGACTATTTGGTTTTTTGTTTTTTCTGATCCGGTACCAGTGACTTGGAGTAGTATGATTAAGGCAAATTCTCTCTTCACCTTTATACCTTTCTCATTTAACTTGAAAATTTGATTATAACATTTAAATTTTTTTTAAATAATTTTAAATAAAGCATAACTTCACATTGTTAAATAATTTCAACTACATCTCATATCTTTATTCCAGTCGCATACCTCCTTTCAGCTGCAGAGTTTTATTTTTCTCTTGCCACATGTTTGAAGGAGCAGTTTTATCATTTGAACGTGTGAGAGATGTCATTTGAACGTGTGAGAGATATCATTTGAATGTGTGAGAGAGTTGACGGTATTCGACATTTCTTAGTACAAAGATAATTTCTTTTGAGTTTTGTACTCCATTGCACCTCATTGGTTTTTTTTTCTGGATTTTATGGCTTATGAAAGAATGACTAAAAATTTAGAAAAATAAAATATTGTCTTTACTCAAACTAATAATAAAAATAAACCTATTTTTTTAATAAAATAATTTAATTATTGTCAACTTTTTTTTTACAAATTAACTAAAATAATTTAATTATCTTATTTAGCTTGGCTTACATTTAAAAATAAACAACATCAAACATATTTAAAAAAAAACTAATTTAAACGTGATATTTTACTAATTTATCTATCTTTTATAAAAAAATTATTTGAGATATTTTAAATTTTTAGTCTCTTTTTATTAATACATATTTTTATTTAAAAAGTTAATGTAGATTAGACGTTTTGTTAATTTTAATTTATGTTTCAATTAAAAGATATTGTTGGAAAAAAAAAATTAAAATGCAGGAAAAGGTAGGAGAGATATGACTTGAGACAAGATGGGTCACTTCATAAATAGAAAATACACACTTTTATTGTGAAACAATTACTAAGAAACAACTAACCAATATTCAATACAAGGAAATTGAAATTATGTCACTACCTCTTGTTGAAAACAAATATAGTTGAAAACAAATATAGAGATCAAACACAATTTTTACATATTTAATTATTGAAACAATTTTTTGAGAAAATTTGTCTTGGCTTGGTTGTGTATGTGATAAATTTATCTTGTCGTTTATTTTCATTGAATAGAATCTTTTGATGGATAAAGAACAATTGTTGCCATTGAAGATGTTGTTACATTACCATCACACCTTTTTCCTCCCACAAAATTCATAAGACAAATTGCTCCAAGGAATTTCAAGGTCAATCTTACAAGAACAAGAGGAAGAAAAGATTTTGCAAACTCTTGTTGCAAGTTTTGCTGAAACTAACAAATTAGAATATATAATTGAAAGGCTAAAAATTAGATTTTAGAAACAATAACAAAGATATAACATCTTAATAATTTTTAACACTTGAAAAATATATTGGAAAAATGTTTATTTTTATATGATCCGGTCGGTCATCGGTCTAGGGTGATGTCAGCGACTGATGGCCACGTGGGCCGTTCTTAGTGAGCCATGTGGGCCGGGGAAGCTGATGTGCCTTGAAGAGGGTCACCTGGAGGGTGATCGATGATCAGGCGAAGATCGGTGATCAGAGGGCGATCGGTTGTCGTATCACACGCAGTTAAGCTAGGAACGGGAAGGGATTCCCGGCAAGAGCGTTGCATACGAGTCTTGTGTGGTAGAGTATCAGAGATCAGAGAGGTTAGGCGCTTTGCAGTACCATGCATGAGAGTGGTCTAAGGGAGCTAGCAGTCGGTCGGTGATTGGTGCTCTCTTAGCCCATAACGTGCATGGGGCAAAACAGGGGTGATCGTTCACGCGTTAGGTGATGCCTGGTATGCACGCTTGTCCAAGTCGCACCTGGTACTCACGCTGAGGCTGCCCGATACGCCCAAAGCATGAAACACGCTAAGTTACTTCGTACACGGATAACTTGGGCGCGCGACAGGGTATATAAAGGCTTTCCACGCTCATTACGAAGGTACGTTTCATACTGACAAGTGACTAGTTTTCGCACAGAGAGGAGAGAGAGAATCACAGAGTGCACGAGTCTCACTGAGATTCAGAGTACACGATTCTTTGGTGGTCTTGTTTGACTGACTTGAGCGTCGGAGTGCAATCGGCCGCTAGAGGCGCCGTTTGTAGTGTTTTCGCAGGTTCGCCCGGACTAATTGGAACGTATTTGCGGAGGACGGAGTTTGACGTGGCGAGACCTTCAACGTTCAAGTCACCGACAAGATCATTTGGCGCCCACCGTGGGGCCCGTGTGAAATTGTGATCCCATCCACTGTGCTGCTAGATTTCGTGTGTTCTTGAGATTCTTTGCTGCAAGAATGAGAAAGACAAGGCAAACTTCACCCGCGCCATCCGTCGAAGAAGGAGCTGTGATGATGGCGCAAGTCTTGGAGATAATACGCGTGCTACAAGACGATGTGGCGGCGTCAAGAATGGCGCAAGAGAGGATGCAAGCGGACTTGGCTGCATCGCAAGGCAGGAACGAAGATTTGAACTGGGTTAACGAAGAACTGCGCAAGTCTTTAAAAGCGCAGAAAGAGGGGGTGGTGGAGGAAGGAGTGGCACCACCACTATCTCCCCCCAGGACCTTCCCCATGCCATTCTCATCTGAAATAATGGGTGCAGTGGTGCCACCAGGCTTGGTGGGGGTGAAGGCCTCGTTCACGGGGGTAGAGGATCCAGAAGCGCACCTGACGGCGTTCCACACCCAGATGATGCTTTCTGGAGGCTCAGATGCCATATACTGCAAGCTATTCATGAGCACCCTGAGTGGGATTGCGCTAGAGTTTGTGAGCCTGCCAGACGGCCACATCACTTCGTTTCAACAATTCTCAAAGCTGTTCATGGAGCAGTATATCGTGAACAGGGCACCCCCAGTGGTGTCGTACGATCTCTTCGATGTGCGCCCGAACCAAGGTGAGTCCCTCCGGGATTACCTTAGCCATTTTGGGGCGCAGGTGGTGAGGCTGCCCAGCAAAGATGAAGATATGCTGGTGCACGCGTTCAAGAAAGGGGTTCTTGCAGGCCCCTTTAGTGAATCTCTGATCAGGCATCGCCCCAGCACTTTCGCGGAGATTAGGCGTCGTGTTGTGGCGCACATCACTGCAGAAACAACGGTTTCTGAGAAAAGGGAAAGCGTGATCCCTAACAAATCGCGCGCAGGACTGAGCAGGACTCAGCAGCCGATGAGGGTGCACGAGGCCAAAGAGGGAAAGAGGGCTCAGGGAAAACCTCGCCCTTACGAGCCTCGAAGGGACCAGAATGAGGGGCGCACGAGGGAGAGCAACGCACCCCCAGGTTTGATTTTGTGGTGGAGCTGGCTGCGAGCACCGAAGAAGACCGACAGGGTGCTGGGGCGAAAGAAAGACGTATGGTGTGAGTTCCATCAGGCTTATGGACACCCACTCCGCACGTGCTTGGCGTTGGGACACCAACTCGCGGAGTTGGTGAAAAGTGGTTTTCTGAGCGATTACTTGCGAGAGCCGCAAGGTGATCAAGCATTGGGGGCCCCAGCAGGGGATCCGCAGCACGAAGTACCGGTGCACGGGGAGGTGCACACGATCGCGGGAGGTTTCTCTGGGAGAGGATGTACGGCCTCTCAGAGAAAGAAGTACGCGTGGTCGGTGATGGCAGTCGACTCGGCGGAGGAGGATCACTCCCTCGACGTTGACATCGTCTTTACCAAAGCCGATTTCCGGGACATTGTGCCTCACGACAACGACCCAATAGTTATCTCCCTTGTCACGACAGGGAGGAAGGTGCACAGGGTCCTCGTGGACCAGGGAAGCTCGGCAGACGTGATGTTCTGGCCGACGTTCAGCAAGCTGCAGCTGTCCCCTGACCATCTGAAGCCATACCCGGGGTGTTAGTATGGTTTCGCAGGGGACCAGGTAGAGGTGCGGGGCTATGTGGAGCTGAGGACCACATTCACGGACGGTGCCACAGCCCGCACTGAGAAAATTAAGTACTTGGTGGTTAATGCTCCGTCCGCTTACAACATACTGTTGGGAAGACCGACGCTCAACAGGTTAGGAGCCGTACCATCGACAAGGCACATGAAGCTAAAGATGCCTTCGATGGAGGGGGTAGTGGTTACCATAAAATCGGACCAAAAGGAAGCCCGTCGCTGCTACGAAAATAGTCTCAAGCAGCGGAGAAGCGTGTGCCATGTTACCATGACGCCGCCACCAAGGTTGGACGAAGGAAGAGCGGAAGTCGCGACGTTGGTAAGAGGCACGCACGGCGACGAGGAGATGGAAGAAGCAATGCTTGGGGGCTCGGGAAGTGCTCAGGATGAGGGCGAGAGAGATCGCGCCTCGCGAATCTGGGATTGCGAGGGCGGTCATCGCCAGAGAGAGAAGACCCACCCGACTGAGGGGTGGGTGGAGGCAGAGCCGGTCGCGCAGATCACCGCTCACAAGGTTCAACAGTTTGTGTGGAAAAATGTCGTGTGCCGTTTCGGAGTGCCTAAGCGTCTGGTTTCCGACAATGGCACCCAGTTTACGAGTCATCAGCTGAGGAACCTATGCGAGGAGGTGGGAATACAACAGGTGTTCGCCTCGGTAGAACACCCTCAAACGAACGGGCAGGTGGAATCGGCCAACCGAGTGTTGCTCAAAGGGCTGAAGAGAAGGATAGAAAAGGCCAAAGGAACATGGGCGGAAGAAGTTCCCAAGATCGTATGGGCCTATCACACCACTCCGCAATCTAGCACCCATGAGACACCTTTCAGCTTGGTCTATGGGTCAGACGCTATGATTCTCGTGGAGATACAAGAAAATTCACCATTCTGAGTTTCGTGGCCGAGAAGTCCAACGAGGAGAGAAAGGTGAACCTAGACCTTTTGGACGAGATACGAGAAGGGTCAGCGCTGAAGCTGTAAAGAGAAGGGTGGAGCGAAGGCACAACTCCAAGGTGAGGCAGAGGTAGTTCCAGGAGGGAAATCTGGTGATGAGGAAAGCGCATCAGCACGAGATAGAAAATAAGTTGTCTCCCAAGTGGACCGGCCCGTTCAGAGTAGTGGAGGCGTTGGAGAACGGCGCTTATCGGCTGGAGACCTTGGATGGAGGGGCAATCCCCCGGACGTGGAACGCCATGCACTTAAAACTCTACTTTAGTTAAAATATTGTAGTAAAGCCGCGCTTTCGCGCCAGGGCAAACAATGTGAACAAGTTCAAGGGAAAGCCCTTTTCCCAGGAATAAAACGAGGTTATCAGTATAAAGTTTGCAAGTTTTTGAATTTAAAATCCTCTTCGCCCCAGGCGCGAGCGCAGGTGATCGGTTAGGCCTCCCTCGCCCTAGGCGCGAGGGTAGCCAACCGGTTCAAGGTCCTCCTCACCCCAGGTGTGAGTACAGGCAACTAAGGTTCGAAACGTCAAGGGCGCTAGTAAGCCCAAAGAAGGGAAAGGAAGGATTCGAGAAACGCCTTTACCCAAGTGGCTTAGCGTCAATATTGGCTCGGTAGAACTCTTAGTCAAACCCCTTCTCACCCAAGGAGTGAGAAGGTGGGAGTACCACCCGAAGTTCTGAGGGTCGATGGCCTTGGGGCAGGCAAGAGGGTTTGTCGAGAAACACTCTTCCTCCCAAAGCAAGGCATCATCCTAGAACGATCGGTGTGGAAGTCCTCTATGCATTTAGCGCTGGAGCGACGAGAAATCCATAAAGGTATAAGGAGGGAAAGGGGAGCAAGATGACCGGTCCCTGGTCGGCTATCGGTGAATGAAGCATACATAGCATGAGGGGAATCGCGCTAAGTAAACAGCTATAAACATACATAGCAAGAGACGAAAAAGACACCCCGCAGAAGGAAGAAAGAAGGCATGGAATATATGCAGTAAAAAGTCCTTTACATTAGGAAATTTGAAGAAAAGAGAAAGTAAAACAGCAGGTGATCAGGGATGAACGACCTTGCCGTCCACCACCTCAAATTCTATAGATAGTTGGGAACGGTCGACCTCTGGGAAGACACACTTGAGTTGCTCGAGAGCGAAGTCAAAACCCTCAGCGAAGGTGTCGGCCGCCTCTTCCCATAGCTTGGCCTTCTCGGCCTCGAACCCAGCCTTGTCGGTCTCAAGCACAACCTTCTCGGTGGTCAGGGTGGCAATGGCCGACTCGGCTTCTTTAAGCTTCTGATCGCTCGCGGCGAGAGCCTCCGCCAAATTCGCATTCTGTTGGCGCATATAGACGTTCTCAGCCTCGAGTTGGATGGCCTTACCAGTGGTCTCCAGCAGCTCGGAATCAAGGGCGGCGACAGCATCCCCCATCAGCATCTCAGTTTTTATGGTCTCTTGGACTTGTTGGACACGCGCCAATTTGGTTTCCTCCAGCAGGTCCTTCAGCATGCCATTGGTGTCTTGCAAAGCCTCATAGTCACTTTGCAGCGACTCCTGTTGGCCAAGCAGCTCCTTTACCTTTCCCTCTAGCTTTTCGAGGCGGCGATGTTGCATGGAGAATTCCAAAGAAAGCACCATCTGACGGGCCAGATGGAGGTCCACCTCGCTAAAGCTCCACTTGACCAGCTCTTGATTCTGGAGCAGTTGTTTGGTTAGGCGGAGAACCTTGGGGAGCCCCTCGGAGCTGGGGCCCGTTGCGCGGAAGGAACTCTCACCACCGCCCTCAGTTGAGGTGGCAGAGTCTTGGGGGCGCGGTGATGGCAGGGGGCGAGGTGTTCCCTCCGAGCGCGCGACCCCACTCCCAGCTGCTTGAGTCGGTGGGGGTGACTTTGCTGGGGGTGGGGAGATCAGGGGGGCTGGTGATGGAGGGCGCTCAGGGGAGGCCTGTGCCTGAGGGATCGGGTTGACATCACCCTCAGGGCCCTCGGTTCCCCTCCTTTTTCGTTGGACCAAGGGGAATCCAGAGCTCTCCTCTTCAACAGTTATAACGGTGGTGGGGGCCTTCATCAACCGTTTTCTCTTCTTGTCACCCCTGGTCTCACGCCCTTCAGCTGGCGCGACCGAGATGGGGTAAGCGCGAATAGGTTCGGCGATCGCCTCCCCTTCAGAAGGTGCCTCAGCAGCCCGTCGACTCTTGGCTAGAGCAAGCAACCTTTGCCGCTTTTCCTTATCAGAAGTCATATCTGCATCAATCCGACATAACGAAGGGTTAGCATACCAAGGCTCAAGAAAGCAATCCAAGCACAGAAAGGTAGTTAGCAAATGCATGCATGAGGGGCATGTTGGAGAAAAGCAAAGTTGCATGCCCAGGAGAGTGGCAAGTAGGAAAGGAAAAGAGGAGACAAACCGATGTATTTTTCGAGCTTTTCAGCATCGAACTCGTGCTTAATAAGGGTGGAAGAACCAAATTTGGCGCCCAAGCTTGAAAGGAAGCCGCACAGCTCGCGCTCATATGGGGCCATGGTCTCCAAGCCTCGGGGTTTCCTAAACTCCACTTTAGGGACCCAGTAGAGAGGAAAGCCCTCGAGAAGGGCGGGGCTGTGTCTGTTGGAGGTGATCATGTAGAATCTGCCTTTCCAATCCTTGAAGGACTGCTGGTACAGACCCAAGATCACCCTCCCTGTCACTCCATTTAAGTTGACCCACGACCTATCACCCGGGTTCTTAGCCTCGAAAAAGTAGAGGAAGACGTCGGTCGATGGAGGGTGCCCAAAATGGTTGCATAAGATTTCAAACGCCCGGATGAAGCCCCAAGCATTCGGATGGAGTTGGCAAGGGGCGACGACGTTTAGCTCAGTAAGGAGTTACTTCACGAAGAAGGTGAAGGGAAGGCGGAGGCGCAGCCTCTTAAAGATTGCTGAGTAGATGAAAGTAAAGGGCACCCCGTTGGTGGCCCTGTCATCTACGCAAACGGGCATGCCTTGGGGGGGGATGCGCACGCCCAGGTTTTGGTCGTCCTCCCTGTCGATGGCACATGAAGGCTCATCTGCAGCACCCTTCAGCAAGGTGGCGAGGTGATCGGCTGGGAGTTGGTTGGATGTTTCGGCGAGTAGGTGGAGGGGAGCCCACTTGTACGCTTGCGCGTAGCCTTGTAGAGGGAGCGTCGCCCTGGGTTGCGTACTCGCCGAGGGAGTTGCGCTCGTCGAGGGCGATGAAGGTGCACTGGCGGAAGGCTGTGCACCAGAAGATGAGGCAAGGCACACGGTGGTTTTTGTGCGAGCCATTGTCCGTAACTACAATGGAGAAGGAAAAAGGTGAGGAATCAATAAAAAACTAGAAAAAGACGAAGGGAGCAAATGCTATGGTTCGAAGGGGTAGAGAAATGACGGCAATGAAGAGGAAGAAGAAGCGGAACATAGAAAAACCAGAAGGGGTCTCGGTACAGTGCAGAAGAAGAAAAGTGACCCATGATGCATGCACGATGCGGTTTTTGAGCAATGCAATCGGTAGAAAATATTCAAATACGCCATAGATGAAGAAAGGAAGTACCTTTTGTGATCGCGAACGATTTCTGAAAGCCTGGGAATGGAGAAGATGAATCGCAGAAGGAGGGTTCGAGAGTTGCAGAGAAACGTGTTGGGGAAGATAATGAAACAGTAAGAGGCGCGTAAGTTTTTGAATAAGGGAACTGCAAGCGACGTTTCACGCTAGCCATTGATGCGCACACGTGTCGCAAGATTAGGGAAGGAAAGCGTAACGTCACTTAAAGCACAACACGTGATGTGGCACGTGATGTGGCGTCACTTGCCACGTGGCCAACGAGAACGAGCACTTAGTCTCTTCGCTGAGAACAGGTGCGCAGCTCGAGACTGGGGGGCTTGTGATCCGGTCGGTCATCGGTCTAGGGTGACGTCAGTGACTGATGGCCACGTGGGCCGTTCTTAGTGGGCCATGTGGGCCGTTCTTAGTGGGCCATGTGGGCCGGGGAAGCTGATGTGCCTTGAAGAGGGTCACCTGGAGGGTGATCGATGATCAGGCGAAGATCGGTGATCAGAGGGCGATCGGTCGTCGTATCACACGCAGTTAAGCTAGGAACGAGAAGGGATTCCCGGCAAGAGCGTTGCATACGAGTCTTGTGTGGCAGAGTATCAGAGATCAGAGAGGTTAGGCGTTTTGCAGTACCATGCATGAGAGTGGTCTAAGGGAGCTAGCAGTCAGTCGGTGATTGGTGCTCTCTTAGCCCATAACGTGCATGGGGCAAAACAGGGGTGATCGTTCACGCGTTAGGTGATGCCTGGTATGCGCGCTTGTCCAAGTTGCACCTGGTACTCACGCTGAGGCTGCCCGATACGCCCAATGAATGAAACACGCTAAGTTACTTCGTACACGGATAACTTGGGCGCGCGACAGGGTATATAAAGGCTTTCCACGCTCATTACGAAGGTACGTTTCATACTGACATGTGACTAGTTTTCGCACAGAGAGGAGAGAGAGAATCACAGAGTGCACGAGTCTCACTGAGATTCAGAGTACACGATTCTTTGGTGGTCTTGTTTGACTGACTTGAGCGTCGGAGTACAATCGGCCGCTAGAGACGCCGTTTGTAGTGTTTTCGCAGGTTCGCCCGGACTAATTGGAACGTATTTGCGGAGGACGGAGTTTGACGTGGCGAGACCTTCAACGTTCAAGTCACCGGCAAGATCATTATAATTTTATTAAACACTTTCAAAAAGTTATTTTTAAGAAAAATATAAAATAGAGGTCTGTTAGTAAATGTAGGAGGTGCAAATAACAGTGGGTCGTCCCAGAAAGTCGATTGGGTTAAGAAAATGAGGCAACCCGTGTAGGCAAAAACCCAACATTTTTTAACCTACACCCAACAAAATTTTCAAATTCCAAAAATGTCTTTTATTTTAAAAATGAAAATCTAGAATTAAAAATAATACATTATGAAAAAGGAAATTCAGAAGAGATTATTGTGTTTTAAAAATAAAAATCCAAAAAAAAAAAATCAAAATTCCATTTCGAATAAGAAAATTTGGAATTAAAAATAATACATTCCAAAAAAAAGAATTCAAAATATTTTTATATGTACCTATTTTTTAAGGGCATTTTCGTCTTTTTCCTAGAATTGGGTGCAGTGATTTTGTGCAGGAAGCAATTGCCATTGGGGTATCTTCCATTCTTCCACTTCAGTCCTGTTGTGTTGTGTTATCTTGGTTCTCTGGGTAAAAATGAATTATTTCATATCTCTATTAGTGTTTGGTTATGTTATGATGATTGATTCAGATCAATTTTCCTCTTTATTTATTGATTAATTGGTTTCAAACACAATGCTTGATTCTGTTGCTGTTGGTATTGGTATTTGTTGGTGATAGGAAAGATACGATGTCGTCTCTGGGAACATCCAAAGGGATTCTAGAAATTGCCAAGTTCGGTGTGTATGTGACCGTACCAATCATTCTTATGTACACTTTTGCCAACAATCCCGGCAACCTCCGCAAGTTCATGGGAAATGTATTCTTCTAAATCATCTTCTCATATCTTATATATAATCAGATATATCTATCAATTTTGCACATTCAAGCATCCTGAAATCAGATTATATAATCACTTTGAGAATGAATGAATGTTTTCCAGATCAATTGTCTTATCTTGATGGCTTTGAATTCATTCATGAGTATGAATGCAATTTTGAAATTGTTTTTAACTATAAACTAGTATCTGTACTCCAAATCATATTTCATTGTTATCATGTTACAGAGGTCATACATTGAATATCCACCGGAGGCAGAAAGGCCACCATCACCGGAGGAAATTAGGGAGTTGGCTCGGGAGATGGCCCGTAAAAGGAACCTTGTCTGATGATGTTCTATGTTTGGTTGCACTGCAGGGTTTGTGTAACAGAAACACTGGTTATGCAGTAAATATGTTTATTGCTATTGCTACGTGTAATACTAAATCAGGATTTTCAAGATACTCTTCATGAAAATAGATGTTTTATTTTTCAAAAGTTCACATAGTTTTGGTGCACGTACTTCCTACAACTACTGTCTTATCTTCAAATCTAAAAAAAAATTCCATATTTTGGAGATTCTGTTATATTGTTATTCATATGTTCTGGTTGAGTGGTGGGTGTTATTTATTGGGAAAATCAAGGATATGAAAACATCCCAATTGTAGAAAATGCAGCAACAAGCCTTTAAGATTCATGGACTGATTTTGTGCATCTGGGATTTGTCATCCTTTGAAGATCTAACAATGAAACCAATTTAACAAAGGCTTGCCTTTTTCTCTTTGTTCTTTTTCAGTTGCTTTATGATGAAAAATTCTTGCCTATATTACATTGATTTCTTTCAACTATCTTCAATGAAACATCCTGTCAAGAAATTAATAAAGTGTAAGTAAGGCGAGTCAACATTAACAATTTCTTTATAATACAAAGATAAATTGTAGACATTTTGCACTGACTCTACTTTAGATGCCTCCCATTGAAACGACACGTGAAGAGTGTATGTTCAGTTAGCTCATTGAAATCATTTGCACCTAACTTCCCTGGAGCGTCTCTAACCTTTTTTTCAACCTAGCTTTTCCAACCAGAATAGCCTTTTTAAGAAATAAGAGTTTTTCAAAAACGATTTTCCTATAATTTTCCTTGCAAACATTGACTAGCTCAAAGTTGTTTTCTACCCTCATCATACATGCACCTTCACAAGTCCATGTGTTTTAGTTCTTTCTCGTCCTCACCCCCTTGTTGGGAAATGATTATAGATTTAGAGTTGAACGAGGATGGTATTGCAATGAAAATGAACGTATGTGTACGTTAGTGCTTGTTTACTCTCCTGGCATATAAATTGTTAGGCTTCGCTACTGTTAATCTAAAACTAGGGTTACCAAAAACTTCTCTGCCTTCTTTTTCCTATTGCTTAGTCCCCTATAAGGGTAAAAAAGGGCCATGGGCCTTACAAAAACCTTTCAATAATAAAAACATACTAATAATAAAATGGCAGACATTTTCTAAGGACACATGAGTCTATCCTATTATAAAGTCCTTCATCCAGTTGGGCTGTCTTTTTGGTCTTGTGCTTGTGTATGGGCCCAGTCTAACATTACTATCCGCGCCACTAGACACTTTGTCCTCAAAGTGGGATCTTGGAATTAGTTGGGCCGTTGGACGGTGACTGGGCTGTTGTGGGTTCTCGTGGGTTTGGATATGGGGTGAGGTGTATGTAATCTGGCGCGGGGGTGCAGGAATTGGATGGGCCATTAAGGGTGAGTTGGGTTGGGTATTGGTTGTTGAGTCATTAGGGTTTGTAGGGAGTGGTGCTGGGGTTTTAGGGTTTTGAGGGGGTGGCGCCGTTTGAGGTGCTTTAGAATTAGGGTTTGTATTGCGTGGAGTGCTAGCGTTGGGCTCGAGGTGTGGGGAAGCTGCACCAGCAGTGAGTGGGACGCGCGGCTCGAGGTGTGGGGAAGTTGCACCATCAGTGAGTGGGACACGCGGCACACTCTTGTTGGCTCCGTCAGGAAACGCGTTCAGCCCATTAATGGGCGTGGGAAGGGTTTGTTGGTGCGTGTGGGGCTCGAGGCGTGGGAAAACCGCGTCACCAGTGAGTGGGACACGTGGCGCGCTATTGTTGATTCTATCAGAACGCGTGTTGAGGTGATTATGAGGCGTGGAGATGGCTTGTTGGTGGGGCGCGTGAGCGTGAGGCTCGATGCCAGCTAAGTCGGTGTGATTTGTGAGTGTAACACATGGCGTGTTGTCATTGGGTTCCTGATACGGTGAGTTCAGAGCGTTCTGATTTGGGTTGGGAGATGAGTTAAGTGGTGTTGGAAGTGCCAAGTTCTTGGATTTGGTAGAAAGACCCTGGTGTTCTCCCACAGGTCCTTTGAAAGGTCTGAGCAGCGAAACGTGAAAAACCGGGTGAACCCGCGCCGACGGTGGCAGTTGAAGCTCATATGCGACGGCACCGATGCGGCGTAGTATCTGGTATGGGCCTGAAAAACGCGGGCCAAGCTTTTGGTGTGTTCGCCGTTCCAATGAGTGTTGCCGGTAGGGTTGGAGTCGTACCCACACCCATTCTCCTGGTTTGAAACTACGATCTGTGCGGTGGCGATTAGCTTGGTCACACATGCGCTGGCGTGTGCGACGCAAGTGCTCCTTAAGGTCGTGGAGGATGACGGTGTGTGCCGACAGTGTCTCTTGGATGGAGGTTCCAACGTTTGGGACGCTTAAGAAATCAACTACTGTGGGTGGTTGTCGACCGTACAACGCATGGAACGGGGAGGTTCCAATAGCCGAGTGGTACGTTGTATTATGCCAAAGTTCTGCCAAGTGAAGATATTTGTACCACTTGTTTGGTTGGTTTCCCACAAAACATCTCAGGTAGGCCTCTAAGCCGCGGTTCAATACCTCTGTTTGACCGTTCGTTTGGGGATGGTATGACGAGCTAAATTTTAACGTTGTTCCTTGTGCTTTGAACAGGTGCTGCCAGAAAGTGCTAACAAACAAGGGGTCGCGATCTGAGACAATGGTTTTTGGTAGTCCGTGGAGGCGACAAATTTCTACTGAGAAAGATTTGGCTAGTTGCTGGGCCGTGAAGTGTGTGGGCAGAGCGATGAAATGCGCATATTTTGTGAGTCTGTCGCACAATATCCAAATGACCGAGTGTCCGGATGAGACTGGAAGGTGAGTAATAAAATCCATTGATATGTCCTCCCATACTTGTTTGGGAATTGGTAATGGTTGCAGTAAACCCTGAGTTTTGGTTGGCATATACTTATTTTTTTGGCATGTGGAGCATTGTTGGACAAAACGATGGACGTCTCTGGTCCATTTCGGCCAATAGAATGAAGCGGCTATGCGCTTGAGAGTTGGTTTGATGCTGGAATGGCCGCCATAAGGGGAAGCATGGAACTCTGTCATAATGCGCTGGCGGAAATCAGATGATGCTGGCACGAATATCTGATGGCGAAAAAACAGTAAACCGTGGCTAGTGGAGAACAAGCTTGGCTGTTGTTGACTGCTTGTGCACGCCTGGAACACTCCCTGACCTTCTGTGGTGGCAAAAAAAGTTTGGAGTTCTTGAATAAGCTGCGGAATTGGTGACGACACTGCAAGCAGTATGGTAGAGGAATCATGACCTTGCCTTGAAAGGGCATCAGCCACAGCATTTTCCTTCCCAGGTCGGTAAATAATTTGAAAATCATATCCCTGCAATTTAGCAGTCCATTTCTGTTGTTCTGGGGTCTGAATGGTTTGGGAGAGGAGGGTGTTTAGGCTCTTTTGATTTGTTATGATTCTGAAATGTTGTCCTATGAGGTATTGACGCCATTTTTTTACTGACTCTGTTATGGCATACATCTCTCGGACATATACGGAGGAAGCTTGGAGCTTGGGATTCATCTTTTTGCTGAAAAAAGCTAATGGTTGCCCAGATTGGCTGAGGACGGCTCCTATGGCCACTGCAGAGGCATCTGTTTCGACCACAAAGGGCAGCTTAAAATCTGGAAGGTGTAGTGTAGGCATTGTCTTCATGTGTAATTTTAATTTTTCGAATGCTTGCTGCGCGAGCTCAGTCCATGAAAATTTGTGGTGTTGTAATAAGTCGGTGAGAGGAGCGGCGAGAGTGGCGTAGTGCTTTATGAATTTCCTGTAAAATCCGGTGAGGCCGAGGAACCCCCGTAATTCCGTGAGTGATCGTGGCTGCGGCCAGTCGTGTATGGCTTTGACTTTCTCTGGGTCTGGTTGGACTCCTTGTGCAGAAATAATGTGACCCAAGTAACTAACTTCCGCGGTTGCGAAACTGCACTTTGAAAGCTTGGCAAAAAATTGCTGAGTGTGTAGCACTTCCAATATAGTTTGTAGGTGAGCAATATGATCCTGCAAACTTGGACTATAAATCAAAATATCATAAAAAAAAACTAAGACAAACCGGCGGAGGTATGGTCTGAGAAGATCATTCATGGCTGCCTGAAAAGTAGAAGGAGCGTTAGTTAAACCAAATGGCATCACTAAGAATTCATAGTGGCCATCTATAGTGCGAAACGCTGTTTTGTGAGTGTCTTCTGGGAGAAGCAGTATTTGGTGGTACCCTGAGTGTAGGTCTATTTTAGTAAAAACAGTAGCTGAGCCTAACTCATCGAGCAGTTCATCAATGGTGGGAATGGGGAAGTGGTCATGAATGGTGGTTGCATTTAAGGCTCTGTAATCCACACAGAAACGCCATGTTCCATCTTTTTTTTTTATTAAGAGCACCGGTGAGGAGAATGGGCTTGTACTAGGTTGAATAATGCCCTCTTGCAGCATTTCTGATATCAGTGTTGTAATAACTTCCTTGTGGTGATGTGGGTACCGGTATGGTTTCACTTTGATTGGTGGGGTATGAGGTAAAAGGGGAATATGGTGGTCATGTGGTCTCTGTGGAGGTAACCCTCTTGGTTTTTGAAAAATACCTTGGTATTCCTGAAGGAGGGATTGGATGGGTGAGGGTAGGTGAGATAACGGGGATGTGGGATTATTAATGGTAGTGGCTAAGGTTGTATGGGGGCAGTGTTGGGTGTCCACCGATAGAAGGTGTAAAGAGGCAATAGAGTTATTGGATAGATAGTGGCAAAATTGGTGATAAGTGGTAGCTGATGGGTTGGGTGAGTGGGGGGCTTGCAATGTAATATGTTGGTTGTTGTGGGTAAATTGTATGCTGGGGATTGAGAAATCTGCTTGGATGGACCCTAACGTGCTCAACCATTCCACGCCCAAAACAACATCCGCACCTTCAATCGGAAGAAGGTAAAAGGGAATAGTGAAGGTAGAGTTCTGGAGGGATATGTCCACCAATGGACAAATACCCTGGCACTTAATGAACGCCCCATTTCCAACCATTACCGAGAGGGGTGGGCTAGGGGATATGGCTAGGTTTAAGTGGTAGGCAATACGTGGTTGAAGAATGTTGTGGGAGCTTCCCGAGTCAATGAGGACAGTAACAGGGAGGTGATGAATTAGACCTGTGAATTTGAGGGTTTTTGGGGAAATAGTACCAGATATGGCTTGAGGTGAAAGGTGGAAGTGAATAGTGTTGGCGTGGTCATGTGTGGGGGAAATCTCCTCGTTGGGTTCAGCTAGGAGTTCTGGGTCATCTAAAAGGAGCAAAAATCGAGAGGAAGTGCATTTATGGCCAGGGAAGAATTTTTCATCACAGTTGTAGCATAACCCTAGGGCTCGTCTCTCTTGCATTTGTGAGGAGGATAAACGTTTGATGGGCATATGGGCTGGGGGTGTGCTGGTTCTCTTAGCGAATGAGGGAGTGGGGTTAGGGTGGTGATAGGTAGGTGCTGGAAATCGAATATGTTTAGGTTTAGAATCTCTGAGTTTGTCTTCAATAAGCTTAGCTAGACCTATGGCTTGGGCAATAGAATATGGGTTCAATATAGTAAGTTCTCTGCGGATTTCAACATTCAGACCAGAAATGAAACAATTAAGTATAGTTTCAGGAGTGAGACCCACCACACAATTGCATAAGCGTTCAAACCTGCCTTGGTATTCAGTGACCGACGTGGTTTGCTGGAGTTTGAACAACTCCACTTGATGATTGATATAGGTGGAGGGGCCAAAACGAAGCTCCAAAGCCCTTGTGAAGGAGTGCCAATCTGTGAGTAGGTGGTTATTGTGCAGCCATTTAAACCATGAGAGAGCGTCTCCCTGCATATGAAACCCCACCATAGGAATGCGTTGGTCCAACGGTATTTGATAGAAGGAGAAATATTGGTCCGCTTGAAAAAGCCAATCTAGTGGATTTGTACCGTCAAAGAAGGATAGGTTGAGTGTGGGTGGTCGTATGGAAGGGGTGTTGGGTGGTTGCTGGTTTGAGTGATTGGAATGAGGGCTACTTTGCTGGTTCATGTGTGGAATTTTAGCCTCCGTTGGAGTCAATAGAGCAACCTGATCCAGGATGGACGTGAATGTAGAGTGAAGGTGGTCATTTTGAGCCTCTAAGGTAGATTGTCTGCTAGTGTGTTCGGCCAGTTGGCTTTGGATGTTGGTGAGATTTGTTTGGATGTTGGCTAAGGCCTCGGTCAGATCTGTTGATGGAGGTTGGGGAGCCATGGTAGGAGCAATGAAAGCACCAAATTGTTAGGCTTCGCTACTGTTAATCTAAAACTAGGGTTACCAAAAACTTCTCTGCCTTCTTTTTCCTATTGCTTAGTCCCCTATAAGGGTAAAAAAGGGCCATGGGCCTTACAAAAACCTTTCAATAATAAAAACATACTAATAATAAAATGGCAGACATTTTCTAAGGACACATGAGTCTATCCTATTATAAAGTCCTTCATCCAGTTGGGCTGTCTTTTTGGTCTTGTGCTTGTGTATGGGCCCAGTCTAACATAAATAGTATCGGGTTTCAAAGAATCATTGGTAAGAAATTTGTGTTTCAGTCTTTGAAGGGAGTGCAAAAGACTTCAGACTCAGATTACTGGGAAAATATCATATGTTGCAGTTCATTGATTATGGCTGAAAAAAAAATTTGATTATGCCTGAAATACTTAGATCATTATTTGAAAAGTCTTTTATATTATGAACAATTATTTTTTTATTACTTTGTTAATCTCTCTTGATTTCCAAGTCTATTTAGCTGTTATTTTATTCTTTCTTCTCCCAATTTTTTATGCACCACCTTGCCATGTGAGCACCATTGTCTTCTCCATGTTAGGATCATAATAGGTGCAGCTTAGGTACGCTTTTTTTCTGTTAGGGATTGATTCTCAACTTCTGTTGATTTCTGCTATATTGCTTGCAGAACTAACCTACCCAAAAAATGAAATAGAAGTCAACAACTGTGTTTGAAAAGGTAGAAATATTGAATTACATACCCAATCTTTTTTTGTGATTTACATTTTACATTTAGCATTAGAATCACTGTTACGTATTGCAATTTTCAATATACTTGTGAAAGTTTAAACTGAATTTAACAGTTATTTTTGGAATTTCAATTTGATTGCTACAATAAGTATTATTATAAAAACCGTTACAGAGGTCATAAATATTCCAAATATATGTGGCAGTGTATCTGTTAGTTTAACTGGTCTACCTAGTGAGCTTGTACAGAAATTTGATTGCATGCAAAAAAGAAGCAATTTTCTGGTGTTCTGGTTTCAATTTTCAACCTCCTGGCAAAAACATTTGGTTTTATTAAAGAATCAGTACAAATATTTACCATGATTGGATTGGAACTCATGCCGGTAGGAACAATTCTGGCTGCTCTAAGCAGCCAGGTCGTGAAAACATCTAATGCAGACATTGATGTTTTATTGATAAAGAAGTTTCAAAGTCCTTTCAAAACACCTTCTTGATATTGCATCAGTCCTACAAGAACTACAACTTCACAATTTGAACAAGTCTCAAGTTGCAAGAGTTGCTCTGGAGTCTTGAATCAGATGTCAAAAAGGCGAATAGCTTGGTTGAGAAGTACAAGAACTGTGGCCACTTATACCGGCTGGTGAGGTGCAGATACAAAGTCATGGAGCTTGAACAAGTGACAAGGTATATTGGAAGGTCTCTCTGGCTGCACTGTCAATTGCAAACAGTCAACTCCTATCAAGAATATCTGATCAGGTTGACAGACTACAGAACGAGATTGCAAAAGGTGGAGTTTGAGGCTTTACAATCTCAGCTTCAAATTGTTGACAAGTTGAACCATGGAATTAGGGAGCAGAAACTAGATCAGACTTTGCAACTGACAAGCTTGACGAAATAGCAAGGGCAGTTGGGCAGGAAAGGGAGGAAGCAGCCAAGAGGAAAGAAAGAGTTGAGTTTATTTTTTCGGAGCAGATCATTGGCTATTATCGCGATATGTTGCAAGGGATTTTGAACAAGTTAAGATGCAATACTTTAAAAGGGTTCAAGATATGATTCAAGGGAAATATATATTATTTATACCACTTAACTCTTTTGTCCCATAAATGGAACTGTTAAGTCGATCGTGTCATAATGGATTAAACTTGCCTTACCTAATCAATGTTGTCTGTAGTAAGCGAAATTATGGTAATACATGCCTTGCAGCTTGTGGTTTCACATGTGTGTTTCATTGAATTATATGACTTTGGGTAATATTAACAAGTGAAATTTAAGTATTACTCAATCTCATAAAATCGATTTATAAAGTGAAATTTATACTTACTTATATACTATGTAATGTTTTAATCTTTAGTTAATATGGAGTCTCCAACACACTCCCTCATGCCGAGACTACCAACTCGTGCATGAGACTATATATGATAGGTGATCCAATAACGGTTTGATAGTAGATGATCTGCTAAGTCCAACAAACAATCGTTAAGATAAATTCTTATACTATATTAAAAGTATATAAAACTGACTTTTAAAAGTGATGTTGTTACATTTAGTTATATATTTGGTGTAATTTTCATTCTGATTCTACATTTTGAAAATCAGAATAGCGACAAGCACTTTCATAATGCTATGGTGTATTTTCACAATTCTGAATAAGGTTAGTGGTTAATTTTTTTTCTGATTGGTATTTGAAAAACAATTTGAAGATCATTTATAATTAATTATTTACATATATTTTATTTGAAGTGTTTAAAGTATTAATACAATTTTCAATTTGTTAAAATGATTTTTTATCATTTTTCAATTTTAATTTATATTCATTCTTTTTAAAATTAGAAAAAAGTATTTTAATAGTTTATTATATTATTTAATTAAATTTAATTTTGTTATCACATTAATAAACTCTATTACTAGTTTTCTCTGTTTTTTTTTTTAATTTTAATTTTCTTTTTTCTCCATCCAGATAATCTTCTTACGTATTCCACATTTTTTTCTTTTCTTTTTTCAGTGAAAAATATAAAACTACTTACATAAACATTTACACAAGTTATTTTGAATTAAAATAAAAAATATATATAGCATGAAAATAATTATAAAATTAATATGTAAAATATATAAATAAACATTTAGCATTATATAAATTTACAATTGTACAAAAACGTTAATATTTAACTATAGTTAAGCGTCACTTGTATAATGGAAATATTCAAATAATATTTTTAAATTGTGAATATGTTTAAATTATTTATCAAATATTAGAGTGATAATTTCGACTCATTTTATATATAAAAAATTAAATCAATCTTTTAAAATATAAAAGAGAAAACTGAATATATCTAAAAGAATATAAAAAATAGAATTGTTTTAAAGCGGAATCCTTTCCTGCAAAGGGCTTATCACCAGAAACTCACGACAATAGCTCCGAACAGTTGCTCAGTGAGGTGCCTTCGTTACTACCTTTTTCTGATTGCTTTCTTTGCCGTCAAATTCTTATTACAATGTTGGAATTCAGTTAATTTTGTAATTAGTTTTGTGTGTTTCGAGTTTAATTATGATATCACTGAAATGGTGGAGTGAAATCTACAATCTGTTCATTTTACTGTTGGAACGACAAATGCATCTGAACGTTACTTGTGTTTCATATATCAAATGCATCATGAAGGTCAAATTAGTTTAGCTACAACCTAAATTAAAGTTATATGGGTTAATGGGTATGCCTGGTTAGTCTAAAACATTTTAAACCTGTTAGCCAAATGGAAATTATCCTTGCTATGAATTTTGAGGCTGTTATTATGGCAGTGTAAAAGCCCCTTATGCATGTATTTGTTTCTTTCAATCACCCCAGTTAATTCTTAAACCTTGTATAGAAAAAGAGTAAAATACACACACACGTGTTCAGAGAATTGATTCCACTATAAACTTGCTACAGGCAGATGATAATTGGTGGCTGTTATGTGGACAAATTATCTAAGAAAGCGTCTTCCACTAACAATAAGGTCTCTTCATACCTTGAAAGGTAATCAATTAGACCAAATTTTAATGTCTCCACCTCTTGCATCTTTGGACCTTCCTGACATCTGGAGTCCTAATCCTTCATCTCGGATTATTCCAGCAATACATAAAAGCTGTAAGTAACTGAGTATCTTATTCCCTTGGAATGACTGTAATGTTTACATTTTTTGGCTCTCACCTTTTATCATTTTAGATGTTTGGTTTCTGTTCAAAACTTTTGTTTCTGACTTATTGAGTAAAAGCTTGGGTTTTACTGTCATTTGTTGACTCCTCCATTCAAATTCTTTTCCAATGTAAACCGCCTTGTCATTCTTTTTCTAATTATTGACAGATCAAGAGTGTCTATATTTGATTTCTTGGTTTATTCAATTTCATCAGTGTGTAATAACCATTTCCATTTCTTTAATGAATGTCAATTACTAGAAGTGATCTTCTTAAGACCTTTGAAGGAAAAGAAAGCTATATAAGCCACATGGTGGCTAGAAGAATGGCTTTGTCAGAGTCAAATGCTTAAGAAGAATACAACGTTACAAAAAACCATTGGATTAATTTATGAGAAATGCTAGGAACATACAGTTATGTTTGCCGTCATGAGATTGGAGGTTTCTTAGTCTATGATCCATAAGTTTGCTTTTCTTTTGCTAATGTTTAAAGCATGCAAGTAATTATATTTTTGAGCTATTGGTGCTCTACTACTTTTTACTGCAATTAGCATAGTCTGTTAGAGAATTTTTTTTGTCAAGTTTCCATTTGTTGCTGAATGGAGATGGATAAGGGTTTACCTTCACTTCCTGATGGTTATAGGCCGTATTGCTTTCCTTGTTATGGACGAGTTTTGCCTTCAAAGGTTTCCAATAAATGTGGCCTTTCTTTCATTTTCTTTGAAGGAAGATTTGGATTGACTTCAACTTATGGTCAGTGATGGGATAGCAGACTCTTCAATTGAGCCTTCCATGGTTCGGTTGGTGAGAATAACTAGAGATGGTTCAGATCGTGCTTTGATAACATGCGGAAAAAGAAAAATCTTTCACATATCTAAAACTGATACAATGTGCTAGAAACAGGAAGGGGAGACTAATTTTGTACATTAATCTGAATATTTGGAAATAATCTTTTCTACAAATGCTATATCTAAAATGGAAAGAAGGAAATGCAACAATATTCATATTGCATTAAATCCTAACATTAACTATACAAATCAAATCACATTATTTTGTTTGATTTCCATAGGTCAACTCCCATTTTCCTGAATTATGCATTCTTAATTTTTCATTTCATTCTGTAAGATATTGTGTTGAGATTGATGTTTGTCTCAGTTGATGACCACACTACTATAGTGCTTGATGGAAAGTTGATATCCATGGAAATCAGATCAAGAATAGCTGCTAAGGTGAGAGAAATGAAGAAATGCCTAGGAGAAATTCCTGGATTAGCCGTAATTTTAGTAGGCCAAAGAAGGGATTCTCGAACTTATGTTCGCAACAAGATAATGGCTTGTGAAGAAGTTGGAATAAAGTCTGTGGTGACTGAATTACCCACTGATTGTGCAGAAATGGATGTTCAAAATGCAATCATGAGATTTAACAAAGATCCATCCATTCATGGTATTCTTGTGCAACTCCCTCTACCAGAAGTAATTTCCTAATCTGCGCCCTACAATAAATTCCATGGGCTTTATTATTTGCTTGAGTGTTTATTCAGGAAAAGGATACTATTACAAATGTTTTAAAGCTATTTTCGAAATGGTCAGCCAATAAAATATTTCTTGAAGAGGGACATAAAAGTACAATTGTCTTTGGAAGGGAGGGGTTTAGCCTCTAAACGCAAAATTTATCACGTGAACGGTAAAAAAGTAAAACATTAAAAGCATTTTTGAAAATAACACATAGAAATCTCTTAGAAATTGGTTTCATTATTGTTAGACTATCAAAAGATGTATTTATTTTTTTCCGAATAACTAGTTTTCATGCTAGCTGTACATTCAATTGTGGATTAGCACACATTCTAATTAGCTGATTTAGTGTCTATGACTGGATGAAAAACGTTTGGGGACAGCATCTAGATGAGGAAAAGGTTCTGGATGCTTTATGTATTGAGAAAGACGTCGATGGTTTTCATCCCGTTAATATGGGGAATCTTGCCATAAATGGAAGGGACCCACTGTTTACTCCTTGTACTCCAAAGGGCTGCATTGAGTTATTGATCAGATCAGGAGTCGAGATAATGGGGAAGAAAGCCGTAGTGATAGGAAGAAGTAACATAGTTGGTTTGCCAACGTCCTTGTTATTGCAGGTAAAGTTGTGATTTCTGTTAAAAGCCCGAAATCATGGCTTATCTACATTTTCGTTTCCTTCTGCATGAATATGTAATATCGTTTGTATATTGGCAGAGACACCATGCAACAGTCACTGTTATACATGCCTTCACAGAAAACCCTGAACAGATCACCTCAGAAGCTGATATTATAGTTTCAGCTGCTGGAGTGCCTAATTTGGTCCGTGGTAACTGGATAAAACCTGGTGCAACTGTGATCGATGTTGGTACTACTCCTGTGGAGGTAAGCTGCTAATTAGGACTTGAGACAAAATTTCATATTTTGCTTTCACTAAGTATAAGAAAAAAATTGTTGCAGGATTCTGGCTGCGACGATGGTTATCGTCTCGTAGGTGACGTATGCCATGAAGAAGCCATAAAAGTGGCATCTGTTATTACTCCTGTGCCTGGCGGGGTTGGGCCCATGACCGTTGCTATGCTACTATACAACACTCTACTTTCTGCAAAACGCATGCTGAATTTTAATTGACCCTACCCGTTTCCAAAGAGCTATACTTCGTTCAAGGTCATTTTCAGCATGGATTGAGTTTTAAAACAGGAAAAAAATTTAACAATTTTGTAATGTGAATTTTCTTTGATTCGGATTATTGCAAGATAGCTGGTGTTCTACTGTTTACTCGTCAGGGCCATAGGATTTCTTTCAGCCAAAATGTATCAATTGAAGACCTTTAATTTAAATTAAAGTTAAAGAAAATTATCTATTGGTATGAATCCTTTTATAAATGAACTTTTTTACGGATTATAAAGGTTGTTATAGACGTATGCACTATAAAACATCTAAATGTTTCCTTGTTGGCAAGTTCAGCCGGAGGTCCTGAGTGCGGCATTACACCTATCTTTACATAAAAAAATTTCTATATTACACTAACTGATAAACATGGAAGTAATGAATTATCTTTGGCGCTTTAATTATAGCATTTTGGATCTCAATGCCATACCACGGCTAAATGCTTGCAAAATAAACTCGCCAAATCGGTTTCGAAATTGTAATTAACAGTTGGAACTTGAAACCATAACCAGTTGATTCTAACCTATCACCACTTGTTTCCACTGTGATTATGTTACTGGCATAAATGTAGAATATACATTAATTCACTGAAGTTACTTGTGCCCAATGTAGCACAATCACAGTTTGCTACAGGCTACAACCTTCAACCACACTGAATAACTAAATGTATAACAATTCTATACAGAAGATTAATTTTTCAGTTCCATTCCTCTTCCCTTCACAAATAAATAGGGTGTATATTGGAACATTTTTCTCTTTAGATTAAAATCAATAGAAAACGAATCAGCTATCCTGTCTCAACTTCTCCTTCATTCTTGTTTGAGTCGGACTGCACTGGCTCTGTCACAGGAGGTATACAATCTATCTTGTACCGTATAACCTACAGTCCATACATCAGAACGCACATCAGAAAGCCAATATATAGGAGGAAATAAGTGAAGGAATCCCAACACTTAAAAAAGACTTATGAAGCCAATATGTAGCAACAAACGAAATAAATCAGTCTACAATAACAATGAGCAGATCATGAGTGATAACTAAAGGAGAACCATAGCACAATAACACTGAACAGATCATGTGATAGCAATGACTAATACAGTTTACATCTCATTGAATCAGTCAACATGCCCATATACATTACCTTTTTGAAAAAGGTTGAATACGTGTTGTCCCAAATCAGTTTATAACTTCCAGCCATTAACGTGCAGAAGTTTCCCTAACATTATAGGCACAAAAGCTAAGTAATACATATAAAATGCCTAGTTAAGTGTATAAGCTGCAACAAACGTGACAAACTCACTTGGTCAGACTCATAACGGCGGGACGGTAACATCAGCTGTGTCATGTGTGATAATGAATCAGTCATCATAAAAGAAATGGAAATACAGACATCAGGTCAGGAAAGAGAAAAAACACAATAAAACAGAAAAAGGTGAAAATTGGCAGGGGCCTACAAAATTGAAGGCGAAAATGGCTGATGATGAAGAACAATAAGGGAAATGCTTCTGAAGAAACCTATACAGAATATGATACAGTTAATAAAAGTGTAACGCCATCCAAACTTACTGTTTTTTCCCCAGTAGGACTTACAAACTCCAAACTAAATCCAATATCCTGACAAATAAACAACAGAAAGATCAATATAGATTGATGCCTGTTGAAAATATCTTAACATTTTGAAATCAAGGTATAGCAGCACAACAGCAATACCATATTTATTTTGCCTTGTACCAATGAAAAGTCCCATGCAATGTATGAGTTTACAACATCAACAGAGAGCAAAACCTGAAGTAGAAAATAAAAGCATCATAAAAAAATAAAAAAGCAAACACTTTCTTTAGGTAATAATAACAAATAAAAAACACGGCACAGATTCATTCAATAAGGAATTTCAAATGAGATAAAAATAACACTAAATCATACACAAAATAACAAAAAGAGCATGCTCTGTGCAAGAAAACAATTTATAAATTAATTAAAATGGTAAGCATTATTCCCAAACATGCTAGTGGCTATACTAATAGACCTATATGAGAATGTTGTGTACAAAAAGGCCTATGTGCATGTTTGGAACAGTTTTTCTAGAGGAAATTATCTTTTAGAAGTGAAAGTTCTCCCAGTAAACCAGGAAAAAGATATTCACGTGATTGTGAATTATAAGTGCTGTAACTAGTTAGAATGCTTGCTCAGGATAGGACTATTATATCCAAATTATGTACAGAGCGTAAGGCTTCTAAGAGAAGCTAACATACAGCCAACTGACGGTAGTCAGACCTAACTGTAACTAACAGAATGTTTCTAGTGAAAGCATCAGCCTCACACAAAAATTTGCTAGGTTTTAAATAAGCCTATAAAATGTCCGCCCTGCATATTTAGCCAAACAACATTAAAAGTCCGAGTCTAATTTAAAATGAAAAGGCTAAGAGGTACAATACATCACGTAGCTCTTGGTTTGATCCCAAGCCCCCCTCCCCATTTCCCCTCTATTTGTGAAAGGTGTTGTTCTTCCTGTCCCATCTATCACCATTTATTGGCTGTACCACCTCTGATCTGTTTCTGCAGGCTTGTGATCTTCTCCGCTTTGCTTCACGGCCTCCATTCTTAAAATCTTTTGATTTTGGGAGTACCATACCGTTCACAGCATAATGTTTTGATTTGTTCATTTCGTGTACATAAACTATGTCAATATAGTTTTTTTTATTAATGATATAAACACCTTCAATTTTGGATTCTTTTAGAGATGTACACGCTCAGCTTATATTTAATGGTTGTACCGCCTCTAACTGTTTGCGGGCTTGTGATTTCCTCTGTTCTGCTTCAAGACCTCACATGTTAAAATCTTTTCTTTGTGTACTTTGTAGTTCACAAAGCAATGTTATTGATTTGTACATTTAGTCTTATGGTTAATGTGTATCTAGACTGTCACTATGGCTTTTTACTACTAATGATGAAAACACCTTCAATTTTGAATTTTTTTAGTAGTTGTATTGTATGTGTTCAATATATTATTTTTGTATGCATATAGTCAATATTGCAATGACCCACTCTTGACTACCCATCAATAGAGTCTTTTTTGCCACTATCCAGGATTGACAACTATAGTCGTACCCGTGCTTGCAGATATAACATGTCATAATAACAAAAGAGAAAGACAAGTTAATCAAATTTTCACAAGTCTTATACCTCGTAAGTTTTCCCAGCTGGAATATTGATCTCTTTGTAGTCATCATTTTTCCTGAAATGAACAAACTAGAAAATTGACATGAAAATAGAGAAAATAGTACAATAAAGCAATATTTGATATTTACCTTGCTTCCAATGCACCAACGACCTCTGCTGAAATGAAGAATGGTGCATTTGCAAATACCTCGCTGATAAAAAAAGACAACAGCAGGTTAATCAACAAGAATTTGAAATCTAGCAAGGTGAGAACAAATACAGATTTCTTATTGAAGATTCTTAACAACCACTTCAACCTATAAGCTTAGGTTGTTAGGGGGAGCCAGATGCAGAGCAAAATATAGAGAAAGGGAACAATTGAACACATATGGCTTAGACCTCAGTTGAAAACACTATGATTGATGTGATGCATCATTAGGCAGTTTATTAAAGTTACAGATCTGAATCATTAGTGTTGTAACTTGTAGCTATTGCCGTTCCTCTCATGGATTTTCCCAACTTACATCCTTGCAGTGAATAACATATTAAGTGATGTTGGATTAATCTAAAACTCTGTAAATAGTATATATATGGTAGAAACTTCTAATACAACATAGGGTTATTAAGAAGTCATTGAATGGTGTGAGCCTGTGTATGAAATTTTAAAATTAAACATTTTTAGAACATATAACCAGCTGTATTTGGAAAGCCACTGTCTCAAAATATCAATGCATAAACAATGATAAACTGTAGAGGATTTCCTTGCATCCTGTGAGGAAACCAATATTGTGTAATAAAAGATACTGGCCAAGTAGACAACAATTTTGCATGATTATATTAACAATGAATACAAAAAGTTAAATCATGAGAAATATCAAAGATGAGCATTACTGTACCTGATAAATGTCAAAAACCTTTTTAACTCTGTGGTGTAGACATCAACAGCTTGTTCCAAGATAGCAATCTGTTCCCTTTTTCTGTCAGAGAAGATAGGGTATTACAAAAGTGTTCCACGTTATAAAAGAATTCAAAACACATTGTCCATGTAAGAAATTAAAAAGTCTATCAATCTCTCTGAACACTATAAGAATTCCTATACACAGTCCGTGAGCTGACACCAAAAGGAAGCATGATGTCCAAATCTATATAGTGATAAAAATAATCTTCAAACTCAGAAAAGTTCTAAAATATCACTAAAGCAAAAAAACCATATAAAAGAAAACAGGGAACAAATCCACAAGACAGTCATGCTTATATCAAATCCATGACATGACTCAACTCAGGTTAAAAAATGAGTAGTGTTTGTTACGTTGAACAAACTTATTATATTAGAAATATCTTTAACTCATACAATGTCTTACAATTGCAAAAACCCAAGACAAACTATCATGGCTAAAGCCAGAAGTGGCAGACACCATGATGTTTGAAGCCGTAACAATCATATATAGGAAAGATGATCGTCAACCGAGAAGTTCTTCCTTTCAATAACCAATTGACGTTTATCCAAGTTACTTGCAATCAAATCTAAACAATAAAACTCAGAAGTTGTGTAATCACATTTTTCTATTTGGTAGTCATTTCCAAACCTAGAAGAGGATCCCAGTAAATCATGTTGTATTCCAAGATATTAGACTTTACATAATTGCTTGTCCTCAATATACATAGAAATAAGAGTGATATGACAAAATCAATCATAAAACCCAACGACTAAACTATCAAAAAGAGAGGTATCTCACAACTTCTTAGTATCATATCGTGCCCATGATATTGAAAGGAAGAGTCGAACAGAAAGAATCATAGAGGTGAGGCTGTACAAGGGTGGTCCATATCGTTGACGTTGTTCCTCCATGGGCCTGCCAGTAGATAAGAGTTCTCATATGAATCTTATTAATTATTATCATATACAGATAGGAAGAGAGAAAACTTGAACAACATTGAAAACAATAATTTTGTACCCATCGTCATCATTTATCTGGCGAGTAAAATCAAGTAATACCTACAACTCAGAAAAATGTCTTAGAATGAGTTTAAGATAACCAAAACCTATCCAAGTAAATAGAATTTAGTTCAAACACAAACAAAATCAAAAAAATACAGATGATGATATCAGTAACAAATTAAGATTATAAGAAAAACCTGAAAGAAGGAGCTAGACCCATTATTTTAAAACATTGAAATAAAATGCATAAGCTAAAACCAGTCACATAAACTGATTTAAGTAGACAAAATGAATGAATGGATGCCAAACAGCAAAAACATAAAAGCACAATCTTGTATTAAACAATTTATGATAGCCATACCTGAGGTACCCCAACAAGGTACTTCACAAGTGTTTTATAGACTCCTGTTGCAGACCCAAGCTGGGCTAATTGCCTTCTCCTGTAATAGGTAAGTTGTTTAATATATTTCTTGTATCTATTCATGCACAGCCAACCTGTAAAAAGGGTTAAGTCTCACCTGTCCATTTGTTGTTTCCACAGTAAAGCATATCGATCGCATATGCTACCACCAGAATTTACCAATGTATCAACCTCTGCTTGCTTATTCCTCTCTGAGCGTTCCCGTTGTTGTCTAAGTAGTGTTCCTCGAAAATCTTGAGGCAAATATGTCATAACTGCATATAAATTTTGTTGAGTTAGAGAATAAAGAGGTACATTGGAATATATGAAAAATATACAATAGTATTTCAATTATATTTTAGAACATCTTAAGATCAGTTTCCATATTATCTCCTAGGATTGGCGAACATATTACTATCTAATGGTTTTTTTCATTATTTAGTTTGGACTATCATCTTATATTAGTATAAGTATTGTGACTTCCTAATCAGGGGTGTAACAGTACCCTCCCACGAACTAAGACTATGTAGTTCGATTTGTTTATTTAAAGAATTTTATTTTGACAAGCTTACAATTTAGTAAGCTTTAGCTTGAGGGGGGGTGTTAAAATATAAGAAATATCTCCTTATAGGCTAATAATTCTAACTTCATTACCTAAGCTACAACGAATCTAGACATCTTGGAAAGTGGAACAGGTTTATTCTTATGTAGTTCGCATTTGCAACATTTTATAGACTTAGAGTTTCCTTTATGATTTCCACGAATATGAATTATATAAAATAACTGCAGTGTAGAAACAAAAGCCAAAAAAAAGCAAGCAAAATGAACTTTACTACAGCTAATTGAAATTGATGCTAAGGAAATTAGAAGCTTTTCATCAATTGAAAACAAGCATTCAAGGCAAGGCAAGGCAGTACCTGTGTAAAATACATGTTCAGCATTTTTTATTTGGAAAGATTCTACAGCCTTCAATGCATTATAAAGTTTATCTTTCAGCTGCCCAAATGTAAGGGCAAACTCAACACTGTCAGGTGCGGACTGCTGCTTCAGCTGTATCCATAAAATACTTGTTTTTACTTCAAATGTAAACAGTGAAGTGTGTGTTTTAGGAACACATAATATTCAACGCTACAATTATGGATACAAATAACGAAAGATAATCCCTAATTTCTAGTTATACATCTTTCCATATTCCCCTATTTGCATAGAATAAATCTTCAACAAAATCATTTTACATGAACTTTACAAAATTTAATATGAGGTAAAACAAATGAAATGTTGAAGGGAAACTCTGAAGTTATTCTGTCCTGTATTCATATGTTGCAAACAGTGCCTGTATAAACTTCAGATAAAGAAAGGGAAAATGGATTTAAGAAAATATACAGTACCACTTCTGGCCAATTAGAACTTTCAAGTAAAAAAATTGTTTCTTCAATATACTCTCGATTCTTCCACATGTTCTCGTCAATTTTATGCGGAGGTAACCGATCAGCTTCTTCGATTAAGACGGCTTCTCCTGGAGCGAAATCAAGGACCAAATAAGGATCGAAAAAGTATGTGAGCAATAGACAGTGCAATGTTTGCATTACAGTTGAAGAGCACGCAGTAGAGAAGGGGGAAGAGGAAAAAACCTTGGGTAGGAGGATGCTGAGTGAGGAAATCATTAGCCAGTGAACGAATCTGAGAGGAAAGTCGAGTGACATCAGCAGAAAGGGGAGTGAAAGGGTGTTTGTCGTAATAAGAGGCGAGAAAGGCCCTAGTTATGGGCACCAGACCCTCGGTGGAAGCCATCGGAATTGGAGGATCGGTCCAGAAGAGATGAGATCAGCCCCGTTTCTGGTTTCTTCTATTCTCTTTGACCCATGCTCCAACCGGAAGTCGGCGCCACTGGATTAAACAACAACCGTCACCGCAGCCCCCACTGAATATCTATTTTTATTTTTATTTTTCTACGATTTTAGGTTTTACAATTGTTATTATATCTTCAAGTTTATATACAGTATATTTATTTATTTTTATTCAACTGAATTTTAAAGATTTAATCAAAATTACAAATTATCTAAAATGTTAAAAAAAAATTAGAATCTAAAAATCGAAAATTAAAAATAAAAAATAAAAAAAAATTCAATTACAATTTTTTTCTAAATTTAATAATAAATGTTCTCTTAAAAATATAAATAAATATGCTTGAAATATAGAACAATTTTTGTGCAAGTGTGACGTAAAGTTTAATGAGAAGGAGGTGTAAGTTGATTTTTTTGGGTGCGGGTAGAAAATGTCAACTTAATGTATCAGGCCCATTTTTAAATGGGGTAAAAGCTGCACCGTTTTAAAGCTTCGCCGCCCAGTTTCGTCTTCTTTACTCTGAAGGAGGCTAACTCCACTCAAACTGGTCGCTGATTCTCGTCGATTGTGAGTACTTTTCTCCCAAAGCACCGTGTATGTTACTAGATTCTGATTTTCGTTGGTTCTGATTCTTGGTTTCACATTGTTTGTGGGGGCAAAGAAACATTTATACTTTTATGTACCAGGTTTGAATGAAATAATTATATTCTGTCCTATGTTTATGACGGTGTCGGTCTCACAAAGTTTGCTTGCTGAGCTTCTGCTGCTGATTTTATTACTCATGTTCTTGTTCTTGTTTCGCTAAATTTAAAAAGTTGTTGGGCTGCTAAGGTCCTATTGTTGTTTGGATGAGGCTTATTGTTTTTCTTATTGTTTGTGTTGATGCTTTTTGTTGCTTTTAATTTTTTATTTGATGCTCTCTGGACCCAGTGGTCAAGGAATAAACACAAGCAGTTTTGGTTGTTCTAAAGTTGGTCAAGTAAGCATGTGGTGTTATTATTGTGCGCTATCTTTGTGTATGTGTTACACCGTTTCCTGAATTCTTTTCTTTCATTTTAAATCCACTGTCCTCCTACTGATGTTCCCTAAACAACACATTCAGGTTCGGGTTAGTTAGGGACTTTGAGAGTATCTGCACCTAGCTTGCTGCTTTGTCCAAATAGCATTATCTTTTAATTGCTTTAACATTCCACTCTATTTGAATTGGTGATTGCCCCCACAATTAATTTATTTATTATGGAAATAGAATTGGACACTTAACCTAGATTCTGATAACATTTTGTGATTGAAAATGCTAGGTATCGCAGTGGTGTCATTGTGACCTCTTTAATGCTCATAAATTTAGATTGTCTGTAAGGTATAAATAAGTATAATGTTCATCCACTAAATTCTGGTGTTTATTTTATCATGCTCAGTGTTGCTCTGATCTGGAGTTTGATTAACTGCACCTAATTGGCTTTGAAGGATGAGTGAACTTCTTTTTGATGACATTTTCAAGGTTGACGATATAGACCCTGATGGTAAAAAGTATGACAAGGGTATGTGCTCTTATTTCTCTTCTTTTTGGGTATTTTCTCCTTTGTTCTCCATACTGGACCAGTGTTTTCCCTTCATGAAACTCCCACAGAATGTAATTGCTCAATCTAGTGTTAAAACTGAGTATGGGCAACGGCTTCAGTCGTATGCGAACTTGTGGGGGTCCTAGGGTGTAAGCTTTGTTATCAACCTTTTGTATTTCAGACTTAGTTTTTTTTTTCTATTTAGTAGATCAGCTGAGAGAGATCTGTCAAGCCTTATTGTTCTCCTAATCCATTATTCTCAACTGATATCGTAATGGGTTTGAAGATAGCTAAATAAAAGGCTAGGTTGTTCTAGTTATTGAGCACAAGTCAATTAGGAAATTAAGGAAAATGAAGTTTTGCTTTGGCTGCAATAGTAATGTGCACTTACTGACTAATAATTACTGACTAATAATTATGAACCTAGGGGGAAAATGGAGTATTTGCTTATGAAAACATTCGCTATTTAGGATGTGGAAATGAATAGTCATGATAGAGACATGTGACAATTGAATTTAGTTTTTGCAATGGCATGTTATGCAATTTGCAACAATGTTATTTATCAGTTGTCCCTTTAGACATTATATATGTTTGCAATCCTGTGTTGTCTGTGTGCTTTCCTCCTCTTTGCATTTCTTTAAATAATGAAGTGTTCAGCCTTCAGAGAGCATGAATTATACAGTTTCATGGCTATCTTCTTGCAGTCTCTCGGATTGTGGCACAGAGTGAGAAGCGTGACATGTACATGCTTCTAGATGTAAATACAGAAATTTATCCGATAAGGAAAAAAGAAAGATTCTTGATGGCTTTGTCTCCTTCACTTGTTTTGAATACTAAGGTAAACTTAATTCATTTATGTTCCATGCTTTGCTGTGGTTACAGACATTAGATGATATCAACATAGTTCCCTTGTTTATTGAACAAGTTATTATGCATCTTACATAATCCAACTCTAGTATAGGCTTTATTGTCTGTTAGAACATGATTGTAGGCAAAAATTGTTTCGTTGCCACGCACTCATATTATGTGGAGGTGCTTTTCAATGGTGCCAACTAAAGAATTTCAGTGACTCTTATCCAAATGTAGTTTTTGTATATTTAGCAGCACATACTGGTTAAGGTAAATTAAGAATGACAAGGCATGAGTCAAATTATGTCTTCCCCACATTGAAGTATAAGTCCATTCTGAAGTGACTATGTATAGAAAAGTCCACAAAACGATTGTGAATGGTTATATCTAATAAGATCCAGTAAGCTCTGCGGAAAATAAAAACAGTGTGGTCTCTCAGAATACCTTCCTGCAAATGCATTTATTTTGAAACTGAATAAGTAGTTTTAATGCCTGTACATGATTAAACAAATTATAGATGGTTAAGGCTTTTTTGGTGTGATAACTTAGCAGGTTGTTTCAAGTAATAGTTTGTTACCATGAGTATGCGACAAGTAGGATAATATTTATTTTGTGTTATATACAATAAGGATATCTGTTAAAGTAGTAATGATATAGTTGTCCCAAAAGTAGTGCATATTTCCTTTTTAGTGATTTGATTTCTCTCCAGGATGGCCAAGTGTCAATTCAAGACAAGTTTGAATACATCATGCACGGAAGGTTATACAACATTACCAACGAGGGATGTTCAAAACCTCAGCATGAAGTGTATGTAAACATTTCCCATATTATATTACTGTTTTACTACATTTTGATATCTTCATAAATATGTCCTCGGAATCTAGGATGTTTAGTCTAACCGTGCTTTACAAGACTAATTGAGTCAGCAGACAGTAGCGGTACTTCATATTTGCAAGCGTTATGTTTTTATGCGTATAACTTTGAAATTGAGTAGAATATGATTTCCCTTTTGCTTTATGAAATCATATCTTTGCAAGCACAATAGGATGCCCATTAAAGGATCCTCACTGACAAGAAAAATATTTGTGTAATTTTTATTATACGGACGATATATTCTTGTATATTAATGTCAACGAGATTTTTGTCTTTCACATTCTAACTTGTAAGCATTTAATTTTGTCCTTGAGATTGGTCAATTCCCCTACTTGATCGAGTTCTTTGTTTTGCTCCAGGGAGGTATATGCTTCGTTTGGTGGGCTTCAGTTGATGCTGAGAGGACATGCTTCCCATTGTGTTAAGTTTGCTGTTGATCAGAAGTTGTTTTTATTATTAAGGAAGGTTGAAAGTTGAAACTGGTGATAGTGATGTTGCCTTAAAGGGAAAAACACGTTAGCATTAAGTTTCAAATAATTTGTGTAAAACACTTTGAATTTTTCAATGAATGAGTGGTGTTTTAAATGTTTCCCTGTATGGAGGGCAATGTGAGGCAGGCTAACTATGTTAACCCATTGGTTTACGTAGTCTGTCTCGCATGTTTCATGGTCCACACGTCGGGCTAGTTACGGGACAGGATGTGTCAGTCTGAATATTTTTTAGTCCTTAAGTCTAACAGTAATGCTGAATGACCGAGTGGAGGTGAACAATATCATTCTAACTGAACAAACATGCTTTTGAAGTTTACACAAAATTGGTAGAATAGTTTCCGGGCTTATTTTACAAAATTGGTAAAGTCATAATTGATCATAATCTTTAGAGTTTTATATAATTCTTTGATGTGATTGATTTAAATGTAAATATATATAATAAAGGATAAATTTGTAATTAAATAATATGAAAAATTATTAAAATAATAGTATTGAGAGTTGTAAAAAAAAATAGGGTTGTCAATAAATATTTTGACAACCATGAAATTTGTATACGACTCTTGATTTGATTGATTTAAATCTAAATATATATAATAAAGAGTAAATTTGTAATTAAATAAATTCTAAATCCTAAATTAATAAAGTGAAAGGACTTTCCGAAATATAATCCTTTTAGTTATAATCTATAGTCAAATAGGTTTTGGTTTTGGTTTGTCTCTTGACTTTCGAAAGTCGTTAGATCTTCCAAAATTGAGATGATACAATTTTTGTAACATCAAAATAATATATGAATTCATATGTTGAAGAGATATTGGTTTTGGATGAGATTTGTCTAGTAAAACGTCGTAGTAGATCTTGCATTTGAGGATTTGTGCAACTGAGTTAACTCTGGTTTTTTAATCATTAAATTTAAGATTCGTAGTGGGAAACTTCTTCATCCTCTTCCAGTTAGATGGGAATTTCCTTCACCAGGCTGGGTTAAAATTAACACTGATGGGGCTGCTAGGGGGTATCCTGGTCTTGCTACTTGTGGAGGTATTTTTCGTGGGAGTATGGAAGAATTTATTGGTGCTTTTTCAGGGTTTCTTGAAGTTCAGACTGCTTTGGTTGCTGAGTTTTATGGAGTTATACATGCTATGGAGGAAGCTCAAAAGATGGGACTTACTAATGTTTAGCTTGAATGTAATTCTGTCTTGGTTTGTGCTGCGTTTACTGCTAGGACTACTGTTCCGTGGATGCTTCGTAATCGATGGAATACTTGTCTTAATTTCTGTAGGACAATTAGGTTTAGGGTTACTCATATTTTTCGTGAGGGAAATGCATGTGCTGATAAGTTGGCTAATTTAGGGTTTATTCATAGACAATCATTTCATTGGTATAATAGACTTCCATCTAGTCTGTTCTTAGAATTCTTTATGAATAGGTATAGTCTACCTATGTATCGTTTTTGTCAACATGTGGGTTTTGGTCTAGTCCCCCCATATTTTTGTATTTTCTTTCTTTTTCCTTTTTTTTAATAATACTTTTTTCATGTGATGGCAGATGATTGTTGTTACTTGAGGTGTCAGCCTAACTGAGATGTCAAGTTGCATAGTGATGCCTAACATGAAAACTTTCATTAAAAAAAAAATTCATGTTGAGAGGCTTGTGATAAATTTGTATAATAGAGGTATGTCTTGTCATGAATTTTTGGAGTGATCAGGGAGGTATCGGCCGGCTTATTACGAAACTTCCTTGGTCGATTCGTTATTAGTAATTGGGAGGGATCGCTTAGGGAAGCCTTTTAAATCGATTATTCTTCATTTAGTTGAGGTAGTCGGAAGTGATAGTGTAAAGTGGGACTTTCTTGGTTGAAGTCCTTCAAATCTTAAAACTCAACAATTATCAAGTCCTTTTTATGGAAAATGGAAGACGGAATGAAAAGATGAATGAAAATTGTTTTATATAGGTGTCTTATTAAAACCTTTTTTGTCAAAAGTCCTCCTTAGAATAAAAAAGATCGAGTGAGAAGAGAAAAGAGTACACTAAGTTAAAATTTTACAAGTATTTTAACAAAATTAAAATTTTAAATGGTAGCATTTCATATTGAAAGGTGCTCATTAGCAGTCGCACACTGAATGCGAAAGCGGTCTTCCCAATTTGTTGACAACTCCCTTCATTTTTTCTTGCATCACTCCTCATTCATCATACCAAGTCATCAAGACGAAAACTCTTCGACTAAACCTTCGAATTGTACCTTTGCGTTTCATGGTCTCTTGTATTCTTGTTTTATCTCTCAATTAATGAATGAGATCAAGATGAGTAGCCATACTTGATTGTTTATGTCCATGTTGAACAATTTTCAATGAAGGGATGGTTCTCCTATCGCAACCGGGATCATCAGAGTAAAAATCTCATACCCCTAACTTCTTGAGCCTTTGTTACACATTTCAACAATGGTCAAGAGTAACTTTTCCTAAAAAGATCATGACCAAATTGAGAACACATATGTCTCAATAACTTTTCTTCTCCATCCTTATACACACCATCTTCAAGAAATCGATGTAGGATCATCCATGTTTCTTCTTCTAAAGCTAAGAAGCATTTGGCGTGATCTACACATGGAATTGTAATAGATTGTTGAATGACTGAGTGGAAGTGACTTTTCTTCTTGGTCATGGATAGTTTTGATAGCAATTCAGTTTGAGTATTCTGTACTCTATGTTTATGTTTTACTTTGATCTATTCAAATTTAGAAAGCATTTATGAGACTTTGTGATAGTATCGTAATAACAATTTCACTTCAAATTCAACCAAAAGATGTCCAACTATCAATGCATAATCGCTTTTGCATGTTAGGCTAGTTATACCCATGCTTTGGAAAAAGTCAACCTAACAATAACAATTTCCTACTCGACTTGATTGTTTAACTTTTAAAATTCAAACTTTAAATATTGCTTGAAGAGTAATCCTCTTGTTTCTTCCAAGACTATCTCAGTCCCTTACCCTTTCAAATTGTAAGATCTGTCAATGTAAAGAACTCATATGTTGGATATTGATTACTATCAATCTTAACTCAACCTTGAAGTTGGCCAAACATTAAGATTTAATAATCCCTCCAGTTCGTACATAAGGTCATATTGAAATAATTCAACTAACCAACTTATCATTTTCCCAAATAAATCTAGTTTGGACAATATTTTAGTAATCAGGTAGTCGATTCTGATAATAACTTTATGGTTTAGGGTTTAGAACTAAGGTCTCATTCTTCTAGTTGCAATGACTAGGTTGAGTGACTAGGTTGAGGGCGATCTTTTCAATGATTTGGTCCCAATGAATCACAATTACGAAAAAAAAAAAAAAAATTTGGTTCGACCGGTAATTTTTATATGAAATATCATATAGGATCAAATTAATCAAAAAAAATTTCTAAGATCTTTCTGGAAATAGAAAATCAATTCGAGAAATTTCTAATACAAGTATTCAACTGTTAAATAGATTTATGTGATTTTATGAAGCATGACAGCAAATCGTGTAATATTTTTCGATCAAATTCACAGAATGTGGAAACATATATAATTTATTATGCAATGACATGATCATTAAAATAAATATTAATAAATGAAGATGATCTAACATAAAAAAAAACATTGAATCGTTTTAAAAATATTTAATCATTTTTTTTTTTTTTAATATCAACACTGAATTGATTTTTGAATCTCCATAAAGAGAGGGACTAAAAAGGATAATTAAACATATTATTTTTAAAGAAAAAACTCATCGAACTACCACTCTCACGGATCAAGTTCTGTCTCAACTACCAACTCCTCAAACTCTCACTTTCCACAACACAAGCATTAGGTGCTTTTAGTAATACAAGTTATATCCACAACACAAGCATACCTCAAGCTTAATTTGGACTAAGGAAAGTGAGAAAATAGAAGAAAAATGGGTAAAAACTAAATCATAAATATACACTATACGTGTTACTATCTTACTCTAGATATTATGTATAAACCTTAAAATAACATTGGATAAAATATTGGATGGTCCATTGAAACGAGGTGTGTCTATTGGATGGTCCAAAAAGTCGCATAAACCGCCCTGATCTATCTTGGATAAAATAACAGCACACGATTGTCTGCTGGTTTAGACATTACGTATGCACTAATAATTAACAAAAACAATTAACTAGAAACAAATTACGATAATAAGGTGATGAAGAAACAAAAAAAGAAAAAAGTTGTGAAGAAATATCTTGGAGCCGTCCTTGGTGACCACCGCAAAATGGTTCCCAACCATACAAATATTTGAATATTGTAAGACCATGATGCCATTCAACCATTCTGTCTCATACTTTATCTTTTGGAGCTGTTCTTACCCAAGTCACCGCCCAATTGCAATTAACTATTTAGATCAACCAAAAGCCATATTTATAGATTAAAGTGGGAGTGATGCAGTAGGAGTTGGTGGCAATGAGGAAGGTACACCCTGGTGCATGTGTGACTGAGACTGCGTGGGATGCTTCTGCTTCTGCTGCTTCTGCTGATGCTGCTGCTGATGCAGTGGTCCTCACAGTTTGGAAGAAGTCTCTCCTCCCAAACTGCATCGGATTCACCGTTTTCGACACTAAGAGAGGGAATCTGGTGTTTAGGGTGGATAACTACATTGCAGGTAACAAGGATCACATACTTCTCATGGATGCTGCAGGCACACCTCTCCTCACCATCCGCCGCAAGGTACGTCTTTCTTCACCATATCTCCTTCGTCACAGGTGAAACTGATAACTATCAATCATTCATTCCTTCGTTCCTGGTGCAGAGGCTGAGCTTGGGAGACACCTGGCTGGTGTTTGAAGGAGAGGGTGAGTCCCTGAAGCCAGTTTTTACAGCGAGGAAGAGTGTCAACATCCTCAACAGCAGCAAGAACAAGTGTTTGGCACACCTGATGAGCTCCTCCTCGGGAACAGAAAATATGAAGAAGGAAGTTGCGTATGAGATAGAGGGGTCATACGCCCAGCGTTGCTGCACGTTTTACAGCAAGAATAGGAGAAAAGTTGCAGAGATAAAGATGAAAGAAGGTGGGGCAGGAGGGGTAGGTTTCGGCGCAGACATCTTCCGTCTAATTGTACAGCCTGAGATGGACACTGCTCTCGCCATGGCCTTTCTCATCCTCCTTGATCACATGTTTGGATCCCGTTGACTTCTTCAATCTCTTCCCACTTTTTCGACTTCACAACTTCATAGGTTAAATTCATGCAACAACTCAATCACTATTATCCCTCCAGCTTGGTTTTTCCTTTTATACAAAATTCCAAGCTTTATCAGATCCGTGTGTAAATACATGCATATCATTTTATCATCACAAAAATAATACAAGCTTTTGATTTAGTAAGTTTCTTTAATTACTTTATATTTCAACAGTCACATCCTATAAATGATCCATGAAGAGATCCCATGAAGAGAGAGAGTCAAACAATCCAGAACCAACACCAATGGAAAACAAGGAATCAATAACAAAACTGGAAAAGTTTATTACAGTGAACTAAACGTCCACCCATGTCTATTGGTAAGTGTCAAAGGTTCCTAAGGAAACAAACAAGTGATTCCTACTCTATGTTGCCGTGCAAGTATGAGGGTTCTCATTGATCATAATCTCAATCACCTGTGAAGAATGTTAAGCAATTCAGAAATAGAGGAATATATCAGAAAGGCAAAAGGAAGGGGACTCACGTATTGCGTGCTCTCTCTCTTGCTCCCCAACCCTTATATTAACGTAGTCTTTTTTCCATTTGGACTCCAACAGTTTCCTGCTGGATCTCCTCAATCCATCCACTTTTGAGAAGTTTGTTACACCCTCTTGACCCACATCTCTCTGCTAACGTATATTTTCCTTTTGGGCATATTGTTACGTTGTATCATAATCCCCCTCCATGAAATGGACCTTGTCCTCAAGGTCCATTGATTGTGGCAACTGGTCATGCAACAGTTCGTCTGGTATCACCTGCTGGTGTGGTCTCCAATACATTTTTTTAAAAGTGATATATGAAATATGAGATGAATGCGGGCAGTCACGGAAAGCTGTAACTTGTACGCCACAAGGCTTATGCGTTCAAGTATGGCAAAGGGGCCAAAATACTTCATACTAAACTTTTGATTTTTGCGTGAAGCCACAGAGTTTGGCGATATGGTTGGAGCTTGACAAAGACATAATCTCCCACAGCTAGATGCACCTTTTTCCTTTTACCATCTGCATAGGCTTTCATCCTTTGTTGTCAGCGATGCAAATTACGCTTAAGTTGATCCAGCAACATGCCACGCTCCTGTTGGCTTACAGTGACTTCATCATGTGGGGCAGGTGTATACCGTAAAATCTGTGGGGGATCACGACCAAATACTGCACGATACGAGTTCATGCCTATCGCGGAAGGAAAAGCAGTATTGTACCAATAGGCAACCCATGGTAGAAGTTTATACCAAGATTTAGGGTTGTGTTGAGTGAAGGCCCGATGATACATTTCCAATCATTTGTTTAAGACTTCGAATTGATCATCCGTTTGTGGATGGTAAGAAGAACTCATAGCTAAGGTCGTTCTTTGAGATTTAAAGAGGTGTTGCCAAAACTTGCTAGTAAAATTTTTGTCCTAGTTTGAGACTATAGTACGAGGTATGCCATGAATTTTGAGGACGTTTTGGACTAAAACGTCAGCCACCATGTGGGTTGTATGCGAAGCTGGAAGGGGTATAAAATAGGCAAATTTTGAAAGTCTATCAATGACCACCATGATTACCGAGTACCCATGTGATAGAGGTAACCCTGTAACAAAGTCCATCATTATATCTTGCCAAATTTGAGTAGGGATGGGTAATGGTTGAAGAAGTTCAGCCGGGGGTTGAGTGACATATTTGGCTTGTTGACATATGGAACAAGATCGAACATACTCCCTAACGTCATGATTGAGGCCCTTCCAAAAAATTGGGCGGAGATACGGGCTAAAGTACATTGAATGTCAACATGACCGCCTATAGGTGAGTCGTGAAATTCTTTAAGGAGGAATTGTTTAATATTTGTCTGAGCTGGAATGAATAACCTGTCTTTCCAAAATCATAATTCATTATGTCTCAGAATTTGGCTGCTGAAAATTCTTGCAAGGAATCATAGTGTTTGAGTTCGTGACGCAATTGGTGGAGAAAGTCAAATTGGAGACTAGAACAAGCAAAGAAAGCTCGGGACAGGGCATCTGCTGCTTGATTATCTTTACCTCGTTTATATTCAATCGTAAAATCAAACCCCAATAGCTTTGGAAGCCATGCTTGTTGCTCGGGTATTTGAATGACTTGAGCTTGCATTTCTTTGAGACTTTGATGATTCGTTTGATAACAAATTTATGACCAAGTAAGTAATGACAAAACTTGGCAATTGCCTGTGTGATGACATGCATTTCCCTAGCATATGCAGATTTCTGCTGCATGCGAGGTGTCAATTTCTTGGAGAAAAAATGCTATAGGATGATTATTTTGAGTAAGCACAACTCCAATCCCAAGAGAAGAAGCATCAGTTTCCAATACAAATGACTGGCTGAAATTTGGTAAAACCACCACAGGTGCATGTGTCAATGTTGTTTTAAGACTAGTGAAAGCTAGTTCAGTATGTGCAGACCAGGGAAAAACATCTTTCTTCAGCAGATTTGTAAGCGGGGCAGCAATAATGGCAAAATTCTTAATAAACCTGCGATAATAGCTGGCGAGACCCAGAAAAGCTCAAAGTTGTTTCACTGTGGTAGGAATTGGCCATTATTTGACAGCTGTGAATTTATATTCATCCACCTGGACGCCCTCCCCTGTAACCACATGGCCCAAATATTCAAAAAAAATTATGGCCAAAAGAACATTTTGAGAGTTTGGCAACTAAGGAGTGTTGGTGCAGCAATTTGAGAACCTGGAACAGATGATCAAGAGGAGTAGTCCAATTTGGACTATAAATAAAAATATCATCGAAGAACACCAATACAAATTTTCGCAGAAAATCAGTAAAAATAGAATTTATGAGGGCTTGGAAGGTAGTTGGGGCATTTGTCAACCCGAATGGCATGACTAAACATTCATATAAATTGTGATGCGTTTGAAAGGCTGTCTTATGGCGATCGGCAAGTTGCACCAATATTTGATGATAGTCGAAACGCAAATCTAATTTGGAGAAGAATTGAGCTCCAAAGAATTCATCCAATAATTCATCGACTGTGGGCATAGGAAACAAATCCTTGATGGTGACTGCATTAAGGGCTCGATAATCTATACAAAAGCGCCATGTACTATCTTTCTTTTTCACTAGTAGCATTAGTGAAGAGAAAAAACTAGAGTTGGGTTGAATGATGCCTTCGGCTAATATTTCCGTGACCAATCGTTCAATCTCAGTTTTCTGACTATGAGGATAGCGATAGGGGCGCACTCGCACTGGCGCACTATTGGGTAGTAAAAGAATGTTATGATTGTGTGTACGAGAAGGAGGTAATCCATGAGGTGGTTGAAAAACGGCCTGGTATTTATGCAGCAGCACCCTAATGTTAGGGTCTAATGGACAAAGTTGAATCAAATTCATTGTAACATGTATAATTCTGCAATTGCACCAATCACCTGCAAGCGTTTGAATTGATGAAACTGAGCTAGACTAGTTGGGTTGCTAGTGTCGCCTAGTAATGTAATTACAACACTATCCGTATAAAATGTAATGAAGCGTTGATTATAGTTAACCAAATGTGTGTCTAACGTAGCAAGTCATTGAGTGCCCAAAACCAATTCGACAACAGCAATTGGAAGTAAATAGGCTTAAACATGTAAGCAATAACCTTGAATATGAATTGGGATGTTATGAACTTGACCTTCACAGTCCAATTGTTCCCCATTCCCTACTACCACTTGAAACGGAGGTGTTGGATGAACTGTTAACTTGAGAAATTTGAGAAGTCTGGGTTGTATGAAATTATCCGAGTTGCCTCCATCCAGAAGAATTTGGGTTTCTATCCCATTAATACACCCTGTAAAACGGATTGTTCCTCTGGCTACTGTGCCCTTCAAAGCATGGTACAAGAGGTGATCGAAGCCATCATCTGGTGGAGTGACAACAACTAATTGAGGGTATTCTAATTCAGCAACAAGGTCGTCCACTTCTTCTGTTGTGTGTAGAAGAAAATAGTGTTTATTTGCACACTTATGAGTTAGAGAATATTTGTCATCACATGTAAAACACAAGCCCTTTTCTCTACGAAATTGTATATCCATTGGGGATAATTTCTTAAGGTGACTGGGTTTTAGCGTTGTAGGCAAAAGAGGAAAAGAAATGTTGGATGAGGGAGGATGTATGAACGGTTTCTCCTGACTTTGGGATTGGGGGGATATCGGGTGGTAGGTTGATTTCGAGGAGAAGGATGGGTAACAAGGCTTAAGTGAAGGAAAAAGAGGAACTGATTTTTCCTCAAACAGTTTGGCTAGCGCGACTGCCTGGGATAAGGATTGAGGTATCCTTGCGATAACCTCTTTTCGCAGTTGCGCGCCCACAAAACAATCCATGAGTAGCGAGTCATCCATATCCACAGCTTAATTAGCAAGCTTAATAAGTATCATAGTATGCACCCACCAAAGTATTTGAGTAAATTTGAGTAACTCCGCTCGTGGATTGTCAAACTGTGAGGGACCAAACTGAAGGTGAATCGCTGCTGCTAACGAATACCAATTTGGAATCTGATTGGACCGTTCCAACATTTGAAACCAGACCAGCTCCTTACCATCAAATTGGAACGATACTATAAAAACCTTTTGATCGTCGGAATGGAGTATACTCAAAAGAAACGCTCAGCCTTATATAACCATTGGATGGCATCATCGGTGGAAAATTTAGGAATATCCACGGTCATGTGAGGTTGGGGCTGCAACACCAAAAAAAGCTGACGTGAAGCAACGTTGGACTCATCGGAGCAGAGCGACTGAGAAGTGGTTGCCTCGCCGCATTGATGTAGCATAGATAAAATAGAGTTCAGTGTTTTTTCAACTTTAACAAATCGCTCAGTGTGTCCCTGAAGAAGCGTATGCATCACCTTAAAGGTTTGATCGACTTTGAGAAATTGCGTAGAATGGTTCGTCAGCACCTTTGTCACGCATTTAACATCTGCTTGAATGTCTTTCATCTGTGTGTTTTCCGCCATGATGAGTCAATGAAAGCACCAATGAAACAACCCAGAACCAACACCAATACTGGAAAACAAGGAATCAATAACAAAACTAGAAAAGTTTAATACAATGAACTAAACGTCCATACTGTCTATTGGTAAGTGTCAAAGGTTCCAACAAAAATAAAGGAAACAAACAAGTGATTCCTATTCTATGTTGCCGTAAGTATGAGGGTTTCCATTGATCATAATCTCAATCACATGTGAAGAATGCTAAGCAATTCAGAAACAGAGGAATATACCAGAAAGGTAGAAAACTATTCAGAAGGAGGAAGGGAACTCAGTATTGCATGCTCTCTCTCTTGCTCCCCAACCTTTATATTCACATAGTCCTTTTTTCATTTGGGCTCCAACAATTTCCTGTTGGATCTCCTCAATCCATCCACTTTTGAGAAGTTTGTTACACCTTCCTGGCCCACATGTCTCTGTTGACGTGTATTTTCCTTTCGAGCATATTGATGCGTTGTATACGATGTTTCCAGAATGTATCCTAAACAAAGCTTCCAATGGTGTAGAACTTTCCATAACCGTGACAAACGTACTGCATTGCTCATGTTTCACATTGCAGGTTTTCATATCTGAGTAGACTTTCTAGCTCAACTGACTTTCAATAGCAGATTTAAAAATAAACAAATTTTATTATATTTACAACATATTTCAGAGACTACAATGCAATATTATATAATATAAAAAAACACCTATCTAAATATATATTGTCCTAGAAAGAGAGCCTAGCAAAACAATTTATTTAAACCATACACTAAAGACATTACTACCATATAAATCTCTCCATAATTAACAATAATTTTTGTCTTGGTGTACCAACTAACTAACTCAATAAGTCTATAAAACAAACAGATTCCAGCTTTCTAATTTTAGTGAGTGGGTGAATGCCTCTTCTCCTTTCACTTAGCTCCTAAGCTTCTGCACCGTAGTAATTAGTCAAATTGATAAAGCAAAATTGCTTTGTTTTGGAGTATTTGTTTCCTCTATATCAGTAGGAGGGCGTGAAAGAACATATTTTTGCCATTCATGAGTTTGAGCTTGGGAAGAGAAATCTCTTAATAGAATAGAAGAAGAGGCTTTTGGAAGTAAGGAAGAACAGATGGAAACGGATTCAAGTGGTGGAGTCAGAAATTCGGAAACTTTGCAGCACGGCCAAAGATCTGTTCCTGGGCCAGCCAAACCTTCTGGAATTGAAAGCTCAGATAAACCTTTGTTCGTGGTAAGTGATTGGTAAGTTAACTCGTTTATGCACTGATATGACAGTTGACTAATTATTTTTCAGGGGTTTCCGCTGGATTCGGATTACCTGTTCCTGGGACTAAGTGGTCAGAGGAAAACAGAGTGTGGAGATCATATGCCTGCTGCTGGCCTACAAGATCAAATTTCCATACAACTTCTTCCTTCTCCCAGGACACCACGAGTGTGCCTCTATTAACAGAATCTGTGGCTTCTACAACGACTACAACCGCAGATTCATAGTTCGCCTCACAGACTGCTTCAACTGTCTGACCGAGGCTGTAGTCATCCATGACAACTTCATAACCATACCACACTTTCTTCAATCCATCCATCGCTTCAAACAACCCACAGACCAAAATTTAGATTTTTTCATTACAATTACACTAACCATCAACCCAGTTCCTTCCTCCAATCCTGTCACAACTGCCCCCACCAATCCAGCTGCAACACCTATGACAGACTCTTTCTCCTCCAAACACATGCTGAAACCAATTCACCACCACAAGAACTGCTTGCAACATAAAATCTCAGTTTCAAACTCATCAATCTGACCAGACAATCAGATAAGGGGATAAATAAATTGAACCAAAATAATCAAAGGACCAACAGCAAACATGCCAAAACTTTTTAAATTCATGAAAGTATAAAGGACTCATCATTGATTCCAACTGAAGTAAATATATATTAGCAGCAAAAGTTAGTCCACATCCACACAGTGAAGAAAGTCAATGTCTTGAAATGTGATTCTGCCCATGTACAAATCATTTACGTGATCAGTACAGAGAGGGAGGCACTTACGGTTTAGGCTTTCATGAATTACACCCATCCCTTGCACCCAATTTACTTTCTCTGATGGGTTCACATTCAACCTGTTGTGCAGCAAATGAACACGATAAAAGATTGTAGTTGTCTTGTCACAGAAATGAGCAATGCACTGTGATGGAGGCTCATCGGATGCCAATCTTACTACAGTCAAAGATAAAGCCCCGTCTACTGGTTTTGGATCAGAAAGATTTCTATCTCCCATCATCTTAACCTCTCTTTCTGTAGGAAAATGCACTTCATGATTTCCATTCATATCATAGACCTTCAAATCTTTGCTAAAATGTTTTATCACTTCACGCTTGGTGGATTCATGCTTCTCTGCTAATGTCAAGATACAAGAGAACCTCAAATGATAAGATACAACAGTTTTGACCATATTGAAGTTGTGGCAGCAGCAGAAATAATCAAGCCACCTTCTTGCTATGCCAGCATACCACTTGATGATATCGGTATCCTCAAGTGCAACCAGAAATTCAATTGGCCTTGGACGACCCATATGATTTGTAAACCCAACCAACTTTACAGCCTTTCTTATGAGTATCTCTGGTGCCTCAACTTTCATACAGAGGCTCGTCAAATCCTCAACTGTTCCTTTGGAATAACTTTGTTCTTCTTTTTCCTTTACTCTTATTTCCTCTTCCTCTATCGCCTTCCTAGCTTTTATAGGATTCAAATGTTTATCTACCTGCTCCTGGAACTTATCATAAGCATCAATAAGCTCAGGTGGTAATTGATTTCTAATATGTCTCAACTGAAGAAAATCACCAGCAGATAGACTTCGGTGCCATTCTTCACACTCGTCAATGTTCCCCAAGAACTCCTGCGCTACTTCATCAGCCCAAGATCCAAAGATTTCTCGGACCTCATTTTCAATACTAAAATCAAATTTAAACCCGTCACTCTGCTTGATCTTTTTATAAACATGACTAAATATCTTCAAACCCAAATTCCTTCTATTCCTTGCCCTGGCATTTCTCAATTCAAGAGTCCTAACTTCTTTCTGCCTGAGGTACTTCTTCCGTGCTCTGATGGCTTTCTCCGACATGGGTGGGCGTAAAACTGAAGGCCGAACAGCCTGCAACTCCATCCCAAGAAACTCAATCTTCTCCGACACCGCGCTATGAATTGCAGTATTCACCTTATCAACACGTAAACCCAAACCAAGTTCCAAACTCTTGACAACTGCGGTCCTCAACTCCATGGCCAACATCTTTGACCCTGAGGTGGCAACAAGTATCTCATCCAAGTACCTCACCGCATACACCTTCACAGGCTTGTAAAACACATCAGAATCCAAACCTGAACCAATCATATTCGGATCCAATTCCCTATTCTCTCGATTCTCCCGCAGTCGCATCTCTTGAATATCTTTGTCAAAGCCATCAAAGTAAACATTCATCAAAATAGAACACAAGCCACATTCCTGAGGAAGCCCCCTTCCCAGCCAATCCCCACCCAATTCAATCACCAACGCCTTACACTGAAACAACCTCTTTATCAAATCAATGAAAACAACATCCTTCACTTTGCGTTCAATAACAGAACACAGCTTCTCCACATGGAAATGTTCAAACCCGTGAGGCTTGAACCTCACGGTGAACCACCAACTAGGGTTCTCCACGGAGTTTTTCAAGTACCTTATGGCAGTGTGCCGCCCCATGCCGACGCGGCCGCCGTAGCAAAACGTGACGAAGCGTTCGTCGTACACGATTTCCAACACCATCCGAATGGCCTCAACCACAACCTTGAGCTTCAAATTGGGCAAAACCAAAGGAGAAGCAATTTTACTGTTGGGAGTTAGTGCGACGCAACATGCTTCCACGTCGAAACGGTTTTCCCGGAGCTCCCGGGACGTGGTCTCGATGCTGAAGCGGTCCCGGAGCGAGGCCGGGCGAAAGGGAGCGGCTGCGAGATTATGGCATGCGGTGGAAAGCACGAGGGGTGAAGCGACGACGTTTTGGATGAGATTGGTGAAGCTTCCATTGGCGTAGTGGTTGAGAACGAGGGTCTTGAGCTGGGATTTGGTGAGGGGTTCCCACTCAATGGGTTGGAGTTGGAGCGGTAATGCTGAGAAAAGTTTGGATTTTTTAGAAGAGTGGTGAGAGAGGGAAAACCCATGGAAGACGATTCTTCTTGTGCGCAACAGTGTCACCATGGAAGACACACAGAGACACAAAAACAGACCAAATTTTCTGATGCTGCTATTTGATTTTACTGATCAAAGGTAGTTTTTTTTGTAAGTTGTATATGAATCTTACTGAAGTTTAATATTTTCTTTTATTTGAAAAAAAAAGCCCCAATAATTTAAAAATAAAACAATATTCTTGGACACAACAATAAGAATTTAATTATTAGTTAAATTTCACATAAATTAAATTCATGGACACTGCATTAACTCGTAATTTCCTTAGAAATTACTAAATCAAGTAGAATAAGGAACAAAAAATTCAAATAAAAAAACTTTAAAACAAAAAATTGCTAAATTCAGAAGAGAATGTAAAAATATTTTAATAAATTAATATTTTTTATTTTTATTTTATTTTTAATTTAAAAATATTAATATAAAGAGTATCAAATGTATCTTATTTAGTATTTAGTATTTAGTATTAGTATTGATAGTGTAAACAAAACTTTTCTGTATTGAAAAGTAGGCATTAGGTGAAGTGTATTGGACTGAAAGTGTTGAGTTAGTTCTTCTGTCACAACTTGCAACCAAAGAAACACTGTAACGCGCCTTTTAATGGTATCTCCGTTGAAAACCCTGTGAAGTGTAAACCTACGCATACCCATATAACAGTTTTTCTTCTTTCTCAACATCTATACATTTTTGCTTTCTCTCATCAATTTTCGTGATTGCCCACAAAGCATTTGACAGCGGTTCCTTTCAAGATTCATTTAGGGTTTTGATATTTTCTTGTCCTGGTTAGAAAGTTGAGTGCTTTGATCTTGACTTGAATTAGGATTGCATTTTGAGGGATTTCATCTTCCACAAGCAGAGATAACCTCAATTCCAAGGTATATCAATTTTCGTCTTACTTGTATTTTGAGTCATAATATCCCTAAGTGTTTTAAATGGTTTTTTTTATTTTTTTGAAGTTCTACATGAATGGCTAATGTTCTGCTGACCAAGAAACTGAATATAGGAAAGTTATGGCCTTTCTGCATTTGTTAGAAAATATCTGTCAAGGAAATGAAAATTGAAAAACCAAGAAACTAAACTGTGGCGCTTTTTTCTGAATAATAATTGAGCTTGTCACTGGAAACGACAACAACCCTGCAAGTTATGTTATATTTTCCCCTCCTAAAACCTATTATACACTCATGAGAAACAAAATCAAAATGCTGATTCCCCAAAGATACTTGGTAGTTGGTGTGTTATCAATGATAAGTATGTCATGAATCATTGTCTGTATTTTTAACTAAAACTATGCATTTGCTTGACTATGAGAAGGAAAAGCAGAATGAAGGTAGGACCTGGGCAAGGGAGAAAAGTGTGCCTGACGGTGACAGGTGTTGTTATTGCACTTGTACTGCTAATTGTGATACTAGCTTTGACTGTGTTCAAAGCCAAGCATCCTGTTACCACTGTGGACTCAACGAAGCTAGAGGACTTTCACGTGAGTTTGGATATAGCAAAGCTAAGGGTAGATTTGAATGTGACTTTGAGAACGGATGTCTCGGTGATGAACCCAAACAAGGTTGGATTCAAGTACTCAGATAGCATCGCTCACCTCAATTACAGAGGACAGTTGATAGGTGAAGTCCCTCTCCCTGCTGGAGAGATTTCGTCTGGTGAGACCAAAGGATTCAACCTCACCCTCACCATTATGGCTGACCGTTTGCTCTCCAATTCCCAACTTTTCTCTGATGTCACATCTGGAACTTTGCCCCTAAATACTTTTGTGAGGATTTCTGGCAAAGTCAGCATCTTAGGCTTTATCAAAGTGCATGTGCTTTCCTCCACGTCTTGTGATCTTGTAATTAATCTTTCTAATAGAACAGTTGGGAACCAAGAGTGCCAATACAAGACAAAACTTTGATCAACAGTGTTTAGTTTTGGAGTGAAACTATACTATAGACAGGTAGACTATGCTTATTGTTTAATGTTCAATTAATTTGTTCATATTTCACTTTGTTTTATTCGTTATTGTGATTGATCCTACTCGCGCCTTTCCTTCTCAAGCTACTTCTGTGAATTTATTTTATATTAATTTTCCCATTTTGGTTACTTCATAGTATAGTAATGCTTACTTTCAAGTTATCCTCCATATTTATGCTATTTGTAGTTTTAATCATTAGGTAATTACAATTTATTTCCTTCCATTTTTAATCTTATTAAGGTGTTGGTAGTACCATACATGCCTGTTGATATTTATTTTTCCCGGAGGAAAGCAATTTGAGACTCCAGTGTAGGAAAGTTCGGTCCTCTTATTGTATGTATTCCTACCCTGAAATTATTATAAAACTTGACAAGTGTGATAACTTTTTCTTTCAATTTAATTTTGTAAAACAAAAAAATTGAGAACAAACCTCTTTTGTTCTTGTCTGTTGTAATTTTTGGATTACTATATAACAATTTTCAATTTTGCATAATTTTCCATACAAACCGTATAATTAAAGGTGATATGTCCGAGGAAGTATGTGTTACAGAAGTATTGGAAATTTGCACCTAGTGCAGAAGGAAACATTATAATTCCATCCTTATGGAATTTGTATTTCTTCTATTTTTACCCTAAATTACTTGAGCCATTTTCATGCTTTGATCCATCTGAGCATATGTTACTAACAGCTTTATCATTGTCCTTTAACACAGCTGAATACCACAACTAAATTCGCTGGTATAAGCTGTATCATTCATTCACCTACTTCTGTCTTTCATTCTCTAAAGCTTGTGATAGCTTGAGTGAGTTATACTTGAGTCGTTGTTAATTGGATCTTGTAGCGACAGATTGGGTTTGATAGAAGAGTTCCATTTTTCTGGTTACAATAATCCTAAATCTCAATTTGTTCTGATCCCTAGAATAAATGTTGCACCATCCAATTGGTGTAGTCACCGTTTGATTTCCTTCTTGAGGAATTTAAAGAGAAATAAATCTGGAAATAGTTCAATATTCAGGATAATTTGGCTTCGAAGAGAGTAGTACTTGATGAACTGTGCTCGTGGAATAGAAAATATTACTGAAGGTTTGTAACACGACTCAAGCAATCAACAGCTTTGAGAGGATTCTGCTGAACCACACCACACCAATCTTTGGAAGGGAAACTCAAATGCTGAAGGTTCCAATTTCTAAATTCTGAATCCATAACCATGACCCTTGCTGACTCCAAAATTCTATTGGATTTAGTTGTACTTCTCCAATGGACTTCTATCTAAATAGTAAGAACGTTTGATAGAACAAACGCTGAATTGTTCTGGATTATCCTGTGGTCAGAATAATTTCTTTCCTTCCCCCAAATGGCACAGGTGTGGTGAGAAGTTTTGGTGTGGTGATGTTGATAACAAAAGCTTTTAATCTTGCTCTTTTTAACTAAGTGTTTTGAGAATATTATAAGATACTAGTTGTTTGTCAATTACCCTATCTTCATTCTTAATGGTTATTACTAGTCGGAGTCAAAGATGGGGTTGGAGAAGTATTCAAGCAAGGTGGAGGATTCTTGAATTATGATACTGCTAGAAAATATGAAAAGGGTTTTGGGATCAATAACTCCTGAAATCCACGAGTCCAATCTTTCGCTATGCCAAAATCATTGCACTTGGACTTTTATCATCTCCTGAAGTTCTTTTAACATACTGAAAGAGTCATGCAAATCTTCATTTGTCAAGCAGCTAAGCATTTTCAGTTAAACAATTATGGGTTGCTCTCAAGCTTTTCATACCAAGAAGACTTTCCCGCGGTTGGTACAACTACAAGTAAAAGACAAGTTTGAAAAGCCCCATTAATATTTATGGTAGCACCTAGAATTTCATTACGCGAAGACCATAGTATAGCAGCATTAATGGTTAAACATGACCACTGCGTGGGAGCAGCACCTTGAATCCTCTCTGAAACTACTGTGAATTGAATGTTGAAAACTGATATTCATATTTTTTATTCAGTTTCTCTCCTCTCAGGTTAAAAGCTAATGTTTGGAGCATTCTACTCCTAACACGCTAATTATCAGTGGACAAAACTAATAGGGGATTATATATGCACTTTTTGGAGGCTTGTTGGATGCAAACAATCTTTTCAAAGAAAAGTAGGGGAGTTAATAGATGGCTAAGGAAAACAAGGGATGTGCACGGTGATGTGGGGTTCGCTATATATTCACTTTTGACGTTTTTTTTTTTTACATATAAAAGTTTTACTAAAGAAAGCTTTACGATGAGACTATAGATTCCAAGTAGATTGATACTTTATAGGTCATCAATGCTTCCAAGTGCTTGAATAGAAACAATAGTTTCAATCAGCCACACTTATTTTTTCACTTGCAATAAAATGTGAAACACTTTCATACAAGCTCGAGTTGAGACACTATTTATCTTTTGCTAGAGTAGCTATAGACTTGCGTTTTCTTTTTAAAGTCTATCGTATATTATCCCTCTTAAGGTTTTCAGTATTTGGCTTGTAATTGTCCATATCCTTCTTTTTGTTTTTTTAATCTTGATTGATAATTTTCCCTATATTTGAAAACAAAACATCCCAACAATATGGGACAGAGACCACAACACCCCCACGTCGATCATACTAAATTTCTGTCCGAGTAAGATGAAGGAATAAACGAGAAGTCAAGCATTAATCCAGTATTTGCTGAAATTTTATTGGGGGATGAAATTTCAAAGTTAATAAGGATATCAAATTCACATCAATATATGAAGATATCCATTGGATGGGAAGAACACTACGATCTCAGAGGGAAAGCATCATACAAGCTTGAAACATCAATTACAAAACATAATTGCAGTAAAATGGAATCAGACCAACTTCATAAAGAAATTAAAACTAATTAAGACTAGAGAATAATTCATTTGTAAAATAAACTACGAGTTTACTATACAATGTAGCTGCTAGATGTATCAGCTTGGTCAGATGCAACTGTGTTCAGTAAAAAACATTTTTCCTGAGCAAGTTATGTTACAAAGTAGAGATACATCGTCAAATTAGGAGCACAAAATGCAGTTGCGAATGAATGTGATGTGTATCTGGTAAGTTTACATCTAGATATAAAGCAGGTGGGTTGAGTTTGAGTCAGAATTCAAGCTTCTTGCACAACCTCGGATCAATGTTCCTGGGTGGAGCCGCTGGCTTCTTGGGTGCACCATAACAAGCATCGGCAATTCCAGTGATGCGAGGCGCAGAAGGAGGTGTTTCGCAATGGTCTGACAGTTGAGCAAGAAACCCCTCAGCCTGCTTTGAAAAAATTACTTGCAAAAGATTCTCGTACACTGACTCAACCATTTCCTCATCTGAAAGAGTATCAGTATCTGCCTGAGCAACGTCAAAGGAGGGATGAAAATTAAGTCTGCGGGCGACGGTGTTCCTGTAGTCATCAAGATACTTGTTGCTATTGGGTGCCCGCGCCATGTTATCAGGACCAGGTGCAAAGGGGTCAAAAACACCATGCTCAGGAGTTCGGGGGCTTCCAATTCTACCATTACCATTGCCATTATCATCATCATTATTAACACAGCCACCAGGGTCAGAATCGCAATGAATGCAGGCACGTTTGAGTTGTTTCCTGACCACTGAGAGAGTGAGAGGGGATTGGGATTGAAAATCTCCATTCTCGGTGAGAGCCTCAGGAGTTATAGGAACCGCACAATCGGTGGCAGCCTTTGGAATTGGAGTAATAGCATCTTTCATTGATTCTTTGCACAGATCCACGGATGCCATAAGCTACAGCAAATTACAAATTGGGTTTAGACACACCATTTTCCCCCAACAAACCACAGAAACCCTATGTTCACTCACTCACACACACACACAACCACATCCAACAAAACCACAAAAAACCCTAATTTAGCTCTGTAACAACAACACAAGAAAGAAATGTATCAGGTTTTCTATGAAATGGATCTTCTCCGGAGGAGTAGCAGCAGTTTGAAGCAACTACATGAATCTATACGGTTGGAACAATGATTTATGGGATAAAAAATGAATTGGGGATTTGAGGAAAGAGAAAAGGAGAGTACCTGAGTGAGTTGGAAGTTGAAAGATACCTCTTCTCTCTGCAGCTGCTGCTGCTGCCCACGATGTCTTCTGAGTGCCAAATAGCGCCAATCTCTAAGTCTCTGCTTTTATACCCCGTTTAATCACACGTGTCCTCCTCTTATTCGCTACACGCTCGCGAACTTTTTACTTCTTTTCCGTTCTTTCTATACCACATCTACTTTATTTATATCTTTTTACTTTCACAAAAATGCACTTCATTTTATACTATAATTTTTATAACTTACTTAATGAATAAGTTAAAATTCATTGATGAAAAAAAATATTTTACATTTCCTATCGGGATATTGTTTAAGAAAAATATTTCCTAAACATAAGAATATCATTGCTAGTCCGTTGGATTTGTTAAGTGCTAAGAATGGTTAAAATTTCTAACGGTATGTAGCCTTCGGGTTCAAATAATGAGAAAGTTCGAATTGTTGCTTTATCAAAATATATTCAATATTTAATTTGTAGCCAGTAAGAAATTTCAACAAAGAAATTTTTCAATTAATTACCATGTATCATTTGTAGTAATGAACATAGAATTGTTGCTTTATCAAAATATATTCAATATTTAATTTGTAGCCAGTAAGAAATTGTAACAAGGAAAATTTTCAATTAATTACCATGTATCATTTGTAGTAATGAACATAGCGCCGCTTAATTCTTCTACTAATTACAAACGAATACCGAGTTCAAGTGAAACATGCAACTGGAGTTGGCTTCATTTGAAATAAGCAGATAAATTATCAATGTTATTAATCCCAAACTGCTTGTGACAGATTGATAGAAGGATGCTTATTTATTTTTAGTTTGATAAATTACCCTTTAGTGATATTATTAAGATAATTGTTAAAAAAAAGGATGCTTGTGAATGAAGATTGAAATAGCTCTGAGTAGCCGAACTAAACTGCAGCGGAAATAGAAGAAAACACCAAAAGCACAAAATGGAGACTTCAAAAGATGAAAGGAAGTGAACAGGGGTGATCCATGTACTAGAAGAACAAACAAAATTTGTTGGCGAACCAAGAAAAGAATACAAGAAAACACTTCTACTGTTAGTTGGTTTTCACCCCCTACCCCTCCAAAATATAAAATTCCTTTAATGGCAGGCCTCTTTTCCTTAACTAATTAAATGTCTGGAGCTTCAAACACACTATTTGCTTTTTCTTCTTTTACCATTTTTACCACTTTTACCATTTTTACCAAACTTTTTACCCTTCGTCGACTTGCTCTTGATATAAGAAGTCCTGTTAGCCTTTTGCTGCCTTTCCTTTCGAATTTGATCCATGTCTTTGATTTCTGAACGCACGTGAGCATTGGGCATTGAATGCTGCTTGTTGCTGCCTTTAAAATTCCCACGACCTCTTCTGTAAGATCCTGTATAACAAGAATTCATAGAGTTTCACGTTTAGCTTTTATACTAAACAAAAATATACAACAAGCATACATTATATTTGACATAGCCAACCAACAGTTACAACACAACTATTTACTAGAAAGTTGACAAAAATGACAGAAATGTGAGATTCAAAAAGTGAGATTCAGGATTTTGATGAACCGGATTAGTTTAAAAGAAGAAAACACTATCAAGAGCATTGAAGACTGCAGCCTCTGATCATGCAACATTACACCAATAGGGTATCCAAATTTCAAATGTTGTATAGGAATAGTTGACAAGTGTGTAGGTTGAGGTATAAAACAATCAATTTCTTGGATGATAAATAGTAGTTAGTATAACAGAATTCATCATCTAACATAAATATCAAAAAGAAGCAAACTATGTACAGTACCTGCCAAACTTGTTGATTCCTGACGATCACCGTCATTTGTCCCTCTGAGTGATATCTTACCGTGTGAGCGTTCTTTCCACCTCTTGTACATACCAGTCTTGGTGGCCTTCGTTTTAGCACCACTCTCTGTCTTTATCTACACTCGAATGGAAAATTTATATTTATGTACTAATTCTTAAAGGTAGGTGAATAGAAGAATCTCATCTTGCATGGTAAGTATCAATATAAACTATGGGGTTAGAAATATTGTACCTTCCCATTTGCAGCAACACGGTCACCATTGTTTAACTTGATGTACTTTTTACTCCTCTGGCACCAAGAGGTTTACATGAGATAAATGACTAGTTTTCAAAAAACTTAAATAAAATTTAAAAGTAACTATCTTTCTTCTTTATAAATCAATCACAACTTCAGTATTACCTTATCCCAGTGATACATAGATCTTTGTTTCCGAATGCCAGCACCATCATCTGCGACTAGATCAAGGACAGCTGAGTCCAATCTAAAAATATTGAGTATCATTAGGACCAAAACTGAACATTAGAAAGGATGGGATTGAATACATAAAACTGAATCATACATGTTGAAAGTCACAACACAATATACAAGCAAACAAATTAAATACCAAAGCACAATCATAATCAGCTAAAAGTTTTATCGTTTGGCTTCTGAACTAATAATGATTTAGAAATGGTTGACAATAAAATCACCCCAATAGCAAAATAAAGAAGACTGCTACCTATTTGAAGCAAAGTCTTCATTGGCTTTTACTGAAAGGCCGGCCTCCATATGCTGAAAATGATACCAAGATTAGTAGCAACTTTTTGTTTCAGATGCATACCACCATTAATATAGTATTTATCTATATGATGAACTATGTAATTCAGATAGAAACTTACTTGATTTATTGGTATTGAACTTATATAGTGATCCTCATCCTTGAAACTTTGGGGCTTTCTCTTAGTGCCACGTGCTGCAGAAACTCAAGTAAACAGAATCAGAAGCTAATCATATTTTGCTTACTTAACTCTTCTAGTCTTCTTTCACTCAAATCCTAATAAAGCATACCCAAGTAAAAGTAAACCTTGAAATTTTCTATCAATTTTAACCTACAAATTCTTACAATGACATGGGACAGGCACTTGCTGGATGCAACAGGGAAAGAAAATTGCATATCAAACGATGGGCAAGCAGACAGTTTCACAAATTTCTATCAATTCATACGGATATATATTATACAAAGGGGTCTCATGTGCCTTTCTAGTGTGATATACTTGAAAGAACGTAGTGAAATAACCACCACAGAAAATAGAATATATCTGTACGAGTAGCCACCTACTTTGTTCCAGAGGCACAAGGCACTACTTAAAACAAGGGGGGTGGGGAATACAGCATGATGAAGATCAATCACTTTAAAAATTGAAAAATAAAATGACCAAACTTAAAGAATATGCAATGACAATATAAATGAAATAAAACCTTTTCTTCCTTTCTCCATGGAAGGACTGATTTCTGATTCGATTTCCTCCTGCAAATACGTGGAAAAGAAAATCCAAAAAAAAAAAAAATTACATTGATTCCAATCAGTCAGCAGAATACGGCAGGTTATTTAAAAAAAAAGAGGTTGAATTGTCCGAATCCAAATTTCAGCAGTAGCCACATACCTTTTCCTTATTATTCTTAGACTGCTGTTGTTCATGAACCAAATTTATAACATTCTGATGGATGGCTCTTTTCCTTTTCATCACATCACCCCATTGCCCGGAAGGGCCCTGCAAATATTGAGCATCACTTTCAATGTATAGGAAGAGTACAAAGACAACAATATTGGCATGCACATCATAACAGATTGCAAGAGGGTTTTTTTGGTAGCATGCAGCATAAACTCTGAAATTATATATAACAGAACATTAACGAAACACTGAGAAGGACATTCAATAGTGTTATAAATGACAACCTAAAATCGAATATATCATACCCAAATTAAAAAATATAAAAATAAGAATGTGCTTGGAAATTGGCATAGAAAGTCAAACAATACGAATATGATAGGAGATTGGGAAGTTTACACCAAAGATAAATGCTGAAGTAATGGCTATGACATTGTAACGCAACACATAATAAGATGCATGTACTGTAAGAAAATCAAAGAGAGAAAGCATCTTCAGTAAACGTTTATGAACAGGTATAATGTGAGTCATACATAGCGTATATTTTTAAGTGTTTTATGTAAAGAGGCACCAACTCATGTATGCAATTATATTGAAATGGAAAATGTTAAGTTAGCCAAGGGAAGCGTAGATTTTAATCACTGGAAGGGGGGAACAAAAACAACGTTACTCTGCATACCAAATCAAACAATGAAATTATGGAATTAGACCAGAATATGGAATTCTAAAATGGACACAATGTGGATAATGTATTTAAAGAAGAAATTCACCTGTTGATGCTTTGATTTAGCTGCTTCTCCTTCAGCTTCCAAAATGGTTTGTTTTGGCCTGAAATTGAATTATTAAAGCAATGTAACTGTAGAATCTACAGAAATAATGGGAGTAGAAAGGATACCTGCATAACATAATCTTACACTCACCTGAACTTTTTCAGATGCTCAGAAAATGCAAGTGCTGTTAACTCCCCCGTTTCCAACACCTTCATGAACATTGGATGCAGCCCTTCACGAGGCAAATCCTTTACTCTTCTGATGGACTCCTTGGCAGGTAAGGGTTTTGTTTTGGAATATAAACGAAATGCATTTTTACAGGTCCTCTGCAACAATTCCAGTTCTGCAGAAGTATCAATAACTTCCCTAACTCTGTCTGAAACAAGGTCAATGACTTTTTGTGGGAAACGACCATAAATGGTTTCTCTATTTGCCATTGCCTGGTCACATCTAGACAATACTCCATCTATATCCCGCAAGAACTCTTCTTCAGTGGGAGCAGGTTTGATGGGTTTTGAAAGAAATAAATGAAGATCCAAGAGGTAAGCCATATCCTCGGGAGTCACAAAAGAATAAGCAGTACCAGTTCGACCAGCCCTTGCAACCCTTCCAACTCGATGGACGAATATTTTAGGCTTGGGGGGGAAGTCCCAATTGATAACATTATCAAGCAATGGAATGTCAATGCCACGAGCCGCAACGTCGGTGACAATCAACAACATGGTCTTTCTAGACCTAAACTTCGATACATGGATTTTGCGAGCATCCTGATCCATGTCGCCATAACATACAGACGGTTCAATACCCTCTTGGCGAAACAAAACATTGAGAAACTCCACATGATGTTTGGTGGACACAAAAATCAACGACTGTTCATCAGAACCAATATGTTCCCGGACCAAGTAGAGCAGGGCGGGGTACTTCTCCTCCTGCCTCATGGTGAAGAAGGCGAGCTTCAAGTCAGGGCTGATCTTAGTCTCCAGGTCGAGGCGAACAAGCTGAGGGTCTCTCAAACCAGCCTTGGCAAATTCAGCAAGAGCACTGGGTAATGTGGCACTGAAAAGCAAGGTCTGGCGATTCTCCCCGAGCTGAGCAAGAATCTTATGCAACTGCTCAGCAAAACCCATCCCAAACAAACAATCGGCCTCGTCGAAAACAACGTACTCCACGCTGCGCAAGGACATGTCATCAACCTCCGACAAATGGTGCATGAGCCTACCAGGAGTGGCAATTATAATATCAGGACTCTGAGACAACTCCTCAAACTGACTCTCCATGCTATCGCCGCCAACTAACAAACTCACACGAAGGTCTGCAAAAGAAATCAAAATCAAAACTAAAATCGATCCGAAAAGTTGCATCGAACAAAAAGAGAAGCGAACCTGAGAAGTGCGCAAGCTCTTTGGTGAACTTGAGAGTCTGAAGGGCGAGGTCCCGAGTGGGGGACAGAATGAGGGCTCTGACTCCAGACTGAGGGATGTGCTGGTTGAGGCGGTGAATCATGGGGACGAGAAACGCTGCCGTTTTGCCGGAGCCGGTGCGAGCCATGGCAACGACGTCGGAGCCAGAGAGAATGAGGGGCATGGTCTTGCGCTGAATGGGAGTGGGGACTTTGTAACCTTTGCGCTTGATTCCCCTGAACACATTCGGACTCAGACCGAGTGACTCGAAGCCCCCAGATTTCGCGTTCTTCTTCTTCTTCATCGCCGCCCTTCCTTCTCCTCCCATCTTTCGCCTTCGGACCACCGCACGCTTTTCCTTCCCCTCCTCTTCCTTCCAACAACTAGGGTTTTATTCACCTTTATATCATTTTTCATAAATTCTTCATATTTATATCACTGTCTAAATTTTTTTCTAAATTATACATCATATTAAAAATATCTAAAATTATTTTATAAGGAAAATTAGAACCCAAATCCATTGTATTTTCCATTCTCTAAAAATACAAAATAAGAAAGAATGGGAATCTCATGAAAAATTATTTGCTTTACAAGGTTATTTATCCAAAAATTAAAATCTTTGATTTTGTGTACCATAAACATCACTCATATTAATATATATTTTTTATTTTCTGATATGATATCTCTTAGGTTAAATGCAATAATAATTATACATTAAATATATATAGATATTGAGAGTTATTTATGTTCATTATTATTTATTTTTGAAGACTTGATCATTTGTTTTCTTTACCGACATAATATGGGTAGATTAAGGTGAGTTTAGTGTTCATTTTGTTAGTAAATTGTATTGTATGTAACCTTTACATTTTATAGAATTGCTTATTATAACAGAAAATTGCAAAAAACAGAAGGACAAAGGAGAAGTCCACGGTTATCTACACTAGAGATTGAGTCTCATGATCATTTATTGAGACAACATTTAGATAGTGATCAAGGACCTGCATTTCGAACAAGGGGTAGAAAGAACACAAAATTGAGGCTACTCCAACAACTCAAACCATCAACAAATCAAGTAATATTTCTTATTTATGTTACATTTTTCACACTTTGTTAAATTCTTATATTAGTTCACATTCGCAAGTCATTCATTCTACAGGATGTGAAGCATTCTAGCCATTGTGATATTCAAAAGACAATTTGTGATGGTGAGTAAAGGTCTTATATCATAAATTGATTTACACCATCGACAAAGGTGGCATTACATTTGAATAAAATTGTACATTTATATGACACTCATAATGCATTCAATTTATTAAATGATTGATAATGAATCAGATAAGCCATCAAAATTGGCATCTTCAAGTTTTTTGCCTGAGACGCGAATACTTCAACTTGTACTTGACACTTTACAAAGGTGTAGATTACTTTTATCGTTGGTGTGTATCATTTTGAAGATATGGTTACCTCTTGTAATTTAAAAATTGTTTTAAACCATACAGGAAAGACACCTATGAAATATTTGTTGAACCAGTTGATCCAAATGAGGTGTGTGGCCATAATTAGTTGTGAATCTTATGGATATTATTGTATGGCTTTCCCTTCTAATTCACTCTTTTATGGAATTATATAACAAGGTTGAAGATTATTATGCTATCATAGAAGAACCTATGGATTTTGGCACCATTAGGGCTAAACTACATGAGAGGATGTACAAGACTCTAGAACAATTTGAGGTTAAGAACTTCTTATTCTAAAATTATCAGTAACCATAACACACACAAATATATATAGAAATTATTATACTAGTTTGATTCATCTTTTAATACATGATATTTTACTCATCATGCAGCATGATGTTTTCCTAATATTTGGCAATGCAATGCGTTTTAATTCTTCAGGTACCATATATTTTAGGCAGGTATGGAATATAAAGTTAATGAACTTCTATATCCAAGTTTTGCTTTAAAAAATCTAACTTACCTTAATGAAATGATTAATTTTGCAGGCTCGTGTTATAAATGAGCTAGCTAAGAAAGTTTTTGATATATTAAGGAAGAATCCTGAGAAGTTTGAAATGGAATATTCTGAACCAAAGCGAAAAACAGGTCGGAGTAATCAAAAGGATTTTAGGAATTCAAGAAACTTGAAATCCAATGAAATAAATATTAGTGTGCCCTCAAAAACTATGTTGTGTTCGGCTCGTAGTACATTAAATAAAAGAAGTTGTAAGACAAATCATCTTGATGCCAAAAATGTTGTGATTACTACAGGTAAGAGTGAAGGTTATGGTTTGGAAAATAAATTTTGTGACGTTTTATTTTATGTTGTGTGTGGTCATGAAAAATAACATAAACTATATATTGACCTTAATATGTGTTTTCATAACTTCTAAGTTTATTATCTTAGTTTTTATTTTATTTTGAAACCTTCTTATAATGAGTTTGATATTTTACCAACTAATTACTTCTTTTAACATTCTCCTAGTTATAAATTAAAAAGATGAAAATGATTTCTTACGACCCTTTCCCCCTCTCAAACTTAGTCATAATACCTTTTATGTATTCTTCATTAAGAAAAACTATTTTTCACATCATGTGTGTATTTTTTTTAATTTCTAAAAAGAAACAAAATTGCTTATTTAACAAACTTTTATCTATTAGGTACTAAGGAGTGTAACAAATGCAAGTCTTTAGAGACTGATAGGCGTGACACATATAAACCATTGCACTTTGACAAGGACAACTCTACACTGCCAATAATAAATGGTCAACTAAAACTCCTTCAACATGTGAGTATTATTTTCTCCTTGTCTAATGTGTAAATATGTTTCAACAAAATGCATAAAAATTCTAAAGTAGAATGATTAAACATTGTTATTTTTCTCATGTTTTACATAGGTTGATCAACAAGATAATGACTATAAAGATAGTTTGATGTTGTTTGCCAAAGATTTAGGACCTATTGCCCAAAATATAGCCAAAAGGAAATTTCTTGGATGTAAAATTCTCACGGCAACTACTTCCATTCCATACAAAACAGAAAATGATACTTTCAATATAGTCACTACCTCTTCCATGATATCTTATCATTTGGATCATTTTCCTAGTTATCCTAATGAAATAAGAAGTCTAGGAGAAGAGATTGGTGGAAGGGAAGCAGTTAAAGGGATATTGAATGTTCTAAACAAGAAAGGTTGCAATCCTTTAAACGGTAAGATTTGGGGATATCACAAGTGGCCCGTAAGGTGTGATAAAGAGTTCTTAAGCAAGAGATTTTGTTTTGAGCCACGTTATTCATGACCTTACACAAAAGGTTTTACTTATTTATATTATAAAGGACTGAAGAAATTGATAAGTATAAGAGGATGCTATTGGGCGGATCAAAATTAGCTAATCAAGAAAACCTATTAGAATTATCAATCTAGTAATGTTCTATAATCAATGTTGGAAACAATTATGAGTTTCAATCACAAACTGCACCATATAATGTAATAATGCTTTTTTTTTTGTTTAAGATGAATGCTAGATGCAAAATAACTTCATGTTTCACTTAAAATGTGTAATTTTTTTATTGTAAAGCAATGTGTCAAATAAATGAGGATAGTTTCTCTAATGAGGCTATGAATTTGTTAAAATTAGACCAAAATGGTTTATAATTTTTAGTTTTGTTTTCAATATATATTCTAATATAACTTAACCAATCAAATCTTTCAAAGTATCATAAGTTCTTACAATGAGACTTTACTGAAAAGATATGGCAATTTTCTGCTTAAAAGGATTATTAGAGAGTTTTGGTATGCAATTTTTGCACCTTACATTTTCTAAGTCACATTCAACATGACAATAATGATTAGATCACTTGTAATTATACATTGAGATTAAATGTCTTTATTGTTGTCTAATCCTTTGTGAAAGGTTAAGAGACATTAAAATTCGATATGTGCTAAATTTATTTGGACTTGCCCACTATCATGTATAGGACTTTTGTGTTAGACAATATTTTCAAATTAGCCCAATATATTTAGAAAAAGTTGGGGTTGAAATTAGGCTTGATATTCCTTGTTAATAAATTATGTTTTTTTTTTAAATATTTTATTATATATAATATGTATAACAAAAAATAAAAATTTGAGTCTTAAGCTAATTGCTTTAATGATTTAACTTAACTTTTTAGTGATTTTATTGTTGTCTTTTTATTGAGCAAGAAAACACTAATATAACATATTATATTATAAAATGAAGCGTACATTAATTTTAAGTTAGAATGGAATGTTATTGTTAATTCTCTTATATGCTATAAATGGTGAAAATAATTTATCTTTCACTAAATACAAGTTTTTCAATGTTCTTTAAGTATGACATTTTAAGTAAATTTGATTGATATGTGCTTGTTACCTACGGTGTCAAATTGATATTTTATTTTCTATTTTACGTAAATCTATTATTTTCAAGTTAATCACTTACAAAATAGTTGTCTAAAGATAAGTTATGTTTTACAATACCCTCTTTTGAAATATTTGTACTTTTCTAAACCAAATTTCACGACATACACTGGTCAAAAAAGATACATTAACATCATAGTTATAGTTTTAATGTTAGAAGGTTAAAACTTCTATTTATAAACCTTGGGAAATTATTGTTGCTTAATAGTATGTGGATCTTTTGTTGAAAGTATTGGAGCATTATTACATATTGATAGCCTTTTAACTTACATTTTTTTATATTGCACTTAACTTGTTGCGCTTAAAGTAAAAGTAACTCTCACTATTATATTCCTTTTCTTGTATGACACCAATATATCCAGTATATCATCTCAAAACATTATGTTTGTTGTGTCAAACTCTTCACAAAAATATGTGAATAAACTTTCGTACACTTTAAACAATTTGATAAATTTAAATAAGTTTGTATCTTATCAGTTGTAGACCATCCTTGTTTAGTCTTCTTGTCTTATAAATGTCTTCTTATATGCTTGTAGAACATGAAACTAATTAGATGGTATCACTACTATAAAATTATTAAATAAAAATCAATTTTAGAAACAAAAATAATTAGTTGTTATATTGACTAAATTAGATAGTATTTTAGAGACTACAAAAATTATTGATATCTACATTAGTTTCTATTATTGATAAATATTTTCTAAATTGATATCTAATTAACTACCAGAGTTTTAGCTATCGATTAATAGTTCACTAGACACACCATGTTGGACAAGTCTAGCGTGACATACTTTTTGCCAATATACTCTTACTTTCCACCACATGAAACACCTTATCAAACCCAATCTCATGCATCCAACTCCCCATAAAAAAGAAAAGTCTCATACAACCAAAATCTTTACTTTCATCAATAGTTCATCCATGTGTCCGTCTCTTGAGTAATAAATTAGTTTTAGATATCACTTGGTTCAAGAATGCCTTAGTCACCAATGAAGTAGAGGTCCCCAACCATGAACTCATTGGAAGCTTAATTACAAGTAGCTCTTATTGAAGGCATTTCACTCACAATGAAAACAACCAACAACCAAGAATCATTTAAGAAGGTCAAGCATTTATCTTATGCTACACCACAAGAGTCACTGAGGAGAAAATGATTGAAATAATCACTTTAGGTCTCCAACAACAAAAAGAAAAATAAAAACACGTTCTCCAATGTCAAAAGAATAATAATGTGAAACCATGTGCCAATTTGTTGAACAAAAAAAGTAGAGCTTAATGAAGGTACATATAAGCTATAACAAATCAATTTTCATAACTCTCAATAATGTTGACACAAACTATGCAACAAACACAAGTGAATATTATTAGTGTTATTTCAAACTATATTGATAGTATCCCCTCTTCTTTGCCCTCTAAAGCCTCACCACCCAACATTTAGGCTCTTACAACTATTAAAACACCACCAATGTTTGAAGAACTACCACAATCCACACTATCATCGACGCCAAATGCTTAATTGTGATGTTTTTCATCAATATTCAAATCCTTATTTTATAAGGGGGAAGAAGAATTTGATAATGTATATAAAAATCTATATGTTTTTAGCATGGTTAATTCATTCATTGTTATGATATACTCAACTAAACATGTTTTCTCTCTTGGGCTATTGCAATTGATTTTCAGTTCATGATTTGTTAACAATATTTAATGTTATTTATTAAATTGGTGATTTTCTTACACTAATGTTATTATTTATTAGGATATTTGAAGATGAAAAAACTTTCCACTAAGAAAGTTCTTGCCAAGTTCTAACCACTTAAATAGCAATAGTTCTCAACTTTCATCTACAAATGCAACTAATCACAATATTGTGTGTCCACCTCTATCTCATTTATCTAAATTTGGTAGCATTCTCACTAATTATTTATTGATTTATAGGAACCTTGAGGAAGCCTCTAAGCTTTAAGAACAATAATTCAGCATGCATCTCTAATGCATGATCATAATGCACAACCTAGTAATGAACATTTACCCCACACAATACATTGGTCTACTAGTACTCAACCTTCATTTACATCTCAACCTCCTAAAGCATCTTAAGACAACCTTTTGTTTTGTACTATAAGAATTAAATTACATGTATGTTTCTAAACTAACATTGTTTTATTTTTTATAAAAACCCTAATGTTAAGGGTCTTTTGAAGTAAAATGAGTAATTTCACACCTCAACTAAACAATCCGCAAATATTTGAATATGAGTTTGATTCCTATATCCTACAAATGCATTCAATCCTCAAATACACTTGCATCCCAATCTTGTTCTCAACCAACACATACAATTTTACTTGATTCCCAATATATTACCATCTCATTCCAATTTTTAACATTCACATGAATCTCAATCTCATTCTCAACTTACTATTATTGTTGAAAGAGAGAAATTTGATATTATAGAGGAAGAAAATGAAGACATCCAAACACGTCAATGGCAACCTAACTCGTAATAAATATTAGACTTTGATGTGATTAGTAAGCACTTTAATGAGAATTTTGTGTTGTTTATACAATTTATTTGTTATTAATAATGATTAATTTAATCTCTTATAAGTATGAAATCAAACCATTATTTTTCTAAGGCACAAAGAATACAAAGGAAGATGTGAGATTGCCTCACGACTTTAGTAATGTGAAAGTCGTATGATTACAACATAACTTTAATTAATCATAGTTAAAAAATTTAACCAAAGTTATGGAACATTGGAACGAGTGGACCAACAAGTCATGTTCTTCTAACACAACTTCTTAAGGGAAAACTCATGCTACCATGATACAAGTTATCAAATCCGTAATTAAAAAAATTATTCATTTATATAATAAATTCAACGAATTGCACCATTTTGATGCAAAATCCTATAAAACATTGTTTAAGTATAATTCATTTTTCTTTACATTATTTTTATCATTTTCATGTTATATAATAGTATTAGCGACAAAAACAATAACTAATATTACATCAATATACAACTCACATTTTATTTTTCTAAGTCAATGTAAAGTAATCTCGACAAAATATATTTTTATATGAATATAAAATTGGTCTAAATTATTTTTTTTGACATAATTTTTTCATTTCCTTGTCCCGTGTAAATTATTTGATATTTCTCTTTTCCATTAATAAAAAAAAAAAATCTCTTATCCATGATGTTATTTGTAAATTTAAAATAAAATATAGAAATTGTAAACTCACGAGGATGGATAAACTTTTTACGAAATTATATATAGGAAAATTTATGAAAATACAGACTTAACATGCCTGACTTCTTTTAGAATTTGAGAGTATTAAATTTTCAAATTTAATTTTGTGAAAATTGATATTCTTCTATATCTTTTTAAAAGTTTTAACCTTTAAATTTTTTTATATCAATTGATTTAGACAAATACATAAAATTTGAATGTTTAGAGATTGAAAATGATTAAGGAAGTGTTAGTTAGAATATCTTGAATATTTACATGATTTAAAAAGTAATTTGTAATGAATGATATATTATTATTTGAGTTAATTATGGTGGTGAATTGGTGGAAAGATATGTAATAGATGTATGATGGATAGAAGGGGAGGGGAATGAGAAAAGGTAAAATATAGTTAAGAGTGGACGTGAATTGCTACGAATCCTACGTTTAAGGTGGCGTAGAGGAATGAGCCATTTGTGTGTTAAAGGATGGTGAGATTTAATATATGAGTTGAAAGGTGGGAGAGAAAGGGTTGGTTCTGTTTGTGTTTGTGATTGTGATTGTGATCATCGTGGTGTTGCGGCGGTGGCAGTGGTGGCGACGACAAGGCAAGGCAATGGCGTACAGGAGAAGACAAGGAGTATCAAGGACTTCCACCTTCAAGGAAGAGATTCGACCTAATGCTAATGCAGATGCTCACCCTCTTCCCTCTCTCTCCTCTTCCTTATCCTTCACTCCATCTTCTTCCTCTTCCTCCTCCTCACCCTCCCTCGCTGCTCAGGCCATCAAAGCCTCTGCTGCTCGTCGTGATCCCTCTCTTCACTTTGCTTTCCCCGCATCTCAACATGACCATCACAGATCCAAGGTTAATTCATTCTTACCACGCCATTTCCATTTCCATTTCCATGCATTGCACTTCATAACAATCAATACTTTCTGGTGCGCGCATGCATGCAGAGCTGTGATAACAATTACGTGGTGGCGGATGTTTCCAAATCCGGTGTGTGGGGCGTTCTCGCTCAGAAGGCCAAACAAATTCTGGAGGATGATGAGTCATCCCCACACCCTCACCCACACCCACACCACAGCGCCATCGCCTCCGAAAAACTCAAAACACACTCTTTCAATACATTTGCTCCTCCTCTCGTACGTTCTACTGCCTTCTTCTTCTTCTTCTTCTTCTTCTTATTATTATTATTATTGTTGTTGTTACATCACCGTACTTTTCAAATCTGTTTCTTATTATGATGCTTCATCAGGAGACTATGGAGAGTAAAGCATCAGGTCCCAGATCTCCAATCAAGCTAAAAGGAATGTCTCCGTCCAACTCAAAGCCACATCAAGCTCCAGGGACGTGGAATCCATGGCAGCAACCGGCGCAGACCGGAGATCCTCAAACTTTCCATACACAACTCAAGGCATCTCGCGACGTAAGGTGGCACTAGCAACTACGTAATTTAATTGTCTGTCATATACTGCTTCGTGCAGTCAAAAAACTTATGAATTCATGTTCTGTTGATTTTCCTTTGATGCAATTCATATTCAATGGTTTTGGTTTCTTTAATAATGACATGAGACGCAAGTTTTGGTGTTTGGTTTTTGGATGGGTGGCAGGTGGCAATGGCAACGGCTGCGAAAGCAAAATTACTTCTGCGGGAGCTAAAAACAGTGAAAGCAGATTTGGCTTTTTCCAAAGCCCGGTGTGCTCAACTGGAAGAAGAAAACAAAATACTCCGGGACCGCGAGGGTAGCGAGAAGGGAGAAAACGTAAACCGTGCAGACGATGATTTGGTTAGTTAATTAGTATTGAAAATGAATTATAAGTTTTCTTATTGAAGTGTGAATTGATTTAAGAATGTTGTGATGGAGAAGATCCGGCTTCAACTAGAGACGCTACTTGCGGAGAAGGGTCGATTAGCCAGTGAGAATGAGGTGTATGCTCGGGAGAATCGTTTTCTACGGGAAATTGTGGAGTACCATCAGTTGAGTATGCAGGACGTGGTGTATCTTGATGAAGGCATGGAAGAAGTTGCACAGCTTTACCCCATTGACACCGGAGTTTCTAGGGTACAGTTGCCCAAGTCACCGCGCTCCCCCTTAAATCCAGGCTCCCAGACAAAATCAATATTTTCTGTGCCACCGCAGCAGCATCAAGAAGAAGAAGAAGAAGAATACGGAGGAGAAGAAGCAGAAGACAAGAAGATTGCATCAGATTTAGATGAGCATGCAGTTGCAAAGTGATCATCCTTACATATTTTTTTACGTGTGTAGTTTGATTTAGCCTTAGATGGGTTCCTTACTCGGGGAAAACACACATGCAATATTAGGCATGAATTCCTAGTAACATTCAATTGTTCAGTTGTTACAATGTTGGGAAGATTAAACTAGCAAGAAACGACGGGGTTTAGTGTTGTGTTCCCCCAAACCAAAAACACATTATGTATCTATCAATCTCTCTCTATATATATACATATCAGTACCTTGCCCGCCCAGGTTTTGGGTTCGTTTGGCAATTTGTGCTTCTTCTTCTTCTTCGTCATCATATATTTTTCTGTAATGCAAGACACAGAGAGACCCTTTATTCTTATCTAATGCCTCTTTTTCTTATAATTCTTACCGAGTTATTCTTTACTGCGCTTTATATATAGTTTCTTAATCTAACTATTATAATAACTAATCTGGACTATGTGTGAAAATAAAAGGTAAAAAAGGAGAAGTAGTTTGATATATATGTATAAACACACTATGATTGTTAATCTTCATGCTCAAAGAGTTGTATGGGTTATTTGAAGAGTTTATTTGATTTGTAATTCTATTTCTTAACTTTCCTTTTATATAAATGATTTAGGTGTTGAATAAAAACTAAAAACTCACCCTAAAATAGATAACTTGATTATTTTCAAAGAGAGTCATTTGTAAGTTTTTTATTATAATTACTACCTGAGAGTGTTATTATTTCATGAATAGGGTTGAGATAAAATGAATTTCTTTTCGTGGTTTCTCCTTTTTGGTATAACCCACATTCTATGGTAGTTGTTATCTTTTATTTAAGATTACCTATTATATCACTACAAAGAAAATCATGAAATAGAAACCAATTTTAGAAACAAAAATTAATTAGTTGCTATAGTGACTTAATTATAGATCATTTTAGGGACTAAATAAATTTTTAAATGATTTTTAAATGATTTTTAAATTGGTATCTAATTAGCAACAAATGTTTTTGCTACCAAATTTAGAATATAAATAATTGGTAGTTAAAACCTTGATTGTTAATTAGATACCAATTTAGAAACTATTTAACAATAATAGAAACTAATTTAAAAACCAATTTTTTTTTAGTTTCTAAAATGATATCTAATTTAGTTACTATTGCAACTAATTATTTTGGTCTCTAAAAATTGGTTTCTATTTGATGATTTTCTTGTAGTGTATTTTGACACCTCTAATAACGTTGTTCCATAATACAACTAGCTGACATGACAGTCTTAATATTAAAGAAAGAGTGTGTGGGTCCCACTTGCTGAGTTGGAAAAATTAATAAATTATAGCATTTGGAAGGTGCGTTTTTGAAAGGATTACTGGAGTGCGCTCGTGAAAGGGTTTGTCGAAGCAATAGGGTCTGTTCTTCCATTGATTGGTGCGTTTGAAAGGTAGGATTGTGGATTCCGAAGGGACAACGTTTGCGTTTGAGGTTCTTCATTGCGAAAGAACAAGTTCGAAATTGTGTGCGTTTTCGATTGGGAGGGTCTCGATTTTTTAGTGCGACAATTTTGGGGCTGTTACATTTTTCCCTCTATATAAACAAAGGTTTCCTTCATCCAAAATACACAGCTCTCACTCACAGTTTTCCATCTTCTTCAAACCACCATCGTGCACCTTTTTTTCCTTTCACCTTTTCACCTTTTTCTCTTTCTCTCTCTTCATTTACTATTTTATTTTATTATAATATTTTCCTGGATTTATTGGGTTCTTACTCTTTTAAGAGTAACTTGCTAGTTCTGATCCTCGAAAATTTCTAGGAAGTTCCTGTTGTATCCTAGGGGACTTGCGCAATACACCGCGGATAAGTCCTTACGGACAATGATCGATAACGCCTCGGGAAATCAATTTTGTTCGTGTTTAAAGCCTCAATTACTACAATCGTAAGGACTTATGGCTGAAAATGTGGACAACAACAACAACGTTGCTCCAGAAACGTCAAATGTTGTTTCCGCAACGCAAGCCATTTTTGTGAAACCATTTCCGGATGTCTCAAAAATTGAAGTCTTCACCGGTCATAATTTACGTTAGCAAGAACGCGTGTCCACCCTATTGGACATGTATGGAGTTGCTTTTGCACTTACAACTTCTAAACTCGACTCAAACACGACTACGAAACAAATTGATGATTGGATCCATGCAAATAAGGTATGTCGTCATGCCTTACTCAATGTGTTATCTAACAATCTGTTCGATGTCTATGCTTCTTACAAGGAAGCAAAAGATATTTGGGATTACCTTATCCTCAAATACACTGCCAAAGACATCGTCAAAAAAAGGTTTGTGTTTGAACTCTTGATCGAAAAGCTTCCGCAATCTTGGACAGATTACAAACAACCACTGACGCACAGACACAAACAAATGTCCCTATTAGATCTGATCACACACATCATCACTGAAGACACAAACAAGAAGGAGTGTGCTACTGCAAAGGTCAAAAATTTGTCTGTCAAAGCAAACGTGGTAGAAGACAAACCAGCTCCAAAACGGTACGAGAAAAAAATATGATCACAAAAAGAAATATAATAATAAATTCTCTCGTCACAATGGAACTAACCCCACTTTCAAGAAAAAAGGTAATTGCTTTGTTTGTGGAAAGTCAGGTCCTCATGCCCCTCAGTGCAGACATAAGGCCAAAAACGACTATCCTCATAAGGCAAATCTAGCCGAAGGGGAATACAATTGTGGCAGTCGTTTCACAAGTAAATCTTGTGACAAATGTGAGCAAATGGGTGGTAGACTCTGGGGCTACCAGACACATCTGTGCAAACAAAAATGTGCTTACCTCCTACACAAGTGTGAGGCATGGAGAAGAACAAGTTTATCTCGGTGACTCCAGGATAACTCATGTCCTAGAAAAGGAAATGTTCTTTTGAAGCTCACATCTGATAAAACTCTGGCTTTGAGTGGTGTGCTACATGTGTCATCAATTAGAGTTAATTTGATCTATGTGGCATTGTTAAGCAAAGTTGAGGTTAAAATGTCATTTGAATCTGACAAGATTGTTATGACAAAAAACAATGTTTTTGTGAGGAAGGGATACTATGATCAAGGTCTTTTTGTATTGAACATTAACTACAAGAAAATAACAATTTAGTCACCGAATTCAGCGACCGAAAAAAATGCTCACAATTTGCGGCCAAAATAGCCACCTAATACCTATAGTGTCAAATTTGCGACTGAAATAGTGACTGTCTGAATTATTAATAATGTTAGTTAGTTTTGTGACCGAATGAGTGACCGAACATGAGAGTGACAAAACCGTTGGTCGCTAAAGTGGTGGTTGTTTTGAATAAATTGAGAAAAATATATCTGCGACTGAATTAGAGACCGAATATGTTTATTTTTTAGCCACCGATTTTTTTGTGTGGCTAAACATAATTGTTTATTTTTTCCACCGAATCAACCACCAAATTTGTTTATTATTTTAGCCATCGATTTTGTTTTGGTCGCTAAATATAATTATTTATTTTTGCCACCGAATCAGCCACCAAATACGTTTATTTTTTAGCCATCGAATTTCTTTTGGTCACTAAATGTAATTATTTATTTTACTACTACTACTAATAATAATAATTCATTTTTATTTTAAAAAACTATAAAAGGATCACACTTTAGATATTCATGAGTAGTCATCAATTTAAAAAATAATTAGTAGTATTAATGGTTTCTTTTTCTATTTAAAAAATATGTTTTAATTATATTTGTAATTTCTTAAATTTAAATAAAATTAATTAAATAGTTTTTTAAAAATATAAGCTAAAATACAAATTCTAAAAAAATTACATAAAAAATATTATTATTAATAAAATGAATCATTTAAAAAAAAGTAAATTACGATACATAATTAAATTTAAATAAAATTATCTCTTTAAAATAAATTTAATTTTATAAAAATAAATACATTTTCATAATTAATTTGTAAATAATTTTTTAATTATTAATATTTTTTTATTAATAGCACTTTTATCACTTGTTTTAAAAAAAGTTGTTTAAATAAAAATTATTAACATAAGGTAATAACTATCTCTACAAGTTAAAAACAATGAAATTTGTATTAGTATGAAAAATAATTAATCAATTAAAATATTCATACTTATTGTCATGGGTATTTCAATACTTATTTAATATTCATTTTTAAATTTTATAGAAATGTGTTTCTCTATTGTTTTATTCACTCCTAATGTAATTGGATAAAATATTCGGATTGGGATATTGATTCTAAATCAATTTTAGGACATCGAAGAGGGTATGTTTTACAGAGCCATTGGAGGTGAGGAGGAAGCTACAAGTGGTGGTCATGGTGCGAACGAAGGTGCGAGTGGAGGTGCGAGCGGAGGTGAATGGAGGCAATGGAGGTGCGAGCGAAGGTGTTAACGGAGGCGAGCAGAGGTGCAAACAGAGGTGCAAGCAGAGGTGTGAGCGGATGTGCGAATGGAGGTACTTTGATTCAACAATAAAAGAAGTTGCCATTGTTGGTTCCCATGGAAGTAAAGCATCTTGCATAAACACTAAACCATCATTTTTAGTAATTAATGCTGCGGAAGAAGGTAATTTCTAGTTAATGTTGATTGCCATCATTTTTTTCCTTTACAGATGTAACTAATGTAGTGTTGTTAGACAGGGACAATGATACTCTTCTGTTCTCCTTCCTCTTCTCATATTTGATAACTTTGAACCCTAAAAACACTAAACCCTTTAAAATACTAAGAGAAATTAATTTCCCTTCAATTTTCTAGTCTGGACACGTTTTTAACCTATTAAGTTTTAAAATAATCAATTAAACTTATAACACTTGATATGGTTATTTGCAGGAATAATGTATTTACAGAAATAATTTGTTATTCCCGAACCTCAGAAATATCTTATAATTGATTGTTTCAAAGCAAACAAACACCTTATTTCAGACAAAACACTATCTATATGTTACAATTTACTAGTTATTTGCGTTTTGTGTTGTCTCTCGAGTATTTAAGTATTTATTACTAAAAGATGAAAGTTTTGGTGTTTTACTTTTGTTTGAAAACTTAAATGCTTGAGACTTTTACAACTTATTTTGACCTATCAAAGGAGGCAAGTGACATCTTTATTGCTTGACTTAGAATCCTGAGTGTTACAAGTAATGGGTAAGTACAAGGGAATGCTATTTCAAAATTTATTTTCATTCGTTTCCTACACATTTTCTCTTGGGACTCCTTTTGTACTTACTAACACAAACATGTGTTTTATACTGGTATCTTGCTATTGAATCAACAATTGATGTGAGATTCATTTTTTTCTTTCTTGCACTATTCATTTTCTGCATGTGAGATTCCTCTGCATTTTTCTTTTCTATAATGTGAGTACATCTTCTTCTTTTCATCTTTACCATGCTCCTCTTTTCTATCTCTACCATGCTCCTCTTCTTCATACTACTAGTAATTGATGTGAGACATTATATCACAGGTTTGTGGTGTGAGGTGAAAGTCTTAAAGATTTGAGTCTCTGCTATTCATTGTTTTGAGTCACTTCAATGCACCATGACGTTACCAACTCATATGGCTCACTTTAAAAAGGATTTTTTTTTATTCCTATCAAACACAGATGAGTTTCGTTCCTAGATAATGATTCTTTAAAAAAAAATATCATCAATAATAATTAAAATTGAAAATAGGGGTCCCCAGATGATAAACAATTATTTTTGCGCCACCCTGCTTTCTCCTACTTCATTTATATACATCTCATTCTTCCACTTCTCTTCTCTCTCTTCCACTACTTCACTTCATACATTATCTATTTCTTTAATTCACACTCATCTTTTTAAAACTGCATAATGCATGAGGAGATGAAAATCACATGCTCCCAATAATTTGTGTTAGACAAGTTTAGTTCTTTTCTTTACACTTGCTGAGAACAATATATTCCATATGTTAATAGATGATCCCTATTCCCCTTGTTGAGAAAATTGAATGTCAGACTCAATACTTAAGCCTAATAATGCAAGGCCAAGGTCAGAGTGTTCTATTCAATATTCCACTATGAACATGCTAATTACATAAACCCAAAGTTCTGAATTGTGCTTTAAACGATTGGAGATAATTATTTTCACTAACCATTTTCCGAACTTCCTTTCAGTATGTTGCCTTAGTAAATATCAGTCAAACCTGATGGAACATTCTTAAAATATCTTAACTTCATAATTGTTTCCATTTCCCTGTTCACTTCCACTAACATGTTTTAGGGCATCATTGGAATGTACATATGTGATAACATATGTGTGTGGCCTAAATGAACTGTGATAACACAATTTTCTGTTTAATGATGATACTTATAAATTATAATGTTGTTTGACTGTATAATTTATTTAGTTATCTTTCTTTAAGAAGTCACTTATGAATCCTGTTCTAATTTGTAAATAATTAATACTGGGTTTGTGTATATTTATTTTATGAAAAAAAAATGATAGACCAGTAAAAGTTTAATTGCTGAAAAATAATATATATCAATATATCTCATGCAGTATACCATCAAATGGAGTTCTTGTTATCAATCAACTAAGGTTTGTTGAAATTTCCTTTTAAAGCTATAAGGTAAAGTTACCTTTTTTACATTTCTATATATCATAATTTTATGTAAACTAAAAAATAAAAAATTGTCCTTAAACTATAACTTCATGTAAAGACAAGTTATGTCATTTGGTCCTCACAGACTAAAAATCTCCGATTGTGCATTCACTAATCTTTCCCTCTTTCCATTAGAAGCATGCCCATATACACTAAGGAATACCTTGTAGCTTTGGTACACCATTTCATTGCTAACCTGATAATGCTTGTGGTTTGGGGATAACCATTTAGGTTTCCACGACAATGGAGGCTATGTCAAATAGACGGGGCATGGAATTCTTTTTTGGTCCAAACTTAATTGAACACCCTTCTCTCTCGGTGGGCTTGACAGGTCTTTTCTTTGTTGTATAAATAAACGAATTAAACTTCTAGCCCAACAAGAATAATCATTTCTTTAGTAAAAGTTATTTTTATTAGTTTATTTTATTTTATATGGTTCATGTATTCGCAATATTCAATTGTGAACTTAATAATGCTTATTTTCTGTACACTGTCTCTTGAATCCACAACTCATCTGATTGATGATTGTCATAAGTTTATTGTTGAAGTCACTTAAATACAATAAATATTTAAATGTCTATTTTTTAGTGACTATATGGTGACTAAACTTTTATAATTAGGCTAAAGCCAGTTTTACTTATTTTAATGATCTTTTGATTCAATATGACTTTCTTCATCTCTCTTGTCTACAGGAAAAATATATAGATAGCAGCACCTCTTTATAAATAGTAGCACCTCCTCCCAAGATCAGTTACAAAGTGAACCAACAAAGGTATGCTTCTCCCTGTCAACCCAATACTTTCATATTTTCATTTTTTACTTTCTCCATTGAGTGTCCTGTTTTCTCTCTCTTAAAACAAGTGTATACATTAGAATTTCTTGTAGTCAGATTGCATTAATGGAAATCCCCGAAGATAGAAAGTGGATGTATAAAAGAATGGACATAAACAAACATCTGACAGAGGAATTTAGAGAAAAAGTGTATGAGTTCCTACAATATGTTATTAGTCAAGAAAAGTTTCAAGAACAAGGTGAAATGTTAAGATGTCCTTGTATTAAATGTAGTTGTAAAGTTTCAAGTATGTGGATTAAGTTGGATGGGATCTTTATAAAGAGGGATTCGTGCTTAATTATTATTGGTGGACAAATCATGGTGAAGAATTGCCACAATCCCCCAGTGGATGTTGTCAGTTCATGTTATGGAACTTGTGAACAAAGAGAAGTATTAGGTTGTTTCCATCAAATTATAATGGATCATGTGGGGCCCTCAAATGCACATTGTATGCAACCAAAGAGTGTTATTGGATATAAGTACATGGAGGAAAATCCTGATCTTGAAACTCAAATTTTTTTTAACATGCTTGCTGCTGCACAAACACCCTTGTGGGAAAGAATTGTCAGCTTCTTTGGAATATCTAAGCTTGAAATCTGATTATAATATGTCTGAAGGATGTTTCAATATAATGGTCCAACTTATGGGGAAGACTATGCCCAAAGATCATCAAATGGTTAATAATTTTTTCCAAGCTAAGAAGTCGGTGGAAAAATTGGGTTTGGGTTGTACGAAAATTGATTGTTGTCCAAAAGGATGCATGCTGTATTATAGGGAAAACTGTCATAAAAGTATAACTAATTGCTTTATTTTTGGAATGGAGCGATATTACACAGTCACTAGGAGGGGAATTGAAAAGAAAAGTGTTGTTAAGAAAATGTGGTACTTTCCCATCATTACTAGACTTAGAAGGTTATACTCTTCAATGGCAACTGCACTCACATGAGATGGCATAGTGAGAATCAAAGGGACCCGTCTATTTTGTCTAATCCATCTGATGGAGAAGTTTGGAAGCATTTTGATAGAATGCATCAAGATTTTAGTCAAGACCCAAGAAATGTCAGGTTATGTTTATGTGCAGATGGGTTTAATCCTTTTGGTCAATATAGAAAAAGTTATTCTTGTTGGCTAGTTATCCTAACCCCATACAACATTCCGCCTTCCATGTGCATGAAGAGGGAGTTTATGTTTTTGACAATCTTAGTTTCAGGTTCTTCAAATCCAAAGCATAAGATTGATGTGTTCTTGCAACCACTTATAGATGACTTATGCACCTTGTGGACTGAAGGGATATTGACTTATGACGTGTCACTAAGGCAAAATTTTATGATGAAAGCTGCTTTGATGTGGACAATTAATGACTTTCCAGCTTACAACATGTTATCGGGTTGGATGACTTCTGGTAGACTTGCTTGCGCTATATGTATAGAAAGAACAAAGGCATTCTATCTTAGTCATAGCCACAAGATATCCTTTTTCGGCTGTCATCGTCAGTTTCTTTCACCTTATCATCAATTTAGGAAGAATAAAAATGAATTCAAGAAGAAGTTTGTTGAGACTGATCCCCCTCCTCCATGTTTGTCTTGTATTGACATTTGGAATAGGGTTGCACATTTACCAGTTTGCGCTGAATTTGAAGAACAAAAAAATACTCCTGAATATGGTATTAAACATTATTGGAAGAAACAAAGTATATTTTGGAGGTTGCCATATTGGAAAACTCAACTTTTACGTCATAATATTAATGTTATGCACACACAGAGAAATGTGTTCATGAATGTGTTTGACACTGTGATGGATATCAAAGGAAAAACTAAGGACACAAACAAGGCTCGATTAAATGTAGCACAAATATGCAATCGAAAAGAGCTAGAGTTAAAAGACATTGCTGGTGGCAAACTTATCAAACCAAAAGCAGCATATACATTTACGAAATCCCAAAGAGTCTTTATTTGTAAATGGGTTAAAGAACTGAAGTTTCCATATGGATATGCTTCCAATTTGGGTAGATGTGTTGACCTTACTCTAGGCAAGTTACATGACATGAAAAGTCATGATTGTCATGTGTTCATGCAACGTTTGCTTCTAATTGCATTTGACGCATTACCAAAATCAATTTGGAAAGTTCTTATTGAACTTAGTCTTTTCTTTAGAGAATTAAGTTCGACAACACTAAATGTTGAACACCTAAGAGTTATGGAAGAAAATATTCCTGTATTATTGTGTAAATTGGAATAAATATTTCCACCAAGTTTCTTTGATTCCATGGAACATCTTCCAATTCATCTACCTTACGAGGCAAAAGTTGGTGGTCCAGTCCAATATCGTTGGATGTATCCATTTGAGAGGTATACAATTACTAATCATTATTATAACATTTGTAGTTTATTTATTTAATATTTTAAATTATGTGCATCCATATTCTTGTTTAGGTTCTTACACTCCTTAAAAAAGAAAGTAAAAAATAAAGCCAGGGTGGAAGTCTCTATTTGTGAAGCTTACTTGGTGGAGGAAACATCTACATTTGCCTCGTTTTATTATCCTAATCATGTTGAAAGAAGAAGGACTAGGATCCCTTGTAATCTTGAAGTAGGTAAGGGTTCTTCACGTGCTCCTCCTATTTCAATTTTCAATTATCCAGGAAGAGCAATTGGAAAAAGCATGACATATTATCTAAATCAAAGAGACTTTGATGTTGCCCAATTGTATGTTCTTCAAAACAGTGAAGAGGTTCAACCATACTTTGAGTAAGTCGATGTTCACTAATTTGAAAAGAAAGTTAATTATGTTACATGAGATTTGAATAATCAATTTCTTTGTTGCAGTATTTATGTTGAATATTTAAGAGAGATTAGTCCTACTGCTTCAGAAGCTCAAATTGACCGATACATTTCATCCTATTATGCTACATGGTTCAAACAATATGTAGGTTTTTAATTTGCCTTTTGTAATTTTTTTTAGATAGACATTATATAATTTATAACCTTTTGTTTAGTTTCTAAATCTAGAAAATAATATTGAAGATCCATTATTGGTTAATTTAGCATGAGGTCCTAAGAGAAAAGTTCAATCATGGCCGATCTATGTTATTAATGGATACAAATTTCACACTGTTCTTTGGAGTGAAGGCATGAATTCCACTAACTATGATGTTTATGTACGAGGAACCAATGGTTAATCAGAGTCACATTTTTATGGAATATTGTCTAATATTATTCAATTGGAGTATATTGACTTTCTAATAATGAATATAGTTCTCTTTTAGTGTGAATGGTTTGATAATACTCCTAATATAGGAACCAAAGTATATAAGAACTATGGGATCGTTCAAATAAAAGAATCACGGAGATATAATAAAGCATATGATCCGTTCATATTTACACAACAAGCAAATCAAGTTTATTACACCAAATATCCAGAGGGACACCAAGGTTGGTTGGGAGTAATTAAAACAAAAGCTCGTATTAGAATCATTGATAACACAGTAAGTGAGGTTGAGCATGACACTTCATACCAAGATGATGAGCTTCTACAACTTGAAGTAGTGCTACATGTTGATCCAGAATTCATTCATGATTCTCTTGTTGATGTTGATGGGGGGAGGGAGAAGAAGTAGATCTACAATTACTAAATGAAACAAACATAGATGAACAATACAAGGAGGAATACATTTCAAGTGAGGATAACATTGAGAGTGATTTCAGTGACACAGATACCTCTTCGGTAATTCATGCATTAAAATTGATTGTATACCTTTCCAAATTATGTTTAACATTAATTTTATTATGGTTTCCCATAATTGTAGTGAATAACAGGCAAGATAATTGACATATTTGGTTGTAGAAAACACAATCAAGTTTGAATCTTTTGATCATGATTACTTTATTTGTTTATTCAAAGTTGATTGATCCACTTTGATTATTGTATTAATTACATCTTATATATGTAATATGTTTTACTTGCAGATGAGTAGTGGTCGTAGACCACCTAATCGTGGTGGTCGAGGTATTCGTGTTGATGATATATCTTTACCCAACACCAACATTCCCCCTTCGTTTGTTCTTCCAACAACTATGGAGTCTACACATCCTATCTTATGAAGAACCCCCACTTCCTACACTTCACGAACAAGATATTAAACATCATGTAGGAGAATCAAATCCTAGTACCTTTTCTACAGAGCCAACTATGAATCAACCTTCACCGATATAAGACTCTATTACACCTGACAATGAGTCTGGAAATGTAGTTGATGATCAAAGACCCTTGCTTCATGCAAAAAGAGGAGAGTAAGTATATTTTAATATAATTGTAATTCATCAATATGTTATGATTATCATATATCATTTTGACAATATGTTTTGAACACATTTTTTCACCAGCTAATGGACCTTCCAATGTAATCTCACGAATCATGAAACAAAAATATGATGAACTCAGTCCCACTTGGAAGAAGGTTCGTATTGAGCTCAAAGATAGATGGTTTGGAGTTTAAGGTAATTTGAGTTATGATTACATTTAAAATGTTATTTTATTTTTCTACAATGTTTGTTTTCTAATTTATTTTTCATGTAGAAAGAGTATAGGTGGGATCTGGAACAAGACCAAATCATTAGATCCATTTTTGATACAAAAGCCTCTCGTATCTTTAAAAATGTTATGAGTAAAGTTAGACATGATCAAGATAAGGGGGCTTGGATTCATACACTTGTTCAAGCAACCTAGAACCAACATTGGAGTTCTACAGAATTCCAAAACAAGAGTGTTATTGCCAAGGCAAATCGGGTTGTTGAGAAGGGAGCCTCAGCCTACTGTGGTGGTTCCATATCTACCGCAACTCACTTTGAGAAAATTGTAATATTATTATATTTTTTCTCTTTATATATTTAATTTAAATACAATCTATTATATCTTTTTATTAAATTTATGTAGACTAAGGAGCTTGAATGACAACCAACTGCTTGAGAGGTTGTAGAAAGAACGAAGAAAATGAAGATTGGACAATGGGTCAAGGGCTCGCGACCTTGCAGTATGTTTAAAATTTAAGTTATAATTTAATTTTTACTATATGTTTTGTTCACAATAATCAATTTGACTTCATTTTCAGGAGAAATATAAGAAACGTCGAGAAGAAGCCCAACAACAATAAATGCTTGAAAGCACATCTTTGCAAAACTCTCATGTTGCATCTATTGATGACAATGAAATATACATTGATGTTGTTGGAGGTGGAAATAAAAAAGGGAATGTCTATGATCTTGGTGTATTGAGCAAAAGGTTTAATAGTTCAACAAGTGCTCACTCTGCTACAAGCCAAGCTCTAGTATTCCATCAAATAGAAGAAATGCGTGAGATTATTCAAAAGTTAAATGATTAACTTATGACAAAACATGTCAAGGAGCGAACACTTGAAGAAAAGATGGAGTTATTGATGAAAACTCATGAAGAGCAAAGTGAACGCATGCACAAACAAGATGAGCTGATGCGCAAACAAAATGAGCAGATGCAACTCATCATACAACACATTCAAATGAATAATCTCATATCAGGTTCTTCAGATCTTACTACCCGTGGACATCATAAAGGAGACCACATTAGAGATGACATTTCAAAAGAAGATTAGTTGTATGTTGAATTATATAATAGATTTAACTTTTTTAACTAGTTTTCAATAGTTTTCATTGTGTAATACGATTTACTTTTAATTTGAGTACAACTCCTTCTTAAACTATGTATTTGAAGTTCATTCCTATCTAACTTGATTTAATTTTGAGTAACTATAAGCAAGTTTGATTTTTATTTTTATAAAATGGTCAAAATATCATTTTAAATAGGTATTAATATATCATATAAAAAAATAGCCACTGAAACCGATTTGGTGACTATATTTACAAAGTTGTTGTTTAGCGACCGAAATGGAAACGGTCGTTGTAATTAAAAAAATATTTAGCCACCGAAATCAAATCAGTCACTATAAGGGTCTCCATTAAGCCACCAAAAGTTTTTTCTTTAATTAATTATTTTAATCCATTAGCGACCGAAAATGGTGGTCGCTACACCTTCTATTTCATCTACCATTTAGCCACCGATTTGTTTAAAAAAGTTTGGTTGCTAATTTGGTTTCTGAATTTTGGTGACGAAATTTTTTGCAACTGATTTAGCCACCAAAATTTTGGTTGCTAATTTGGGCTCTGAATTTTGGTGACCAAATTTCCGCGATCGATTTAGCCACCACATTTTCGGTTGCAAATTAGCGACTACTTTAAAATTCGGTAGCTAAAGACTTTGCGACTAGGGTTTTCGCTTCCATCTTTATTTGTTGATTGTTTCGGTCGCTGATATGTTTAGTGAGATTATAGTGCTTTTAGCAACCGAATTGGGTAGTCGCTAAAAGTGATTTTTTTGTAATGATTTCTGAATTTTGGTGACCAAATTTTCAGCGATTGATTTAGCCACAAAATTTTCGGTTGCAAATTAGTGACCACTTTAATAATTCGGTCACTATAGGCTTTGTGACTAGGGTTTTCGCTTCCATCTTCATTTGGTGATTATTTCGGTCGCAGATATGTTTAGGGATCGATTATAGTGCTTTTAGCAACCAAATTAGGTGGTCGCTAAAAGTGATTTTTTTTGTAGTAACTTAAGAAGTTATTAATGAATCTGAATCTTCTGCTTATATTGTTTATTCGTATGATATATGGCATGCTAGATTAGGACATGTTAATTATTCGTTTGTTATGAAATTGCAACGACTAGGATTAATCAACATGCATGACAAACAAAATAGTAAATGTGATATATGCGTATCTATATATATAACAATTGAGGGAGCACAAATAGGCCTATTTTGACACGTGTCGCAACCTCAATTTTTTGGAAAAAAAATTTGAAAAAGAAATTTACCCAAATAGGAAAATTGACCCAAACTTCACCAATTATCACATGACACCTAGACCAACCAGAGCTTGCCACGTACCAATTCTTAAAACTCACTTTTTTTTTCTCTCTCTCATTCCGATTTCCCATTCCTCTGAAACCCTAATCTCTCTCAAAGCCATTCTTTCTGAAACCCTAATCTCTCATTCCTTCTCTCCTTTTCTCTTTACTGATATTCACCAATTCAGCAACTGCCCACATGCCTTATTGAAAGGCATCTTTAATCTGCACCAACGTATTTCCCTTTTTCGTGATGGCTGAACCCTTCTCTTCTCAGCTTTCTCTCCTCAACTTTCACCGATTTGGCCACTGCACACACAGTGGTCATTGCCTTACCAACAACTCAGATATCTTCTTTTAGGGTTGTTTCTTATGGCGCGATTTTTGAATGTGAAAATCGCTTTATGAGGTTATATAAGTTCTCATAAACTGGAAAACCTTCATTTCTCATTTCGTCTTCCATTCTTCTGAATAAAAGGTTAGTCTTTTATCATTCCTTTTCATTTTTGCAATTATTTTGATGTTCTTAGTTTTCTGTTTGTTATATTCTTCTTTGTTCTTCGTGTTTCTCAAGAAAGGTCTCAACTTTTAATTTTTCCAAAGAACATGTAATTATTTAATCAGTTTTTTTGAGATATTTTGTGTTTTTTGCAGTTATTTTGATGTTCTTGGTTTTTTGTTTGTTATCTTCTTCTTTGTTTATTCGCAACATAAAAATGATTTATTTTGGGTTCTCTAACCAAAGTTGCTTGCTTTTGATGTTTATTCTCTTCATCTCTTTTGTGGTTCCTTTGCTCCACTGTTATTAATATTGTTACTTCTCTGTTTGTTTCGTTTTCCAGTATTCTATATCATTTTTGCAGAAGATTTTGCATCAGAATCACAAAGCACCTATAGAAGGTAATGCAAGCAAAAACTGAGGCATTGTCCAGTATTCTTATCGTGTCCAGTTTTGTTTGCCTTTATATGATTTTTGTCCAAAATGTTAGCTCCATTTTTCTCCGTTTTTCCATTTGTATTGTCAAATGTTCATCTCATTTGAAAGTGTATTTTTGTTTCCATCTGTTTATATTATTTAATTTAATCGAATGGAGTAATTAGGGTTTCAATTGACAATGTTTTGGGCGTTTTTATGTTTTTGCTGAAGATTTTACATCAGAATCACAGAGCAACTAAAGAAGGTAATGCAAGCAAAAAATGAGGTATATTGGAATATTGTTCTCTCTGCTCTTTCTCTTCATATACTTTCTGCAATATAAAGTATAATAACTGAAAACTTATTTTTATTTGTCCTAACTTATTTTTATTTATCCTGTGCAGGCACGATTTGAAGTATTGTATCATCTGAATTGTTGTGTTGATAATAATATCACAATTGTTGTGAGTGCATAAAAATTGTTGTATTAGTATCATGAAGAGTTGTAGGCAATTATTAGCAAATGTTGTAATTTTAATCTCACCTCTTCTATACTGATGTCATGAAAATCTATAAAAATTGAAAAATTTATCAAAGAAGGTGATAAGATTATTTTTGAAGCAAAGTTTAACATACCAAATAATGAAATGCAGAGTGATTCAGGATGAATCATTTTTTTATATAACTGTTTATTGTTACTTACTTTCCTCAAAATTTGTGTCAGTTTGTTTGTTGATATTTGAGTAATTTGTGCCACCTTCCTCTTTGCCACGCCATGCATGTCCTAACTGAGAGGAACTCGCCATCGACGACTGTCCACTCTGGGAATCCCGTCGTCGAGGAGCAAGCTGTTTACTTCAACTCATTTAACCTTTGCGCCTCATGCTGACGTAACAATCATCTTTACTGAACTCACACGCTTGAACTTCCTCGCCTGAACCCCCAACAGCTTCAACTGAGTTTACTGGAAAATCCGGCGATGTGCTTCTTGTGGCGATGCCAGACCACCTGATATTCCGTTATCTAACACGGCGATGACACCAACCTGGCGTCAACCGATTATGTACACTGCAGAACGCCACTTCCACAAACAACGACTATGTACATTGCAGAACGTTACTTCCACAAACGATGAGTATGTACACTGCAGAACGCCACTTCCATAAACGACGACTATGAACACTGTAGAACGCCATTTCCATAAACGGCGACTATGAACACTGCATAACGCCACTTCCATAAACGACGACTATGTACACTGCAGAACGCCACTTCCATAAATGGCAACTATGTACACTGCATAACGCCACTTTCATAAACGACGACTATGTACACTGCAGAACGCCACTTCCATAAATGGCAACTATGTACATTGCAGAACGCATAGTGAAAGAAAATGCACAAAATAAATCAACAAAAGTTGGAACCGGAAAGATTTTATTTATGTTAAATGACTTCAAAGAAGGTGATAAGATTATTTTTGAAGCAAGTTTAACATACCAAATAATGAAATGCGGAGTGATTCAGGATGAATCATTTTTTTATATACACAAACGGCGACTATGTACACTGCAGAACGCCACTTCCACAAACGGCGACTATGTACACTGCAGAACGCCACTTCCACAAACGGGGACTATGTAAACTGCAGAACGCGACTTTCACAAACGGCGACTATGTACACTACAGAACGCGACTTTCACAAACGGCGACTATGTACACTGCAGAACGCCACTTCCACAAACGGCGACTATGTACACTGCAGAACGCCACTTCCACAAACGGCGACTATGTACACTGCAGAACACCACTTCCACAAACGGAGACTATGTAAACTGCAGAACGCCACTTTCACAAATGTCGACTATGTACATTGCAGAACTCCACTTTCACAAACGACGACTATGTACACTGCAGAACGCCACTTCCACAAACAACGACTATGTACACTGCAGAACGCCACTTCCATAAACGGCGACTATGTTGACTTCTTGACCACCCACCTTTCTCTTAACTGTTACAAATGAAAATGAAAATTAAAATTAATATAGTGTATATTTTAGAATACTTTAACGTATAAATTATTACCTTAAGTAGGACATCATAATATATATAGAAACGTTATATTAAGTAGGATATTAAGTAGGACATCATAATATTATGCTTTATGAGAGCAGTGCACATTGATCAATGTTTTCATATTTGTATAATCTAACCTGATTTTTTGGATGAAGTTTATAATGCACTGATGTACAAAAAAGTATCTGCCTTTGCCTTACCCGAACTGTGTTTAAATTGGGTTGCCAAGTGGAAAGTTGAATGTGGACACTATCACAAAAAAGACTTCTATTTGAATTACATTTATACTTAATTTATAATGGACTGTAAAATAATCAGTATTGAGGGAGCAGAAACAGTCATATTTTGACACATGTCACAACCTCAATTTTTTGGAAAAAAATTGAAAAAGAAATTTACCCAAAGAAGAAAATTGACCAAAGCTTCACTAATTACCACATGACACCTGGACCTACCAGAGCTTGCCACGTACCAGCTTGCAAAAATTAGGGTCTTTGCCTATTTTATAATGCAGGATTGTATAAAGTTCATAAAGCTATTGCAACACTTCAAGATCTATGTGCAGGTTTCCTTTTGTATATAACACAACTGTGAAGTTCTGTGAGCTATAGAAAAATTTGTGCATTGGCAAGTCCCTTTTGTATGGCACAGGTGTATGACACAGCTTTATTCTAATGTGTTGCATGAACTCAACCAAGTGCCCGAATGGTGTTTAAATTGGGCTGTCAAATCAAAAGTGGGTTGTATTATGTATTATGTATTAAAGACAGAAGATAGATATGGTTTAATATGGCTTAGACTTGAGGTGAACAATGCACATTGAACAATGTTTGCTGCAATAGTGTATAAAGTTGAAGAACCTATCCCAGAAGTCTAACAACTATTTCCAGATTTCCTTTTGTATATAGTTTAGCTTTTGTAGGCAACATGATGTATTTCTGAATTGAAGCAATTGCCAAATCTGCAATACAATGTAGTTCTGTGGACTATAAGAGCAGCTATTCAATGGCCTTCCCCCAACGGTGTTAAAATTGGGCTGACACATGTAAAGTCCAATCCTAAAAGGCATCATAAGAAGTTTATTCTGAACCTGCATTCTAAACCTCTACTGTACAGCTACGAGGTAAATTAATAAATATAAAAAAAATAAATCAATTAATGAAAATGGTGCATCATTTTTTTGGAATGCCACTATTTAAATGAACTTTTGTCATTATGTTGTGTCACTGAAACTGTTTGGTCCATTTGCTGGAATACACAAAAATTGTTTGGTCCATTTGTTGGAATATACTAATGACGTTAACTCATTTCTTAAATGACGTTAATTTATCAAAGGAGACATGGAATGTGGTTGTCAGAGTGTTACGACTATGGTGTGTGCAAGATTTCACCAAACAGAAAATTCCATTTTCACTAGAGATGGTTCTACAGGATGAAGAAGTAAGTTTTTCAAAAAACTCTCGGTTCTAACAAACATATATTTTTCATTTGTTGTGTTTAAAGATTGTTTTGTTTTTGAACTTTGTAGGGAGTCCGTATACATGCATCTGTGAGGAGGACTCTTATATACAAATTTCAGAATCAAATATGTGAAGATCGTGTATATTCCATACAATCTTTTACTGTTGCCTCCAACTTAGGATCTTACAGAACAACAAAACATGAGTATAAGATCAACTTTCAGTATGGGACGAAGGTATCTTTAATGGCTAATGAAGTGGTACCACAAAGTACACCACAATACACACCTCTCTCTGTGATTTTTGCTCCTGGCTTTGACACAGACTATTTAGTGGGTTAGTGAAATTATATGTTGTTTTTAGGGTTTAGTGTTTCAATACAACATTACCGTTTTTAACTTCAGTAATTTTTTTATGTAGATATAATTGGAGTTCTGACTGGAGTGGGAAGAGAACGCGAATTGCGAAAGGAAGGAAGAACTAACAAACTGAATGTCATCTCCATAGATTGTGATGGGTATGTTGTAACTTCAGTCCACCATTGATTCCTTTTTTTAAACTAACGTTTTAACAGAGATGTTTTTTTAGAGTAGTTTTCGGATTCAATGCACGCTCTTCGGCAATTATGTAGATCAGTTAAATGCCTACCTCGCTGCTGGGGAAGTAGAGAATGTAGTTATAGCTATCCAATTTGCGAAAGTAAAGTTGTTCAGAGGTATCATTTTGGATCAATCAAAGTATCTTATTTCTATTTTCAATAATTAAGTTCCAAGTATATTTTTCTTACATGTTAATTTATATTATTATATAGACAATATCTATATTCAGAACTGCATTGATTGCACAAAAGTGGAATATAATGTACTGACTGAAGAAGCCTTACTGTTGAAAAAGAGGTACTTTACAAATATCATTATTTGTTGTGTTCAAAAGATGGTTTGCATGTATTCTAATGTAGTTTTAATGTAAAGGATGTTAGAAAGTATGAATTCTCCATCCCAGGGGCTAAGCCAGCTATGTGAATCTTCAAAGCAAACTCCTGAAGATGAATTCCTTCACACCTCCACCAGGACCACCATAGCAGGGCTGAAGGATTGTAGAGAAGTAAATGTCATTACATATTTTGTAATTCGTGATTTGTCTTTGGTTTTCACTTATTTAGACATGATATTTACAATTTATATTTACACAGGTGAACACCTTCATAGTTCTTTGCACTACAAAACATGTTGTGGACAATGATGATTGGTGGTACACTGCCTGCATCTGTAATAAGGCAGTTTATCCTGACTCGAAAATGTTTTTTGTGAGAAATGTAACAAGCATATTATGAAAGTCACGTTTAGGTACACATTTTGCAATGTTTCTTATTTATTTATTACTCAATATTGACTGCAGTTCAATACTGATATTGTTTTTTATGGCAGATATAAAGTGCAACTACGTGTCATTGATGAGACTGATTCTACCACTTTCATTCTCTTTGACAGAGAAGCAAACTCACTGTTGAATAAATTATGTGCTGAAATTTTGGAAACTCATGATAAGGTTATCGTTGCACACCTTTAGATGTGAATTATATTATATATTATATATATAAAGATCTTGGTTAATTTGAATTTCATTTTGATTTTAGAATGGAAATCTTCCAAAATAATTTGCAGACATACTGGAGAAAAAGGTTTTATTCAAGGTTGATTCAAAAACTGATACAGGTTTTAGGTTTGAGCAAACCTTTAGAGTTAAAAAAATTTGTATGGATGAAGACATCATAGAACGTTTCATTAGTGGCGATAATAGTTCATTGGTAAGTTATGCTTTCCAGTACCATGTGTGTAATATAAAATATTTCTTCAATACTGATTTCTTTAAATGCATTTTTTTGAGAAGGAATTGTATGATCAAGATGGCAAAAAGGGCAAAGGCAAACTAGCTTTGACTGATGCTTCCTGTGAGAACATCACAGAGGTATTGTTTAATTCTGATAGAGAGTAACATTAGTTGAAAACATTTATTCTTAATGTGTGTGTATTGAAATAGGATTTGTTGAACAAGTTTGGCAGTGAATGCAACGAGTCTCAATCCCAAACTGTGGATTTGAGCAATGACAATGCTACAGTGACTCCACTTAAGAGACAGTCTCCACCATTGATTGAAGTTGCATAGGAAAATCTTTCGCTTAAAACATTTAAAAGAAATATTAAAATTGAAAAGTGAAATGTAGTTTAAGGATTATGCTCAAATTTGATGTTTGGAGGATATTATGGAACATTCCTGAATCAACGAACATTCTTCAATTATGTAATATTGCTATACATTTGAAATATTTTGCAGAATTATGTTTTTCATTTAATATTATTGGACTTATTTATTGGTGTTATTTATGGATAAATACTATTATATATGACATGTTATGTCTTGCATTGTATAGTTGTGTATTGCTATTGTTATTTTGTACATTTGCATATTTTGATATTCAATGGCTGAAAATTGTGAGAGGATGCAGAAACTTCTGTCACAGGAAAGTTGTAGATTGTGAGAAACGTAGCAAGCACATTTGAAAGTAACGCTTAGGTACACATTGCAATCTTTCTTATTTTTTTGTTCCTCAATATTGAGTGCAGTTCAATCCTGATATTGTATTTGTATGGTAAATATAAAGTGACACAAGGTTGATTCAAAAACTGCTCCAGGTTTCAGGTTTGAGCAAACCTTTAGAGTTAAAAAAATTTGTGTGGATGAAGACATCATAGAACGTTTCATTAGTGGCTATAACAGTTCATTGGTAAGTTATGCTTTCCTGTACCATGTTTGTAATATAATTCGTTCACTACTAATTTGTTTAAATGCTCATTTTTTTGGAGAAGGAATTGTATGATCAAGATGGAAAAAAATTATATAGAGGTTCTGTCACAAGAAAGTTGTAGAGGTGAACCAAAATGCTGGAAGACAAAGGCTTTGGACTGAAAAGTGTTGAAATTTAAAAATTTGGCACAGTGCCTCGTGTATTTGATGTATAATGTGAATGCATTAGACATTCTCATTTTCAACATGTATAATGCATTAGACATTTCATTATTAATGTGAAGGAATCAATACAGTGTCTTACAGCAGTCCACATTTTGATACTGTTCTTTGCATTTTATACTCAATTTTTTTACTGTTTTCTTTATGGTATTTTTTCTTCTAATGATTTGTAATATGCACCCTCATGAATAAATAATTTGATAAGAAATTAAATATCCATTCACCTTTATCCAGTATCTAAATAAAATAAACAAAATCTAATTAAAGAGCATGGTGCATATATGAATATATATGTGCACATTATTATTATAACATTTATCTTCCCATGATTTGTAACATGCACCCTTATGAATAAATAAACTTTTTAGTAGTTAAATATCCATTCACCTTTATACAGTATCTAAATAAAATAAACCAAATATAATTAAAGAGCATGGTGCATATGTGAACATATATGTGCACATTATTATAACACTTCTCTTCCAATGATTTTACTGGTTATAAATTGTAATTGAAAGAATTATAAATTGTAATTGTAAGAATTATTAATAGGTTATAAAATAAAATTTCAAGCAAAACATTGGATTATATATAGATATTGGACGTTTCATGACAGTATCATAAATACACTGTTGAAGTATCAAAATTTTTTTATGGATCTTCAATATGTAGCTTGAGTAGTTACCAATGTCAATAGAAAATGTAGCTTCTTTTATTTGTGGTTTTTCTAATGTGTTTTCCTTCCACTTCATAGTTTCAAGTTTTTATTTCCTTCCACGCCACCTGACAAGGCGAGTATCGGATGCAACAAAATACACCATCTCTGTGATATCGCTTGTCGCAGGTGCCACCTTCCTCTTTGCCACGCCATGCATGTCCTAACTGAGAAGAACTCGCCATTGACGAATGTACACTCTGGGAATCCCGTCGTCAAGGAGCAAGCTGTTTACTCCAACTCATTTAACCTTTGCGCCTCATGCTGACGTAACAATCATCTTTACTGAACTCACACGCTTGAACTTCCTCGCCTGAACCCCCAACAGCTTCAACTGAGTTTACTGGGAAATCCGACGATGTGCTTCTTGCGGCGATGCCAGACCACCTGATCTTCCGTTATCTAACACGGCGATGACATCAACCTGACGTCAACCGATTATGTATACTGCATAACGCCACTTCCACAAATGACGACTATGTACACTGTAGAACGCCACTTCCACAAACGACGACTATGTACACTGCAGAACGCCACTTCCACAAACAGCGACTATGTACACTGCAGAACGCCACTTCCACAAACGGCGACTATGTACACTGCAGAACGCCACTTCCACATTAAATGTGCTTTTTAAATCTTATTCAATAATATTTCTAAGCTCAATAGCAGAATAAGCATATCCAGAAGATTCATTCTGCTCAATCTTCCATTAATTATGAAAAAAAGATTATCTCAAATCTGAATAATTTTGAATGGAGCATCCTGCACGAAAACAGTAGTTTAGTTGTGCTTATATCAGAACATATAAAATTTTATTGTCCATAAAATAATTGTTCAAGCACAGTATTCAATCTGAGACATATTATGGGATGCTCAATATGTACCTTGGGAACCTACCAATGTCAATAAGTTTTCATAAAATGTGCTTTCTGAATCTTTGTCAGTAATATTTGTAAGTATAACATCCAATTTTAGAATGTGTAGTAACCTTTATTAATCCAATTTTGGAATGTGCAGGCACCTTTATTAATACAACTTGGTTCTATTGTGTGTAAGTTTGTCGTCTAGCCTAATTTGCTTTTACTTTAGCAGAATAAGCATATTATGTACAAATACCTTAACCCAAACTGCAGAATGTCAAAGTGCAACCCAAAATGAAAAATTTGGATATTCCCGCTCTAAACTTTCAATGGTGAGTAAGTATTTGACCAATTGTTTTGTGACTTGAATTGAGGAATTAATTGAACTTCACTAATAACTCTATATTCATATGGATCCATATGAGTCCAAGTATGCAAGAAATCGAAGGAAGATCATCCTTCATATCAAGTTCAACAGAAAAACTAGCAAAGTCACAGTTAGAAACTCATGTGCTTTTTATTTTTTTGTAATATTGAATTTAAGTTTATCATTTATGACTATATTTCTTCAGGCACTTCAAATAAAAATTGCAGTGAACAAAGTTCTCAGACAAGCACAATTTCATTTGGAGAAGCAGATTCTGTTTTAAGAACAGGTATATGAGTTTATGATTGTTGTTTATTATTTACTACTAATGTATTACAATGAAAATGCACTACAGATGTCCATGAAAAATCATACCACAATCCAACAAAGAAAATGAAGTTGGTTTTTAACAAAGAAACCATAAGCCAAAGGAATAAGGTAACAACTACTGCATATGGATTAAACTACACACAAAATGCATTTTTTGACAGAGACAATACAGAAGATTTTTTTCTGTCAAGTAATGCTAAGTCTGCAAGAAACTTATATTCAGGTTAAACCTTATATGCAGGTAATTATTTAGAGTTTAGAATGTAAGTTTTCTGAAGCAAATGCTAATGCATTCAATATCAAAATTTAATGCAGATGTACTTTACAGTTCATCCGAAAATGCAACAAAGGAACATTCCATGGTTGTTACCCCACAATGTACAACCAAAAACAAAAACTTAAGGGGTACAAAGCCTATGTTGTCACAGAATGCAGGATCAGACTTAGAGAATAGACAACTCTCATGTCCTTTAAGTATAGGTAAGTCTTTAAGCCTTAGTTATAAAGGAATATTGTATATCATTAACTAAATTAATGATTGTTTATACTATTCTTTATTTGTAGTTAGTCGTTCTGGAATTCAAAACACACTACACTCAATTGCACAAAGGAAACCATTATCGGAATTGAACTATAGTAAGTGGACGTCTTAAACCATGAAATTCATTAAGTTATTCAATTAATACTAGATTTGTGAGATGTCATATCTTATTTTAAACTTTGATGACAGATACTCCAATGTCGGCTCAAATATCTTCTTTATGCTCTGAACTCCAAAAGTCATCTGACCATGTGCAAAATAAGAAATTATATCAGTTACCTTTGAATAGTAAGTACTCATTATGGAACACATCAAAAAATTGATGAAGAACAACTAGGTTGTAATTGTAATTTATTAATTACTGTTTATATGTATCCATTGTTGATATCAATAATTTGTCTATACAGGGGAAATTGAATTTATTCAGTGTTCTGGAGGTGGACACCATTCTTACTCTGTCTCTCAAAAGAAAGCTATTAGATATCCTTTGAATATAATGAATTCATTTAGCAAAAATTTGCATTATCCTGAATCTTCTCCAAGTTATGAAAATAATGGTAAATTATCTTTAACGTGCTTCCTCAATATTGTGTATAGAACTATTCCCATATCTAACTATGATTATTTTATTTATCTCAGATGATGTATACAACAATTTTAGAAGTGAACTATATTCAAAATCTGAATTACAAGGTTAGCACATTATGTAATTGTTGATATTGTATAACTTCTGTGAGCATATTAGCAATTGTGTGAGAAAGTAAAGCATTTCTAATACATTATTAATTGATTCATAATACATCATATTAGAACTCATGATTCCTGTATAGAAACCAAAATTATATGAGTTCTTTTTAATTTTCAGATGTTCTTCATGTTGGTCAACCTTCGATTGAATGTGTTCACCGTGGAGCTGTTTTAGGGTATGAGGAACGATCTGATAAATCAAAACGTCCACAAGAAGTTCAATTTTCTATATGTTGCCAAAAGGGAAAAGTACAACTACCTTTCCTACAAAGACCTCCAGAAGTGCTACACAAATTATTAAATGGTGAAGATCCTAGAAGCAAGCATTTCTTAGATAACATTAGAACTTACAACAATATGTTCTCCTTTACTTCAATTGGTGGAAAGATTGATTCTTCTATGAATAATGGTAGTGCACCTCCTCAGTTCATACTTAGTGGCCAAAATTATCACCGTATTGGAAGTTTGTTACCAGAGCCAGGTTCAAATCCCAAGTTTGCACAATTGTATATATATGATACAGAGAATGAATTAATTAATAGAATGAGCCATTTTCAGTAAGTATTTCTGTATTTACTCATACTTGAACATTGTATTTGTCGCATTGTTTATGGTTAATTCTGTTGGATATGGTTTCAGGTCAAATAATGATAAATCCATACTTGATAAATCACTGGTTGGTGATTTCATAAAGATGATTGATGAGTACAATGTTCTTGCTAAATCCTTTCGAAGAGTAAGGGATGTCTCTGTTCAGGATAGACCATCAGATTTTACACTTCGATTATTTAGAAATAGATTCAAAGATCCAAGAGTGTACAACACGTCGTCATCAGATGAAATAGCTACTCTAATTGTGGGAAATTTTGCTAACATGGACGTAGACAGAGATATAATTGTTAAGAAGAATTGTGGTAATTTAACAAGGCTTCATGAAACACATACCGCTTTCATTCCACTACAATATCCTTTGATGTTCCCCTATGGAGAAGATGGTTATCAAGAAAATATTCCAATAAGGGACCGGTACCATGGCAGTGAAACTAGAAAAGAATCCGTGTTTCCTTAAGGGAATTTATTGCATTCAGAATTCAAGAAAGAAATTGTGAGTTTGGTAACATAGTACATGCACGTAGGTTGTTTCAACAATTTTTGGTGGATTGTTATACCATGATTGAAGCACAACGTTTGTCTTTCATTAGGGCAAATCAAAAATTAATTCGGTCTGAAATTTTGAATGGCTTACAAGAAGCAATTAACAGAGGAGAGACTGATTCTTCCTGCGTTGGTAGACGTGTGGTTTTGCCTTCATCTTTTGCGGGTGGTATGCGTTACATGTTCAATAATTGGCAAGATGCTATGGTCATCTGTAAAAGATTTAGTTATCCTGATTTGTTCATAACAATAACATGCAATGTCAATTGGCCAGAAATTCGTGATGCTCTTGAGCCAAAAGGATTAAGTCCATCAGATAGACCTGATATTGTTTGTAGAGTCTTCAAAATCAAACTTGATCAAATGATGACAGATTTCAAGAAGAATAACTTTTTTGGTCAAACAAGTGCATGTTATTATTTACAGTAGTATGTTTTCTGCATATTCCCATAATTAATTTTGCATATATTTTTCTTTTGTTTCAGGAATGTACACCATTGAATTTCAAAAAAGAGGTTTACCACATGCTCATATACTATTATGGTTGGATGGATCAAACAAGCTGCAAAATTCAACAGATATTGATAAAGTCATATTTGTTGAATTACCTCACCCAAATTTGTATCCGAAATTGTTCAAAGTTGTCAAAAGCTACATGATACATGGACCATGTGGAGTGGCTAAATTAAATTCACCATGCATGAAACAAGGTAAATGTTCAAAATTCTTTCCCAAAAAGTTTACATGTGTAACTACTATTGATGAAGACGGATATCCAATCTATAAACGTCGGAATAATGGAATTTTTGTGGAAAAAAATGGTATCCAAATGCATAATAGCAATGTTGTTCCATATAGTCCCCATCTTCTTATGAGGTATCAAGCACATGTGAATACAGAATATTGCAACAAGTCAAATTCTATCAAATATCTTTTCAAATATGTCAACAAAGGGCCTGACAGGGCTACAATGAAAATTATCAATGGTAGTACACAATATGTTGATGAAATCAAGAATTATTATGATTGTAGATATTTATCTTCGTGTGAAGCTGTTTGGAGAACTTTTGGCTTAGACATACATCATAGATGGCCACCTGTACAAAAGTTATCATTTCATTTACAAAATCAACAATCCATTCTGTTTAAAGATGATGATAATCTTGATCAGGTATTTCAAAATAATGAATCTATGAAGACAATGTTTCTCGGTTGGTTTGATGCCAACAAAAAATATGCCGATGGAAGGAATTTGACATATGCTGAATTTCCAACCAATTTATCTGGATTGCTACACAAAGACAATGGAAACCAAGGAAGCAAGGTCAGAATATTGGTAGACTCACCTATGTACCACCTGGATCTGGAGAATTTTATTACATGAGGATATTGTTAACTATTCAAAAAGGTTGTGTTGACTATGCTAGCATCAGGACAGTAAATGGGCAAATATTCAATACATATAAAGAAGCTTGCTATGCACTAGGGCTATTGAAAGATGACAAAGAATTCATTGATGCAATAAAAGAAGCAAGTGAATTAGCTTCTGGTCATGAACTCAGGCACTTATTTGTTTCATTATTGTTCATGAATACAATGTCCAAACCGGATGTGGTTTGGAATGCTTCTTGGAAATTACTGTCAGACGAAATTTTATACCACAAAAGAAAGGAGTTACAGTTGCCAGGTACTGATTCTTTAAAATGCAAATTTTAATTACATAGTTTCAACTATAAATTATGAACGTGTTTTGTATATTTGAAAAATGTTAGGTCTTCAGATTGAGGATAAAGAACTACATCATCTTTGCTTATTAGAAATACAAGAGTTATTAATGGCAAATGGTAGGTCATTACAAGAGTTTGTTTGTTTGCCACAACTTGATCCTTCTCATTCATCTTTCTTTCAAAATAGCTTTATTATTGATGAACTTAACTACAACAAAGATGAAATGGTAAAAGAGCATACATCATTGTTGAAATGTCTCACTGCTGAGCAACTAAATGTTTATGAAAACATCATTTCATCAGTTGTCTCTGAAAAGGGTGGTTTCTTCTTTCTATATGGTTATGGTGGAACAGGCAAAACTTTCATTTGGAGAACATTATCTGCTGCAATTAGATCTACAGGAAAGATTGTGTTGAATGTAGCATCGAGCGAAATTGCTTCTTTATTGCTTCCTGGAGGGAAGACAGCACATTCTAGATTTTGTATTCCTATTTTAATAAATGAAGACTCGACTTGCAACATAGCTCAAGGAAGTCATAGGGCCAGGCTTTTAATTGAAACAAAATTGATTATATGGGATGAAGCACCAATGATGAATCGAATGTGCTTTGAAGCCTTTGACAGAACTTTGAGAGATCTTATGAGAACGGTGCATGAAGAAAATAGTAAGAAACCATTTGGTGGGAAGGTTGTGGTCCTAGGAGGTGATTTCAGGCAAATATTGCCAGTTGTAAAAAAAGCATCAAGATATGATGTTGTGAAGTCAACAATCAACTCTTCTCATCTTTGGCTAAGTTGTCAAGTCTTAAAACTTTCTCAGAACATGAGACTAAACCATGCAAAATCTAATGAAAGTGGAGAGAATATCAAAGAATTTGCTAATTGGATCCTGAAAATTGGAGATGGTAAAATTGGTTTTAATGAGAATGGTGAGTGTTCAGTGGAAATCCCACATGATCTATTGATTGAGGCCACTGAAACCCCTTTGTTGTCATTGGTTAATTTTGTTTATCCTAATTTTTTGACTAACATGATGTCTCCTGGGTACTTTGAGGATGGAGCAATACTTTGTCCCACAACTGAATCAGTAGAGCAAGTGAATGATTTTATTTTATCTCTATTAAGTGCTCAAGAAATAACTTATCTTAGCTCAGATACACCTTGCGAATCATATGAAGACCAGGACATTCAAGGGGAATGGTTCACGTCTGAATTCTTAAATGAGATAAAATGTCCAGGGATACCAAATCATCACCTTAAGTTGAAAATTGGCGTGCCTATTATGCTTTTGAGAAATATTGATCAAGCCAATGGTCTTTGTAATGGAACAAGGTTGCAAGTTATTGCTTTGAGTAAAAATGTAATTCGTGCAACAGTTCTAACAGGAACAAATATTGGTGAGAAAATATTGATTTCAAGAATGAATTTGATCCCTTCGGATGCAGGTATGCCCTTTAAATTCCAAAGAAGACAATTCCCAGTAGCTTTATGTTTTGCAATGACAATTAATAAGAGCCAAGGTCAATCATTGGCAAAAGTTGGTATATATCTTCCACGTCCAATTTTCACACATGGACAGTTGTATGTAGCTGTCTCTAGAGTCAGAACGAAAAAAGGATTGAGAATTCTTATTCTCGATGAAGATGGGAATGTAACTGTTGGGAAAAACGGGTAATTTTCCCACTAAAACAAAACCCTAACAGAGCTACCCGACAAATAATATTGAATAAATAAAGCGGAATAATAAAAGAGATAAAGAGAAAAAAACACACCCGAAAATTGTTAACGGAGTTCGGCCTGTTTAGCCTAATCTCCGAGCACAGCAAAACCAACTCACTTTTATTATTATGAGAGAAGATATTACAAATTGGGATATGTAACAGTGAAGGAGAAGAGTTTAATTTATAACCCTCAAACCTCCTTCCCAAACAATGAACCCACCGATGTGGGACTTGGGATTAAGCCAAAATCAACAAATCTCCACCTTGGCTTAATTTCAAGTCCCACCTAAAACAAATCTTCTCAAAACATAACAAAAACAAACTTTACAGTGCTTCAAATTTGCGCCTCCGGGCGCCAACTTCAAATGTGCAAAATATTAACCAAGTCTAAACAATGTTCAAACTTGGCCCTTGTAACCACCTTGCCTTATAGCGAACATCTTCTTTATTAGAAAATTCTTCTTTCTTTGCAAATACCCATTTGCATCCAATTGCCTTCTTACCTTTTGGTAAATGTGCCATCTTCCACGTCTTGTTCTTCTTCAAAGACTGCATCTCCTCTTCCATCGCACCTGCCCAATTACCACTCTCTGAACTCAGAATGGCTTTTGGGTAAGTGGATGGAATGTCATCAACAACTGGAAGTGCATAGGCAACCATATCCATGAAACGAGCAGGCTTATGAATATCTCGTCTCTGTCTTCTAACTGCAATTGGCGCTGATTGTTGTTGAGATTCTTGGGTAGGAACCTCTTCCTCATCTGACTCTTCTTCTGCCATAGGAGAGTCACTTGTGGTATTTCGTGCTGGGATCACCACTGTTGGCTCAAACTCCACCTGCTTCCGGGCATACTCCACCTGTTGCGGAGTACTATCAGCTCCTTCTGTATTTACCTTCTTTAACATGGCAGATTCATCAAAGGTAGCATCCCTGCTGATAATCGTCTTCTTTGCCTCTAGACACCACAAACGGTATCCCTTCACTCCAGGACTAAAGCCCATGAAAAGAGCCTTCTTTGCCCGTGGATCCAACTTTGATTCAATCACATGATAATATGCAATAGAACTAAAAACATGCAAAGAATCATAATCAGTTGTAGGTTTTCCAGACCATACCTCTAACGGGGTTTTGCCATCTATAGCAGATGATGGCAAACGATTGACGAGATGTTGAGCGTATGTCACAGCCTCAGCCCAAAACTCTCTGCCTAACTCAACATTAGACAACATACAACGAACTTTCTCCACAAGTGTCTTGTTCATACGCTCTGACACCCCATTCTGCTGTGGTGTTTTTCTAACAGTGAAGTGCCGAACTATGCCACAATCTTGGCATACCTTCAGGAACGGATCACTCTTGTATTCTCCTCCATTGTCTGTTCGGAGAACCTTAATCTTCCTTCCTGTCTGGTTTTCAACTTCAGCTTTCCACTTAAGGAAAATTTCAAGCACATCATTTTTGTTCTTCATAGTAAACACCCAAACTCTCCTGGCAAAATCATCCACAAAAGTGACAAAATAATGCCTACCTCCGATTGACGGAGTCTTGGCAGGTCCCCACACATCTGAATGCACATAATCCAAAATACCCTTGGTATTGTGAATTGCAGTGCCAAACTTCACTCTTCGTTGTTTTCCCAAAACACAATGCTCACAAAATTCAAGTTTGCAAGCCTTCGTACCTTTCAACAATCCCTGCTTGGTAAGAATTTGCAAGGATTTCTCTCTAGCATGTCCCAACCTCATATGCCACAACTTCGTTGCCTCAGCATCCTTCTTAGAGCTAGAAGTTGTTGCCGCTACTGTCCCCACCACTGTACTACCTTGATAGTAATACAAATTATTCTTCATCACGCCTTTCAACATCACCAGTGCTCCTGAAGTTGCTTTAAGAATTCCATCTCGCATCGTCACGACTAGGCCTTTAGATTCTAAAGCCCCCAATGAGATGAGATTCTTCTTCAACTTTGGCACATACCGTACATCCCGCAAAATTCTAGTGGATCCATCATGATTCCGCAACTTGATTGAACCTATCCCAACTGTCTTACATGGATTATCATTACCCATGTAAACAACCCCGCCATCAAGTTCTTGAAATTCAAAGAACCAATCCCGAATGGGACACATATGATAGGTACAACCTGAAACCAATATTCACTCATCTGGATACGATGATGTTGAAAGCGAGACAATTAAAGAGATATCTGATTCCACATCACTTTTGCATTCTGCAACATTTGCATCTTGTGGAGCCTTCTCTTTCTTCTGCAGTTTTGGACAGTCTTTCTTCCAGTGTCCTTTCTCATAACAGAAAGCACACTCATCTTTAGCAACGGCTCGACCTTTAGACTTAGACATCCCTCTTCTCTCCTTTGTTTGGCTTTGTTGACGACCTCTTGCCACCAATGCTTCTTCTGATGTCGTTGATTTGGTTTTCATCTTATCCTGCTTTCTTAATTCATGACTATATAAAGCAGAACAAACAGCATCTAATGACACATTCTCCTTCCCGTGAAGGAGCGTAGTCTCCAAATGTTCAAATTCATCAGGAAGAGATGATAACAACATCAAAGCCAAATCCTCATCCTCAAACTTCACATCTAAATTCAACAGGTCTGCTACTAATTGATTAAACATAGTGATGTGTGCATTCATAGTAGTACCTTGTTGGTAGTCAAATCGGAACAACCTTTTCTTCATCAGGAGCTTGTTCTGACCACTCTTCTTCATAAACTTGTCCTCCAATGCCTTCCACAGTTTGTGTGCAGAAGTCTCATTTTTTACAGCGTACTTCTGCTCTCTGGATAGGCAGGATCGAATAGTTCCGCATGCTAACCGGTTGATGATACTCCAGTCTTTCTCCTCTACCTCTTTTGGTTTCTCTCCTTCAATAGCAATATCAAGACCCTGCTGAAAAAGAGAGTCCAAGACCTCTCCTTGCCACATGCCAAAATGTCCAGTGCCATCAAATATTTCCACCGCCAATTTCAAAGTGGACACCGGGAACCTCGACCATGATGACGAGGAGCCCGACACTCTGGATACATCCTTCGCTTCTTCTTCTTGATTTGCCATTACAAACTCAAAATATATATTCAATATCACAAATAATTTCAAACAACCCAAGGCGAACCTTCGGCTCTTGATACCACTTGTTGGGAAAAACGGGTAATTTCCCACTAAAACAAAACCCTAACAGAGCTACCCGACAAATAATATTGAATAAATAAAGCGGAATAATAAAAGAGATAAAGAGAAAAAAACACACCCGAAAATTGTTAACGGAGTTCGGCCTGTTTAGCCTAATCTCCGAGCACAGCAAAACCAACTCACTTTTATTATTATGAGAGAAGATATTACAAATTGGGATATGTAACAGTGAAGGAGAAGAGTTTAATTTATAACCCTCAAACCTCCTTCCCAAACAATGAACCCACCGATGTGGGACTTGGGATTAAGCCAAAATCAACAGTAACAAACAAGACAAAAAATGTTGTTTATACATAAGTTTTTGACAATATTTGAAAAGCAATGTTGTTATATGTTACACCTTGAATTGTAATTTGTTAAATCATATTGTCTCATTCAATTTATATTACAAAATGACAACATGGATATGTCCCACAATTTCATACTGTTATATATGACATCTCAGGTCTTGTATTGTATAGTTGTGTATTACTATTGCTATTTTGTACATTAGCATATTTTGATATTCGATGGTTGAAGATTGTGAGAGGATGCAAAAACTTCTGTCATAGGAAAGTTGTAGATTGTGAGAAATGTAACAAGGACATTGGTAATAACAGTTCATTTGTAAGTTATGTTTTCCTCTACCATGTCTGTAATATGAAATATTTCTTCACGCTCATTTTTTGGACAAGGAATTGTATGATCAAGATGGAAAAAAATTATATAGAGGTTCTGCCACATGAAAGTTGTAGAGGTGAACTAGAATGTTGGAAGACTAAGGTTTTGGACTGAAGAGTGTTGAAATTTAATAATTTGACACAGTGCCTCATGTATTTGATGTATAATGTGAATGCATTAGATTTCAACATGTATAATGCATTAGACATTTCATTATTAATGTGAAGGAATCAATACAGTGCCTTACACCAGTCCACATTTTGATACTGTTCTTTTCATTTTATACTTTTCTTTTACTGTTTTCTTTATGGTATTTTTACTTCTAATGATTTGTAATATGCACCCTCATGAATAAATAACTTTTTTAGTAGTTAAATATCCATTCACCTTTATGCACTATCTAAATAAAATAAACAAAATCTAATTAAAGAGTATGGTGCATATGTGAACATATATGTGCACATTATTATTATAACATTTTTCTTCCAATGATATAGTAATAATAGTAAAAAAGTATAAAAAATTATTAATATAGTAATAATACTTTATAAATAATTATACATGTATTTGTTAATATATATATATATATGTTTTTTTATATATTTATATTTATGTATATATAAATATTTATTCAATAATTCAATAATTATCTACATATAAATCTTTATATATATTAATATATTATATATTATAAATTAATTAATAATAATCAATATATTATATATGAGTTTATTTTATATATAACTTATACTTATATATATTATTATATTAAAATTTAAAAATGCCAAATATATGAAATATAATTATAATATTAATTAATTTTTAAATGCTTTGAGGGAGCTCAACGTCTCACATTTTACATTTTACATATTAATATGTTATTTATTATATATCCATAATCCTATTTCATTATTTGTGCTGTAAGTCTTTTCATATTCTTCTGTTCATTTCTTCCTTTCATTTACTAGGAAGACATTGATGGCAACTACTGACAATTATAATATTAATTAATATTTTAATATATTAATATTTACAAATCTAAAAATATGAAATGAAATGAAATATTATATTATATTAATATTAATTAATTTCGAAATGTTTAGAATGAAACGTCAGAATGGATGGTGGCAAATTGGAAAACCCAAAAGTCTCACATATTGGATATTAATATGTTATTTATAGGTGTGGTTTCTGAGATTATTGTATACACATAATCCTCTTTCATTGTTTGTGCTATAAGTCCTTTCATATTTCATATTCTTCTCTTGATTTCTTCCTTTCATTTACGATGAAGATGATAACAGCAACTGCTAAGGAGATTGTCGGACTGGATACCAAAGGCATGTTCTGGACAATGAGTGTTAAGGGTGATGTATGTGTTTTCTTGGTTATGTTATTATATTTGATTTTCCAAACTTCAATGATTTGCTTACAGTTTTTATTTTGATTTTTAAATAACAGTATGGTATTGTGGATCGCGCTTTTGCTATTGAATTTCAAAATGAACTTGATGACCACTGGCTGCTGGCAGATAATAACGGGAACACCCATGTTGTGATGTACAACATGGATTTGCTGAATCCTGAAATAACCTATGCATGGGGGAACTTACGTCATTTTTATGATCTTAAAGGAGAACATCGCGTATATTTCTGATACGTTGGTGATAACTGCTTTCATATTAATGTTTAGATGAATGTTTTTTATTTTTATTTTTATTTTTATTTTTAATTTATTATGTTTATATTTATTACACTCTTTATTTATGGTTTTCTTTGTGGTATTTGTTCTGACCATAAAATGTCATATACATAAAATAACTGTTTTATGATTTCACTTTTATTTATTTTTCAGATTTCACTTACAACATTATTTTTTTATTTTACTTTTATAATATAGTTTAAATCTTAAGTTATTTTTTATATCAATAGAAATATCAAAAGCCATCAATTTTTTATAAGAAAATAAAAAAAGAAATCATTTTTATGTTGCAACAAACACAGAAACAACAATATGAAAAATAATAGAAGAAACAAACCGATAAAGAGATGAAAAGAATCGACATAAATGATAAAAGTAAGAAACTTTAATAAAAAAAACCCCAAAAAATACCATAAAAAAGTCAAAAATATAGTATAAAATATTATTAATATAATAATAATAATACTTCATCAATAATTGTACCTAATAATTATATCTGTATTTCTTTCCCGTGCGATGCACGGGTTAGTAACACTAGTAATCTAAAATAACGAAGAAAACATGTCACTCTGTAGAACGTCAAATTGAACTTCTTGGTTTAATTCATACTAATCTTGCAGATTTCAAACAAACCATGTCTAGAGGTGGTAAAAATTATTTTGTAACATTTATAGATGATTTTTCTAGATACATCAGAGTGTATTTAATTAAACAAAAGGATGAAGCTTTTGACATGTTTTTAACTTATAAGGCGGAAGTAGAAAATCAATTAAATAAGAAAATTAAAAGAATCATAGCAGATAGAGGTGGTGAATATGTTTTATTTAATGATTACTGTGTTAAAGAATGTATTATTCATGAAGTAACCCCACCGTGTTCACCTGAATCTAATGCAGTAGTTGAAAGGAAAAATAAAACTCTTAAAGAAAACTGGTAATCTCTGTTTACCGCGTGTTTTGCAAAATAGGATACCACATAAGAAAACTGGTAAAACAACACCCTATGAGTTGTGGAAAGGTTATCAACCTAATCTGAAATACCTAAGAGTGTGTGGGTGTTTAACTAAAATGATGTTACCTAATCCTAAGAAAAGAAAAATAGGCTCTAAAACATCTGATTGCATGCTCTTAGGATATGCGAAACATAGTGTTGCCTATAGGTTTTTAGTTCTTAATAGTGATATAATTGAATGTAACACTATAGTAGAGATGAAAAATGTTGAGTTCTTCGAACATTTCTTTCCTCTAAAGAGTAGTGGTACATCTTAACAATTTATCGATGGTGCTAATGATGCCATGAGTGAGGGTGTTAGGAGAAGTAAAAGACAGAGAAAGAAAACCTCATTTGGAGATGACTTTTACACTTATCTAATTGAAAATGATCCAATAAGTTTTTTAGAAGATACTAGTGCTCCTGATGCTAAACATTGGGATAAGGCCATTAAAACTAAGCTTGATTCAATTAATAAAAATAATACGTAGACCTTAGTAGATCTGTTAAAGGAGCAAAACTCATTGGTTGTAAGTGGATCTTTAAGAAGAAATACCATCATGATTGATCCATAGAGAAATATAATTAGTTGTTAAAAGTTTCACTAAAAAACATAACATAGATTATTTTGATACTTTTGCCCTTGTTACTAGGATTTCCTCTATTTGTGTGTTGCTAGCCCTAACACCTATCCATAAGTTAGTAATTCACCAAATGGATGTTTGATGAAGATCAAGTAGAAGAAAATAATGAGGTTCAAGTTCAAGATTCTCAAAGACAAATTAGCTCATCATCCTTTATACCTCAAAGGATTACAAGGAGCAAAGCTAAGGATTTGGGTAATATGCTTCAAATGTTTTCCCTTTTTATGATTACTTTTGTATAAAATTGTAAAACATTTAGGAGTAGTGTTTAGGAAGGTGCTAAAGAGGGAAACCTAAAAGACACCTCCATTGTATAGCACCTTAGACGCTAGTTTTGGTAGGAAGGGACTAGAAGAAAGCCTTTTCACATTCCTTCTCTCTTTAGGCGCTAGAGTATCTTAGAAGGCAATAAAAGGTCACCTTTCAAGCTTCCTTCTCTTGTACTTTGTGACTGGTTTTCCCCATTATAAAAGGGAGGCTTAGGTCTTTGAAATAATAAGATTGATTTTTTAAGAGTAAAGAACCTCTACCAAATTGGTGAGTGAGTGAGAGACACTTATGTCTTCTTCTATTATAGTCTTATCTTAAGGGAATTCTTGGACTCTCAAGTGGCAGCAACACTCTAAATTAAAGAAGAACAAAGGAGAATCTATTTCTCAAACTCAGTATGCCCAGATAACTGGGAGTTTATTGCATTTAATGGGCTTTTCTATATCAGATATTGCTTATGTAGTAGGTAGACTGAGTAGGTACACTCAATGTCCTAGTCAGGATCATTGGGATCACTTGCGAGACTCATGAAATACTTGAGAGGTACAATGGATTATGCCATTGAATATAGTGGATTTCCCACTGTGCTAGAAGGGTGCAATGATGCTAACTGGATCTCTGATTCAAATGAGACAAAATCCACTAGTGGTTATGTATTTACACTTGGGGGTGGTGCAGTTACATGGAGATCATCCATGCAAACTATTATTGCAAGATCAACAATGGTATATGAGTTTGTGCTCTTAAAATGGCTGGTAGTGAAGCTGAGTGGTTGAAAAAATTCTTAGCAAACATTTTGTTAGGAATGAAACCAACCCCATTTGTATCAATGCATTGTGATTGCCAATCCGCAATAGCTATAGCTAAAAATAAAATTTTTGAATGGAAAGAACAGACATATACAATTGAAACATAATTTAGTGAAACAACTTTTAAAAAGTGGAACGATTTCTATTGACTATGTCAAGTCATAATGGAATTTGGCAGATCCTTTGACTAAACCTCTTAGGAGAAAACTGATTTTAGAAACATCGAGGGAAATGAGACTTAAGTCACTTGCAAACAAACAAGTGATGGAAACCCAACCTTTGTGATTGGAGATCCCATGAATAAGGTTCATATAGGTAAAACACAAGTCATTTGTTAGTTATGCTAGCACTACTATTGATTTAAAATCAATTTTGTCCATTCCTATGGTGTGTGTGAAAGTGCTAGATACTGCATTATTGAGAGGATAAACTTTGTGGTTAAAATTCTGAAGTAAATTTTTTTTAACGATTTACAGAGTTTTAATGATTTTCATATCCCTTATGGGTGGTGTATGATTTGCAGCATACACTTGATGAAATCACCTATATGAGTGTCAAGTGGAGTCGCTTGCATGAGATCTTGGCAAGATCTCTATAGCACTCATGAATACTGGACACGCGCATGGCCTAGTAAGCGCAACACAACGATAACAACAAGTAATGTGCAGAGTGTATTGTGATTGACAAACCTCTAACACATACTAAGTATCTTGGTTCAAATAGCTTGCTACACCAACTACACTATGTGTTAAGTTCATTAATCTAAGACTGGTTCATATAGCTTGCTATTCCAGATCTGATGCATTACATCTTAGAAGAACCCAAAATCTTCTTTTTCTTTCTTTATCTCTATGTTTTATCTTTTGCTATATGTGGGGGATTGTTGTAAAACTACATTTGGAATATCGCAAAAGATAGAGAATACCATTTTGCTTCACGAACACTTAGGGTTCAGTTCTATTGTTGTGCGTTTTGCGGCAACCATCGTGCAAGCATCTTGATTATCTTGAAACTCTTCTCGTGTGTGGGATCGTCTTCTAGACTCACGATCTGTGCAAGGGCAAAGCGGATGACTCAGACCTTCGAAGACTCCGTTCGTCTCGGGAGGTTGTGCAATTGGAACTTGGAATAATGCCGCTAATGGCTGGAACGTGGGTTGTGACAGTTTTGGGATTGTTACATTTTTCCCTCTATACAAGGGTTTCCCTCTTCCAAAATACACAACTCTCACTCATAGTTTTCCATCTTCTTCAAACCACCACTGTGCACCTTTTCTTCCTCTCACCTTTTCACATTTTTCTCTTTCTCTCTCTTCATTTACTATTTTATTTTATTATAATATTTTTCTGGGTTTATTGGGTTTTAAGAGTAACTTGCTAGTTCTGATCCTCAGAAAATTTCAGAAAGTTCTTGTTGTATCCTGAAAGACTTGCGCAATACATCACGGATAAAATCCTTATAAACAGTGATCGCTCATGTCTCGAGAAATCAATTTTTTTTTGTGTGTGTTTAAAGCCTCAATTACTACATATTGTCACATGATATTAATCTCAATTATTATTTAACTTAATGAACGTTTGAAATCCAAAATTTATGTTTATATATTTTTTTCATATTCTCACATAGTGACGAGCCTTCCCAAATTCTGGATAGTTTAGGAACACATAATTAGTAATATAATTGTTAAGCTAGAATTATATTATTTTGCTTGCTTTTATGTCGTATTTCATACAAATCAAAGATGATAAAGAAGGTAAATGAATAAACAAAGATATAATTGAAAAATATATACATATGTGAATTAAATTTTAAAAAGAAACTTCAATGCTTGTTTGATGGTTACATATTATTATTACTTGCATAAAATGAATCAAAGTGTGTGATTAGGGTTAGGGAGAAGCTGGAATTGTGGAGTAAGAAAGAAGTTGATTGGAGAAGCATGTGAATGTGGGTGTGACGTCACTAATCATGAAAAGGAGCTTCTACTTCAATTTGTGCTTACTCTCTTTGGACTATATGCCAATCATATCATGCAATCATACAACCATAAAACCCCCAAATTATTTTACTTTCTTGCCACTGCTTTTAATTGGTTATGTATATTAAATTACTTTAAAGAATATAAATTATTAATTGCCATGCACTAATTTTGTTTCTTTAATTTATGTATTTTGCTTCTGCTTTATTCAAATCCTTCATTCACCCTCAAAAATAATTTTACATTATTCGTTAAATTCAAATAAATTCATTCATACATTAAAGACGTCATAGATATCAACATTAGAGGTAAGAGTATATTCATAAACACACTCTGCAACAAATTTATTTCAATGTTGTAATAAACAGTTAATTACTCTACTATTTTTATTATAATATTTGTTGGGTTACTTTTAATATTTCACGTGATTTAAATTAAAAAAAATAATTAACATTGTAAATTCAGGTAACTAGTGTTTCATTTGCATAATGCTAAATGAAAATTACACAAAATTGTAAAAAACGGGGGAATAAAATAGTTGTTTAATTTAAGAGATAGAAAATTAAATTTACTTAATACTCATTAGATCAACTCTTTGTATTATATAAATTAAAAAAAAATCTATAAAACTTTTTAAAAGGGAAATAAAAGAATGAATTTTGTTATGATATTTTAATTATTTAAAAGAAATTAAAACTATAATTACATAAACAAAATAAATTATTTATACAAGAAAGCTTACTTAATTTTGTCTTTTCAAGTCTTTTATATTCACTAATTAGTTTATCAGATAGTTTTACTTTTTAAACCAATTTACTAAATTATCAAGTCTAAACTTATGAAATAATAATTAATTTATTAAATAAAAATGAATCTATTAATGATGAGGTAATTGATAATGAAAATTTGCCCAAAGAAGTCCATCATACCTACTTGGGAGAAAGTGGTTTTGTTTTTCCGTGAAAGTCGAAACCCAAAAGCTTGCTTATAAGGTTTAAAAATGTTATTGAGTTTATTTTTAAGTCAAACTCACATACAACTTTTGGTAAAGCCAATTTTAATTAACTTATACTTTGTAAAGCTTTTGATTAAAAACTTTGTTTTTTCTTCATATAGTTTTAGCAAACTCAATCATTTCACCAAAGCTGTGAGAAAAGTATAATTGTTACTCCAATTCATCCAAATCAAATATTTGCAACAGCGAGTTAAGATTTTGAAGTAATTCATAAGTTTTGTTCCTGCCAAATTCTATCTAACAACATCTTCATACTTTTTTTTTCTTTAATTATAACAATATTCTTCTAATTAGAGTGACCATAGTGAAAAGTCTAATAACCTTTTCCCATCTTTAATTAGTGGTGGTGATAGTTATTTATAATAACTCATATAATATATATTGCTGATTGAGATAAGTTTTGTGATCATAAAATTAAAAAAAAATACTACAAAGATGTAAAAATAGAGTATAAAATTTTAAAAAAAAATTATATTTGCATTGGAAAACCTCGAATACAATGAACTCGTTAACTGTTTTACACACACTCAATTTGTTGAGTATGAAGACAACCCAATTAGGTTGAGTTGACTAGACACCATGTTTTAGTGGATGAGTTTAATTATTGTGTTCCCTTTATAATTTCTATTTAAAGAGAGCATTGTACTTGTAATTTAGTACGCAACAGAAAAAAAAAAAAAAAACCTAATAGTTGTCCATGTAGATGTAGGATGCCGTTGACAATCGAATCACGTTAAATCCTATGTTGTTTAATTTTTTTGCAGTTAATTCGTGAACATGTGAGTTGTTTCCATATATATTTTTTTCCATAACAAGTAATGAAGTTGTTCTTTCAAATGTAGAATAATGAAAGTGTTGTGACAAAAAAATGAAAAGATATGGAGATATAGGATGTCACGAGATTATTTAAAAAAATAGATTATACTTCATCTAGTATTATTTAAAAAATTAAAAATATTAAAACCAATTTTCCAGTTTTAATATGGAGTGGGTATAAATGTAAGAAGTGGAGGAAGAATTTGCCCTTTTTCCCACCACATTTAAAAGGATTTTATGTTGATTAATGTTGCATGAATGAAAATTGAGGAAAGATGATGCAGTTGAATGTATTTATAGCGATGATGTATGCATCTTGTTCATTTCCAATTGAATTGATTCACAAGTATTTTTGCGTTGCACTCCAACCAACCAACCCTCTCTATCCTTCAACACCTTCTTTTCGAACACCACATTTTCGTATAAATGCAACACAACTAGGGTCATCACTGTAAACTCACTCATCTCTGCACCTTTATTTCTTTATATTCTTTTTCGGATCACTCATGTGTGCTTTAACTACTTTCCTTTTCTTCTTTTTTCTTTACTTCCAAATCTATCTGTATTTCAATTTCCTCAAAAAAAAAAATCACTTGTTTTTCAAAATATCTACCCAACTGAACACAAGAGCATTAAATTTGAGTGCAGCCCTTTTCAAGGCTTTTCTTTATTTGAGTTTATGTCAAACCCAAATTGAAACAGGACTTTGAGTTTTTCTTTCACCAAAATAAAAAATAAAAAAATGAACAGAAGAACTCAATGGAGCTAACTTATCATTCTGTCATCTCTACGTAAGCTTAACTAATAATGGAACCCCTCACTCCAGATTACACGATAAGACAAAGACTTTATCTAAAATATTAATTTATCTTTATATATATATATAAAAAAAAAACAAGAGTTTATTTTTAATCTGTTACCAGTAGAAGTATGCTTTCATTCATTAAATAATGTTGGAACATGAAATAAATTATAGAGTAAAGTTAAGCGCCGTCAAACATGTGCATGAGTTGGTAAATAGTTGTTCTAACCAAACATGTAAGTTTTTTTTTTGAATTATGAAGCCATAATTGCATGGAGTGCTTAGAAAAGAACTATGATTTTGAATTATAGGTTTGTTTTTTAGGTAAAATTAAGGAATTTAGAGAAAAAAGTAAATTAATATTAAATTGTATGATTGAATAAGGGTTAGGAGGAGGGAAGAAGGAGTGAATAATTTGACATGGAAGAGGTTGGTGTTTGTTGATGTTGATGTTGTTGTTGGTGTTTTTGTTTTTGGAAGGGCCACAAAAACAAACACACATTCACACTCACCCTGCTTTCTGCTTTTGTTGTGGTGCTCCACTGCACCTCAACCACTCTCTGCAACGCAACACATACTACTTATCTCTTTCTCTTCCTCCTTCTGTGCTCTTTCTGGAGCAGAGTATGATCTGAGTCCAAATGCTGTAATGGAGGACTCTCGTCAACATTGTTTCCCATGTTTCGATTCTGGTTTCCCTCAACATCTCATATTTAGGGCTTTCTTTCTGTTCACCTTTAATTTCGTTTTCGTTTTCATTTTCTTCAATTCAATCTTGTTCCCCTTTTGGAACTCAGCTGATTTTTGAGGAATGGATGAAATGCAAAAGCCCAGAGCAAGATTCCCCACCCTTCTCTTTGCCTTTTCCCTATAACGGTTCAATTCAGCACAACAAAGACCAAACCTTCAAAGTCGCTTTAGAATATTGTTCTTTATGTTATACCCTGCCTCTCAATAAGACCCCCAACAGCTCAAAACTTTATCTTTATTATTATTATTATTGTTGTGGTTGTTGTTGTTTTGGTTCTCGATGGGGCTTCATCATCATCATCTTCTTCTGCTGTTTCTGCTTCTGCTTCTTCTGCTATGCTCTCCTCTTCCCCGTGTCAAGGCTCAATCTAGCGAAGCCAGGTCACTAGACGCGATTCTGCAAGAATATGCCTACAGGGCTTTGGTCAAACCCAAAACAGGTACCATTTACAATGCAACATCTCACCTTCCTTCCAATTTCAGTGGGGTTAAGATTGCCGCATTGAGATTAAGGAGTGGTAGTTTGAGGAGAAGAGGGGTTGTTCCCAGTTACAACGAGTTTGAGATTCCCATAGGGATCATTGAGAAACCGTATGTGAAGAGGCTGGTTTTGGTGTACCAAAATTTGGGGAATTGGTCCAAAAGGTACTACCCTTTGCCCAATTACACTTACCTGGCTCCTGTTCTCGGACTCTTGGCCTACAATGGCTCCAATTTGTCAGCTACTAATTTACCAACCCTCAATGTTAGTGCCTCTGCTGACCCTATCAGGGTCAAGTTTATGGATGTCAGAGATCCTCCTCTGGGTGCTGTGGCAAGATGTGTTTGGTTTGATTTGCAGGGTTCCTCCAATTTCAGCAATGTAACAGGAGGCGACACTTGCTCTACCTCCACACAAGGCCATTTATCTATCGTGGCCGAGACTTCTGTTCTTCCACCCCCGCCACCATCACTGCCACCACCAGTGTCTCCTGCTCCTTCTCCACCTCAACCACCACCACCGCCAGTTGTGCCAAAGGAGAGCAAAAGTGGCAAGAAGGTTGGGGCCATTGTGGGGTCTGTGTTGGGTGGAATTGTGTTTTTGGTGTTGCTGTGTTTGCTGGTTTTGTGGGCGCTAAAGTACAAACGAAAGAAGAGAATACAACAGATGGAAAGGGCTGCAGATGCAGGAGAGGCCCTTCATGTGGCCAATGTTGGGGACACAAAAGCGCCTGCTGCCACGGTTACTCGAACGCAGCCTACCCTTGAGCATGAATATGCACCCTGACACATTGTTCTTGCACCATCTTCACTTGCTGTTCCACTCATATGTGCAAGCTCCGTTGCTTTTGTATTCAGAAATTCTTCCAAACACCTCTTTTTGGTGGTTGTTTGCTTAGGCTCCTCTCCTCTCTTCCCCTTGGCTAGTTTATACGGGTGGTAAATGGTAATATAGAATTTTTGTGTAAAGTAAATCTGTTTATCTCCTTTGTGATTCATTGTGGTGTGAATGTGTATGTAGTAGCAGCACAGAGTGATTCTATATGTGAAGAATTCAGTTGTTCCATCGACAAGGAATAAAAATGTAGCTCCTACTTTGGGATAATTTTTTACCAATCCTCTTTGCGCCTGTTTGAAACTCGATAAATTTGGAATCAAACAAATGCCTATTAATGCTCCGGAAAAAACATTCTTGGAAATTCAATGCCAGCTTCTTTTGCCTCCTTTCCTTTCTGTTTCCATTGGCTTTGCATTGCTAACAGGACTCAGGCAGGAATGCAGGAAAGGGAATGGAAGCGTAAAACTTGAGTCACTTGTTCAAGAGAAAGTAAATTGCTTAGAATTAGATTAGCTACATGTTTGGAGATTGTCTTCACCTTGCCTTGGGTGCAAGTAGCTGGTGTTATCTTGCAAATTTGACACGAATTTGTGGCAAATATAGGTAGTGAAAGTTGAAACAAACACATTAGTTATAGAAATATTGGAGTAGTAACAGGCACTGCATCAATTCATTCCTAACAAGTGAGTAATGAGCTGATAAGGGTACTTTTGCTTGCAATGATTTTATCTCCTCTGTATTCTTCAAGAGAAGCCCAAAGAAAGAAAGAACACCATTGATTTATGCTATGAATGATGACGATGACAGTGAAAATACGTGCACATAACTGATGGAGAAGAATGATTTCCCTTGTTGAAATTGGTAGGATGTGGAATGTTGGGGTGATGATATGTGAAATGTAAAAATAATGTCAAAAATTGAAACCAAAGCAAAGGTACGAGGATGTGAGATGATTTTGAGTTTGACATTGTCTTGTCGTAAAATTCGGGACAACGCATGGCCAACGAATCCATTTAATTTGCCATTACTTTAAGCTTTGAACATACATTGCCCTCCTTTCTTTAAGCTTTGAAAAGGAATTTCATATTCTGAAAAAGTCACTGCTTTTGATTTTTGAACAAGTCCCAACTCATTTTTTTTATAATAATTGCTATTATTTTGATGAAAGCAACGAAAGGGATAAGATGGGTGAAGAAGGAATGAAGTCCACAGCTGATGATCACCGACGCTAAAATATCAGTTTTAAGCTCAATTATTAATTTCTGTCTTCTTCCAAACCTAACCTATGGAATGCATCTTCATACAATTTTATACCTTTTTCGAATCTGAAGCTTCGTAATGATCATTCTCTGGAATTTTTGTTTTGTTTTCACTTTTAATTTAAAAATAACTTCTTATTTTAACTTCATTTTTGTCTTCGTTCATCTGCAGAATTGATGTTGCAGACAATTTGAAAGAGACGGTTTGCATTTTTACTTCAATCTTTCTTCACATTTTATTCACACAAAAGGCCTCCAACTCAGCCCAACACTCTTCTGTTCTAATGGGCCTTCCTCAGCACTTCTCCTCTAGTGGGCCTGCCTCAACAGTTCTCTGACTGTTTCTTCCTGCACCTCCATATGTTCTTCTGTCATTCCATACAAAATATGAAAATACATTTTTATCTTTCTTGTGTCACTTCCATAAAATAGCTTCCAGATTATGTAATCTTGACACGCGTTTGAAAAAAGACTTCTGGATTACCTAATCTGGAAACTAAAAAAGACTTACGCAGATTATGTAATACGGAAACTAATTATGTATGTGAAAAAAGATTTTTAAATTATATAATCCAAAAACTAATTATAAATTTAAAAAAATATTTATGAATTACATAATCCAAAAGACTAAAAAAAAAAATTTAGAAATATAAAAATTTATAGAGATGAGAGAAGAACATATGAGAAGAAAAAGTTATCTTCTCATACACCCCTTTCTAAAAGAGATTTGCCTCCTCTATAGGATAATGCACTTATGTTTTTAATTAAAATATTTATTAATTTGATACTATTCCAGTTTCACACATTTTAACAAATTAAATAATATATTTTTCTTAATTATACCATATTGCAACTTTTTTAATATATAATTTCTCAAACATTTAGTCGGCTTTAATTTTTTAAACTTTTGTAATGAGTATTTCATTTTTGTTTCTCAGTATTTTCTTTGAAGACAATTTCTTTCAAAATACAATCTATTAAATGAAAATACTCATTAAAAAATTATATTGGTAAATCAATTTTTTCTATCAAATTCAATCCAATTTCTGTTTGTATATAAAATAAGCATTCTATAAAATTAATAGTTTAATATATATATTTAAAAACAGATTACTTTCATATAAATTAATTCACGTGACTTAAATACATAGAAATATACAGTAAATACAAATATTGCAATAAAACAATTAAATAATACTATTTTTGTGTAAGATAATTATTTTTAATTTTTGTTACAATATTATTATTATTTGCTTTATTTGAAAAAATATGATATCTTTTTTACTTAATTATAGCAGTATTTATCATCCTATTAATATTTTACCGATAGAAACGTTACTGCTGTTTAAATCTATAAATATGAATAAAGAAGAAGAAGCTATAATAAACGGTTTCCATGTTATCTTTTTCTATATAATAATATCTTTTTTCCAAATTCATATCACATGTTAACATTTTGCTAATTTGAAAAGAACAGAAATATATAAAAACAATATGGAAACTAAAAAATATTTAAAGCTTAATAATATATACTGGTTTTGAATTTATTTATCTTAAAATAAGTTAAAAGTGAAAAAAAAAGAATTTTAATTAGTAGAAAAAAGAGGTATTGTGGGTCCAGCTAAGAGGGTGGTGGCAAACATAATAATTTCTCTCTCTTTCATTCTTTATTTTTTGTTACTCAACTCTTCTTTAACTCTTGTTCATTCTGAAGCTGAACACAAGCCTTCTTCATCATTTGTTACCACAAAACAAAACCAACCCAACCCTTTCCTTCATTCTCTGCCTCACTCCATGCATGCCCAACACGTGTCTCCACCTCCTTCACTACACAAATGCAAACTAAAATTAAAAATCCTGTCTTTTTCTTTCTTCTCTCAACCCTTCAGTCAAAATCTGCTTCTTCAGTTACCTTAACTCTCCAACTGTCATAATCTTTTCTTTTTCTTTCTCTCTCTTATTTATTTTACCATTCCTTACTGTTTATGCTATTCTTTTTGGCTGAAGCCAGCTTGTGAGAAAAGAGCAAACAAAGAAGCAACAAGTAATATAAAAAAAAAATAGAAAATAAGAAAAATGATTTGTTGGGTGTGAAATTGAGATAGTTGTCCATCCAGCAACAGCAAACGTTGTTTCACGACACTAAACTAAACTAAACCTGCGGCTGCTCTCTCTGCCACAATCCAAGGTTTAGGTTTAGGTTTAGCCATGTCTGGTCTCTACAATTCCAACTTCTCTCCGGTCAGAGCTGCTTCTCCTCAGATTAGAACCAACCCAGAAGTTGACAGGTACTCTTCTTCAACTTCACCACTTCAACTGGATTGCTTCAACTACCCCTCAACTCACTTCCTTCTGCTTTTGCTTTTGCTTTCACTTTTTCAGTCAGTACCTTACGGAGTTGCTGGCAGAGCATCAGAAGCTTGGTCCTTTCATGCAAGCCCTTCCCATTTGCACTCGTCTCTTGAATCAAGGTTTCCTTTCTTCTCGAGATCTATAGATCGCCCTTTTCTTCTCACTTCACTTCCAACTTTGCATCTCTCTCTGTAACTCTATTGCAAATTTAAAACCCCCAATTGCCCCTCAAGATTGTGTCTTTCGCCCAATGTGTCTTCTTCATGCTTTTCACTTTCTAGAGCTTCTGCTCTGTCAATGTAAAGTAAAGTGTTTGATTCATACTGTGATGCCAATAAGCTTACTCTCCGATTATGAGGTTAGGGATCTGAATCGTGTGTGTTGTTGGGTTTATGAGAAGATCCTTCCAATAGAACCCTGTTTATAGTGTTCTGCATAAGAAACTGATTTTTTTTGTGTTTGAAGTATTTGGCGTGGTATCTGATTTGACAAGTTGGAAATATATCTTCATATGCTTGGATTGAATGAGAGGTAAGGATGGGGAAGCTGACCAAATTTGAAAACCCTATTTGGAAGATAAGGAGGGAAGAGGAGGTGTTCCCTGCTAACCCCTGTCAGTCTCAAACTGGGGGGCAAGCAGGGGAACAATTTATTTAAAGTTTTTAACTGACAAGGGGAAGCATTTTTCATTTCATGTACTTTAGTTTTTTCTTTCTTCTTTGGCTACTAAAGAGATCTAAGATTTGGTGCAGGGTTAGATCACAGTAGCCCTTAGTGGGGTTCAATCCTGTGATCAAGCAGTTCCCTGAGGAGGGACTTAGTGCAATTCAAGATGAGGCTCTAGGGCCCTCCACTTCAGTCTCAACTCCCAAAGGGTAGTGTACTAGTAGTCTTCATTACTTCCTTACTTAAACATCCAGACTGGGGGAAAGTAACTATGCCCTTCTTAACCACAATTTTTCCTCACAAAGCCTGAAGCAGATGAATTGGATTTTAAATATTATTACCCACAACTCTATGACCTTGGTACCTTTAAAACATGGAAAAATTTGACTGATGTAGATCTTGTTTAGAGAAACTTTGACATTGGTTACACATCCCATACACTTTCTCTCAATATTGGACTTTATGTGCCTTTGCCCTATAGTGTAAAGCTTTTAGGAGATAAGGTCTTTGTCCAGTTTATTACTGGTGAATGATGAGTAAAAATTATGATATATGATATCATCGTTTATTTCATAATGTCTGTTCTTTCATCCTATTTTTTTTTAAATACAAATATTTTTATTATTGCTTGACTTATCTTGTTCATTTACAATATCTGTTCTTTCATCCTATTTCTTTATGAATACAAATATTTTTATTATTGCTTGACTTATCTTGTTCATTTACAATATCTGTTCTTTCATCCTATTTCTTTATGAATACAAATATTTTTATTATTGCTTGACTTATCTTGTTCATTTACAATATCTGTTCTTTCATCCTATTTCTTTATGAATACAAATATTTTTTTATTGATTGATTTATCATGGCTCTTCCTGATTAGAATGATTCTCTATGCGCAGAAATATTGAGAGTTTCTGGAATGCTGTCAAATCAAGGTTTTGGTGACTTTGATAGACTGCGGCACAGAAGCCCTAGTCCAATGGCTTCTTCAAACCTCATGTCAAGTGTCACTGGATCGGGGTTAGGTGGATGGAATAGTCTTCAGCAAGAGGTGACTGTTTTGGAATTGTTCCTCCATCTTTACACCCACCATACTTTGATCCTTGTTTAAATTCATGGACAGAATATTGAGACAAGAGATAAAATGCTCCTAATTAATCATATCTTATTAATCCTCAATTTATGCTTGTCATAGTTTGACTATTATCTGTTCATGTAGATGTGAGTTTTTCTTTTGCACTTTAGATAGTACATGACTAGTAAAAAACTTCTATATGTTCACATATACTTGTTTAATTTCTATATGTGAAAATGCTAAGATTTTGTTATGTACTGTTTGCCCAATGGCCTGGATTACGAGGTAAGATTAATTCGACTCATGACATATTGTGCTTATTCCTTTAGCAGTAGTTTTGTCAAATAAAGTAAAGCCTGATTTTGTAAAAGCGAAAAATGTGAGCTATATGTGAGCTAACTGCAGTGGAAAAGAGAGAAAAGTGATTTTACGGGGTTCCTCATAAAAATGAATTGACAGTACCTAAAATGTTTATTAAGGATGGATGTGAAAAGTGAACATGTGATACATAGTGATTACATCAAGAGTTTCTCTCTTCGGAGAAATTTCTTCAAAAGCTTCTGTAGGAAGGAAAATCAAGAAGGATCAATAAAATTGGTTTCTTCACAATTTAAAATTAACTTATGTACAGATTAATCTGTAAAAGTTATTTCTTGTTAGCTTTTGTAAAATCTGATTTTTAATTCATACATAAGCTAATTTTAAACCAGGAAGAAACTGATCTCATTTCTCCTTATTTTTCTCTTTCTCTCCCAAAAGTGCTTATAGAGAAGATTCCTCCTAACAGACCCTAAATGATGTGGTATTACTCCTTTTTGTTCCTAATTATAAGAAATTGTTTTGAAATTTCTTTATCTTTTTTAATCCTTACTTGCATTATTTTTTTTATTAAAATACCCTTAACTACTTTAGTTCATAAATAATAAGCACTATGATTTGTCTCTTTCTCTCACCTATGAAGATTGGAGCATCAAGAATTTAGTTTTCAAAATTAAAATACTATTATTCTTTCTCCATATATTAATTATTGAATGAAAGGGCATGGCTGAAGTTTAAATGTCTTTGAGAGTGGGCTTAGGGCTTAACTCAACCCTTTAAGTCCAATTAAACCATATTGTATGGTGAGGACTGCCCATAATCCATATTTTTAGTCTATATGGGTCTAAATCACCACTGTTGAGGCTACAGAAAGAGACCGCAACCACAAGTAAGGTGGACTAGGAATGAGCATAATTAAGGCTTATCATGCAACAAAATGCGTACATTAATTAGAAGGAATTTTATTTTAAGATGGATGAGTGGAGCAAAAATCAAATAAGTGCTTCCAACTCGAGGAAAAATGATTTTTTTGAAGAAAGAACAGATCCAATCTTCACTGTGATCCATTTCAGAACAGCGAGGTGTGGTGACATTGGCCTTGCCATTCAACTTTCCGATGTGATAATACTTTAGTATAGAAGTCAGATAGTGTACTACCATAATAGAGACTTCAAAAATCCATTTGTAAAAGTTGTGTTTTCTCCTCATTTTCTAGCGCCTGTTTTGGTTCATTAACATAATAGGGTTTGAAACCTTTCTTCTTGAACATTCCGCACCTTTTTCCTTCTTACCTTATGTACCTGTGCGACTGTGTTCCATTCATTCTTCTTCAATTAAACTTCCCAGTTTACATTCTGCTGATTTTTATGATTATATATGTAACCTGTGACTTATTTATCATGGATTATTTATTTATTTTTCATTTTTGAGTATTTATTCGTGTAGTATAAATTGTTTAGTTTGTATGTATTATAATAGTTAAAACAGTGCACTCATCCTGTTGTTCCACTAAAGTGTTTCAAAGCTAGCTGCTACACCTTTCTATCTGAGACTGATAACTATGCTTTACAGTAGTTACACGACTGTCACACTTATAACTGCTTGTTTTTCCTTGTTACAAGTTGTCATCTAATTGATTCGTCTCATTTTTCTTGTCTAGCTTCTAAACTTTCCTTGCTTGGTGGTTATCTAGATTGAGAATGCTAATTCTTTTCTGGTTTTCTTATTTTAAATGACAAAAAGGCTTTATCCCTTGTTCTTGTTCTTCACCATGTTCTTTTCCTGCTCTATTTGAGCTTTTGTGCATAAATGACATTGTTATTCCTTTTCCCCTGCTAAACAGAGGTTACGAGGAACTCCTGGAATGACAATGGACTGGCAAGTTGCACCTGCAAGTCCTAGTTCTTTTACAGTTAAGAGGATTTTGCGCTTGGAAATTCCAGTTGATACATACCCCAATGTAAGCTCTCATATATCCATTCCAATTTAGTAAGGCTAATTAATGACTCTATCAGACTGTTGTAATTTATCTTTTCTCTTCTTTTGTGTTAGTTCAATTTTGTTGGAAGGCTTCTGGGACCCAGGGGCAATTCTCTAAAAAGGGTTGAAGCTTCTACAGGTTGCCGGGTGTATATTAGAGGAAAGGGTTCAATAAAAGATCCGGACAAGGTAATGAAGGCCTTGATATGATTTTCCATGTCTAATATTGCAAAATGTGAAATAAATATGATGCTTCTTTTTATTGATCTATATATCATTCTTGTGTAATGACTGAGATTATTATCTTTTCAATCTTGAAGGAAGAAAAATTAAGAGGAAGACCAGGCTATGAGCATCTCAATGAGCCACTCCATATCTTGATTGAAGCTGATTTACCTGCTAATATTGTTGACATTAGGCTCCGACAGGCTCAGGAAATTATAGAAGAATTGCTCAAACCTGTGGTAAGTTCCTTCACACTGTCTTAATCTTCTGGAGCATTGATACTTGACAACTCATAACAAGGAAACAACCATTCGACAACTAATTATATTGACATTTTAATGATATTTTTTTCCATATTTTAAATTGGATTATGAATGTGTGTGTGTATATATATATATATATATATTACTATTATTATTAAAATAAAGTTGTCATCTTCTGTTCGGTGTGTTAACATACTGATGCCAAAAGGTGTTCACTCATTTAAAAGCTTTAAAATTCCCAAGTAAGAATAGGAACAACCAACTTATACTTTTTTTAATTTTGTAAGTTGAATAGTTAATACCTTTGAAAGTGATTAACGACAGTTTCTAGACTAGATTTTAAACCACTCTCTTTGTTTGTCATCCAAGTTTTCCTTCCCCATTTCATTTTTCTCTGTAAAGTTTGCCTTGACCTTCAAAGGTGTCTAAGTTGACTTATTAGAATTCGGTTGGGTGGTTTACCTTCTTTGCCTTTTTCACGAAATATTTTGTTGGAATCACTTCAAGCTAGCAGATTTAAGTGCATGTTTGGTTAAGATTTAGGAATATGTTATAGTTGTATCAACTCACATTCAACACAAGGGCTACTCCTTGTTACTTGCAAAATTCATGTAAAAGACGTGAGGGTAGATGTGGTGCCAAACAGGATGCAAGTTAGTGAAATTTATCTTAGAACATCATGTGATTTAAACCATTCAATACCTTCCCTGACACAACCATCTTATTGTTGGAAATCAGAAATATGGAAACCTCCACACGGTAACCTCTTTGTTGATTAACATTGCTTGTGAAAATTTTTATGCTTACTTCTCTTGGTTGCCAACTTCTGATATGCAGGAAGAGTCTGAGGACTATATCAAGAGGCAGCAGTTGCGTGAATTGGCGATGCTGAATTCAAATTTCAGAGAAGAGAGTCCTGGACCAAGTGGAAGTGTATCTCCATTCAACTCCAGTGGAATGAAACGAGCCAAAACTGGTCGATGAAAGAAAGGTTTCCTCGTTACTTGTAGATGGGTGTTATGGTTTTCCAGTACATCTCAAACAAAGCAGCTATGAAAGAATAGGCTAACAATTATTGCTGGTGGTTTTACATCCCCTTTATCCTACATTTTTCTTGTTAAACAACAGGAGTCAAAGCTAGAAAGAAGGGTCTTTAGAAGAAAAAAGATGATTAAAAAAGAAGATAATATAATTGGGTATTGAGAGTAGGCGTGTTCAAATGAGTCTTTTTTGGTGCACACTTCATACATTTATTATTGGATTTATTCTTGAGTCCGTAACTTGTGAGAAGCATGGGATATACATGTGATGGGGTGAAGTTTTAGGTCTCTAAGTGGATCAAGTTTTGTGGGCATGTGACATGACATGATATGTCAAGTCTCAATGGTATTCAAATTAGTTTGCATAGGCTGAATTCTTTATAGTTGTTTGTCTCAAGCATTTGTATTCTATTCTGTGTCACAGATTGACGATACATGTTATTGTCATGTCTCAGATATCATACCATGTATCGGCGAAGGAAAAACTCTGCTATTTGTTTATATAGAATACAGTATTATATTATATAATATTATATTATATTTGTTGAGCGAATGTTTTAGCTTTGTGCCATCTTCAATGGAAATAGATTAAGAACTGAAGTCCTTCAGACTGTGACGATGAACTAAGGAATAAGTAACTTTGAGTAAAAAAAAAAAGGCTTCAAAGTATGTCATTAGAAATGCAGCTAAATGTATTCTCTTGGCTGGATATGAAATGGTGAGGTGGAGCTCAGTCCGATATTGGCAGTCCACGTGTCAGCTCACAACACAATCAAACACACTTCTTTCTCTTTCAAAAAATTAGCTCTTCTTTTGTTTCTTTCCAACGTTTGAGATTCTTCCAAAACTCATTTTTTTCGCATATCCCTCCACCACTTGTTTTGCCCACCTACATATTATCTTCTTCACTCCCAATACTTCTTTCCATTTTTCACTCTCAGTCTCCCTTCTTTCACACAGAGTAGCAACTTCAAATAAAAAAATGGCAATGGCAGCGCAAGCCATGGCCCAATTCCGTTTCTCACCTCTCTACTCTCATCACCGCTACCATTACCATTACAACTACCAGTCCACCTTTTCCTTCCCGTCTCCGCGCCACCCCCGCAGCCAAAGGCTGCACCTTTCGTTCTCCGGCGGCGACATCGGCGGTGGAGCCAGAGGAGGCAGCGGCGGGGGAGGAGGCGGAGACTCGGACGGCGAAAGCGTGGGATTTGGGGTTCTGGGGATGTTTTTAAACGGATGGAGATTGAGGGTGGCGGCGGACCCACAATTCCCTTTCAAGGTTTTGATGGAGGAGTTGGTGGGTGTGAGTGCGGCGGTTATCGGCGACATGGCGACACGCCCCAACTTCGGACTGAACGAACTGGACTTCGTGTTCTCCACTCTGGTGGTGGGGTCCATTCTGAATTTCATCCTGATGTATCTCTTGGCGCCCACCTTGTCCTCGTCTTCCACCCTTCCTTGGTTGTTCGCCACGTGTCCCAGCAGCCACATGTTCGAACCTGGTCCCTACGGAATAGTGGAGCGGTGTGGGACTCTGGTGTACAAGGGAGGATTGTTTGCGCTGGTGGGGCTGGCCGCTGGCCTTGCCGGGACTGCCGTTTCGAACGGGCTGATCGCGGTGAGGAAGAGGGTGGACCCCACGTTCCAGTCCCCGAACAAGGCTCCTCCTACGCTTCTCAACGCGCTTACTTGGGCGGCGCACATGGGTGTGAGCAGCAATTTGAGGTACCAGAGTCTTAATGGCTTGGAGTTTCTGTTGGAGAAGTGCGTTTCTCCTTTGGTGTTCAAGTCCTCTGTTTTGGCTCTCAGACTGTCCAACAATGTTGTCGGAGGGATGACCTTTGTCATGTTGGCAAGGTTAACCGGCTCTCAGGCTCTTTCTGTTCCTCAACCCAAATAGGATCTTCACCACAACTCATTATCACGAGTTTCATCTTTTCTTTTTCTTTTAACTTTGGAGTGCTTATAAATTATGTTTGCCTAGAGAACAATATAACATGCTCTGTTTATTATTATATCAGCTACTTTCATTTCTGACCTTCAAATTAAATACTACTGTTGCATCACCATAAATGCTTTAAAACCATTCTCTATCAGTGAAAAGTCTTTCTTGAACATTTATATATAGTTTTTACATCTTATTCAATGGTTTTATAATTTTTAATATATTTTAACTAATGATACAATGCCAACAATATTATCTGCTTTCTCTACTTATCTTAACATTGCTGCAGCCAGCACAAAATATGGCCTTGAGATTTGTACCTTTGACAAGGTGCAGCCATTGACATTTGGTCTTGCAATTGTTGTTGAGAGGTAGAAAAATGTGAAATGGAAAATTTAAGAACTGTGATAAGATACTGTTACGTTACATGATCATTATAAATCGAATCATTTTGTTTTACGTGAGATCGCCATCCTTTTTCAAACTCACATAACATGCTGGTGGGACTTGTACTGATGTGGACGTACATTACATTTAAAGCAAGCTAGTAGCCAGGGACTACCACCACCAATCAGCAACTAAACCTTCTTTTTAAATCCTATAGGATCCGTGGTGACCCAATCAGACTATAGAACGAGATTTGACAAGTACAAGTCAACGAAATTGAATTCATATATCAACAGATCAACTAATTTCTATAATTGTTTGCTACTTTAATAGGGTAATTTTTGCCAATAAGAAAGTTTTACTTTATAGAATTTCCTTAACAGAAGGGAAACATGCAAAGGAAACTCTAAGCAACTCGCAACATGCTAGTTTAAGACAAAGATTAAAGGGCTACCAGCAGAAGTGAAATGTCGGCTCTATTTGGCTCAAATGAGGAAAAAGAATCTGATCAGTTCTACATGGCCAAGCAATTTATATGGTGCATGATACATTCTATATTAAATGTTGTGTATGAAGTGTCACTGTATATCTTGTGTCCAGGTTTTCCTTTGGACATTTCTTCCTACACTTCAAAAAATATCAAGTCTCGCTTGTAACTTGATTTTTTTAAGGTGCAAGAATCTGTGATGTTTTTTAAGGTACAAAAGAATCAATCACTTTTTACAATTTCTCCGAATTCTTCAAAATTATGCAACATGTGTTGGGAGAACAAACTATAGAAACATATGTACTACTTATGTAAGCAGATAATAATTGAGGATGCAGGAAATGCAGCTCAATCTTTTTACCTGACGGCCTCCGGTGCAGAATTGCAGTAAGGTGTGTTCAAGCAAACTAATTTAGTGAACGATAGGCATAAGGTAGCAAACCCAATTCCCATAACGAGGCCACATGTGCTCTTTTTCTTGTCCAAGCTAAGTGCTCTCTTAACTACGTTTCCAAAACTTAGAATTATTCCACCACAAGCCAGGACCATTATGTGATCAAGGCCACTGTAGCCAATCCCAGCAAGAATAGATCCAATTGCTGATATTGGACCCATAAATCCAATTATGGCAGCTGTTGCAAGAGAACCGTGCCAACTATCAGTAGCACCATAGATGCAGCTAGCAACAGCAGCACCTCGAGGGAGACCATGTAGAGAGACTGGAAGGACCATGTGACGACCAAATCCATAAGCTTTTGGTGCAGCTACTCCAAGCGCAAGTCCTTCAGCCAAAGCATGTAGAGCAACTGCTCCACATGATACAAATGATTGAAAGGTTTGAACACTCACAGGGAAGTTTGTTAATGTAGGCAAGTCATTGACTGAGTTTTTCTTGCGAGCTGCCACCTTCAATACCCCAGAGCTGGAAACATGGACTAAAGCAGCGCCCATTGCAAGGAGTAACACAACAGGAACAAATCCTAATTTTGAAGACAAAATAAGCTGCACAGGTCGCCAGGCACCAAGAACAAAGGCAATACCACATGCTATGCCCATCAGGATAGCATGCCGAAGACGAAGAGCAAGAGCAAATACAACCAAAATAATTCCACCAAGTAATGGGCCAAGGCCAAAAAGCAATGAAACAAAGAAGCCAGAAGCATCCTCAGAGCTGTAACAAAAAATATTAAGATAACAAAAGTGAGTTGCGTGGTAGAGTTGGTGGGGAATGCAAAATGTTTTCAAGCCAATACTCAAAAAGCTGAAACATTTCTGATCTTTCAATTTGTGCAACAAAATCAACCAACTTGAGAAATGAGATTTAATAGTATCATATCATTCAAGTAATAAAACTGAGTGAGTAATGCCTACACACTTGAAAAGACCGCCAAATATGACTAAATTCAACTAGATTAAAAGCTAGTTATTTGGATTAGAATAGATAGTACTCATCCATCCAAGAATCAACAGTAATGCCAACTCGTGACATTAAAATTTTGGCCATCTAGCAAGCAGCAACTAGCATTTTCCTAACCGAATACTGCATAGCTGATTAAAAATAATATACACTCACTTGTTGTCACGGTTGAAATTCTGAAAAAGGGTGCTTAGAGCTTCCATAAATGCTACCGAAAGTGTTGCAGCCGATGCAACTTGTGAAGCAGAGGCTTCCTGTATACCAAAGTATGGGAACGATATTATATATCTGAAAACAGAAAACATTTTCTCAATCGAACAAACCCTTAATAGACATGCATACCTTGAATGCATCAGGAAGAACTTCTGCAACAACCATCCAGATCATGCATCCAGCAGCGAACCCCGTACAAAATGGCAGGAACTTACTAAATGCATCGGCACAAATAAATGAAGGAACGGCTACAATTGGCTGCATTAACACAAGCATGAGATGGTAAAAGGCAAAGACGAAACATCAGATACAAGTTTTCAAAATCTATAGCAGAATCGTAAAGAATTATTTCCAACAGAATAAAGTTTCTTCTGCTGAACTCAACAAATAAAGCATACTGATAAAGTTTTATAAAGTTATATTCTAGGCTAGTTTCAGCGGCATAATATCCACTCATGCTAGGTTGCCACCATGGAACGGTGGATAACCCTAATTAGTCTGAGACTATTTTAGCTACATAAGAAATAAGCTGTACAAGCAAACTATTATTAAATGTTATTACAACACAGCCATTTTATACAAACCAATTATTGCTTATCTAAACATATTAAACCCTGGTTTGAATCAAACTAAAGCATACCTAAATACTGTACATGCAACAGAGAAGAGCCACCCAAACATACTCCTATGCATAATATTAACATACTATATCTCAATTACAGAAAACAAAAAGACTTCTCGCAACAGGCTGATGGGACAAACTATTTACTATCAATTTCAAAACAGAAACTCTTCAAAATTCAAGCTGATGTCATGACTAAGTTCATAATATTTTCCCCTTCACAATGTAATAATGATTTAACTTTCAGATTAATATGTACCTGAGGTAAAGATGTAATAACGCTCCACAACATAGCCTTCTGTGGAGAGACACCCCTTGATGCCAGCACCATGCTCACAGCCAATCCCTCTGGAATGTTATGTACAGCAATAGCCAAAGTTATCAATAAGCCTTGAGAGAAACCCTTTGAGCCAGCAAAGGAGACCCCAACCCCAGATCCTTCCCCAAAAGAATGGAGAGTCATTATTCCAATTACAAGAACAACTTTGGTTGCATCAGCACCCTTTATGTCCAACATGCTTACTTCCCCATATTGCTCAAGTAACTGAAATACAATCGGTTATGTGAGGCACAAACGAGACCGTGATAAACCTACTTAAAATGAAAACTATGTAACAACAAAATAACCATCTTATCAAATCCTTCAAAGTGCAAGGATCACTTAAAATTGTTATTCATGCCTTCTAACAAGGCACGCAAACCATTTTTCAGATTAGAAATTCCAAGAAACACGAGAATTTCACAGCTGGGTTATTCCTCCCCCAAGAAAACAGTAAAGGACGAGCCAGAGTAGATATAATTCATACTGCCCAAGAGTTTAACCATTTATATTGTTTTTTAGTAGTGCTACATTTACTACCAAAACGTTCTGCAGCCTTAAGGCATTTCTTATTTATGAAGCATAAACAAGTGGGTCAAATAGGAAATCAAAATTCTTTACAAATTACCGTAACAAGGATTAAGAGAAAGAAATGTTTGCCTATAGAAGCAGCAGTTAAGAAAGATAGTGGTACGGTAACTACCTTCTTACACAACCAAATAAAGATGGCACCAGCTAGAATCCCAATGACAACCCAATTTCCAGCACCATAATATTGACCTTCCTGTATGAGATCAAAGCTTGCAGTCAACATGACACCAGCTGCCATTCCATTGCACAACCCTGCCCATTGTGGATCAAGCTCCACAAAGAAGAAGGGCAGAGCACCTAAACCAGTGGCAGCTGCCATTGCTAACGTGAACAATGCAACCGTGGAAACCGAAACTCTACTACTGCCTCCACCTTTTTTGCCATTGATTTCCTCTATCTTGAGGGAATTCTCCACACCAGTGCCACCAATCACCTTCTTATGTGGAGCAGCTCTAAGCTTCTGTTCCAATTCAGCATTGGAAAAACCAAAGGAAAGAAGCATTAGCAGTAACATGAAGAATGGAACAAACAACTTGGGCCTCGGATTAGGAACCATGTTGTGTTGGAAAATGCCTGCCAACCACCCAGAGCCCCAAATCGAATTTTGCACAAATTACTAGTCCATAACAAATAATTGAGGTGAAATAAAAAATGCAGAGAGAATGGTGCAGATATTCACATTTATTGGATAAAATTTAGAAACCATGGGAATGGGCAATTCGTTGACAAAAACTTTCCCAAACTTGACATCATATGATCATATCAAATAATCATAAAAAACAAAAAACACAAAAGTGATCTGCGAAATCAAAATTGAAATATATAAATAATGTGTAATTGGTTATTGCTGGGTGGAGAACGGAGAATGACAACAAAAACCAAAAGAAAACGACAAGACTCAATTCAAAACCCTAGTGCCCACAAATATCTCTCTTTTCTCACTATAATAATAATAGTAGTTATTATAATATAATTAACTGTTTTTAATTAGACATATCCTGAACACGTGTCTAGATGAAAAATTTAAATATTTTTTGTTATTGAAGTGTATTTTCGTGGTATTTATAATACACATTAGTAACTCTGTTTGGATCTCGGGTGGTACTGTTGTCGACGACGGATGTTGAGTGTTACCCCGTTTGGTTTCATGGTTGCATGCGGGTGAGGGATGAGATGGAGAGAAAGTAAAGGGTGTTGTGGTTCATGTGAGGAATGAAGAGAAATAAGATAGTATTGAAGGGAAAGTCACGTCACACATGAGAACTTACCTATGTATCCTTCATTTTCTTCATTCATTCTTAACGACCGTGCCTTCATGCAACAACAAAGAACCACTGCCATGCAGTTTTGCATTGTTTGGGCATGACATGAGATTCCTGACTTTGGGTTAGGAATCATTTGGCCACAGAGTCCATTTCAATGACATGAATGCAGCGGGTGAAGTAGATGGTGCCTATTAATTGTTGTTTCTGTTGTATATAAAAGAAGTGTATTACAGTCAATCAAGATGAATATTCCTTGTCTGATGTGGTGCATCAAATGGAGCGCACGTAATCGCAATGGAGAAAGGGAAGTTCTGATGAACCCTAATTGCAAATGAAAAAGAGACAACGACTCAATCGTAAAAGAGAGAAAAGCAGAGAAAAGAAAATACAAAAGAAATTCTTATTTACTTATGTATTAGAGAGTAAAATACATTTTGTATATATAAGAAAAAGACTAAGACCTAGCTGAAACAAAAAAGGAAAGTAGGGCCAAACAAACAAAACCCAATAACTTAAAACAGAAAAACTAAATATGTTAACACCCTCCTCAAGCTAGGGAGTAGGTATTCGTCAGGTCTAACTTGGATTTGAGAGTAGAGAACTCTGCGGAAGAAAGGGTCTTGGTGAATACGTCAGCAACTTGCATGGCAAAAGTAATGGGCAACAATTTGAAGAGACAAAAGTTAAGTTTTTCACGAACTAGGCGACAATCAATTTTGATGTGCTTGGTGTGTTCATGAAAGACTTGATTGAACGCTATTTGAAAGGCAAATTTGTTGTCACAGTACAGGGTTGCAGCTGGGAGAGAGGAAGATGTAAATCCTGAAGGAGGTAAGACAACCATTGTAGCTCACTTGTGGTGGTGGCAAGGGCTCTATACTCGGCTTCGGAGGAGCTGCGGGAGATAGTGACTGCTTCTTTGATTTCCATGATATTAGGGAGTCTCCTAAGTAGATGGAATATCTAGTGACAGATTTGCGTGTGGTAGGACATGTTGCCCAGTCAGAGTCACTAAAACCATAGAGGTGAAGTGAGCTAGTATGAGAAAAATATAGTCCTTCACCAGGGGTGCCCTTGAGGGTAACGCAAAAGACGTGAGACAACTTGTTAATGATGAGTTGTGGGTGCAAATATGAATTGGCTTAAATTGTGGACAACGAAGGTGATGTTTGGTCGCGTGTTGGTTAAGTAGATTAGACGTTCAGGGAGTCTTCTGTATTAGGAAGTGGCATTAGCATCAAGAGGGAGCCTTGGTCGGGAGAGAGACGGGAGGTGTGAGTCATAGGAGTGGCCACATGTGTAGACTCAAGCATGCCAATTTCGTGAAGAAGATCAAGAGTATACTTGCGTTGACTTAAATGAAGACCAAAATTGTTGAGAGCAATTTCCAGTCCCAAAAAGTAAGTGAGATGGCCTAAATTTTTTATCTTGAAGTGAAGGTGAAGGGATGCAGTAATTGTATTGGTTTCCTCCGTGTCATCACCAGTTAAGACCAAATTGTTAGAATTGATGGCTTAAACAAGATGAGGGTGAATTGTTTTATCAATGATTTTCGCAAATACTTGCTTCAGAATGAATCCTTAACAAACAATTCAGATAAACGCTTAAGGAAGGCAATCAAACAATCCAACAAACAGTTATAAGAATTTCAACCGGTTAAAGTGACGATTTATTAGGTTGTTTATAACAGCGAAAATATCAAACAAATTATGATAAAGAGAGAGATATAGAGATTCACACAATCAGAGTATACTAATTAACTCAACCTTGAGCTACATCTAGTCCTCAGAACAACCTTTGAGTATTTCACTATGTAATCAATCACAAATTACAATAACACACCACACATAGGTGACTTTGAATCCCATAAAGCCTACTCACCCTCTTTGCACCAACACACACCTCAAGCCAGAATCACACTGACTTTACAGGATTTTACATACACGTTTGCAATATCAGAATACAATTACAAAAAACTAAGTAAGGGTAGAAAACACCTGAAGTTACAGAAAACCAGAAGCTCTATGACTAGTTCTTTGCACCACAACAAAGCTTAAAAGCAATCTTGCTAATATTGGAAAACTTCTTTCAAAAACAGATTGTAATCTCTCTTTTTAATCTCAAGTAAGAGTGTAAAACTTCTGTCTAAAACATTTGAAAGAAGGTTATATTTATAGCATTTGAAATCTAGCCGTTTAGGCAATATAACAGAGTCAAATCAGTTTTGTTCTCATTTAAAACAGTTCAAATAGGTTTTCAAAAAACTATTATGACAACACACATTTAACCGGTTGAAACCACGATTTAATCGGTTGAATGAGTCAGGTAGTTTCATAACCAATTCAAAAAACAGTTCCAAAACCTCATTGCTAGCTAAATGACAAACAACTGATTGTCTCGACAATTCAACTGGTTTTTTTCCCTTTGCATGGGAAAAACACTTAGTTGTTTAAAATAGATTTAATCAAGCTTTGTGTAGGCTTTCAAGGAATGATCTTACAAAGATTCTAAACACCCTAATCTAAACCCAAACCTAGATAGCAACACAACTTCAAACTTCATGTGGATTTGATACATCAAAGCTCCCATCTTCAACACAAATCATCAACATAAACAAGAATAACAGTGAGTTTATCTTTATTATATTTAAGAAAAAGAGAGTGATCAATAATAGAAATAGAGTAATTATTTGATAAAAGAAAAGTAGAAAGCTTGGCGTACCATTGACGTACCAGCTTGACAAAGTCCATACAAAGACCGTTGAAGCTTGCAGACATGCTGGGGAGAAGGAAGAAAGAAGCCAGGTGGGGGGTCATGTATACCTCTTCATGAATATCACCATGAAGAAAGGAATTATTGACATCAAGTTGTTTTCAATCCAATTTTTGGTAGTGGCAACAACAAGGAGAAGGCGGAGGGTAGTGAGTTTAACAACGGGTGCAAAAGTGTCTAAGAAATCAAGTCCTTCAAGTTGGGTGAACCCTTTGGCAACAACTCTAGCTTTGTGGTGCTCAACAGTGCCATCAGAATGGTATTTGATTTTATATACCCATTTACAACCAATGGTTTTCTTTCCTGGAGGGAGAGGGGTAAGTTGCTAAGTATTATTAGTAGCAAGAGCTTGAAGCTCATCTTGCATGGCAGATTGCCAAGAAGCATGTTTTGAGGCTTCGTTATAGGTCCGAGTTTCAGGATGAGAGTTGATAGAGAAAATAATATTTCTAAAATTGGAAGATAGGGAATTGTAAGACAAGTAATTATGAATAGGATATACGACTTACAGTGTTGGTTGCAGTGTGGAAATCGACAAGATAGGCAGGTTGTCGGTGAGGACGAGCTGATCTCTTGAAATTGGGGTGAGGTGCTTCCTGGAGGTGCAAGCAGTGATAATGCTGGTGGAGGTGCAGTGTTGGATGCAGGAGTAGAGGCACTATTTGCTGGAAGATCAGAGGATAATGAGGCTGGTGTAGGGACATTATTGGGTGCAGGAGTAGAGGCACATGGCTCGGCAGGAGGTGCAGTATCAGAAAATAAATCAAAAGCAGAATTATATGCGTTAGAAATAGGGAGAGATAAAGTGTTGGGGTCCTTAGGCAAACAACTGTCCAATTTATATGGAAAGTGGTTTTCATGAAAGATTACATCTCTTGATATCTCTATGCTATTAAACTTTAAATTTAAGATAATATAACCTTTTGTATTTTGCAGGAAGCCAAGAAAAATACCTTTGATAGATCTATCATATAATTTTTTCCTATGTGCAGTAATGGTACTAGCATAATAGAGACAACCAAACGCTTTTAAAAATGAAATATCATACGGTTTTCCAAACAACTTTTCCTGAGGAGTGATGTTATTAAGTAACGGAGTAGGAATAACATTTATTAAGAAAACAACATGATTTATATCAAATTCCCACAAAATAGAAGGAAAATTTGCTTGAAAAAGTAAAGTCCGAGTTACATTTAGTATGCGTTGATGTTTACGTTCTACAACGCCATTTTGTTGTGGTGTTTCAACACAAGATTTTTTTATGCATAATTCCCTTTGAAGCATAAAAATTTGACATAGCAAACTCAACACCATTGTCAGTACGAATCGTTTTGATATTAATTTTGAAATGATTTTGAACGAAAACAGTGAAGTTAATGATGTGCTGACGCATTTCAGATTTGTTATGCAACAGAATAACCCAAGTATAATGCGAGTAATCATCAACAATAGTAAAGAAATAATGAAAACCTTGTATAGAAATTATGGAACAGGGTCCCCAAATATCAAAGTGTACAAAATAAAAAATAGCAAAGGTAACAATATTACTTAAAGTGAAAGGAAGTTTTCTCTGTTTTGCACGACTACAAGTGCACATACATGATGAGTATCAACAATGATAAAAGAGTATTGTTTGCTTAAGACATGTAATCTTTCAAGTGAAGGGTGTTCCAGTCTATAGTGGCACAGTGTTTTGTCCGTGATATTATAATTAATAAAAGGAGCAAAACAATGCGGTTTAGAACGACTAGAAGTAGGCAAGGTAGTGACAAGGTACAAGCCAACAATGGCTTTAACTACCAATCCTCTCTTGGGTGAGAGTGTCCTGTAAAATGGAGTAAGTTGAAGTGAAAGTTAAAATGCCTTTAAGTTGGTGTGTGAGTTTTAAGACAGGTTTAATTTTAGTGCAAGTAGTAAAAACGCTTAAATTGTGGCAAACATGATCTGTGGTACCAGAATCAATATCCAAGATTCTTTTATAGCATATAGTGAAGAGAGAAACTTACCTGTTGAAGATTGCTCAGTATTAGGGATTTAATCCCCAGAGAAGGTGCCGACTTGATTAATTTGAGTGTGAGGGGCAGGATCCTCTTTACATCCTGTTATTTAGGAAAAAACTCAGAAAAAATGTTAGTAGTAATCATATTATTGGCTTGGGATGTCCAATTGGTGAATTTGTAGCTAGGAGGGAACCCATGCATTTTATAACAGGTGTCGACAGTGTGGCCAAGGCGATTACAAAAAGTGCAGACTTTTTTAGTAGAAGAAAACTTTGAGGTTTTAACATTACGAGAAGGAAATCTCAGTATGATCGTATTTACCACATAAATTGCATGTAATAGTCTGTTAAGACTATGAAGACTAGGGTTTTTATTAGACATTGCCTAAGAGATTTTGAAACCAATGAAGATTTTGAAAGAGAACAAAAAAGATAACCAAAAACAGCAAAAGGGGAAATAAAGATAAGAGAGAAGCGCAACATATCTCTTCATTTGAAGAGCTTTGATACCATATTACAACCAATGAAGATGAACATTCCTTGTCTGATGTGGTGCATCAAATGGAGCTCACGTAATCACAATGGAGAAAGGAAGGTTCTGATGAACCTTAATTGCAAATGAAAAAAGAGATAATGACTCAAGCGTAAAAGAGAGAAGAACAGAGAAAAGAAAATACAAAAGAAATTCTTATTTACTTGTGTATTAGAGAGTAAAATACACGATGTATATATAAGAAAAAGACTAAGACCTAGCTGAAACTAAAAAGGAAAGTGGGGCCAAACAAACAAAGCCCAATAACTTAAAACAGAAAACTAAATATGTTAACACAGTGCTTTGAAACTTCAGAATTCAGTGAAAGAAACTCAAAGTATGTTCACAGACTTGTGAATTGGTAGACTAGCCTTGGAGAGGTTTGTGAGGCATCATAGTAGAATGGGGTGAGTTTTGCAGTGGTTGTTTGAGCTGAGGTTCGCATTGACTTGGTTTTGTATTGCAGATAATCGATTATGATTGAAAAAGAACTGAGTGCATAATCGATTATGGTTTAAAATATCTTTTTGTCGAGCATAATCGATTATGTTATCTGTGTAAAAGTGAGGGTAATCGATTATGTGTTTGATTAATCAATTATGTGGGTTTTTTATTTGTAGAAATAATCAATTATGTCTCTGAATTCTTTGGATAATCGATTATGTTGTTTTTATAAGGCAGGGGATAGTCGGTCATGTTAAATTTTTTTCTAGATTTTTTTAATTTTCGTGTTGCTTATTTTTGTTTTTTTTAGGCACAACTTTGTAGTGTGTTCTTGCGGTGCTCTTGTTCATCCTAGTTGAATTGATCTTCTTCTACTTTTGTTTAGGTTTTTTTTATTTTATTTTTATATGTATTTTTGGTTTGTGTTTTAAATTTTTGGTTTAGATTTATATTAGTTTTTTAGTATTATGGTTTTGTAATTTAATTTATTTAGGGTTTAGAGTAGTTATTTATGTTAATAAGTTAGTAAATTAATTTTCCCTGCTAAGTTATTTATGTCATTTATTATTGTATTTAATGAAATTTTTTTTAATTTTAAATAATATGTGTAGATAGTTATTATTTTTTTAACATTTAAATGTTTATAAGAAAAATATTTATTTATTTAAATGAATATTTTTACAAAATGGAAATTGAAATTTGTAACGTGTAGGGTTTTTATTTTTACATTTTACATAAATTATTAATCTTATAAATTAAAAAATTAAAATAAATGATGTAGTAACTAAAGAAAGCAGAAAAAGTTTAGATAAGAAATTTGAATTTTTAATAATGTAGATAGTTATTATTTTTTAAATATTTAATTCTTTATAAAAATATATTTATTTATTTAAAATGGATATCTTTACATAATGGAAATAAAAATTTGTAATTTTTAGGGTTCTTTTTATATTTAACATAAATTATTAATGTTATAATTAAAAACATTATAGTAAATAAAAAAATGCAGCAGAGAAGAAATTTGATTTTTTAATAATAAATGTAGATAGTTATTATTTTGTGTACGTGTTAATTCTTTATAAAAATTAGAATTTTTTATTTAAAATTAATATTTTCACAGAATGGAAATAAAAATTTATAATGTTTAGTTTTTTTTTTACATAACGTATTAATATTATCATTAAAAGCATTATACAAAATGTTGTAGTAATTAAAAAAAAAAGTTTAGAGAAGAAATTAGAATTTTTAATAATCTATGTAGATAGTTCTTATTCTTTTAACATTTAATTGTTTATTAAAAATTGATTTATTTATTTTAAAAATATATTTGTACTGAATGGAAATAAAGTTTTTAATGTTTAGGATTTTTTTCTTTTAGATTTGATATAAATTATTAATCTTATAATTAAAAAGATTATAAAAAATGTTCTAGTAATTAAAAAAACAGAAAAAGTTTAGAGAAGAAATTTGAATTTTTAATAATATACGTAGACAGTTCTTGTTTTTTTAACATTTAATTATTTATTAAAAATAGATTTATTTGTTTTAAAAATATATTTTTACAGAATGGAAATATAAATTTTTAATGTGTAGGGTTTTTTTCTTTTAAATTTAACATAAATTATTAATCTTATAATTAAAAAGATTATAAAAAATGTTCTAGTAATTAAAAAAACATAAAAAAGTTTAAAGAAGAAATTTTAATTTTTAATAATATATGTATATAGTTTTTATTTTTTAACATTTAATTGTTTATAAAAAATAGATTTATTTATTTTAAAAATATATTTTTACAGAATTGAAATAGAAATATTTAATGTTTAGGGTTTTTTTCTTTTAGATTTTACATAAATTAATAATCTTATAATTAAAAAGATTATAAAAAATGTTATAGTAATTAAAAAAATAGAAAAAGTTTAGAGAATAAATTTGAATTTTTAATAAATGTAGATATTTATTATTTTTTAAACATTTAATTCTTTATAAAAAATATATTTATTTATTTAGAAGGAATATCTTTACAGAATGAAAATAAAAATTTGTAATTTGTAGGTTTTTTTTTATATTTGACATAAATTATTAATGTTATAATTAAAAAAATTATACAAATTGTTGTAGTAATTAAAAAAAGCAGGAAAGAAGAAATTTGATTTTTTAATAACAAATGTAGATAGTTATTATCTTGTGTACGTTAATTCTTTATAAAAATTAGAAATTTTTATTAAAATTAATATTTTCACATAATGGAAATAAAAATTTATAATGTTTAGGTTTATTTTTTAGATTTTACATAAAGTATTAATGTGATCATTAAAAAATTATACAAAATGTTGTAGTAATTAAAAAAAAAAAGTTTGGAGTAGAAATTAGAATTTTTAATAATATATGTAGATAGTTCTTATTTTTTTAACATTTAATTGTTTATTAAAATAGATTTATTTATTTTAAAAATATACTTTTTACAGAATGGAAATAGAAATTTTTAATGTTTACGGTTTTTTTCTCTTTTATTGTTATTATAGTTAATTAATTTGATAATGACGTACTTATTATTGTTATTTAATTTGATGTAATTGTTAATTTTGTTTGTTTATATTTATTTGTAGTTTGATTAAATTATAATATTGACAAATTTAATTTGTGTATATATTTATATTATTTTTGTTATATTACAGAAATGAATGATAAAATTATTTACAATAATTTTTTTTATTAAAATGAATGCAAATTAGGTTTTAGGGTTACTGAGCTGGTGTAGTTTTGCACCCACCGAAACGGTAACCGTATCATGGTTGTGGATGAAAGTTCAAGATTACATGGATAACATTATGAATTTGGCAAGGCAGAGATGGTACATTTTGAAAAAACGGTTGCAATTTATGACGATCTTGTTGCGGCGAACATGAATTTATTTTCACAAATCCAAGAAAAAATTAAGAAAAATAGTGAAGGTGCATCAGTGATGATCCTTTGTATGATTGGTTTCAGATTGAATTTGTTATGCACGGTGCGTACTAGAAGCAACTCTATGATTGAGTTCCAACCACAAAAAGAGTGTCGTAGACAAGAATTGATGGAGTACTTGGTTCACACTGAAAAATGCCGTGATATTATTCGCATGGGACCGAAAGCTTTCCTTCAATTATGTCAACGAATACGGGGAACTGGACTTGTTAAAGATGCATATCGATCAACTGTGGAAGAACAAATTGCGAAATTTCTGCACATTATTGGGCATAATGTAAAGAATTGAAGTGTGTCATTCTTTTTCCATCGGTTTGAAGAAATAGTTTCCCGTCACTTTCATAATTTTTTGAATGCAATTTTAAGGTTGAAGGGGGAATTTTTAATTCAACCAAATGGAACGCTTGTAGAATCGCACATCCTTAACAACAATCGATTTTACCCTTACTTTAAGGTTTGTTTATGATAATATTATTTTAAATCATGTATAATGTTTTATTTATTTTATGTTTAATTAAAGTAATGAAATTTGGTTTACATTAAGATTGTTTAGGGGCCATAGATGAGACTCATGTACATGTTAAGGTTGCACGTGCTGCACCTCATTTTCGAGGGAGAAAAGATTGGCCAACCCAAAACATATTTGCAGCTTGTGACTTTGACATGAAGTTCACATATGTCCTAACCGGTTGGGAAGGAACTACCTCAGATTCAAGGATATTGAAAGACGCTTTGGTACGAGACGATTCTTTGGTTATTCCAGGAGGTTAGTTTTAGGAGATTGGGTGTGCACAACAATGAATAGGTTATAGTAGTATATACTAACACAACTTTCCACAATCTTTGAAGGAAAATACTATCTTGGTGATGCAGGTTTTATGTTAAAACCAAATATAATAACACCTTATCGCGGGGTTAGATATCATTTGAAAGAATATTTGCGAAGACGGTCACAAAATGCTAAAGAGTTGTTGAATCTTCGACATTCATCACTTAGAAATGTAATTGAGAGAACATTTGGGGTGTTGAAAAAACGATTTCCAATTATAGCAAGTGGGACTGAGCCACATTATGATGCCAATACTGTGCCAAAAATTGTTTTAGCTTGTTGTATTCTACATAACTTTCTTTGCGGGGTCGACAATGATGAGTCTCTGATTGAAGAAGTAGATCATGAATTGTTATAAGAAGATGTACAATCAACCCCTACCCATGCTCGTGAGCATGATTATAGGGTAGGGTGTCATATTAGGGACACTATAGCAAACAAAATGTGGGAAGATTATGTAAACAATTAATTTGATGAAATAATATATTTTATGTTTTCTTCCAATGTTTGTCATCCTAACTTTATTTAAGTAAATTAGATGGATCGCGGAAAGAATGTTGCTCCAAATTTATCAGGTGGTAATCGAGAGTTCACTAAGTAGACGATAGAGATGGACCCAATTCTTCTAAATTCAATGATTCAAGAGGTACGTCGAGGATGCAGAATTGACGGTAGCTGGACCAGTCAGGTATATACTAACATTGTTATGGATCTACACGAGGCTGGATTATCGAGTCTTAAGAAAAACCATTTAAAAAACCGTCAAATTTTTTAAAAGGAGAGGTGGAGGGAAGTACATGATTTATTTGGTAGATTGAGTGATTTCGTATGGAACCAAATCACACGTTGCTCACGTGACTCAGTCAACGTTATCTTCTTCCACAAATATTACACAATTTCACTTCAATTTCTAAAAAAATTTAATTAATCCATTGGTAAAGTAAATAAACTTAAATAAAAAAAGTTTCTCAAATCATTAACCAGATAATTACTTCTATGTGGCATACAAAATTTTTGTCAAATTTTGAATCTTTTAAACATTACTAAAATATCAAATTTTGTAAGATAAATAAAAATTATATCATTTTCTCTTTTAATGTATATATAGCTGTATAGGCAAAGAGGACCTATATAGTACTTGGGATTGTTGTACAATTGCTGACGTATCGATGATTTTCTTGTTTCTTTGTTCGAGTCTCCTACCTCAAATGCTGATGTTCGATTGGGTGACCTGAAAAAGGTACTATGATGATCAAGTAAGTATTATGTGTAAATAGTGTATGTTTGTAATTAATAAAAGTGTCCTTTACACCCTCGCAGAGGGTTTATTTATAGTGTTAATTATGGGCTCTTGTTGTGATGGGCTGAACATCAGTTATTCACTTATATGCATCGTGATCCTGATTTATAGGAAAATATGTTAGTATATAAGTATGTTAGCCTTTTTTTATTATGTTAACAAGATGTTTAATTCGTTTGTGTTTTGCAACAATCATGTCTCTGGTAGATCCAGAATCTGCTAATTATCTAAACAATGAAGACGACAAGCAGCCATGAGAAAACAAAGTAGTTTCAAACTGGTTGGGACGCGAAACTCAGTCCCTCCTGTCGACGTGGTGCCTCCTAAAACGACTGTGCCCCAATAAACTCGAAGAAGAGAGGTCGTCCGACCAAATCCGCCCAACAACGTGCTGAGGCTGGACCCTCCTCTCGTCAACCTTCCATGCTCGGCCAACATCGTTAGTTGGTCCAAGGCATTCAAGTGGCGATGACTCCCGAGGAAGAAAGCATAGTGGTTGTCCCACAAGTGATTTGGTGCGGAATTGGCCAAGTTGCACAACCATTTGTTAGTAATCGGCCGAACACTGAAAGAAGAGCTGGAGAGAAACTCGACCTGTGGTGGCTAAACTGAAAGCTGAGCTGAACGAATCTTCTAATTCGTTGAAGGCTACACTAGAAACCATGGGGCCGCTGGATGAGAAACTGCACCTAGTCACAAGTGAGGCTGACGAGGCAAAGAAGGAGGTGGTCGTCTTGAAGGCTGAGGTTGAGGCGGGGAAGGCCAACCTTGCCAAGATAGAGAGTGAGGTCGTAGAGAAAGAGAAGACACTATCCGTTGAGTTGGAGAAGTGTCAATATTTTATTCTACGTATAAGCAAGAATTGTTTCTACCAAAGTCTCTGTCAGACGCCTTTTTCCATCGTGTTCTGTTAGGAGGCCCAATAGCATGTAAGCCTAATAAATATATTAACCTAATTCTCACCTATATAAGTGAGATATTTTGGAAATAGAAAGAAGGAAGAAAAGTTGATAGTTAAATCTAGTTTAGTATTATGTAGCTCTTAGTTAATTCATAGTTAATGATAGAATAGTTAACTGTTATTCCCACTGTTCTATGAATGGTGCTTTCATTCACGTTCTCCATGCCTCCTCAAACACAAACAAAAGACCTAAATCAAATACTAAACTCCATTCTAAAGTGCATATCTGCTATGGAAGAAACCCTAAAAATCCCCACCAGCGACTCCAACACTAGCACAACTCCACCAGCGCCGCAACAGTTCCCCCTCTGCACCGCTCAGTGCCGCCAGCCTCCACGCCAGGACACACGCCGCAACAGCGCCCGCGCCTCAACCGTCGTGCCGCCCAGCATCGCAAGCCTCCGCGTACACCACGTTACATACCAGGTCAGACGCCACAACACCGCTCACGCTCAAACCGCCGCGCCACCCAATGCCGCCAACATCCACGCGCACGAAGACACACGCCGCAACAGCGTCTGCAGCCCAAATGTCGCTCACCGAGCTCCACTTCGTTCAACGACAAGCACTCTAGCCGTGCCGCCCACCTGAAATTACACTGCCCAAATCGCCGCCGCCACACCGCTCAATGCCACCTCCAACACCTTCCTCCTTCGTATCCATTAGAGCACCAAAGATGGTTTATTTTTTTTTTTTTTTAAAAAAAAAAAAAAAGTTCAGCAGCGGCGCCCTGCCCTCCTAAATCCCAAACGGCGCCATCCACCCACTCCAAACCCTACTCCTGAAGCTGCACCCCCTCTCCCAAAACCCTAACGCACCAGCAATTCCTCCTACCAACCCTAATAACCCAACACCCAATACCAAGCCCAATTCACCCTTCGCGGCCCAAACTATTCCTGCACCCCCAAACTATTTCTGCACCCCGTGCCAGCTCCAATACACCTCACGTACACCAGTCCAACTAATACTAAGGTCACACTTTGAGGACAAAGTGTTTTTTTGGAGCAGATAGTAATGTTAGGAGGCCCAATAGCATGTAAGCCCAATAAATATATTAACCTAATTCTCACCTATATAAGTGAGATATTTTGGAAATAGAAAGAAGGAAGAAAAGTTGATAGTTAAATCTAGTTTAGTATTCTGTAGCTCTTAGTTAATTCATAGTTAATGATAGAATAGTTAACTGTTATTCCCACTGTTCTATCATGTTCCTCTAGAAGACGACCGATATGATATGAATAAAGATATCATAGATGGAAAATTCATATCGGTCGATGAAGACGAAGAGGACAATGCAAATAATGTAGAAGGCCAGGGGGACAATATTGAAGTCGAACCCTCCCTAGAGGAGGTGTTTGAGCCCTTGTAATTGCAAGATTTGCATATTTTATTAATACCGTCCTGAACCCGGGGGGTTTTTCACCATGATGGGGTTATTTTTTTTGCTTTTTATCAAAATGGGGTCCGTTTAAAAAAAATTACAAATTTAGGCAAGTCGTGCCAATTCGGCACGACTTCATATGCACAAATTGTTCCAATTAGACACGACTCTGTCATGTTATACTGAAGTCGTGCCAACTTGGCACGACTTCTGCCCTGTCATACTAAATTGGCACGACTTCTGCCACATATTTTTTTTTTAAATTTTATTGTTTATATATTGGGTAGTAAGTTATCTAATGTTAAAAATTAATTTGATACATAATTTTTTAAGAGTGTTAGTTTTAAGGAACAAAAAATTGGATAATCGTGTATGCATCATGTTTGGATAATCAGCTTATTCAAACTTTGAGCCATTAACTCCTGAGGACATTGCCGCTGGACATGGTTTCCCACTAGCCAAAAAGTATATTTTGATATTTAATGTCTCATGTATGCAATTTTTTTGATATCTTGATATTTAATGGCGTCGGACATGATCCATACACGATTATCAAATTTTTTGTTCCTTAAAACTAACACTCTTAGAAAGTTATGTATCAAATTAATTTTTAACATTACATAACTTACTGCCCAATATATAAACAATAAAATTAAAAAAAAATGACGTGGTAGAAGTCGTGCGAAGTTGGCACGACTTCATTATGACATGACAGAGTCGTGTCTAATTGGGACGATTTGTGATGTCATTCCTATGAGCTCTTCTTTGATTTTGATGATGATGGATGCGGAAGCTTAGTGGAGGACAGTGGAACAAGGCCTCCCTAGGAAATGTGGGTGCCTTGAAGGTGCATGAGGAGTAGTGAGGGTTGGAGTGGTTCGGCCATCTCCATTTGAGGGTGAAGATTGAAGACTAAAAACCTAATTCTAGAGAGAATTTGGCAAGGGAGTAATTTGAATGGCACTTGGGCAGCATTTCATTACTCAAAATAGTCTTGCCAATACAAGGTGTTGGCTCTTCCTTTTATAGGCTAAGGAGGATCATAATGCAACCCTAATGCTAATCAAAATGAAATGCAAATTACATCACATGGAGGACATGGCCGACCTAGTGGAGAATCCTTGAACGTGACCATATCTTTGCCAAATCTAGGTCAAGGCTCATGGAATCAAGTTTATGCTATTTACACTACACTTAATACTAAGCTACCCTTAATGGGCCTTCATGTAGCATATACAAGTTGCTTTCTCTCCCATCCGTAGCTTGGCCCATGTCTCCTATCCGTAGCTTGGTCATGGACCTAGTAATAGGTCCTAGACGCTCTCCCCTTCCTTCTAGACGCTCTCCACCTTGTGCTAGACACTCTCCACCTTGTGCTAGAAGCTCTTCTCTTGGCTCTAGACAGTCTAGATTTGGCTCTTGTCTTTCATGGGGTGTTGAGCTTGGCCCTATTCCATCATCCCCTCTCCCTTGGAAAGGATTTGTCCTCAAATCCATGTCGTCCTCGTCTTCATTGGTACCTACAAATGGAGATAGATCAATTACTTTAAAAGTATCATGTACTCCATATTCAAGAGGTAGATCCAATTTGTATGCATTGTTGTTGACTCTCTTGAGGACTTGGAAGGGTCCATCACCTCGGGGACTTAGTTTGGACTTCCTTTGAGTTGGAAATCGGTCTTTTCGAAGGTGAAGCCAAACTAAGTCTCCTTCCACAAAAATTATTTCTTTCTTCCGTTTATTGTTGTATTTTGCATACTTTTCGTTTTGTTGTTGTATTTGGATTTTAATCTTCTCATGCATTTTCTTCACAAAATCGGCTTTGATTACTCCTTCCTTATGCACAAATTCTTGTGGATTAGGAAGAGGTAACAAATCCATAGGTGTGAGAGGATTAAATCCATATACAACTTCAAAAGGAGAAGCATTAGTAGTCTTGTGGACTACTCTATTGTAATCAAACTCAATGTGGGGAAGGTACTCATCCCAAGATTTGTGGTTTCCCTTCATGATAGCCCTAAGCATAGTTCCAAGAGATCTATTGACTACTTCGGTTTGGCCATCCGTTTGAGGATGACAAGAAGTTGAAAATTGTAGTCTTGTTCCAAGTTTGCCCCAAAGAGTTTTCCAAAAGTGGCTTATGAACTTGGGATTTCTATCGGATACTATACTTCTAGGTTTACCATGGAGTCTCACCACTTCTCTAAAGAAGAGTCTAGAAATATTTTGAGCATCATCTACCTTGTGGCAAGGAATAAAATGGGTCATTTTGCTAAAACGGTCCACTACCACAAAGATAGAGTCATGGCCTCTTGTAGTCCTAGGGAGTCCTAAAATGAAGTCCATGCTAATGTCTTCCCAAGGAGCATTTGCAATTGGCAAAGGGGTGTAGAGTCCATGAGGCATTGTTCTAGACTTTGCTTTTAAACATGATATGCATCTAGAGAAATGTCTTTGGACATCCTTTCTCATGTGTGGCCAATAAAATTTTTCTTTCAAAAGATCTAGAGTCTTATCAACTCCAAAATGGCCCATGAGTCCCCCTTCATGTGATTCCTTGACAAGGAGCTTCCTATGTGTGCCTTGGAGAATGCAAAGTTTTCCTTCTTTTAAAAGATATCCCTCGGCCACATAGTAACCTCCTTGTGCCCTATGTTGACATTGGGCATAGATGGATGAAAATTCTTGATCCTCTTGATAAAGCTCTCTTATGTGATCAAATCCAAGAATATGGGCACCTAATTTTGAAAAGAGTACATGTCGCCTTGAGAGAGCATCGGCCACTATGTTGGTGCTTCCTTTCTTGTATTTGATTACATAAGGAAATTGTTCAAGAAACTCCATCCATTTAGCATGTCTCTTGTTGAGCTTGTGCTGACCCTTTAAATACTTTAAAGACTCGTGATCACTATGGATTGCAAATTCTTTGGACACAAGGTAGTGTTCCCAAGTCTTTAGGGCTCGCACAAGAGCATAAAGCTCTTTGTCATAGGTGGGGTAGTTGAGGGTGGCACCATGGAGTTTTTCGCTAAAATATGCAATGGGGTGTCCACCTTGCAACAATACCGCACCTATGCCCACTCCCGATGCATCACACTCTATCTCAAAGGTTTTAGAAAAATTTGGGAGATCTTGAATTGGTGCATTGGTGAGTTGAGCCTTTAGCCTTTGGAAGGCTTGCTCATGCTTATCACTCCAACAAAATGCAACATATTTTTTGACAAGTTCATTTAAAGGGGAAACTAAGCTTGAAAAATTAGGTACAAACCTTCTATAAAAGCTAGCAAACCCATGGAAACTTCTTACATCACTTACATTTTGCGGAGTTGGCCACTCTTGGAAGGCTTTGATCTTCTCGGGGTCAACATGCACCCCCCTTTTGTTAACTATGAAACCTAGAAAAACTACACTATCTACACAAAAGGTGCACTTATCACTATTGGCAAATAAACTATTTTTCCTAAGCACTAGAAGAACTTCCCTAAGGTGACTTAGATGGTCTTCTAGGGTTTTGCTATACACTAAGATATCATAAAAGTAAACTACTACGTATTTACCTATACAATCCCTCAAGGTATGATTCATGAGCCTCATGAATGTACTAGGGGCATTAGTGAGTCCAAAGGGCATTATCAACCACTCATATAATCCAAACTTGGTCTTAAAAACGGTTTTCCATTCATCACCCTCTTTGATTCGAATTTGGTGATATCCACTTTTAAGGTCAATTTTAGAAAATATGGTTGACCCATGTAACTCATCAAGCATGTCATCAAGCCTTGGGATTGGATGTCTATACTTGATGGTGATGTTGTTGATTGCTCTACAATCACAACACATACGCCATTTTCCATCTTTTTTTGGCACCAACAAGACAGGTACAACACAAGGGCTTAGGCTATTTTGAACCCAACCCTTCTCCAACAAGTCTTGAACTTGTGACTCTATCTCCTTGGTTTCCTCGGGGTTAGTTCTATAAGCGGGCCTATTTGGTAGGCTTGCCCCCAGAATGAAGTCAATTTGATGTTCTATACCTCTAATGGGAGGGAGTCCAATGGGTCCCTCATTAGAGAATATATCTTCAAATTCACTTAAAAGATTTTCCACTTTAGGAGGTAGACTCATGGGTTCATTACTTGTGGCAGTGCATGCAAGTGTTCCCTTACAAAAGATTAGGCTAGGTTGTTCAACAAGAAGCAAATTTTCCAAGATGTTTTCAAAAGGCTTTTCTTGTTGAGCAACCTTGTGGGAAGGAACACTCTTCTCCCACGCCTTCCTATCCCTAAGGATTTTCTCTTTTTCTAGCACTCTTTTTTTTTTGTTTTCCTCATCACTCTTATGTTTCATTTGTATTTGGTCTTTTACCACTTGAGAGTGTGGTAAAGGACTAAGTACAAACTTCCTATGCTTATGGGTGAAGGAAATCTCGTTAGTGAGACCATCATGCAAGGTTTTCTTGTCAAATTGCCATGGTCTCCCTAATAAGATGTGGCAAGCTTCCATAGGTACTACATCACATAAAACCTTGTCTTTGTAGTTCCCTATGGAAAACTTGATTTCCACTTGCTTATCTACACTTAGTTCCCCATTTTCATTAATCCATTGTAATTTGTAAGGTTTTGGGTGAGGAACTACTTGTAGATTAAGCTTATCAACCATTCTAGCACTACAACAATTGCAACTAGATCCACTATCCACAAGGAGGGAACATATATTTTCTAAAACATTACATCTTGTATGAAAGATGTTCTCCCTTTGTGTTTCCATGGATGTGCTAGGTTGATTGTTGAGGGTTCTCCTAATCATTAACAATTCTCCCTCTAATGGAGCTACCTTCTCATCCTCTCCCCCTTCCTCTCTCTCATTTGGCTCATCCTCACCACTAGTGTATTCGTCTACACCTTTTAAAAACAAAGTCCTTTGGTTTGGGCATTGTGCTTGCACATGCCCTCTTCCATAGCACTTAAAGCACTTAACGTCCCTAGTTCGGATGGGTGGGGTGGAGGCATCTTTTGCTAAGGGCTTGGTAGTTTCCTTTGGTTTTTCTCTAGATGTGCTACCCTCCCTCTTATAGTCTTTCTTGGGATAAAAGCTAGAGTATGAACCCACCCTTTGACTTGAAGTTTTGCGCAAATTTTGTTGTTCAACTTCAATGCAAAGTTGAACCAAGTCATTCAAGTCTTGGTAGGGAAAGAGTTCTACCCTATCTCTTATCTCAAGAGAGAGGCCACTAAGGAATCTTGCTATGGTGGTGTCCTCCTATTCTCTAATAGATGCTCTCATCATATAAAGCTCCATTTTCTGCCTATACTCCTCTACACTCATATTCTTTTGTTGGAGTCTTTGGAGCTTGTCCATTAACTCCCTATGGTAGTATGAGGGTATGTGTCAACGTCTTAGGGCCCCCCTAAGGTCATTCCAATACTCAATGGGAGGTTCCCTATGAAGACATCTTTCTCTTTCGAAAGAGGTCCACCAATACATGGCATTCCTTTGGAAGCTAAGGGTGGCTAAGGGTACCTTGCGTTCTTCACTCACCCTATGGCAAGCAAAGAGTTGCTCTACTTTCATTTCCCAATCTAGGTAAATTTCTACGTTTTCCTTACCATGGAAATGAGGTAGGTCTACCCTAACCTCCCTTGGGCCCTCTTGCTCCTTTTGCCTATATTTTCTAGGGGGTGGTTGGTAGTAATCATTGATTCTAAGGCTTTCCTCCCCTAGAGACTCATTATCTTTGGAATGTGATGCATGAGTATGAGTTTTTTTGGAATTTTGTGATTTCTCTTCCTTTGCTCTAGTTAGTTCATTGATTTTAGACTCGTTCTCCAATTGTCTATAGCAAATTAATTGAACATCCTTGGCAAGTTGTTTCAAAAGGGATTTGATGGATTTCACATCACTTTCCATAGACTTTGAAGAATGAGAAGACATGACTAGAACTTTGTGTCTAGAAATGTTTTACTTTGAGAAAAATGAGGGAAGTTAAAGAAGGTAGTTTTCCAGGTAAGAGAGGTGAGTCACAATGGATTACTTAAATACGAAGTCTTGCCTTAGCCAAAAACTATCCCTCAAGATCTTCACACAAATCTTTCTCTTGGTAAACCACTTAAAACACAATGAAGTTGGAGAAATCAAATTTTTAATGCAAGAAACAATGCAAGTTATCTACAACCCAAGCAAAATTAGCAAAGCTTAAACAATACAAAAGCAAAGCAAAACAAGCGTAGCTAACTAAGGCAATTGATGTAATTAAAACAATTAACAAAAGCTAAGCAAGATAGTTTTAAACTAGTTGGCCCTAGGTGAGGCTTCTTGGACACTTGGAGCCCTTGAAGATACACTCACCGTCTAATTGCGTAATTAACAAGTAATTAACAAGAGCTAAGTTGCAAAGAAATTAGATGGAACTCCCTTTGTTGATTTTCTATTTGCACTTCCTTTGTTGTCTCTTCTTTGTTGGGCCTTCCAATGTGTGTGATGTATTTAGTATGTGTTTGTTGCTGCCCTTGCCTAGACAAAAAGGTAGTAAATTATTTTGAATATGTACTAAGATATCACCAACAACTGAAGGTCAAGTTATCTATAGGCATCTACAAAGATAAATTTTTATGTGAGGTAGTGCCTAAAGAAACTTGTTATGTCTTATTGAGACAACCATTGCAAAGTGTTAAAATTTCCATGATCAATGGTTGTACCAACGAGACTACCTTCACAAATAAAAGAGAAATTTTTCATGAAGGAGAACTCATGGGCCAATTTAGAGTTGATAACATTCTAGAGCTTTTGAAAAGAAAATTCTTTTGGTCACCCATGAGAAACGATGTTCAAAGACATTACCCTAGATGCATTTCTTGTTTTAAAACTAAAATTAAGGCAATGTCTCATGAACTCTATAATCCTTCACCTTTTGCAAATGTTCCATGGGAAGATATAAGCCTAGATTTTATATTAGAGCTTCATAGGACAACAAAAGGGTTTGAATCTAATTTTATGGTTATGGGTAAGCTCTTCTTTAGAGAAGTGATAAGACTTTATGGTTTATCTCCAAGCATAGTGTTAGATAAAGAACCAAAATGTGAAAACCATTTTTTGAGGATTCTTTTGGAAAAACTTGGAACTAAGTTGAACTTTTCAATTTCTTATCATCCTCAAACAAATGGCCAAAATGAAGTTGAAATTATCATTCTTTCTACTATGCTTAGAGTAATCATGAGAGACAATCACAACTCTAGGGATAATTATAAAGTAGTTCACAAGACTACTAACATTTCTTCATTTGAAGTTGTATATGAGTTTGATCCTCTTATTCCTTTAGATTTATTGCCCATTCCTAATACACATACCTTTGTGCATAAGGAAGGAGTTACAAAAGCAGAATTTGATAAAAAAATGCATGAGAGGATTCAAGAACAAGTACAACAACAAATAGAGAAATATTATGAGAAGTTGCCAAAAACAAAAGAAAAACGAAAGGAATGGCAACTTCCTAAAGATGATTTTTATACAATTGCTCCAACTAACTCATTTGATTTGTTTGATGACTCACAGAGATGGACATTTGATCCTGGAGGACGAACCTAGTTTTCAAAATAAGAATAAGGCTGTTGTTCGAGATCAAACTTGTAGATCTGAGGACAGATCCTCTCAAGAAGGAGGGGATGATGGAAGAGGCCCAAGCCCATGATAGAAAAAGCCCAAGCCCAAGCCCAAATACAAGTTCAAGCTTCAGCTTAAGCCCAACAAATAGAAGATATGGGCCAACTAAACATCATTGAATGTCTTTCTTTTGTAATTACTTTTGAGTATTTTTAGTAGAACATAAAGGGAGGCGTAGATATAAATATAAGAGGTGCAAATGTATAAAGCTAAGCCACACCTTCCATGAGACATAAAAAGAAGGTGTAGGTGTAGATTTAGGAGGTGCCAAAAAAAAGAAACCAAGTCACACTTTCCTTGTGACTAGGAATTGGCTCCAAATTCAAATGCTTCTCATTTGAATTTCCCTCCACTTTCTTTTGAATTTCCAGCCCTCTAAACACTATAGATAAGAGGGCTTGACTCATGTATTTGCAAGACTATTTTGAGTAATGAAATGCTGCCCAAGTGCCATTCAAATTACTCCCTTGCCAAATTCTCTCTAGAATTAGGTTGTTAGTCTTCAATCTTCACCCTCAAATGGAGATGGCCGAACCACTCCAACCCTCACTACTCCTCATGCACCTTCAGGGCACCCACACTTCCTAGGAAGGCCTTGTTCCACTCTCCTCCACTAAGCTTCCGCACCCATCATCATCAAAATCAAAGAAGAGCTCAAAGGAATGCCATCAATTTGTGCATATGAAGTCGTGCCGAATTGACACGACTTGCCTAAATTTGTAATTTTTTTTTAAATGGACCCCATTTTGGTAAAAAGCAAAAAAAATAACCCCATCATGATTAAAATCCCGAACCCGGGATATGAGCATTGAACAGTTTTAATTCCATTTTTTTACTTTATGCTTGAACAATTTTAAATATCCGTAATATTTAATCTTTACCGAACGATATAACTTCGATGTTTGAATCTTTCTTTGATTTCTTTGCCATAATATCTTGAACTCGGTTGACTGAGCCTTTTGCAATATTGATCGTGTCTTTAATAGTTTGTAGATAGGGCTTTAACGATGCTTGTTAATAATCGAAATAAATGGTATGATCTTTACCAAGTATAATGGAATAATTTCCTTTGATATTGACTTAGGGATATCAATAACTTGTTATCGTAAAAAATAGAATAAATGGCCGAGCATTAATAAAAGTAGGAGAATTTGATGTGTTGGTCTTGATAACTCGAACGAGGCCATAATTCATGTAAGAATTCCATCCGACCGATGAGTTGTAATAAATCAATCGAAGTAAAAAATCGGCCTGATGAGTCATGAATGACTTACTGCTTGTATGGCGAATTAAGTAGGCTTTATGTGCCTCACAGGGCTACATGCAAAACTTTATTTATGTGGTAAAAAATGATACCTTGAAAAAAGGCGTACTTGCGATTAATATGTTGGTTCGAACTACATCGTTGCAGATTAATCAAGTACACATCGTCCGATATGGATTGCTAGTAATTAAGCAACTGCCATCATCGGTTAGTAAGCGTTCGGTCGGTAATGTCCATTAATAGTTAAGCAGTTGTCATTATCGAGATAGTTGTTCGATCGGTGAGAGTCGCTAGTAGTTAAGCGACTGCCTCAACTGAGCGGTTGATTGATAACGGTCTCTAATAGTTAAGCGACTACCGTTATCGAGATAGTAGTTTGGTCGGTGAGGGTCGATAGTAGTTAAGCGGTTTCCTTGATGGAGCGGTTGATCGATAAGGGTCGCTAGTAGTTAAGCAGTTGCCTCGACCGAGCAATTGATCGATAAGGGTTGCTAGTAGTTAAACAACTGCTGTTATCGAGTGGTAGTTGGTCGGGTGGTGGTAACCTTGCGATCGGTAGGGGTCGCTAGTATATGAGCAACTGTCGTTACTGAGTAATACCTGTTCAACAATGTGTAAAATATGCAAGAATATATAATTTTAAAGTGCCTCGTTAAAACCTTCTCAATCAGAAACCTTCCTTAGGGATAAAACAAATTTGTCAACTATAATAGAATTTGAGATGCGTGGCATTCCATGTTCTTAGTACAAATTTTCCAGATAGAAATTCTAGATAATAGGCTCCGCCGACCGCTGTGTCTGAAATGCGAAAAGGTCATTCCTAATTGCTTGAGAATTTGCCTTCCTTTTTTCGGGCGTCGCTACGCATTCGCCAAGTCAAGTCTCTTTTTTGAAAGCTTCTTGGAGTTACCTTCAAATTTTGTCTTCTTGCCACCTGAACCTTGCATGCTTCTTTCCTTATTCTGCTTTTATCTCTGAGTTCGTTAATTAGGTTGAGGCCGACTAATAGGCTTTCTTAGTTGAGATTCAATTCTAGAGTTTTTCGTCGTAGAGAGGGTTCTCTGACTTCCACTGGGATAATAGCCCCCGTTCCATACATTAGATTGTACGAATTTCATATGTAGTGGACTATGGTGTACATCAGTAAGCCCACAAGACTTCAAGAAGTTCGTCGGTCCACTGACCTTTAGCTGGGCCGAGTCGCTCTTTTAATTTGTTAAGAATTACTTTATTGTCAGCTTCGGCTTGACCGTTGGTTTGAGGGTGTTCCACCAAGCTCGTGATATGTTTGATATCGAGCTTTTAATAAAATTCATCTAGTACTTGGTTGATGAACTGTTGGTCGTTGTCGGTGATGATCACATGGGAAATCCCGAAATGGAACACAATACTTTCTATATAAAATGTTGAACATTTCGAGTTGTGATCGCTGCCAAGGGTTCAACCTCTATCCAGTTGGTGAAATAGTCTATCCCGACTAGAAGGAACTTACACTGTCCCTTACCTGGAGTAAAGGGTCTGATGATATCCATTCCCCAATGCAAAAACGGCAATGGGGAGAGAATGTAGTGGAAATTCTAGGGCTTCTGATGAGACACATTGTCGTATTCCTATATCTTGACACATTTTTGAACAAAATTTGTACAGTCTCCCTGCACGGTCGGCCAATAGTAACCTGCCCTTAATACCTTAGCGACCATTATTCTTGCTCCCGATTGAGTACCACATACCCCTTATTATATTTCTTGCATGACATAATCAACCTGGTTAAAAGAGATACATATTAAGAGTGGTCGAGTATATCCCCGATGATAGAGATCCTGGTCAATAAGAAGAAACTGAGCGGTCTGCTGTCTCATTGTCTTTTCTGATTGTGCTCCATAATCCCCATTTGTTAAAATCTGTTTGATATGTGTCATCCAGTTTGGTTGTACATCAGTCGTCATGCATTTGTCTGAACTAATGCTGGGATTCTTCAGGGTAACATAGATGATTGAGTGATGGTTAAATGTGAAAGCATATCGGCTCGGGTATTATGCTCCCGACAGATGTGCTCGATTGTTATTATGAACAAAATAATAGTATCTATGGAGCAACGATTCCTTGACCTCGAATTTCCATTGAGCTGACCGACAACAAGTTGGGAGTCACTTATGAAAATAAGCCTTTTTACTTCCAAATCTAGGGTTAGATTGAGACCAGCTATAATGGCTTCATACTCACTTTATTGTTTGATGTTTTGAATTCAAAATTTAAGGCTTGCTCGAGGAGAACGTCACCTGGTCCTTCGAGCACCATCTCTACATCGCATGATCTATTGTTGGAGGAGCCATCAACATGCAAGATCCATTGAGAGTCCTCCTCTTCGGTCGGATGAGGGCTGAGCTTGGCTGCAAAATTGACCAAAACTTGTGATTTAGTTGCCCCCCTAGGTTGGTACTCGACGGCCCATCCGATCATCCGACCGACCAAATCTGGCTTTGCTATTATCTTTATTATCGGATAGTTGGTTTTGACTATTATGCGATGTTTCTTAAAATACACGCGCATTCTCTGTGTTGTTATCACCAAGGCCAAGGCTACCTTTTCAATCATCTGGTAACGGACCTCAGCGTCGTGAAGTTCCCGACTGATAAAGTAAACTGGTCGCTCCTCCTTTTCAACCTCTTGAACCATTGCTGCACTAATCGCGTCTTCAGAGATAACGAGGTAAATAGTTATGGGCTTCATGGCGTTTAACTTTTGAATAATCGGGTAGACACTAAAAAAAATTCAATTGAAGGAAAATCCTTTCACACTCGTCCGTCCATTGGAACTCAGCCGCCTTGTGTAGTAATTGTACGATGAGCTTGGTTTTCTCTCCTAGCCTTGGTATAAATCTAAAGAGGACTGTAAGTCGCCCAATCAGTCTTTGAATGTCCTTGACATTCTTAGGGCTCTGCAAATTGATGATTGCCCTACATTTCTCAGGGTTTGCTTTTATGCCACGGTGAGTGAGCATACCCAAAAACTTTCCTCCTTCAACCCGAACACACATTTGTTAAGGTTGAGCCGCATGCCATGGTCGCGAATGGCTTGAAACACTTCTTGTAAGTCTTTGATACGTTGTTGGCATGAGTCGGATTTGACCACAATGTCGTCGACATAGACTTCAAAGTTTCAGCCGAGCATCCCCTTGAAAATGTAATCCATCAATCGTTGATAAATGGCACCTGCATTTTTAAGGCTAAACGACATGACTTCATAATAGAAGTTATTATAGTCGGTCATGAACGCTGTTTTTTCTATGTCTCTCGGATGCATCTGAATTTGGTTATATCTAGAATATGCATCCAAAAAACTTAAAATGTTGTGGTCGGCCGCTTCGTTGACGAAGCGGTCGATGCTCAGTAGAGGATAAGAATCTCTTGGACATGCTTTATTGAGGTCAGTATATTCAGTGCACATCCTCCACTTGCCATTTTAATTTTTGACCATGACCACATTGGCCAATCATGTAGTGTAGTGTGCTTTTCTGATGAAGCCAACTTTCACCAACTTCTCGGTCTCTCGTCGTACAGCTACAAACTTTTCTTCGCACATCTTTCATTTTCTCTAGGGTACTGGTTTGGCTTCTTTGTAAATGGAGAGACGATGTGTAATAACATACGGGCTCACTCCAGGCATATCGACAGTTGTCCAAGCAAACAAATCAACATTTTCAATCAAAGTTTGGCTTACCAGCTTGCTATCGTCCAGTTTAACAAAAGTTCCCATGTGTGACGCATGCTCATCATCTCGTAGGGATAAAGGGTGAAGGTCCTCGCCTGGTTCAATACGGCTTTGTCAAGTCGAGAATCGAGATCGAAAAGGGCGACCATGTGCACTTTTGTTCTTCTCTCTCGGGATTGTTACTTGGTTATTTCCTTGCACCTTGGAGAGTGTCCCCTCCATCCTATAGACCGTCCGTGCGATGAGGTGTTGTATAACCGACTAGTCGATTCAACTTTCAAACTCGCGACATAACATTCAGGAGCTATCTTTTAATCGACAAGGATTGTTACGATGCCACCGGGTCCCGATGGGAACTTCATTGTGAGGTGGGGAATGGATAGTATTGCTTGCAGGCGATTTATGGGCGACTGTCCAAGCAATATATTATAAGAGGTATTTCCGTTTACAATAAGATACCTGATTTTTATTGTCTTGCAAAGATACCCCTCTTCCCTGAACGTAGTGTACAAATCGATGAATCCTATTATGTCCACCCGCTTCGCGAAAAATCCAACAATATGTTTGTTGCAGGGCTGAATTTTTTATTTTCTCGTTGTTTTGAAAGTCTTCTAGTATAGAATATCGACCGAGCTGCCCTAATCCACCAAAACCTTGGTGATGGAAAATTTATCTATATCCATGGTGATGACCATGGGGTCGTCACGGGTTGGGTCTGTGGTAGTGAAATTGTCATATGTGAAGGTGATTGACGATATCCTCGGTCGACTCTTGGTGGTTACCGGTGTTGAACAAGGTGCTTTGATCTCTCTAAATCCAAGTGGAAAGCTTGAAGACCCTACTGATGTGTGTGTGTTGTTTATTTGTTTGAAAGCATGAAGACCCTGCTTGAAGAATACTTAAGATGATCCAAGGTTAATTGAATCTTTACCTTTTTGAAAAGATGAGTTTCCTAGAATGGTGTAAAATTTCAACCTGTTGAAATGTCGATTCAACTTGTTGTTTGAAACTTAGTGGTTTTTAAAATGGCTTGGAAAAGCTTAGCTTTGCTTTGGCTTTGCTGTCAAACAGATTCAACCTGTTGTTTTGATAAATCATCTGGTTGTTTTTTTTTTTAAAACCTTAACAAAATTTTGTTAAAAGGTTTTAATTTGTTTTAAATGATTCCAACAACTTTTGGTTTTTGATTTAACTGCTTTGACCATTTGATTGAGGCATATAAAGATGGTTATATGCTCCTTTGCACTAACTAAGAAAGAAAGATGAATAAAAAACAATATTCAAAATTTCAAAAAGCTTTTGGACCATTTCAAGTGTGGAATAGGATTGAGTTTTGTACTTCTAAACTTTAAGCTTTGATTTACCTAGCCGTATTTTGTTCCTCTTCTTCCTTGAACATTGTATTTTTGTGTGTTCTAGTGTGGTGCAGTTTCAGAAGGTGTTTCTGGAAACTGAGTGGTTTGCCAAAACTAGTGTGTGTTCTTAAGGGGTTCAATATCATCACTTTTGGTGTGTGTTTTGTAATCTAGGTTTGATTACATAGTGAATTCCCAGTGGTTAGTTGAGGATTAGATGTTGCTATTGGTTAAGAGTGAAAGGATGTAGCACTCTATCCCTACACTCATTAAAATGTTTTAACATTTTTTTTCAAATCTGTTGGTATAAGCAACCGGTTGTTTCATGAAAATAATTGGTTGATTTTTTGGAATCAAACTTAAAAACAATTTTTTTTTGGTTGAACATAATTTTCAATTGATTGATTCTTCATAAATTTTCATTCTACCTTCAATACTTGCGAAAATCTTTCATAAACAATTCACCCTCATCTTATTTAAGACCTCTAATTCTAGCAACCGTGATGAGAATCAAATAAAGGAGGCTTTTATTAATGGAGGAAGAGGACATCCACCCTCACATTTGAAGTTCTTCCTTCTAGTCTTCTCAAAATTAAAAGAAGACATAAAATAAAGATGAGGCCCAAGCCCAAAGCCCAAGCCCAAGCCCAAGAAGGCCAAAGCCCAAAGAGCCCAAGTCCATCCCATGAGGGGCAAGGCCAAGCTTTGAAATACTCTTGTATAGTTTTAGGAGGTGTGGTTATTAAATAAAGGTGTGTGAAAATGTAAAATAAAGTCACATTGTCCATGTGACTTAGGAGAGTGGTGTAGGTGTAGTTTTTGGGAGGTGTCATAGTAGAAAAAGGTCACACCTCCCATGTGACTTGTTTTTGGTGGGAATTTCAAATGAGTTTATTTGAAATTTCCCACCTATTTTTCAGCACCTTAGGCTATAAATAGAGGTGCTTCCTTTGTAAAATTCAGATTTGAATTCATCTAAAGAAACTATACTCAAAATTGGAGTGAGCATTTGGAGAGCTTTTGAGCTTCTACTCTAGTCTTATCTTGAAGGACCATGGTTTCCTCAAGTGGCGGCTTGCACACTCATCTAGGAGCATCCATACTTCTAGTGGCGTGATCATCCAACCATTCTTCCATCTTCATGAGCATTCTCTTCTCCTTCCTTTCTTCTTCTTCAATTTGTTCATGTTGCCTTGTGTTTTGAGTTGTTGTTTCGGTTCTTCTAATTTTCCAGCACCTACATTCTGTTTGTTTCTTAATTCTGTTCGGTACATTTGATTTTAATTCAATTCTGTTCGGTCTCTTCTTTTTAAATTCCTTTGTTGATTCGATTTGACAATACTTGGTTCATCCAAATGAGTTTGGGATTTGGTACTTGTTATTGGTGAGTTCTTGACTTAGAACCATGATCCAACTTCTAAGAAAGTGCCTCTATATTTTCCAGCTCAAGGTGATTCCTCAAAGTGTCAAGAATCTTGTTCTATGTGGCTATTGGAATCACATCATGTTGAACACTTGGTGATATCTTTGGTCACGGTTATAGCTCTCTTCATGATAATGATGGTGATGCCTCCTTCTTCTATGTTCTTCTTCACCAAGGACTGAAGCTTTGGAAGGAGAATGCTGTTTGTAAGATGCACCACTTGAATAGCCAGCCATTTTGCAAATAAAAAAACAGCAAACACACAAAAACAGCAAACAAGTTAAGAAACAAAATTAGCAAAAACAGTGAGCTTGGCAATGAAACTGCCGAAGTGAAATGAGGCTGAAAAAAGAGATCACTCTCAAAGAAATAATGTTCTTGCACCAATCTGATCTTGAGGCCTTGGAATCCTCAAATGAAATATGTCAAAGCAAGCACACCAATCTCAAAAGCAACCACCACAAAACCAATGAAACAATAAAGACACACAAGAAAAGGTATAAGCAAGGAAAGGTAATTGCAAAAGGAATACTATATGTAAGACAAACTCAAAGAGTAAGAATGAAAGACAATCAAGAAAATAAAGAACTCAATGAGAAAAGTAGGCACACAAAAGAATACTTAAGGAAAAGCACTAGAGTAGATGAAGAAAACAAAAAATTAGCTACTGGAATTTTTTTTTTTTAAAATGCAAACTGTGCTTGATATTCACTGATTTAACTGGAACGTTGTAGAGCGAACTGGATTATGAAATTTATACCACAGAAACTTCAAGATGTTAACTCAAAAATGGCACTGGAATCAATTGAAAACAGTAAGCCAATTGAGAGAAATAAATTTTTTAAAATCACTGCCAGATTACCGTATTTTTTTCGGCAGGAATGTACACTTTTTTTATTTTATTTATCATTTTTTGTGTACTTCATATTTTTGAATGATTCTTTTTTCTATTCTTTTCTAACACTTTGAATATCTCAAATCCAGAATTTCAGAATTTTACAGTACGTAAATCAGTTGCAATAAGGAAAAACAGTAAGCACTTTTTTTCAGAAACAGAGGAATCCTAATAGGAATAAAAAACAGGATGATGAACTAGCAAAGACATAATAGAAAATGATGTATTGGAACTTGTATAGGTCTAGAATACAAGTATGAACTCAATTCTAAAAAGAAAATGCACAAAGGATCAACATCAATTCAGAAAATTATATGACACCAAAGCAAGAAACAATCAAAACAATAAAAGTACTACTAGAAGTAATGACATATATGGAATAACATGACTAAGACAAACCTTGACATGATTCAAAAATTAAAAGACACAACACAAATTGTAACAAGTGAAAGGAAGCTTAAGGTAAACTCTAGGAAGGATAATGCCATTCCAAAAGAGCAACCATACTCATAAGAATTATGAGTGCCATAAACCTTTCCTCAAACACTTGGAGCAAAAGAAAAAAAAAACAGCAAGAATACTCAAATAAAATTCTAAAACAGAAACTTAAATTGCAAGAAATTAAAGAGCTCTTGAAATTAAAGTGCACACAACTCAACAATTAAACAAGAATGAACCTAAGACTCATGATACCACATGATGTGATTCCAATAGCCACATAGAACAAGATTCTTGACACTTTGAGGAATCACCTTGAGCTGGAAAATATAGAGGCACTTTCTTAGAAGTTGGATCATGGTTCTAAGTCAAGAACTCACCAATAACAAGTACCAAATCCCAAACTCATTTGGATGAACCAAGTATTGTCAAATTGAATCAACAAAGGAATTTAAAAAGAAGAGACCGAACAGAATTGAATTAAAATCAAATGTACCGAACAGAATTAAGAAACAAACAGAATGTAGGTGCTGGAAAATTAGAAGAACCGAAACAACAACTCAAAACACAAGGCAACATGAACAAATTGAAGAAGAAGAAAGGAAGGAGAAGAGAATGCTCATGAAGATGGAAGAATGGTTGGATGATCACGCCACTAGAAGTATGGATGCTCCTAGATGAGTGTGCAAGCCGCCACTTGAGGAAACCATGGTCCTTCAAGATAAGACTAGAGTAGAAGCTCAAAAGCTCTCCAAATGCTCACTCCAATTTTGAGTATAGTTTCTTTAGATGAATTCAAATCTGAATTTTACAAAGGAAGCACCTCTATTTATAGCCTAAGGTGCTGAAAAATAGGTGGGAAATTTCAAATAAACTCATTTGAAATTCCCACCAAAAACAAGTCACATGGGAGGTGTGACCTTTTTCTACTATGACACCTCCCAAAAACTACACCTACACCACTCTCCTAAGTCACATGGACAATGTGACTTTATTTTACATTTTCACACACCTTTATTTAATAACCACACCTCCTAAAACTATACAAGAGTATTTCAAAGCTTGGCCTTGCCCCTCATGGGATGGACTTGAGCTCTTTGGGCTTTGGCCTTCTTGGGCTTGGGCTTGGGCTTTGGGCTTGGGCCTCATCTTTATTTTATGTCTTCTTTTAATTTTGAGAAGACTAGAAGGAAGAACTTCAAATGTGAGGGTGGATGTCCTCTTCCTCCATTAATAAAAGCCTCCTTTATTTGATTCTCATCAAACCGAGTGGACCGATTGAATGGCTCGAAGATGCTTTTTGTGTGGGGAGCTGGAATATCTGCCTCCCGCGAATCTTCCAGCGATAGTATTTACTTGGCCCACGGTGTATTTGTGGTCTCGGTTCTCCAGGGAAGGAGTGCTCCGACCGACGTTTTCGAGTGGAATCGAACCGACAATGGTGTTGTTGACCTCCCAGGTGCTATGTCTTGATCGATCGTTCCTTTGAGGACTCTCGCTTCATGGTCGAGTCCTATGCACAGAACTTTCAGTCCTTCTTCTCTGCTTAGCTGGATGTTGGTTATCGTCAAAACGACATGATCTCGTCCACGCTCTGTGTACTGCTCTTTCTGATCCTTAGCAAGGTACCTCTCCCTTTGTGGGGATCAGTATGAGTTAGCGTTTGATTGGACAAACTTGCACAGATGACCGACTTGGACAAGTTCGTCTATTATGCCCTTCAGCGCTTGACACCTCTCGATTGTATGGCCAAAGTTGCGGTGGTACTGACAATGCTTGGACATATCGACATTTCTTGGAATTTGTAGCTGTTTTAGGGTTGGGATCAGTTTGGCTTGTAGTGCCTCGTCCAGAATTTTATCCCTTGCAGCATTCAATGGGGTGTAATTAAGAAACCTTGGTCCTTGATTTTATCTAAATTTGTTCGATCCACCAGATGTAGGTGGACTTCCTCTGTCCTTTTCCTTCCCTTTATCTCCTCCATTCTCGGATCAAACACTTTTGTGGAAGTCGCTTAACTCCTTTATCGGCATGAATTTTGTTGCTCGGTTCCTCAATTCATCAAGATCGTTGGCTGGTCTCCTGATCAAACTTTCGGTGATCGACCTAGTCAGATTCCCGAGACCAGGTGATGCATGGCTATTTCTGGCATGAAATTTCTGATAATCATACAAACTTTACTGAACCTTTCCATGAATGCCCGTAAAGATTCCTCCTTCTCATGCTTTACGTTAAGGAGGGCCAATCGACGACGTATGATGCGGTCGACTCGTTGCGTATTGCGTAGTAAATTTAGCCGCCAAGGCTTTGAATCTATCCACCGAATTAGGTAGGAGCCGGGTGAACCAACTAAGCGACCATTCTTTAATAGAGTTGGGGAAAACCTTACACAACATGACCTTGTTCGTTGTGTAGAGGTTCATCTGTGTCTTAAAAACATTCAAGTGCTCGTCAGGGTTTGTGGAACTGTCATAAATCCTGATAGTCAGTCCCTTCCATTTGGAGGGGAGTTGTGCTTCCATTATTTCATACGTAAAAGGATGTCCTTTCGGATCGTCATCGGCACGGTGGGACTGCTCGGTTTGCCTGGAGCTTTGATGAGTACGCGTTTGCGCAATTGTCTTTTTGGTGTGAGTGTGATCACACGATCGGGATTTCTCCTCTTGTCTGAATTTGTTGAGTCAGTGTTTTAACTCTTTATTCTACTCCTTGAGAAGGCACACTTCCTGAAATTGACACCATTGTTGCTAGTTTGGAGTTGATTTGAAATTGACTACTCTCTCGGCACCACGATGGGTGCCAATTGTACCTGTATAGGCAAAGAGGGCCTAGATAGTATACGAGATTGTTGTTTCTTATTCCTTCCTTCGAGTCTCCTTCCTCAAATGCTGATGCTCGGTCGGGGGTTACCTGAAAAAAGGTACTTTGACGATCAAGTAAGTATTCTATATAAAGAGTGTATATTTGTAATTGATAAAAGCGTCCCTTACACCTCTATAAAGGGTTCATTTATAGTGTTGATTATGGACCCTTGTTGTGATGGGTTGAACATCATTTATTCACTAATATTCATTGTTATCCCTGATTTGGAGGGAGATATGTTACTATATAAATATGTTGGGATATATGAAGACTATTTGTACCATCTTTCAGTTAATTAGTATTTAGCTTATTTGTCAAAGATATTTTCTGCATATTTCAAGATATGAATGTGACTCATTCAGTGTTATTGTAACTGTCGTTACTATTATTTATTGCATACCTTAAAATATTCTTTGACTCGATCTGTCATCATATTCAAGACTAATTCGTCCGGTATGATATATATTAAACACTTATAATAAAAATGGCACGTAAATATAGTATTAAGAATAGGAAAGTTTTTTTATATAAAAAATTCATACCTTTAATAGACTGAGTGACATATCTAAATTATAAAGAGAAAGTTTAATTTGGAATATTATGAGAGAACTTTTTAGAAACTATTTACTGCAAATAATTTTAATTTAAAAATTCAATATAAATTAACTGATACAAGTATATGTAATATGGAAAACTGTTATAAAAATAATTTTATATTAACCAAACACATAACAGAAGAAATAGTATTGGAAACTCCCTTTCTCCCAAAATTACTTGACATTATTAATATTAATAATAATTAGAAATTACCTGACATTATTAATATTAATAGTAATTGGATAAGTTAAGGAAGACAACTTCGCACACCCACTCCAGATAAATATTTCTTTAAAGAATTATGAAGATAAAAATTCTGATAAAAGAGAATTTCCAAAAGACATACAACAAAGATGCTCATAAGAAAAGAAGAAAATAATTGTAGGGAACTATGTGTTTTTTTCCCTTACTTCTTCCATTAGTTATTTTATTTACTTGTTCGTCTTGAATATTATTTATTTTTAATATTTTTAAAGAGCTTAATTCTTTATTCATTTTCTTTTAAGGCTGAATTAACACCTCAACCTATTTTTAAATTTTTTGTTTTGAAAATTTAAGAGTTTTAGTAAATATTTTTTAAAGATTTTTGAGAAACTTTCTTAGTATTCTTTTCTTTCTTATTATAGGTTATAAATATTTTATGTACCTGTATAGGCAAAGAGATGAGATTGGTTATACAAATGCTGACATGTCGATGATCCTCTTATTCTTTCCTTTGAGTCTCCTTCCTTTAATGTTGATGCTCGGTCAGGGGTGACCTGAAAAAGGTACTACGAAGATCAAGTTAGTACTTTGTGTAAAAAGTGTATTTTGTAATTGGTAAAAACGTACCTCATACCTCCACAAATGATTTTATTTATAGTATTGGTTATGGGTCCTTGTCATGATGGTCGGATATCAGTTATTGACTGATATGCATCATGTCCCTAATTAATAGGGAGATACAATGGTATATAGGAATATCTGTAACATCTTTTAGTTAATCAATATTTAGCTGATTTGTGAGAGATATTTTCTGCATATTTTGGGATACGAATTATGAATCATTAAGTTTCGCTGTAACTGTCGTTAATATCATGTATTGCGTGCCTTGATGTATTCTTTGACTCGGGCGGTCAGTCACCGAGGCTAAGACTGGCTCATTCGGTATCGGTACACTAGCCCCCAGGTTCAAAGAAATTCATTTCTGAAGAGTCAGGAAATGACCATTGGAGTTCCCGAGGCGAGATGTTACTGTTGAATGCATTAAATGCTTAGCAGAGATGTGACGTTTGCTTTTTTAAAAAAAGTTGTCATTTGGTGGGTACTGTTCAATTGGAGAGATCTAATGGTTGAAATTTTGTGTCGTTTCACATGTCGAGTGATACGAGCCATTGGATGAGTGCTGATCCAACGATGTCGAGCGATTCACATGATAATCTCTTTCCTCTTTGGTTTTCTATAAATAGAGCCTCATTTGAACGAGGCAAGGTTTATGTCTTCATCACCGCTTAGCTTGCTCCAAGTGATGAGTCTACCATCTTTCTTTTGCTTTCCTTGCACCAAGGTTAGTAATGGCTTCCTCTACCAATTTTTTCGATAGTATATTAAATATTCAGCCTTCTGCGCTGACTCGCACAATATTTGGTGGTGCAAGAGACGTGAGTAACTCGGACGACAGGATCGGTCCTATGTCAGACGGTCCGAGCTACAAGTGGGTTGATCCACGCGTCTTGGATATCCCTACTTACTTTAGAGGTCCGAATGATTTGGATAAGTTTTTATCCAAAGTATCCTTCTTGAAACCTGATTCGCCCTTAGACGCGGTGGTTGTCGATATTTGCGGCTACACCGACCGAGTGTGCCACGGTTTGGATAGCGCACCCCAAGACTTCTCTTTTGTCTGTAACACATTTTTTACCGACTTACATGTTACACTTCCCCTCGATGAATTTACCATGGGAGTCCTTCGGATCCTAAATAAGGAACCGACCCAGTTGCATATCAACTCGTGGGCAACCCTTCAAGCTTTTAGGATTTTGTGATATTTTCAAGCTACTGCCCACTCCTCAATTTTTTTTTATTCTATTATAACTCTCGTTTGATTACTCTAGTGAGTTGGCTGTCTTTGTCAAGTTGACCAGGGAGTATTCAATTTGCGCCCTACACCTCGTCATATAAAAATTTCAAAGAAAAGTATTTCAAATTTTTTGTAGAGATAGACGGCAGACCCTATTTTTATGACGCGAAAGAAATTTTTATGTTCCTGACCAGCTCCAAAATAAGTTACCTACTCGGGAGTTGGTAGTGTTGTATGCATCGTCCAAGAGGTGGACGAATTTTACTGGTATGTAGACTTTTTATGTACCTGGTTGTACTCATTATGTTGACGAGGTGTTTAATTTGTTTGAGTTTTGTAGCCATCATTTCTCGTGTGGACCCATAGTCGGCACACTACTTGAAACAGTTGAGGAGGCAAGCGACCACCAAAAAATTAAGTAGCTTTGATGGGTTGACGTTGTGCCGCCGAAAACAACCGTGCCGCCGATGAACCTACACAACAAAGGTCAGAGGCAGGGTCACCTTCTCGTCACCCAAGTATGTTGGTCTATATCTGTAGCTGGTCCAAGGTGTTCAAATTGCTTTGACTCTAGAAGAAGAAAGCATCTTGGCGACTGTCCCAATGCAGGACTTAGTGACAAAGCCGACTGAGCTTCATAGTCGTGGCATGGTTATTGACCAGACACTTGGGGAAGAATTAGATAGGAACTCGGCCACTTTGGTGGCGAAACTAAAGGCGGACCCTAACGAATTGTCTAATTCCCTCAAGACTACCCTTGATGTCATGGGGGAGTTGGATGAAAAAATGTGCCAAGTCACCAAGGAGGCCGACGAGGCGAAAAGGGAGGCAGCTATGTGGAAGGCCGAGGCTGAGATGGGGAAGACTATGCTTGCTCAACACCAAAACGATGTCGCGGAGAAGGAGAAGGCATTATCCAACGAGTTGGAAAAATGTCAATCTTTTATCTTGCGTATAAGCAAGAACTACTTCTATCAAGGCCTTCCTCACGCGGCCTTTTTTCATGGAACTCCTCTGGAAGACGATCGATATGTCATGAACAAGGATGTCGTAGATGGCTAATTACTGTTAGTCGACGAGGGTGAAGAAGATGAAGCAGAGAATGCTGAAGGCCAAGGTAATAACCTAGGTGATGATCATATGGAAGGCGAAGTCTCCGTGGCAGAAGTTACAAGACCTTTATAAATATATTTGGAATATCCTGAGCTCGGGATGTGGGTGCTGAAAAATTTACTTTCTGCACTTTTACTTTAAACACTATATTATTTTTTCGTTTGCCGATAAAATCTTTAAATCTCAATTGCGCATATCTTCGTAATGATGTCTGATCGAGCTGTTTTATAATCTATCTTCAAAAACTTATAATGATCCGATCGGTCATTGGTAGTCGATGACGTCAGCAGCAGAGGACCACGTGGACCACTCGCAGGGTGACACGTGGACCAGGTGACAGAGAGATCAGGGAGACGATCGCCCAGAGCGGTGATCGGGGGGTCCGTAACCAAGTGACCACAGACAGATCAGGCGGCAGAGAGGTCAGGGGACAGATCACCCAGAACGGTGATCGGTGGTCAGTAACCAAGTGGCCACCAACAGACCAGTTCCCATACGAACGCCTGGGGGCAGAACGCGAGAAGCAATAGAGCACTGATCAGTCATCGGGGTCTTGTGTTACACGCAGTTAAGCTGGGACTGAGGTTCCCAGCGAGAGCGTTACACATGGACCTCGCATGAGCACATCTCAGGGAATCACGCACGAGAGTGGCCTGAGGGAGCTAGTAAACCGATCAGTGATTGGTGACTCCCTCAACCCATTACGTGCGTGAAGGGTAAGTCGTCTACGCAGAGAGCAACGCTTGGTGAGTGTGCCTAGACCAGCCACACCTGGCGTTCTCCTGAGAGCATGCGATTTGCCCAGATGGAAGAAATATGCTAAGTTACTCCGCAAGGGAGTAACTTAGTACACAAAGAGAAGCGCTAGAGCCCTTCAAGTAGTGACACGTGTAGGGTCAGATGTGAGTCGCATGCCTCCACGTGTCATCATCTGAGAAGGGCGCGGTCCAGACAAAGGTGCACTCCGTACCGCTAAAGGTACAGACAAGCGCAGCCAAGCGCAGAGACGCGCGGACACGCACAGACACCCACACTCTACTGATTCTGGAGGTACATTGTCTCAGAAAAGCATAACAGGGTTCTGACACATGCCAGAAAAGCATAACAGAATTTTGTTAGGCCCAGAAACAGAGAGAGACATAAAATAGAATCAGGGAGAGATTGAAGGGGGAAAAAAGAAGAAGGAGAGAGAGCAAGAGTTTTTTCACACACACTACTAGTTTTTCTCATTTGGTGGTTCTGTGGTCTAACTTGATCGTCGGAGTGCAAACGGCCGCTAGAGGCGCCGTCTGTGTGTTTTGCAGGTCGCGTTTGGAGATCCAAGAGAAGGTTCTGAGGGTGACTTTGCAGAAAACACAGTCGCGTAGACGGGACAGAGAGTGCTACAAAGCGATTCCTCCACGTTCGAGTTGTCGGCAGGATCATATAACAAAAGCTATCAATGCTTTAAAATCATTAGTAGTGGCTAACCGAGCCTTTATTTTTTCTGAAACAACTTATTGTTGTAAACACCTCTCGTTAAGCCAAGACTCAAGAGTAAAATAACTTGAATTATTATAATCCAAATAGTTTTAGCTTATCGTTAAGGTTAATGCCAATCCAATTGCATGATGAATGCTAGACTTGACCAACTAGGTTTGAAAATTGATCGATGCCATATAACTTCTAACGATGAGAATTTATTTAATAACCTGGCCAAATCCGAAGTGAGGACTTCGATTTTATTGTGATCGTGATAGATATTCGTTCTAATCGCGTTAAAGATAAATTATCTTGGTCGACAAGTTCAGGTGCAGTTCTTAGTGTATTCTGATCGCGTTCGGCGATAGTTTGTGAAATCGTATTGGTCAAGAAAACATTCTTCATAAGTGCAGAGGAATTCTAGATAATATACTTCACCGAACGCTGTGTCTGAAATACGTAAAGGTCCTTCCCAATTACTTTAGAATTTGTTTTCATTATTTTGAGCATCACTACGCATCACCTATACCAAATCTCCCTTTTGGAAGCTCCTTGGTTTCACCTTCGAATTATACCTTCTTGCCGCCCGAACCTTGCATGTTTTTTCTCTTATTCTAATTTTGTCCCTAAATTCATTGATCAGGTCAAGTCCGACCAACAAACTTTCCTTGTTAACATTCAGATCCAGAATTTGTCGTCGTGCAAAGGGCTCTCTGACTTTAACTGGGATTATGGCTTCCGTCTCATAAGTCAGGCTGTATGGGGTTTCCTGCGTAGTTGATTGTGGTGAACACCGGTAAGCCCACAAGACTTGACCAAGTGGGTTTGCAGGTGCTCCACTGAACTTGTGATATGTTTGATATCAAGCTTTTCGTAAAACTCAACCAGTCCTGGTTGGTAAATTCTCTACCATTGTTAGTGATGATGGCATGTGGTATTCCAAAACAACATACAATGCTTTTCCAAACAAAGTTTTGGACATTCTGTGTTGTGATGGCCGCCAGGGGTTCGACCTTTATCCACTTGATAAAATAGTCTATTCCCATCAATAGATGAAGTCTGATGATGTCCATTCCCCATTTCACAAATGGCCATGGAGAGAGAATATAGTGAAGATTCTCAGGCCTTTGAAGAGTAGAGCTATCATATTCTTGACACTTAATGCATTTTCGCACAAAATCTGTATAGTCACCATGGACGGTCGACCAATAATAACTTGCCCGTAATACTTTAGCAGTCATTGTTCTTGCTCCTGATTGCGTATCACATACTCCCTAGTGTATTTCCTGCATGACATAGTCGGCTTGGTCAGAGGTGATACATTTTAAGAGTGGTCGAGTGTATCCTTGGCAGTAGAGATCCTGGTCGATAAGAAGAAATCGAGCAGTGATGGCAGAGCCCCCAGCTACACCCAAGCACATAATAATGAGGAAGAAGACCTAGAGGTTGTTTATGGATTTATTTGCACATATGGGTCTAATTGGGCATTTTTTTTTGTAGGCCCAATCAAGAGGAAAACTCTAGGGTGAAGGAAGGTACAAACATATCCAAGAAGACCTCCAAGTCATCAAAACATAAACTACAGCTTTGACCATAAGAACACAGGAAAATTGAGTTTTTGTTGACTAGTCAACATTATTTTTAGGCCAAGCTTAAGCTTAAATAAATTGTATAAAGTTTTTTAGGATTTCATGGGCCATGTATTGGGCCTAGTAGCATAAAATAATTGGACCAAATATTTGGGCCTAGTAGCATAGGGTTTTGGGCTTGTATTTGACTTTAAAATTGGTGACGTAACATTCGCGGGTTGTCTTTTGATCGACATAGACTATTACAATATCATCGGCTACTGATGGAAACTTCATCGCTAGGTGGGGAGTAGAAGCTATTTGCTTTTACCAGTAAATACCTGATCCTTGTCGTTTTACTAAGGTATCCTTCCTCCCCAAACATAGTATATAGATCGATGAATCCCCTTGTGTTTACCCACTCTCTTGAAAATCCGACAATCTGTTCATCATAAGGCTGAATTTTTGACTCCAGAATCCTCATTTTCTTGAAGGTCTTCCAATACAAAATATCAACCGAGCTGCCCTGGTCCACCAAAACCTTTGGAATGGCGAACTTATCTATCTCCACAGTGATTACCATGGGGTCGTCCTAAGTTGGGTCGATTGCGGTAAAATTGTCGTTAGTGAACGTGATCAGAGGCATCCTCGGTCGGGTTCTGGTGGTTACAAAATGGACCGACTAGACAACCCGAAGGTGCTTCTTTCTACCATAATTAGAGCAACCGCCTCCAGCGATTGTAGTCACTTGTTTTGCTGTGTTTTTGAGGTCTCGGTCGGGGCTTCCGAATGGGATCAGACCAACTATAGTATTGATAACCTCCCAGGGGTCGCGTCTCGTCCGATCGTTTCTCCTAGGACTCCTGCTTCGTGGTCGAGTCCTTCATACTGGGCTCTCACTCCTTCTTCTCTTGGTTAGACGTCGGTTATCCTCCAAACGACGTTAGCTTTCTCGGCCTCGCTAATCGTATTGTTCCTTACGATTCCTGGGTGGGTACCTTTCCCTTTGTGGAGATCGGAATGAGTTAGTGTCGGTCTTGAGAAATTTGTGCAAGTGGCCTGCTGATACAAACCAAGTAGCTATGAAGATGACCAAAGAAGAAAAAGACAAAGCATGTGGCGAGCAGTCATCTCAGCAAACAATTCAAGACCCCACCAAGGATCTTATGGACCCGACCAGAGGAGATGGGCATAAACCAAAGCACCAACTATTTTTCCTTTTGGTCTTCTTAAGAGATAGAATATGTTGTAAATAATTTTGGGCTCACTTTAGGGGTCAAAATAGCAAAGATAGACTAGAATAATGTGCCTTTAGCATAAAAGGGATGAGGTATCATTTTAGCTTGTTCCTAGCCCTTTACGAAAGGCAATTTGACCCAGTCTCTAGAAGGACAAGCCTAGGATGCGGGTTTGACTTAGTCAAACCCTAAGGCTGCCCATTTTTTCCCTTTTCCCATCCTACCCCTCTTGCTTGTTTTCCAAGGCTCTTTCACCTATAAATAGGAGGCCTACCCATTGTATTTTACATGTTGAAATTGAATAGAAAAGTTACTCTGCACAAATATTGTGAGAGCTTGAGTGAGTATTGTCTCCTTTTCCTTTTGGTTTTATCTTGAAGAGAATGAAACTCTCAAGTGGCGGCCTAACTCTTATCTTGATGGTTTTCACCCACCAAGTGGCGTGACCACCCACCACTATCTCCATAAGTTTTTTCTTCCATTTCCTTCATGTTTCCTTTCCATTGATTTTTCCTAACTTTCTTCTTTATTTTCGCAATTTGCATACATTCTCACCATACATTGTCTTTTTATCTTTGCCTTTGGGAAATGCACCTTCACACCTACTTAACCACTTGGTTAAGTTAGTGTCCAGTGAGAATTTTCCTTAGGTCTTTACATCTAATTTCTAAAATCTCAATCTTAAAGTAAAGTTTCACCTAAATGAAAACATCTAAAAATCAACTCACATCACCTGCTTGAATGAGTTCTTTTATCATGTCCTTCAGTTCCCGACAACCCTAGGTCGTATGGTCATAATTGCGGTGGTACTGACAGTGTTTAGGCATGTCAGCATTCCTCAAACTCTGTGACTGCCTTAGAGCCAAGAATAATTCGGCTTATAGTGCCTTTTCCAGAACCTTACCCCTTGGAGCATTCAATGGGGTGTAACTAAGAAACCAGGGTCCCCAATTTTCTCTGACGCAGTCGGATTGACTTGATATAGGTCGACTCTTTTTGTCTTCCCCTTCTTCTCTTTATCTCCATTCATGGACTGAATGCTTCTATGATAGTTTGTGTGTTCCTCTATCTGCATGAACTTGGTTGCACGATTTCTCAACTCATCAAGATTTTTGGCCGGTCTCTTAATCAAACTTTTGATGAACTGACCATGTCAAATTGCCGAGATCAGGTGATGCATGGCTATTTCTGGCATGAGGTTTCTAATGCTCATGCAGACCTTACTGAATCTATCCATGAATGCCCACAAAGACTCCTTCTTTTCTTGCTTTATGTTAAGGAGGGACATGGATGAAGTGTGATGCGGTCGGCTTGTTGAATACTGAGTGGTGAACTTAGCCGTCAAAACTTTAAAGCTACCCACAAAATTAGGAGGGAGCTAGGTGAACCAGATGAGTGTCCCTTCTTGGAGAGAGGTGGGAAAAACCTTACACCATACTACTTTGTTGGTTGTGTAAATGGTCATCTGTGTCTTGAAGACATTGAGGTGCTCGTCCGGGTCGGTTGAGCCATCATAGAGTTTAATGGTCAGTCCCTTCCACTTGGAGGGGAGTTGTGCTTCAATTATCTCATCCGTAAAAGGATGTCCTCTCGGGTCTTCATCGTCGTTAGGCAGAGGGGTGTGTTTGAAACTTTGATGAGTTTGTGTTCGAGACTGTTTTTCTCGTTCACACCCATCAAGTTGTTGCTTTAACTCTTTATTCTGCTCCTAAAAAGGAGTACTTTCTCCTCATTCTGATGTCATTCCTCTTCATTTCACAACTGATCTTCAATGCCTTTTTGTCGTATCTCCTCCATTTGTGCCTAAAGGGCTTGGATTAGTGCAATCTGTTCATCCGCCATTTGATCGTTGTTAGTGTTGTTCCTTGTTGACAACATTGTTGTTGGTCTATTCTTGTTGCTGAAATTGACTACTACCTCGACCCCACGGTGGGCGCCAATTGTACCTGTATAGGAAAAGAGGACCTAGATAGTACCTGAGATTGGATGTACAATTGCTGAAGTGTCGGTGATCCTCTAATTCCTTCCTTCGAGTCTCCTTCCTTTAATGCTGATGTTCGGTCGGGGGTGACCTGAAAAAGGTACTTTGATGATCAAGTTAGTACTCGGTGTAAAAAGTGTATTTTTGTAATTGGTAAAAACGTACCTCATACCTTTGCAAAGAGTTTTATTTATAGTATTGATTATGGACTCTTGCCATGATGAGTCGGATATTAGTTATTGAATGATATGCATCGTGTCCCTAATTAATTGGGAGGTACATTGGTATATAGGAATATATGTAACATCTTTTAGTTAATCAATATTTAGATGATCTATCAGAGATATTTTCCGCATATTTTGGGATACGAATTATGAATCATTAAGTTCCATTGTAAATGTCATTACTATCATCTATTGGATGCCTTGATATATTCTTTGACTCGAACGATCGGTTATCGAGGCCGAGACTAACTCGTCTGGTACCGACCAATACATTTTGAATATGTTTTATATTTATTTTTGAATTGATCCTATGAAGTTATTTATATTCTTTTATGTGTTCAGTAATTCATTATTTTGAAATTAACAGAATATATTATTGGCTTAATTTGATATGAATTTATTTTTCTACTGTTTTAACTGTGTAATTTTCTTTAAATACATCCATGATAGTTGTTTTTCTGTCTTATAATTATGCTTGTTTAAGGATTTCGCAAAATCTTATCCTACAATTTTACTACTACTATTAAACTACTTTTCTTCTTGGTTTCATTTTTTCTACCATTTCTAATGCTAACTTGGTTTTGGCTTTTATGATATTTATTCTATATATACAGTCACAGTTTTCTCTTCCATCGTGGTTTACCTTTTCTTCATCGGAGCTTATTAACTCTTCATTAGTTGCTTTTGTTAAGATTCTAAGAGTAAATTAGCTCACTCGTCTTCATATTTTATTTCTTCACTGAGGCTTAATTCATTAATCGTTTTTTGTACCTTTCAGTTTCGTTTTACGTGTCCTACAAAATGTTGATGCTAAATTATTAGTGTTTATGCTTTTTTGTGTATATTTTTTGGAATGGGAAGTATTCTTAGTTAGCATCGACTTTTTTTTTTAGACTTTTGGTTCACTTTAATTGTGCGTTTTCTTGTGACAAACTAACAAAACCTAAAGTACCTATCATGAGTTACTTGAAACTAATTTTCTCACTTTCCGGAGGAGATACGTGAAAATTTGAGAGAATGAATTGTTGGAGATCCCACATCGACTAGAGATAAGGACATTTCATAATATATAAATGGGTGCAGACTTTAAGCCTAACTCAACCCCATAAAACCGGCTCATAGGGTTGAGGTCTGCACCCATTTATATATTATGAAATGTCCTTATCTCTAGTCGATGTGGGATCTCCAACACACCCCCCTCACGCCGAGAGTGATAGATAGAAGCTCGTGCGTGGGACTATATATTTTGGGTGGTCCGATAGCGGCTCGATAGCGGGTGGCACGATAGGCCCAACAAATACTCGCTAGGATAGGCTCGAAATGGCTCTGATACCATGTTACAAAGTGGACTTTAAGCCTAACTCAACCCCATAAAACCGGCTCATGAGGTTGAGGTCTGCACCCATTTATATATTATGAAATGTCCTTATCTCTAGTCGATGTGGGATCTCCAACATGAATTTAGAATGATTTGAAAGAAAATGTGAAGAAAGTGGAGTTGTTTGAATTAAGGTACTAAAGTGTATTTGTAGATATTTATTGAAGTCTTGTGAGTGATGTGATGATTATGATTTTTTTAATTTATTTAAAATATTTAAATATAAATTTATAAATTTGTCATTTTCTTTAAAAACATTTGTATAATGAAATATGATATTTTTGTGTAGATTTAACTTAATTAAAACTTTCTAAATTATATTTTTTTTTTAAAAACTAAGAGTTACTTATAATTGTCGATAGAAAGTTTTCATTAAAATAATTTTTTTCATTATAAATTGAATTGTAATATTAAAAATTTTAAAAACAACATTTGAAAAATAATACATAATAATGGATTACCTCATAAAAGTAAGTCAAGATCAATTATTTAATCATTATTAATTATTTAATTTATATTTATTATTATTATTAATTTAAAAGTTTATTTAAATTTTATTATTATTTTATAATTAATATTTATATTAATAATACTAATAATTTTCTTATTGTGTATATACATTATTATATAAATATATTTATATTATTTATATTATATTATTATATATTTAATTATATAGTTAATTACATATTATAACGCATAATTGATTATGTTAATTTTTTTAATAATTAATTTTTTTTTGGTAATTATTACAGAAGAGTGGACTTTAAGCCTAACTCAACCCCATAAAACCGGCTCAATAAGGTGAGGTTTGCACCCACTTATATACTATGAAAGACTCTCATCTCTAGTCGATGTGGGATCTCCAACAGTAATTAATATTTTTAATATTTTTTTTCATAATTTTTATTATATTTTTTATATCTAGATTCTGATTTGACGATTTTTTTATTAAAGTTTGTTGTAATTGTAGTTATATTTTGTTAAATGTAAATGTGGCTTTCTAGTTTTTGTTTGCATTGATGTTGTCAACAATACTACTTCACGTTCACCCATTCACTCGCTCTTATTTCTTATAAAATTAATATATTCAAACGTATTTTTATCGTTTTATATTGTCATCGATTAAAGTAAATATGCTTAACCAAACACCGTGTAAATTACCTATCATGAGTTACTTGAAACCAACTTTCTCACCCTCTGAGGACACAAAACCATCTCATATGAACCAATCTCAAATCACTATGTGAAACATATAATCTATATACTTATGCTCATCGGTTGACTCGAACGACAATCTCTGCCCCCGTCTCTGCCTCAGAATCGAACTTTCTTAGTTGAAGAATCTCTCACCTGCAAAGACGAAGGGCGCCTTTGTTAGAATATATGGCCTTAAATGAGAGAGGAGAGGGGGGCGGGTGAATTGTTTAAGAGAGGTTTTTGAAAACTTTTTCAGCTTGAACAAAATCCTTTGTGTGAATCCAGATCAGAATTTCAATTAGCCAAGAATTTAACCACAAAACAACAAAACACCAGAAAAACAATCGGTTGTTTATACCAGTAAAACAATAACAACTGAATTTAAAGGAGTTCAAGGGAAGAAAGAGATACACAAACAGTTTATACTGATTCACTCTTAAACAAAGAGCTACATCCAGTCCCTAGAAGCCACTGGGCAATCCACTAAGCAATCAAAACAAATTACACACAAACCACCAAAGTAGTAACCTTGAACCCTTCAAGAAACACACTCACTTTGGCACAACACACACCAAGAATGTTGATCTTGACCACCTCAAGAGCACACAACACTTCTTGGCAACAACACCAGAAATTACAGAAGATTCAAAATGAATTACACTTGTTTACAGAACAATCTGAAATCAATATAGATGCAATCCTATTCAACTCTTTCTTGAGAAAATCCAAAGCTTGATGTGAATGTTCAAAAACTTGAAAGCAATCTTTTTCAAAACTGAAAACTCAAATCTATTTCTCTTGTTTGTTTTAAAACATAAACAAACCATTTATACTTTTCAAAGATTGGTCAAAGCATTTAATAGAGGAGCGTATTCAGTTGGAAAACATTTAAAGCACATTCAACCACCAAAACAGAATTCTGTTAGGATTTTCAAAGAAACAATCGATTGAAACCACGAAACAATCGATTGTTTTGGTTTGACAGCAAGTCAACCAACCAAAACAGTTTTCAACCTTTTCAAAAACACCTAAGAGTAAAACAATCGGTTGTTTCGACAAAACAACAAGTTGTTCTTCACTTAGTTTGAAAAACACTTAATTTCAAAAAGGTTTTAAAAACACATTAGCTTTAGATTCAGCAAAGAGTGGATTACACTTTTAAACTACCCAGATACTACCCTAAACACAGCAGCAACTCCAGCCTTGCATCAAACACATTGGATTTGGATTCTTCAAAGCCCTTGATCACTCTTGATCAATAATCTTCCCCTATTTGATGAAGACAAATCCCTGGTTGCTTGTGTTGGACTTTGTTTGAATCTGAAGCAGTTCCTGCAAAACAAAACTTATGCAATACAAAACATCTATAGCAGTAGGTTAGAATATCACATTTACTAAACATTGTATCAGACAAACAACCGGTTGTTTCCTCGATTCAATCGGTTGTTTCTGTCAGCAAAAGCAGGAAAACAGTTCCAATTTCAGAAATTAGAGAGATTTAACAGTTTGAAACATTTTATAGAGAGCAGGCAACACAAAAACCAACTAATTCTCCCCTATTTGTCTTCAGAAATAGACTTTAAGTATAAAAAATAGTTTAAGAGAGATTTTGAGAGTCAAGAATGCCTAACTCATTTCTTAAGAAGAAAAACCTTTCTTTTTGTAGAGGTTTTGTTAATATATCAGCTAGTTGCAATTTTGTTTCAATGAATTTTACTTCACAATTGTTCACATGATCCCTTATGAAATGATGACGAATCTCAATGTGCTTAGTTCTTGAGTGCTGAATCTGATTTTTGGTGAGATTTATAGCACTTGTGTTGTCACAAAGCAAAGGAACCTTGTTGATCTTCAATTCAAAATCTGCAAGTTGTTGTTTAAGCCAAAGTATTTGTGCACAATAGCTCCCAGCAGAAATGTATCCAGCCTCTGCAGTAGAAAGAGCTACACAAGCTTGCTTCTTACTATGCCAAGAAATGAGACTTGATCCAAGAAGATGACAAATGCCACTTGTGCTTTTTTCTGTCCAGCTTACACCCTGGAAAATCAGAATCTGAATAACCAATTAAGTGTATAGGAGAGTGAGAAGGATACCATAGACCAACATTGGTTGTTCCTTTGAGATATTTAAGAATTCTCTTTGCAGTTTTGAAGTGAGATTCCTTTGGATTTACTTGATATCTTGCACAAAGACATACGACAAACATGATATCTGGTCTACTTGATGTGAGATAGAGTAAGGAACCAATTAAACCTCTGTATTTTGTTTGATCTACCTCTTTTCCAGCAGCATCTGCATCCATATAACAACTTGAAAGCATAAGTGTGCTAGCTTCCTTGCAACTTTCCATTTCAAATTTCTTGAGAATTTCTTTGCAATATTTTGATTGGCATAGAAAAATTCCATCCTTTGTTTGCTTGACCTGCAATTCTGGAAAGCTCCCCCATCATAGACATCTCAAACTCACCTTGCATAGCAGCCACAAATTCTTCACACAAATTATCTTTGGTACCACAAAAAATGATGTCATCAACATAGATTTGCACCAAGATAATTTCAGAATTTGACTTCTTGATGAAAAGAGTTTTGTCAATCATTCCTCTTTCATAACCATGAGATAAAAGGAAGTTGCTAAGCCTCTCATACCACTGCCTTGGAGCTTGCTTAAGCCCATACAAATCCTTTTTCAACTTAAAAACATGATTGGGATGTTATGATCCTCAAAACCCGGTGGTTGCTCAACATACACTTCTTCATTGATAAAGCCATTATGAAAAGCACTCTTCACATCCATTTGAAAGAGTTTGAATCCACTCATACAAGCAAAAGCCAGCAGCAACCTCACAACTTCCAATCTTGCAACAGGGGCAAATGTTTCACCATAGTCAATTCCTTCCTCTTGATTATAGCCTTTGGCAACTAGCCTTGCCTTGTTTCTAGTAATTACTCCAGCTTCATCTAGCTTGTTTCTGAAAACCCATTTAGATCCAATGATGTTCATCTCATCTGTCTTGGGAACCAGAAACCACACATCATTCCTAGCAAACTGATTCAGCTCTTGATGCATAGCTTCCACCCATTTTTCATCTTTAAGGGCTCTTCAATAGACTTTGGTTCAACTTGAGAGACAAAAGTAGTGTGCCTACAAAAGTTTGAGATAGAGCTACGTGTAGAAACACTCTCCTTTATCTGCCCAATGATGTTCTCCACTAACAAATCTCTTGGTATTCTCCACTCTTTAGGCAACTCACTCTGCTGTAGAATTTCAATTGGTTGTTTCGATGAATCAACCAGTTGTTTTAATGCACAGCAGTCCAATTTCTGCAAATTGATGTTCTCCTCATCCTCTTTTGTGTTGTTCTTTGAGGCTTGAATGTTTTTGTGATCAACTTCATCAAACACCACAGGAACAGATTCTTCTACAATCATGAGCCTCTTGTTGTAGACCCTATAGGCACGACTATTTAATGAATAACCAATAAAGATGCCATGATCAGCTTTTTCATCAAACTTTCTCATATTTTCTTTCGCATTGTTCATAACAAAACAACTGCATCCAAACACTATTAGGTGACAAATGTTTGGCTTCCTTCAATTGAAGAGTTCATAGGGAGTTTTCTTCAAGATTGACCTTATTAGCACTCTATTCATCACATAGCAAGAGGTGCTAACAGCATCAACCCAAAAGTACTTGGGTAGGGAGGATTCACTTAGCATGGTTCTTGCTAACTCTTCAAGAGATATTTTCTTTCTTTCAACTACACCATTCTATTGAGGAGTTCTTGGTGTAGAGAAGTTGTGCAAGATCCCCATCTTCTCACAGAATTTGCTGAATTTCTCATTTTGAAATTCCCCTCCATGATCACTCCTTATAGAACCAATGTTGCTGTTTTTTGTGTTTTGTAACCTTCAAGCAAGCTTTTTGAAGGCAGAGAAGGCATCACTCTTTAATTCCAATAAGAGTGTCCATGTGTACCTAGAGAAATCATCCACAATAACAAGAGCATAATAGTTGCCACCAAGACTCATGGTTCTTGAAGGTCCAAATAAATCCATGTGGAGTAGCTCAAGGGGTTTTAAAGATGAAACAACATTTTTTATTTTGAAGAAATTTTTAACTTGTTTTCCCTTTTGACATGCTTCACATATGTGGTCCTTCTCAAACTTAAGCTTGGGCAACCCAATCACAAGATCTTTTGATATTAATTTGTTTAACTGATTCATATGAATGTTCTTCTATGCCATAACCAAGATTCATCATACTTAGAAAGAAGACAACCAATAGAACAAGGAGAAGAAATATCCAAGAGATAGACATTGTTGATTCTCTTACCAATCAACATTACCTCTTTTGAGTTTGGAAGGCAGATTTCACAAGAGTTTGTCTTGAAGATTACTTGATAGCCTTTGTCACATAGTTGGCTAATGCTAAGTAAGTTGTGTTTTAGTCCTTCTACATACAAGACATCATGAATAAGCAAGATACTCTTGTCTCCTATAGAGCCTCTTCCAAGAATTCTTCTTTTGTTGTTGTCTCCATATGTTACATGGCCTTCTTGTTTGAAGATGATGCTCATAAACTTAGATTTATCTCATGTCATGTGTTTTGAGCAGCCATTGTCCAGATACCACTGCTGCATGCTTTCCATCAATTTTCCACTGCTTGCATCATCTTCCTTTTTTACCATGAAACACAAATTGAGACATTTTTTATTTTGCCTCCTTTTTCTTCTTCCTTGACTTCTTGTCTTTGCTTTCTTTATTTCAATGGTACTCTCATGAGTTGCTTTAAGTGTATCCCACATTTCTTTAGCAGATTCACATTCTGAGATCCTGAAAAATTCTTTAGAATCCAAGGCAGAAGTTATTATATTCTTGGCAATGCAATCAAACTTGGCATTCTCACTTTCTTCATTAGTCCATTGGGACCAAGGATTTTTAATAAAAGATCCATTTTTTTTAATTTTAGGAATGAAAGGGCCATTTTCAATTGCATCCCAAATTCCTTGATCAATGGATTCAACAAAGATTTTCATTCTAGCTTCCCAATACTTATAATTCAAACCACAAAACAGAGGTGGTTTGTTAATTGAAACACCCTCCTCAAAAGGTAGTTTTCCAGCCATAGAAAAAAGGTTTTAGGATCACACTTGAGTATTTTTCAAGTACCACGAAACAATCGATTGTTTTGTTTGATAGCAAGTCAAACAACCAAAATAGTTTTCAACCTTTTGAAAAACACCTAACAACCTTTCGAAAAACACTTAATTTCAAAACGTTTTTAAAAACACATTAGCTTTAGATTCAACAAAGAGTGGATTACACTTTTAAACTACCCAGATCCTACCCTAAACACAACAACAACTCCAGCCTTGCATCAAACACATTGGATTTGGATTCTTCAAAGCCCTTGATCACTCTTGATCAACAGCCTTGATGAACGTTTGCACTCCGACGCTCAAGTCTGTACTGGGGCAAAGAAACAATAAGTGTATAAAGTAGTTTCAGTCTCAGTTTTGATTTGGGTATGGTCAGCTCGACTTTGGGCCCAAAAGCGGGTCATGGGCTCGACCCAGTTTCGTTGGTAAGCCCGATAGAAAATAATATAAAGTTTTGTCATATATTAATAAGTTTTGTCTATAATTAAAATAGAGAAAATAATAAGTTTTGTCATATATTAATATAAAGTTGTTAGTTAAATATAAATGTTGATATACACAGAGCTGTTAGTTAAATAAATATATGCATAAAGTTGTTAGTTGAATATATAAAACTATTAAATAAGTACATAGCACCTGAGAATAATGGTGCACAAGATTCTCTTCTGTTGTTAGCACCGTGACTAAAGGTGTTAGTGAACAAAATATTTTCCTGTTGTTAGCACCCAAACATGAAAGGTTCACGTGAGTAGGTGGTTTTTTGTTATTATTTTATACTTTCAGTAGAGATTATATTCTCGTGCGTGAAAGCTGTTAGAGGAATAACTATAAAAGGGGCTTGAGAGCCCCGATAAAGAGAGGTTGTTTTCTAAGTACTAGAGACTAAAACTTATTATTATTTTGTATGTTCTCACTGACTTGATTGTCAGAGTGTCATCAACAGGCAGAGTCTCCTTTGTCTCAACGGAGTGTTGTTCCAGTGCACCAAGAAGAGATAGATTATAAGCGAAGCTTGCCCATCCAGTCAACCCGAAGGTCAACCGCGATAACATGTCTTAACTATCACATAATGAATTTAGTAAAATTAAAATATAACTATTTTTAAATAGTCAATTTTACAATAAAAATATTCATTAAGTATGATATTTATGACATATGATAACATATATTGACACAACCCACAATTGCTAAAATATTAACAACTATAAAATCTACTATTCATGCAAGCTTACCATATCACACTACCCGTTTAAAAATTCTTGACATCAGAAGTAGAAACCTATATCAATTCTACTAATTTTATTTTTTTTGACATACAAACTCTTAATATTAAGTGTTATTTTTTGACATACAAACCTTAGTGATTTTTCGATGTCGTTGGAGGAGATCTCAGAAGTGTACCGAAGACTGGATCTGCTTCGAGATTGACGTGCGACGTTGCCTTCTTCACTCAGAATCATGGTCGCACGACCGGGAAGGTTCACGCCCTTCATTTTCTTTGTGTTCCTTCTTCTTCGCGATCTTCCCCACAGTTCCGACGGTTGCTCCGTTTCCAGCGGCTAGTTAATGGAACGTGCCACTAATCTAGGTTGTGAATATGCAACGGATGTGGATTCTTCTCCCTATATAAAGAGGGGTTTCGTTCTTTCATCTCACTCACAACTTCATTGCCTTATTTACTACAATCATAAGAACTTATGGTTAACAATACGAACAACAACAACTTTACTCAGGAAACATCAACATTGTTTCCACAATGCAAACCATTTTTGCGAAACCATTTTCGGACGTCTCGAAAATTGAAGTCTTCATTCGTCAGAATTTTCGACGCTGGTAAGAACATGTGTCTACCCTGTTGGACATGTACGGAGTCGCTTTTACACTTAGAATTTCTAAACCCGAATCAAGCACGACTGTGAAACAAATTGATGCTTGGACCCATGGAAATAAGTTATGTCGTCACACCTTCCTCGATGCATTATCTAACAATCTGTTATATGTTTATTGCTCTTACAAGGAAGGAAAATATATTTTGTATTCCCTTATCCTTAAATACACTGCCGAAGACGTTGTTAGATAAAAGTTTGGGATCAGAAACTATTATTGCAGGGAGATGATCGAAGACAAAGACATAAAAATTCATATAAACGAATAGCACAAGTTGCTTAAAGATATCAAAGCTGAGAGTATAGCCTTGCATGATGAATTTGTGTCCAAACTGTTGATCGAAAAGCTTATGTAATCTTCGACTGGTTACAAAAAACAACTAAAGCATAGGCACAAACAAATGTCACTATCAGATCTGATCACCGACATCATTATTGAAGACACAAATAAGAAGGAGTGTGCAGCTACAAGGGCCAAAACTTTGATTGCCAAAGCAAACATGGTAGAAGACAAACTATCAACAAAAAGGTACGAGAAAAAATCTGATTATAAAAATAAATATAATAATAAATTATCTCGTCCCAATGGAACTAACCCCACCTTTAAGAAAAGGAGAAATTGCTTTGTATGTGGAAAACCAGGTCATCATGCACCTCAGTGCAGACATAGGGCCAAACATGACTATCCTTCTAAGGCAAATCTAGCTAAAGAGGAAGATGCCATTGTGGCAGTCATTTCACAAGTAAATCTTGTGAACGATGTGAGCAAATGGGTTGTAGACTCTGGGGCTACCAAACACATATGTGCAAACATAAATGGGTTTACCTCCTACACAAGTGTGGGGGATGGAGAAGAACAAGTTTATCTTGGTGACTCTAGGACAACTCCTGTCCTAGGAAAAGGAAAGGCTTTTTTAAAGCTCAAATCAGGTAAAACTCTAGCTTTAAGTGATGTGCTACATGTGCCATCAATTAGAGTTAATTTGATTTGTGTAGCATTGCTATGCAAAGTAGGGGTTAAAGTATCATTTGAATCTGACAAGATTCTTATGACAAAAAATAAATTTTTTTGGTAGGAAAGGGATATTGTGATCAAGGTCTTTTTGTATTCAACATTTATGAAGTTATTAATGAATCTAGATCTTTTGTTTATATTGTTGATTCGTATGATGTGTGGCATGCTAGATTATGACATGTGAGTTATTTGTATGTTATGAAATTGCAATGACTAGGATTAATCAACATGAATGACAAACAAAATAGTAAATGTGATATATGCGTCGAATCTAAAATAACGAAGAAAACATGTCATTTTGTAGAACGTCAAACTGAACTTCTTGGTTTAATTTATATCAATCTTGCCGATTTAAAACAAACCATGTCTAGAGCTGGTAAAAATTATTTTGTAACATTTATTGATGATTTTTCTAGATACACCAAAGTGTATTTAATCAAACATAAGGATGAAGCTTTTGACATGTTCTTAACTTATAAGGCGGAAGTAGAAAACCAAATGAATAAGAAAACTAAAAGAATTAGATCAGATATAGGTGGTGAATATGTTTTATTTAATGATTATTTTGTTGAAGAATGTATTATTCATGAAGTAACCCCACCGTATTCATCTGAATCTAATGGAATAGCTGAAAGGAAAAATAGGACTCTTAAAGAAATGACAAATGCCATGATTATTTGTTCTAATGCTACTGATAATCTGCAGGGTGAATCTCTACTTACCGCGTGTTTTTTACAAAATAGGATACCACATAAGAAAACTGGTAAAACACCTTATGAGTTGTGGAAAGGATATCAACCTAATCTGAAATACCTAAGAGTGTGGGGGTGCTTAGCTAAAGTGATGTTACTTGATCTTAAGAAAAGGAAAATATCCTCTAAAACATCTGATTGCATGTTCTTAGGATATGCAGAACATAGTGTTTCCTATAGGTTTCTAGTTCTTAATAGTGTTATAATAGAACGTAACATTATAGTAGAGACGAAAAATGTTGAGTTCTTTGAACATATCTTTCCTTTGAAGAGTAGTGGTACTTTTTAACAACCTATAGATAGTGCTAGTGATGTCATGGGTAAGGATGTTAGGAGAAGTAAAAGACAAAGAAAGGAAACCTCATTAGGATATGTTTTTTACACTTATCTAGTTGAAAATGATCCAATAAGTTTTTTGGAAGCTACTAGTGTGATAAATGCCAAATTTCAGTAATATTTCATATTAAAATATAGGCACTTATGGGTATTAATTGCTAAAATAAGTATAAAATAACCCCTAATTTATGAAATTATACCTGTTTACATATTTTGTGATTTTAATTTAAATAAGAACGATTTATTCCCAAATTTGTGTTAATTTCAGGATTTTAGGGAATAATGAAGATAATTGGGTAAAAAGAGAATATACAAAGCTAAAAAGGGAAAGTTGGAATGCACCAGCATCACCAAAGTTGCCCCAAATCGCTCAAGCGAGATCATTCTCACTTGAGCGAGATTGCTCCAGTAACATTGGGCTTTTTTACATTTTACTCACCTAAGTTAGCCCATTAGCGCCCAAGCGAGAAGTCACTTAAGCCCAAGAAAATTAGGTTAAATATGAGGCTTAAGGCACAACCCTAGACGTGCAAGATTGAGAAGGAAACACCATTGAGTGAATTGTAACCCAATTGGGAGAATAGGAGGTGTGAGAAACATTAGAGGAGGAAATCGCCAAGGAGAAACATCCTAGATCTTCTTTTCTTGCTCTCCCTGCTTGTAATAGCCATCATGTGTAACTAATTCTACCCTTTAGGATTGAGAGTAATATGTTCAAACTCTTATGTATTGAGATGATATCTAAACATAATATTTTGTTCTTGATTAATGATTGATATTATTGTTTTGTTTGTAATGCTTGGTTTACCATGATCTAGAATCTTAAATTTGACTGGAAAGTACTTCTAAGGTTCTGACCTAAATGATAATACTTAACATATTTGAATGTTATGTTAGAATGTATGGCTTTAAATGAGAGGGGGTGAATTGTTTAAAGGGGTTTTCGCAAACTTTTTAGTCTAGAATGAAATTCCTTTGAGAAAACTTGATTCAGAATCGAGTTAGCCAAAAACACAGCAATTTAATACAGCACCAGAAAAACAATCGGTTATTTCGCAGAAACAATCGATTGAGCAATAGATTGAGCAATTAACTGCATAAATGGCTAAATTGCCCTAACAATTGCATGCTATTCATTCATCTCAAAGCCAAAGCCAACCAATTAGGTGTGATTTTTGTGGAGGTGATCATCCTAATGGTCGTTATTCTTATCAGAACAATTCACCTAAAGTTGAGGTAAATTACATGGGTAATCAGGGAAGGTAAAGTGGTTTCTCCAACATCAATAATTATTCTCAAGATTAGAGAAGCAATCAGAATCAAAATTTTGGGTGGAATCAAGATAGTGGTTCATCCAATAATCAAGGTCCTTTCCAACAACAACAACAACCCTTATATCCTTCAGCTCCTGAAAGACTGGACAAATTTGAAGATACATTGGAAAAATTCATGAAAGCTATTATGGCCAATCAAGAGAATAATATGATGGCAATCAGAAATATAGAAATTCATGTGGGACAAATTGCCAAACAATTAGCAGAGAGACAAAGTGACCAATTTTCAGCCAACGCCCAAACCAACCCAAAAGAGCATTGCAATAACATTGCCTCTGAAAGTGGTAGAATAGTAGGATAAAGGGATGGTAATAATGTAGTGGTTGAAAAAGAAAGAAAAAAATGAGACTAAGGGGGGAGAAAGATGAGAAATAAAGAGCGCAGAAAAAAAGTGAAGAGGAAAAAAGTGAAAATAAGGAGAGAGGTTTATGGCAGAGCCCCCAGCCACACACAACCACATAATAAGAAGGATGAAGACCTAGAGGTTGTTGATGGATTTATTTTGCAAATATAGGCCTAATTGGGATTTTGTTTATTTTTGTAGGCCCAATAAAGAGGACAACTCTAGGATGAAGGAATGTACAAACATATCCAAGAAGACCTCTAACTCAATAAAACATAAACTAGAGCTTTGGTCAGAAGAACACAAGAATACTGAGTTTCGACTAACCAGTCAACTTTATTTTTGGGCGAAGCTTTAGCTTAAATAAATTGTATAAATTTGTTTAGGACTTCATGGGCCATGTATTAGGCCTAGTGGCATAAAACAATTGGATCAAGTATTTGAGCCAAGTAGCATAGGTTTTTGGGCTTGTATTTGGGCCAATAGTAAAATAGGTCTAATTAGGGTTAAAAGTGACTAGTTAGGATAACGATTGGGCTTCTTTGAGACCAATGTAACCCTAAAACGTATAGGGTATTTTAGAGGACGAAAATTACCTTGGCATGGAGCACATGAACGTCCACATGGAAGCCTAGGAGTGGAAAGAATTTAGCATGGAAGATGTGAAATAAACATGGAAAGCATGACTCCACATGGCACCTTCTAATTGGAGAGTTTTATTTTGAATTTTCAAATTTTGACTCTAAAATGTTTAGCCCTCTCCCCTATAAATTGAGGTGTTTGGCTCTCATTTCTCTAATATCAATATATGAGTGAATTGCTGCCCAAATTTGCAAGTTTCTCACTCCCTTGCCTAGACTCTCTAGGATAGACACCTTGATCTTCTTCTTCACCTCTACAATATGTCCTAACCAATCACTCTCCCTACCTCTCATGAACCTTCAAGGAAACCATAGCTCCATTGAAGTCATCCTTGTTCCATTCCTTCCATTGAGTTTCTGCAAACCACATCAAAAATTCAAGGAAACCAATCGGTCATAAAGGCAACACCATCAGAGGTGTTCTTGAAAAAGATTTATCATGCTCCTTCAAAAAAAAAGAAGGAGGGAAAGTTTTTTGATAATTTGTTCCCTAAAAATTATTTTGCAGGAAATCTAAAGCAAGATTCAACATTTGAGAGATTCGTGAAGAATATGAGTTATATTGAAGAGATAAATAGAAAGCTAGATGCAATGCCGTAACTTAAAAAGGCTTGCCTAAAAAATCCAAGGACCCAGGAAGTTTTAATCTTCCTGTGTCTATAGGTTCTTTATTTGTTGACAATGCCTTACTGGATTTGGGGGCAAGCATAAATCTAATTCCTTTGGCAAAGATGGAGAAAATAAGTGATTTGGAGATCAAACCCACCAAGATGGAATTAGAGTTAGCAGATAGAGTAACCAAATATCCTTATGGTGTTGTTGAAGATGTTCTTGGGAAGGTGGATAAGTTCATATTCCCTATGGATTTTGTTATAATGGACATGAAAGAAGATGAAGAGGTTCCCTTGATACTTGGCAGACCCTTTATGAAGACTACTGGAATCATAGTTATGTTGACGAATGAGAACTTCAAGTTAGAACTAAAAATGATGAGGTAAATTTTAATCTTTTTTATGGTCTAAAAAAATTTAATGTAGGGGAGAAATGCATACAAAAGGATAAAACAAAGGGATTGGTCCATCTTGAGATAAGCAGGCGTCAAGCTAGATGACGTGAAACGAGCGCTTATTGGAAGGCAACCCAATATACATTTAAGTTTTATGTTGATTTGTTATCTTTGTTTTGATTTATCTTTTAAAAAACCATAGTTTTATGCAGAGGAACTCGCCCAGGCGTCATATGTCTTGCCTAGGTGAGGTTGGACGACGTAAAAGTGAGTTTTCTTGCAGGGAATCTCGCCCAAGCGAGTTGGAGAACGAAAAATTGATTTTTCTTGCAGGGAATCTTGCTAAAGCGAGACAAATCTCGCCTGGGCGAGATTTAAAAAAAGAAATTCCTCAAAGGCAACCCAATCCATTTATGCCTCTCGACCATTTTGAAGCTTATGTATTTTGGCCTAGGGACATGTTCTATTATTCAGGGGGCAGATCCAACAAATGAAGCAAGGCCATCTATAATTATAGATAAAGATTTTAAAACAGAGTTGGATAACTTCTTGGGAAGAGAGGATTGAGCAAAAATATTATTTTATCTTTCTAATTTCCTTTTCTTTTCAGTTATTTGAATTTTGTTTTAATTTTCTATTTATTTATATTATTCTTCAGTTGTTTTGTTTTATGGTTATTTGCTTATTTTGTATCTTGAATAAATTTGTTGTAATTGCTTATTTTGTTATTTTTTATGTTTGGATTATTACTCTTTAATAAATTCCATATTTAATTAGTTTTCTAGTTTTTTTTTAATAAAAAAAAAACTAGAATATTAAACTTGAATTGTAGGAAAAAGAACTTTGTGTTTAAATATTAAATAGTGGCATGAATTAAATAAAGGTTAGAAAAGAAAATAAGATTGAATTCCTATTCAAATGTAGTTGAAATTGTGATACATGAAAATTTAACATGATGACAGATTAGAACAGAGAATGAAAAAACAAAAAGGAATGAGATGAATTAAACCATGTGAATGTGTGAACCTCAAATAGTTTTGAGAGTTTTACTAATGAATTGACGGTTGTGGTTGCTTAATTTTTATTTTTTGTTACATTATAAAATAGTCTGAAGATGATTGAGGCATTTGTGTTAATTAGGAACCCATAGCCAAATAGCCAACCTTTATCTTATTAGAATTCCTTTTTTATATATATCCCCTTTGAGCCAAGAATTTTTGTTATATTTGCACCATAAACCTTTAATGATATTTTCCTACCCTTTATCATGTTTAAGGAAGGAGAACATGTTGAACAAGATTCTTTTATGCCTCCAAATCTATGTGGAAAGCTTGACGACCCTACTAATGTGTGTGTGTTATCTAGTAGTTTTTAACTTGTTAGTTCACTTCTTGAAATGATTCAAGCTCATTTGATCTTTATCTCTTTTGAAAGAAGTGTTTTCTTAAAAAATGAGAAATTTTTAATAGTTATTTTTCAAATCAACTAGTTGAAAAAGTTGCTACTCAAGGGATTGAGGATAAGACAATTTTTTGAACCTATTTCTGAGATGTTTGGATTTTTCAAAACTCCATGGACATGCAGAAGAGAAATGCTATTCCCACTCCGACCAAGACATAACTTTACTTGTTCAAATAACAATTAAGGTGAAGCAGAGTCAGGAACAACGAATCCCTTTATGATAAACAGATTCATTGTTGTGTTCCTGTCGGTTGACCAAATAAGTCTACATGCGTCTACGTCACTTTCACGCCCAAAATCCCTGCACTCGCACATGCTTTCCCTTTGATTGAATGCCTGAAAATACAAAGACAAAGGGCGCCCTAGAGGTCGTTTGCACTCCGACACTCAAGTCAATCTTAGGGCTAGGAAACTCCAAAACTCTTTATGTAAAACTATAACTGTGTGTGTTAAGCGGCGCAAATGAATAGGGAATCTTACTAAGTTTGTTACTTCCCTTTATACAGGCTGAAACTAGGGTTTCCACTTTACCCAAAATGGCATTTCTGAGGGGGTGGACCCAACACCGTCGTTACCCACTCTTAGGATAACCTAACGCGTGGGGTTCCCTTACTGGAGTGCAACCTCTGACGGGACGACCACCTGGATGCCTCCTCGTGCACCTGATCTCTGGGGTCGCCCGTCCTAGGAGCATCATAGCTGTTCGCGTGCCATGCATGCATCTCAACCCCTGGAACGTGACCCTCACAGGTCGTATCTTCGAGTGGAGCCATACTTGTGTTAGCCTGAACGCGTCATCCACTCCACACGCATGGACTCTCGTGACCTAGGCTTCTCCCCACTGATAATTGATACGCAGCTTGGGATCCACCTCTCGTGGCCCAGCTCTGCTGTTTGAGTCTCGATGTCCGACCTCTCCACACTGCTCAGTGGCACGTCGGTACATCCTGGTGACTGATGTCTGACCACTCTTTGTTTGCTTGACCACTCTTACATGGTCGCAACCTCACTAGCGGTCAACGACGCCCGAGGACTGGTCGGTACACAAACCCCTCAGTCTCGAGCTGTAACCTGTTCAGCGAAGAGACTAAGTTCTTGCCCTTGGTGACCTATGTGGCTCTGTATGACAAGACGTGAATAGTGTAGCAAAGTGACATCTCTCTGAGCCTGTCTTAATTGTGCACACCTGTTCAGCTGATCGCACTTTTTGGATGAATTGTCATTTTATTGTTTTGATTTGATCCTGGAAGTTGATTGTATATATATATTTCTATATTTGAATTTCGAAGCATCACAAGATTCTAATTTAATTTGTTGTTTAATGAATTAAGTTGTTTTGATATTTGAATTCAAATATATTCATTTACTTTGCTTGAGGTCAAGCAAGATTCTAAGTTGGGGGGAGTTGATAAGTGTCAAATTTTAGTAATATTTCATATTAAAATATAAGCAATTATTGTAAGAATGTATGGCTTTAAACTAGAAGGGGGTGAATGGTTTAAAGAGGGTTTTCGCAAACTTTTAAGTCTAGAATGAAATTACTTCTAGAAATACTTGATTAAGAAATCAGTTTCCCAAAACACAAAGCAAATAAGCACAGCACCAGAAAAACAATCAGTTGTTTCGCAGAAACAATCTGTTGTTTATACCATTTCACAAATATAAAACTCAATTTAAAGAGTTTAAGGATAGAGAGAATGCACACAGAGGTTTATACTGGTTCACTCTTAACCAAGAGCTACATCCAATCTTCCCAGAAACCATTGGGGAATCCACTAAGCAATCAACCCTAGATTACTTACAACACCACCAAAGAAGTGACTTTAATCCCCTTAAGACACACACTTCCTTTGGCTTAGCACAACACCACTAAGAATGCTGATCTTGACAACCTCAAGAACACATAGCACTTCTCAGCTTCACACAAAGAGTTTCTTCAAAGTACAAAGGATTACACTTGTTACAGAAAAGATCTGAAATCAATACAAGATTAAAATCCTATATCACACTATCTTTGATCCAAGCAATCTCCAACTCTTCAAAAGCAAAATCAGTGAAAAACTTAAATATGTTTTTCTTTGATTAAATATCAGTTGTTGTTTGTGTTGGGTCTATTAGTGTCTAAGTTCAAGAGGGGAGGGGTGAATTGAGCTTATAAAATTTTCGCAAGAACACACAATTTACAGTATACCAGAGGCAAAAAGAACAGATTGTTTTTACACAAAACAGATTGATTCTTCAGAGCAGTCTAGCACAATTTGACTTTGTTCAAATTAGAATTGTAATCAACTGAGGATTATAACAGAATCAGATTAGTTGGATTTTATGAGTATGAAGAATACAGCTATGCCAAGAAATCAATCAACTTCATTCAACACAAGGTCTTAATGAGAATAAATCTTTCTCATGTTTTAATGAATAGACAATTTGTTTTCAGATCAATTAAAACAGCATATACAACTGCCTTGATTATGATTAGAGAGCTTTAACAGATCAGGAAGAACAGTTTTTATTAAACCCAGAATTAACAGATTCAATTTCAAAAGAACAGATTTAGTTCTTGACAGAAATAAGCAAAACCAGAAATGAGTGCAGGGATGAGAAGAAAAGGCACACAAGTTTTTATACTGGTTCACTCATACAGAGCTACATCCAGTCTCACCTTACCCCAAGGTGGAATCCACTAAAAACAGTACCAATTACTTACAAACACAGCAGTTCTTGAACACTACAAGAACAACACAATCAATGCTGAAAAACCCTATTTCAGCACACCTTGCACTCCAAGAAACCCTATCAAGGAGTGACTAACACTTACACCTTTACAAACCAGAATAAAGGAAAGATTACACCTGAAAAGAAGATGCAAGAACTCAAAACCAGTAGTTCAATTTGCTGCAAAACTGCACCAGCACCTTCACCAAGATCAAAGGTTTCCTAGAACAAGCACACTTGAAAATCTCTTTGGAAAACCTTTCAAAAATCTTTCAATCTTTCTTCTCACATGGAAATTGTTTGATCTCTGTCAAAAACGTAATTGCTCAGCACTTTTTCATGTGAGAGAGACTCTTCTTTATATAGAAATCAGTTTCTAACTTCTTTTAAAAAAAAACAGTTGAAAAGCAGTTATGAAAACAACAGATTCATTTTTGAACTTAACAGCTTTATTTTGTGAAAACCGCCAACTCAGCTAACTGAAATAACTGTCTGAGTTGTACCTTTGGTGCCCTAACTAACTTGTGAAAAACCTTTCAACTGACCAAAGAGCAAACCGATTCTTTCACAGTGAAACAAATTAAATGATAGCAAATAGGCCAGCTCAGCTTTAACTGAAATAACAAACTAAGCTTTGCCTGTAGTGCCCTCACAGAATTTTAGAAAAGCCTTTTAACAGAGAAGAAATAAATCGATTCTTTCTCCATAAAACAGATTTATTTGTGTACTGATTTAAAACTTTTAAAAATACTTTAAAAAGCTTTTCAAAAACCATTTAACCACATCATGTGCTTGATCTAGACTTGGTTAGGCATCTAGGATAGGTCACATAGCAAAAGGCAACCATACACAATTACAAGCCTAATTACAAACGAATCTAAAAGCCTATTACAATCTTCAAAGCACTCAAGCTATTTTCTTCATCAAACACACATCAAGCCTTGGTAGGGAAGAAGCTTCCTCCAGCTTCAACAGTTTGTTCCAAAATCTGAACAAACTATTTATTGCATTCAAAGACTGGTCAAAGCATATAAAACTGAAGCGTATTCAGTTATAAAATCATTTAATGCTCAGTCAAAGCACAAAACAGTTTTCTGTTATGGTCCCAAAACAAACAATCGGTTGAATGCTCGAATTAATCGGTTGTTTTGGTTTAACGGCAAGTAAACCATCAAAAACAGTTTTCAACCTTTCTAAAAACACCTAAGTATAAAACAATCGGTTGTTTCGACAAACAACAGGTTGTTTTTCACTTAGTTTGAAAAACACTTTTCAATTAAAAAGTTTGAGAATGCTTAAGCTTTAGATTCAATCAAGAGTGGATTTAACACATATAATCTACCTCATATCCTATATAAAGACAGCTCAGCAACAACAAACACATCTAGCCTTCCATCAACCTTCAAAGGGTTTGGATTCTTCAAAGCTTGAACAGACTTGATTCAACAATCTCCCCCTATTTGATGAAGACAAATCCCTGGTTGCTTGTGTTGGATTTGATTGAATCTGAAGCAATTCCTGCAAGACAAAGTTTAAGCAAAGCACCATATATTTGATATAGAGTTAGAGCAAAAAGCAGAAGCAGTATATCAACAGTTTAAAAACCAGCAGAAATAAGGTTTACTTAAACACTTATAAACCACATAGAGTTTTGCAGAAATAAAAGATAACGAAAGACAACACAACATAAATCTCCCCCTATTTGTCTTCACAAATAGACAAAAAGAAGAGATAAAAAGATAATTGTTCCACATCATACAGAAATTTAAAACAGAAGCAATTAAACTGATACAAGACCAAAAACAATCGATTATTTCATGAATTCAACCGGTTGTTTTTCCTTTAATCATCTTTGTCATACTGAAGTGCAAAAATATGATTCTGAACAACTTCTATCTGTTCATCCAAGGTCATGAACCGTGTATCCATGTTGTTGAACCTGTTGTCTATACTCTGGAAGTTGCTTACACACAAATCATGAAGATTTCTTTGATTCTCGGCAAATCCATCAAGCCTATTCACCATGTATCTTTCAAAAGAAGACATGGATGGCATTTCATCTCCTTGATTCTCTGCACTGGTTCCAGCACCTTGATTGGTTTCAGGTTGCTCTTCATGGTGAAAATCCATGTCAGCAGCGTGATCTTCTTAATCAAAATCAGCAGCTGCAACACTTAATGAGGCACCATGATCACCATTTTTACTCACCCATTTGCCGTTTATTTTGGTGAATCCCATCTTGCTTAGAGAGCCATTGTTCATCTCTTGAGTTGACTTAACCTACTCAGATGTCTCATCTTCAAGATTCACTTCAAAATAAAGCAAGAATTTAGATATTAAAACAACATAGGGATAGTGATAATCACTTAACCTCATGGCTTTTTGCCTGTGTTCTTTGATGATGTGGATCCAATTGATTTTGATCTTCTTCATGATGCAGTAGATGTACACTAGAGCTACAAGATTCATCATCTCCTTCAGCAATCAAGCATATGTTTGCCTTTTCTTCTTCACTTGATGATGAACTTAATGAGGAGACTTCATTCTCATCCCAAGCTATGTAGGCCCTTTTTTACTTTCCCTTCTTTTCTTTGTAGCTTGACTTCTTCTCCTTGCTTTCTTTATTTGGGCAATCTGCCTTTATGTGCCCTTGCTCACCACAATCAAAACAGGTATAGTTATTGGAATTAAAATCATTGGATTTTTTGTTTCCATACCTTTCTTTGTTGGTGTCTTTGTTGCGATTCCTTTTCAAGAATTTGCTAAACTTTCTAGATAGCAAACTAAGGTTCTCTTCATTACTTTCATCACTGGATTTTTGCTTGCTTTTGTGCTTGACAGCTTTTAAGGCAATACTCCTTACATGCTTGTCTTCGCTTTCTTGAACATTGAGTCGATTCATTTCTAACTCATGTTCCCTAAGCTTGCCAAACAAAGAAGCCATACTCAATGATGTTAGATCTTTTAATTCAGATATAGCAGTTACCTTAGGTTGCCAAGACCTATCAAGACACTTGAGGATCTTGATGTTTAGCTTTTCTTTTTCAAAGGTTTTCTCAAGGCTCATGAGGTGATTGATGATATGCGTGAACGTTTTCTGAACTTCAGCAATTGTCTTAGATTGAGTATTCAGAACATTTCATGCTCTTAGATTGAGTATGTTTTCTGACTCTTTTCACCTCATTAGTACCTTCATGAGTTACCTCCAAGGTGTCCCACATTTCCTTTGCTGATTTGCATTGAGAGACCCTGAAAAATTCATCTGAATTCAAGGCAGAAGTTATTATGTTTTTAGCAATGCAATCAAATTTGGCCTTCTTGCTTTCAAAATCAGTCCATTGAGACCAAGGTTTTTCAATGGAAGATCCATCTTTTTCAAATTTTGGAACAAAGGGGTCATTTTCAATTGCATCCCAAATACCTTTGTCAAGTGATTTCACAAAGATTTTCACTCTGACTTTCCAAAATTGGTAGTTCAAACCACAAAACAAAGGTGGTCTGTTGATGAAGCACCTTCCCCAAAAGGTAGTCTATCAGCCATTTAAAAATAGTTTTAGGATCACACTTGAATAAATTTCAAGAACCAAACTCTTGATGTCAATTGTAAGAATGTATGGCTTTAAACTAGAGGGGGGGTGAATGGTTTAAAGAGGGTTTTCGCAAACTTTTCAGTCTATAATGAAATTACTTTGAGAAAACTTGATGAAGAAATCAGTTTGCCAAAAACACAAAGCAAATTAGCACAGCACCAGAAAAACAATCAGTTGTTTTGTAGAAACAATCGGTTGTTTATACCAATTCACAAATATAAAACTGAAATTAAAGAGTTCAAGGGATAGAGAGATTGAACACACAGGTTTATACTATATCACACTCTCTTTGATCCAAGCAATCTCAAAGCAATCTCCAACTCTTCAAAAGCCAAATCAGTGAAAAACTCAAATCTGTTTTTCTTTGATTAAATCTCAGTTGTTGTTTGTTACAAAATCTGAACAAACTATTTATTGCATTCAAAGACTGGTCAAAGCATTTAAAACTGGAGCGTATTCAGTTACAAAATCATTTAATGCTCAGTCAAAGCACAAAACAGTTTTCTATTATGGTCCCAAAACAAACAATCGGTTGAATGCTCGAATCAATCGGTTGTTTTGGTTTGACAGCAAGTAAACCATCAAAAACAATTTTCAACCTTTCTAAAAACACCTAAGTATAAAACAATCGGTTGTTTCCACAAAACAAGAGGTTGTTTTTCACTTAGTTTGAAAAACACTTTTCAATTAAAAAGTTTGAGAATGCTTAAGCTTTGGATTCAATCAAGAGTGGATTTAACACATATAATCTACCCTAGATCCTATCTAAAGACAGCTCAGCAACAACAAGCACATCCAGTCTTCCATCAACCTTCAAAGGGTTTGGATTCTTCAAAGCTTAAACACACTTGATTCAACAAGTTTGTTATACTAGCTTTGATGCATTACATCTTAGATGAACCCATGATTTTCTTCTTTCTTTCTTTGTCTTTATGTTTTATCTTTTGCAATATGTGGGGGATTATTGTAAAACCATATGAACAAATATTGCAAAACGAAAAAAGGTTATGCGCAGAAAACCCTAGCGATTTTTCGGTGCCATTGGAGGAGATCTCAGAAGTGCAACTGAGACTCAATCTGCTCCGAGATTGACGCACGATGTTTCTCTCTCCACCCAGAATCGTGGTCGCACGACCGGGAAGGTTCACATCCTTCATTTTCTCTGCAATCTTCCCCACAGTTCCAGCGGTTGCTCTGTTTCCGACGGTCAGATAATGGAACATGTCACTAATCTAGGTTGTGAAGATGCAACAGATTTGGATTTTTCTCCCTATATAAAGAAGGGTTGTGTTCTCTCATCTCACTCACAACTTCATTGCCTCTTCATCTTCCTCATCTCACTCACACTTTTCATCTTCCTCTCTTTCTATCTTCCTCTTCACTCATTTATTCTTTTCTTTATAATTTTTCTGGGTTTGTTGGGTTCTTACTCTTTTAAAAGTAGCTTGCTAGTTCTGATCCTCGAAAATTTTGGACTTGCACAATACACCGCAGATAAGTCTTTACGAACAGTGATTATCCACGTCTCATAAAACCCACGTTTCATAAAATCAACTTTGGTCATGTTTTAAATCCTTATTTACTACACATTTCACATGGTCTTAACTATCACTTATTGAATTTAGTAAAATTAAAATCTAACTATTTTGAATAGTCAATTTTACAATAATAATATTCATTAAGTATGATATTTATGAAATATGATAACACATATTCACACAACCCAACCCATCTAAAATATGAACAACTCTAAAAGCTACTCTTGACATCAAAAAGTAGAAACCCCTTATATCAATTCTACTATTTTTTTTATTTTTTGACATACAAACTCTTAATGATTAAGTGTTAATGCAAGGGATGTTAAATAATAATATATTTATTTATTTATATCCTTTGTATCTTTATATACTCCGATTAGAATTAATATGAGAAACTCTATTCCTCTTCCTTTTGATGAGTTTTATCCTTTGTTTCATTATTTCATGGTTAACTAACATGTGTTGTTTTCATAAGAGGCATGAAGACTGAAATAAGACGAGATAAAACCATTAAGTAGGCAAACACTAGTTTCTTGATTACAAGTTGAAAATAGTCATTAATTAAGGTGCATGGTGCTGACATTGTGAAGGTGGTAGAACGTAGGAGGTGGGAAGTACAAGGTAAAAATACTAACGAAGGTGTCTTTGTTTTGAAATCTTCTTTGAGATAGTAACAAAGCAAAGAGAAGGTAAATAGATGGATGATCAAGATATGAAATACATGGGATTGGGGAGTTTGAAAGTGCGTTTGCCCAAACATTCTCCTTCAAGATCACTCCACTGGTCTCCAACATTTCCCCATATTCTGTACCCTTCTGCTTCTATCTCCTTACGAATTGCTGACTTGTATTTCACTGCACTTTGCCCTTTGTATTCACCACTCCTACACAAACCAAACTACAATCATATTAATATTTGGATGATCCAAGTTCACATCATCACCAATCCAAAAAGTTGTTTTGGTTAACTTTTGTTTCACTGATACTAATCAACCTTTGCACAATTGAGCCAAGTCACATATTTTATTAAAATTCTTCATTGACTAATGATTAAATATTAAGAGCAGTTTGAGCTAGACTTTTCCATTGACGAGGACAAGTCGACCAAAAGTGATGGTGAATCTCTTTTGTTCGTTTGGCCTGGACTGCCTTCTACAGCACACCAAGACGAAAAGTAAATGAAGAGGAAGCTTTCTTTATGGATTTTGCGTGCACGGACGTTGACCAGGACAATACGGAGAAAAATGTTTTAGCTGACCAAGTCTTTTGCCCTTTTTTTTCTTCATCAAATCCATTCACTTCAACCAAAAGCTACCATCATTTTCTCCTCTTTACTTTTAAACATTACAATACTAACTGTATCACTGATTAGATGTTGAACTGATATACCAAACATAGTTTTCTTACCTTTAAATCAACAACTACAATTAACTTTTCACTCTCCTTTTCTAATTATCAACCACTTTTAAGCACAGGGTCACTTAGACCAGGTATTTGACAGCTACACCCACATAACAGAGGGTTTGTATTGTTCAAAGATTAAAAGAAAACACGATATTAATGCGTTTTATTATATATATATATATATATATATATATATAGAGAGAGAGAGAGAGAGAGAGAGGGAGGGAGAGAGCAATAACATAAATTCATCTGTTTTTTTAAGATAATAAAATTTATCAGTAAATAATCAAGTCCACCTTAAATCATAATGATTCTAGTAAATAACCTTAAATGAATTGGTGGGTAGACATTCCAGAAGCACTCGAACACAGATATTAATTTTAATGTGCTATTTTCTTTCCTAATGGCATGACATTACATGCACTTTGATATAATATATTTGGTGTCATCACATATGTATATATCATGGTCAAATTTTTTGTTCATTTAATAAAAACCACCTATGAAATTAATATTTTTCATTTATTGGCTTGGTGTCTGTGCTTAAGTGCTGGTTGCATGATGATGTGATATGATTGTGAAATTTAGTAATTATACGAATTATGCAGATGGGATTAATTATGTGGAAGGTGGCAATGGAAGAGTTTGGATATATATGAAAAGAATCCTATGCCAGTGGAAAAAATGGACTCAGAAATGCACCATCTCTGCACATTTTCCATGTCCTTTTTTCTTTCTCATTATTGAATGCAGTGTCATGTATCACTAGCTGTAAATAACAGAAAAGATGAAAGTTTCAATGCTAGGACAATGGACTTTGTCAACCACCACGCTAGACATGTGTTTGCAATCCTCGTCATCCTATCCTTAAATTAACTGTCTATTTGTGCTGTAAATAAATAAAAAAACATGTTTTTTGCTTATTTTTTAAAACAAAATCACTCTATCATAAGATTTCTTGTTACGACTCAATATGCAGATTAGATACCTAACTCCTCCCGTTTTTCAGTTGCCGACCTGATGTGCATGCACCAAATATTTTGTATAACTAATTATCCTCAGACTTCGCCGACCTAGTTGTTCGGTGAGTCTATAAATAGACATTTTCCTTAATTAAAAGTACAAAAAAGAGTTAAGGTTGGAAATTAATAAAGACTAAACATAGGTAGTTAAAATGATAGATATAATTAGTATTATTAAGTGTATCTAAGTTAATAAAACTGGAAACAGCATGCATGTGGTGGGGTACTATTGGAGGAAGAAAGTTTGACCAAAGAACATGTTTTTGGGAAAGGAAGAGAGGAGTGTTTCTAGGAAGTTACGCAGAGGTCAACAAATAATTGGAATCCTCGTCACGCCATCAATTACGCCATCTCTTTTATCCTCTCTCTGTCTTCACCCATTTAATATAATTGGAAAACTATGTTTTCTATCGTAAGTTTAATAAAAAAAAGGATCATACGAGTGAGACATTTATCAGTTAATAGATTACACACACATGCATCATGTCATCATGTCTATCCATAAACAAGTACATGAAATAAATTGTAACCAACGTGCTATGTCAGTGTTTTGACTGTGTTTCCATAAATTTGTTAGAAGAAGCGTGTGAAATTGTTTCATAGATTATGCTCTTCTTGCAAGTATATGACAGTGAAATACATGTGAACATGACGATTGATGAAAGAATACCTCAGAATGAGACGCTGATAGCCAACAAAGCCTTGATTGTGCAAGTTGTGAGTGGTGATTGCAGAGAGAGTTGCTTGGTCTCTTCCGGTTAGCAAGAAGAGTTTGAAGCCTCTCTCTTTCAAGGCGTTAAACAATAATCTGACAGCAGGATTTGCAGGGCACATTTCCTTCATAATCCATGCCTTGAATGTGGAAGACTCAAAAGGGTCGCAGCTGCAGGTTTTATTCATCATTATGAGTCCACCATTAATGATTAGTTAGTGGTGTAAATGGAAGAACAAAAGACAGTGAGTTACGTACCCAAATCGCTTGGTTTTGTAGTAAGAAACATTGGAGATGCAAGTGTCATCAACATCAAGAATCCAAGCGTCCATGCCGTCAGGGGAAAGAGGAATCTGAGAGGCATAGAGGAGGATGTGTTCCACGGCGAGGCTTAGGTCACGCTCGTACTGTCCTGCACACATGTAGTTCTGAAGGTGGTGGTAGCACTGAGGTGGCACCGTTCGCCATCGACGCACATTGTTTGCTTCCACCGCCACCCTCCAACTCAGACCAAACCTCTCATTCGCCTCCCTCTCTGACTTCTCCGCACTCTTCTGCTGAGGAGGACCACCCTTTTGGCTCTCCACCACTTTGGTTAACAAGGCCAGCAAGTACGTTAGTCCTGCAACTACTGCTTGCAGAATTCTTATCTTCCACATCATCTTTGTCAACTCGTTAATGGTGGATGAGTTGGTTAGAAAGTGTTTGAAGGTCTGGTTTGGTTGGCATGTGGAGAGAATAGGAGTGAGGAAGAAGAAGAAGAAGAAGAGGCATGGGTTTTGTGGGATGAGACAGTCACTTTTAATCACAAATTTGCTGGGTCCCTCATCGAAAGTTCATGGAAATGAGAACGAAAACCTCTTTCTGCTTCCCTTCTCTCTTTCCACAACAAGAATAATTTGTTTTTACCTTTATCCCTATATTCTGATGCTCTTTCATCACACCTTCTCATTTTCTCAGTAGGTGTGGTTAGAATGAAAATGTCTGTGAATTATTTTTGCATTCTTAAAAGTTTCAAATTAACAACACAAACTTTAAATAAACATTTCTTTTTGTACCATTAGGGGAATGTCAAAGATACAAATATATATATTAAGATAGTTTGAATATTAATAAAGAAAATTAGGGTATCACGTGCAATGTCATCTTTTAGTTTTTGTCACCCTATCACGACTTATATATATAATACATCTTTAATATGGATTTCATGTATTTAATTATAATATTACTTTAGAACTTTTGTTAGGAAAATTAATTAGGACTCAATGAATACGGTTAAAGAGTTTAATTTTTTTTATTAAATAGTTTTAAAGAAAATTTGATTGCGCCTTGTCCCTGCCGACTAAATTTTATTATATTATTATGAATTGTGTTTTATTCATCGCGTGAGTGTTTTTCATATGAAATTACGTGTAATTCTAAAACATCAAAGAAAACTTTTTTCACGTTAAATATGATGATTCTTTCGCATTTGTTCCTTTAAACAGAAAATAAATATCTTACTCTATAATTGTTGTCGTCTTTTATCTCAATTTTTAATATTATAGTTTATATTCTACATGCATTTTTAATCATCATTCATTTTTTTCCAATTAGTAGAATGTCTGAGAAAAGTTTTTCTTATCTTCATCGAAAATTATCATTGCTCTACTTTTCTCATTGCCAAAACTAGACTTTATAGTTTTCTTACATATATTATTAATTACTTATAAACTTGTATAATATAATTTAACTAACAATGAATGATATTTACTTTATGATTATGTAATTAATCAATACTAATTAATGTACGGAATACACTATTATCTTCTATGTCGTACAAAATACAAAATTAACTTGTAATTAATATATTTCAATAAAATTTCATTTGTTTACGACAAGTTTATAACATTTAAACATACCGTAATTGATTATGTAAACGTTTTTTGGCATTGGACTTGGTCAAGATGCACTATTAGTAGTCACACATAGATTATTTAAAACAAAACAATAAAAAAAATTCCATAAGGAAATAAACATTTTACATTACAAATGCTACAAACAAATATATATGATATAAGTTTTGGTCGGAGAAGGAAGACAGAAAAGAAAAGAATTAAGCGAGAGAAACGTGCTTCGTATTGATTTTGGTTAGGAAGAAAAAAAGGTAGAACACGACATATTTTTTAATTACTTTTATTTTCAAGTAATTTTTTATGTAACATAAAAATATTAAAACTAAAACATAAGTTTTAGTAAAAATTATTAGTATTATTAAATGTTACATGTAATTTATTTATTAATTAATATTTTCTTTCACGTTTATTATAGTAAATAATGAAAACCTTGTTTTATTATTTTGTGTAATAATTATCTCTAAATCATATTAATCATACGCTTTGTTCAAAAGTTCAATTAGATGATATCAACATCTGATTGAAGGGAATAGAAAATTGTATACTAGAGGCAATCTAATAGTGTTAAGACTAATTAGACCGTATGTCTAGTGCATTTTGTTGTAACGGTCTTAATGATTTTTCTTTAACAATTTTTTGTTTGTTTTGACTTTTAGGTTCTATATATGGAGGTCATTGTGTATATAAACATTATATTGCATCTTGTGAAGTTTTTTGTGCCTTAAACCTTTTAGTGTTAATAAAAGTATTTTCTTTCAATCTTATTGTTGTGTTTCTTGTTTTATTATTGTTCTAAACCCAACAATTGTCGTTGTTTGTGGGAACAAAGAAAAGAAAATCCATAAGTTGAAGATATGACTAACAAGTTTTACATTGAAAAGTTTTTCGAGGAGAACGAATTTGGATTGTTGAGAATTAAGATGAATCTCATCTTGATATAGTAAGGTTCTACTGATGCTTTAAGGGATGAGACGAATATGTTAGCATTGATGTCTTGAAGGAATAAGATTGACATGATCAACAAAGACAAAAATGTCATAATTTTGTGTCTTAGGTGAAGGAAGTCGTTATGGAAAAAATTGTCGCGTCGATATGGGTGAAACTTGAGTCATTGTTAATGATTAAGTCTTCGACACAAACTTTATATAAATCAAGAACTATATTCATTCATGATGACTATGTTAAGAATGATGATGGAGCAGCAAGTGGATTTTAACAAAATTAAGGACTATCTGAATAACATTGAGGTAAAACTTAAGGATGAGGATAAAACTTTACTTCTCCTTAATGTTTTGTCTAAGATGTATATGAACATTTTGAAGATGTTTTGCTATTTGGTATGGAACATACCATTACTCTTGAGGAGATGCGAACCGCAATAAAGACTGAGGCGCTTCAAAAGTTTCAATAGTTTAAAGGAAATGATAATGGATTGAGTTTGATTGTATCAAAGTTGATGGGAAAGAAAAAGAAGGAGTTTAAAGGGAGGAAGTCAAAGCAATATTTGTTAGATGATATGGTAGAAGTTGAGTTTTGGAACTGCCACGAGAAAGGTAACTTCAAGTCGAGTTTTCTAGAAAATGAGAGAAATGAGAAATGTAAGGAGACTCATTTCATGAAGAAATTTGTTGATGTTGTGGTAGTGTTTGATAGCTACGATTTTGTATGGGTGTTGGAGGAATTTGCATATGATACACAAAGAAGTTCCATCACGGACTCAAGATGCACTAATCACATGTGTTATGTGAAGGAGATTTTTATGACCTAAAAACTAAAAGAATATGGAGTAGTCCTTCTTGAGAACAATAAAACACGGAGGTATTGAGAACAATAAGGTAAAAGGCATATAGTCTATCAAAATTAAAGATGTTTGATAACACGGAGGTATTGTTACAAGAATTGAGGTTGTTCTAAAGCTTAAGAGGAATTTTTTGTTAATAAGCATGTTTGATAAAATGGGTTTGTTAACCAAGATTAAATAAGGAACGATAAAATTTCTAAGGGAAACATCTACATTTGCTAAGGGGTGAAAAAGAATGACCTTTACATATAAGATGGTTCAACAGAGATCGCACATGTTTTTGTGATTAGTCAGAAGATGTAAGCTAAGATAATCCTCTAACACTAAAAGAAAATTTGTTCTTACCTACTCATAATTATCTATGGATTTAAATTTGTAGATAAATTTGAACTTAATATTAATATTATTATTAATTTTGATTTTAATTTTATTAAAATTATTAATTATTAATTATTATTAATATTAATATTAACAATATTAATATTATTATTAATATTAATATTAATATTATTTTTATTTTTATTTTTATTTTTATTTTTATTATTATTATAAATATTATTATTATTAACATCATTAATAATATTAATATGATTTTTATTAATAATAATTATATCAATAATAATAATAATAAATATTTTGTTAATAATATTATGATTGTTAATTATTATTATTAATATTATTTTCCTATTGATAAAAATAATAATAAGAAAAATAATAATAATAATAATAAAGTAATTATAATAATAAAGTAATTATAATAATAATAATAAAAATCAAATAACAATTATATGATCAAAATACTTTTTTACATGTAATGATTAAATATTTTATGCCTACTTATATCCTACACCCAAATATTAATAATAATTTTTAGATTAATAATAATAATAAAATTAATTTTAAAACAAACTCACTTTATCATATGATTTCTTTGTTACGACTCAATAATATGCAGATTAGATACCTAACTCCTCCCGTTTTTTCGGTGCCGACCTAATGTGCATGCACCATATTAGTCGGACCAAAAGGAAAATTAACCAAAATATTTTTTATGATTAATTAGCCTCATAGACTTCACCGACCTAGTTCTTCAGTAAGTCCATAAATAGACATTTTCCTTAATTAAAGTACAAAAAAGAGTTAAGGCTGGAAATTAATAAATACTAAACAAAAGTAGTTAAAATGATACATAAATTAGTATCACTTTATTAAGTAGATCAAATTAATAAAATTCGTAACATATTGTTGAATGAATTGGGCTTGTTGATAATTAAGTTTTTTTAATTATATTTTTTTATTAGTTTGTTTAGTTCTAATTAATCTTTTATTCACTTAGTTTGAGAGATAGAAGATAAATATTTCACAAATATATGTTTAGAATTAGTGAGATACTTAATACATCAGCAGACACTTGTTTTTGTTGATAAGATTCTTTTGAGTTTAATTGACATTTGTTTGATTAAGTTTGACATTTGTGTGAGAATTGAAGGATGATAATCTTAGGAAAATTAATGAGGAATTTGTGGTGAATAAACTTGAGAGTCAATATGCATTCTCTACTGTTTTTAATAATCTTTTATAATTTCCTATTGAACAATCACAGTCGCCCTTCCTTTACTGTTATTGTTAACTTTCGTTACTTGCAGATAGGTTTTGAACATTTGGATTCACAATTGGATTCATTGGGAGACGACTTAGGGTCATTTGACCTTGTCTATACTATCATCTCTAAGTTAGACAGTCTATCACTATGTTTGACGGTCTATGATGGAATCTTTTAATTTGATTGCAAAACGACGGTTATCAAATACTCATTAGACGATAGGACAAAAGTTAAATGTTACAACTGCCACGAGAAAGGTAAGTTCAAGTCGAGTTGCCTAGAAAATGAGAGAAATGAGGAGATCGTCTACATGTAACAACTTGAAGGATTTGTTGAAGAAGAAGGGAAAGGCGTGTCTCTTGAAGAAATCATTGTATAACTTGAAATAGAGTCTGAGACAATGGTACAAGATTTGATGATTTCCTAAGGCAAACGAGGTTCCAGATGAGCAATTATGTTAGTTTAGTCTACATCCTCAAAACATAAAAAAAAGGTCTTTGTTATTTTTTCTCTTATATGTAAATGGTACCCTTATAACCGACCAATATAAAAATTTATTTGAGGAGCTCAAAGTTTGTAATAAAGGATCTTGGTCTCACAAAGCAAATATTGAGGATGGACATATATTGAGGGATCATATGGTTGGGATACTATGTTTATCTCAACAAGGATATTTGCTGAAGGTGATTGAGAGGTTTAAGATGCATGAATCTAAACCTATGGGAACACCTTTAGGACATCACAGAAAGTTCTCAATTATCTAAGCTCCTAGTTTGTAGGAAAGGAAAGGGAAGATGAAAGTTATTTCATATGTTAATGCACTACAAGAAAAATTGACTTTAGAAACCAATTTATTAGTCTCTAAAATGATAAAATTAGTCTTTAATTTAATTAGAGACTAATTTAGAATAAAAAGTAGTAAGTAGGTAAAGTATTGGTAGCTAATGTTAGATACCAATTTAGAAATTACTTTAGATACCAATAATTTTTTAATTTATAAAATAGTATCCAACATAGTTAATATAATGATTAATTGTTTTTTTTGTCTCTAAATTAATTGATATTTAATTATTTTCTTGTAGTGATGAAGTAGAGCATCATGTATAGGATGACATGAAATAGACCAGATTTTACTCATGTTAGTGCGGTTAGCAAGTTCATGGCATATCCAAGACGTGCTCATTGGGAGGCTTTGAAGTGGGTGTTGAGATATCAAAATGAAACAATATCATCTAGTTTAATACAAAAATGATTTACCCGTAATGGAGTTGCTATAGAGGGATTTGTAAATACTGGTTATGCAGGTAATATCGATACCAAAAAGTCTATTTCTTGGTATGTGTTTACCTTGTTTGGAATTGCAATATGTTGTGACCTTATCTACTACCCATGTAAAATATATTGCATTCACAAAGGGGATGAATGAGGCATTGTGGTTGAAGAGGATGATACGAGAGTTGAGTATTGTGCAGAATGTGTGACTATTAACTGTAATAGTCAAAGTGTTATTCATCTAGTTGATCGTCATATCTACCACAAGATGATCAAAGACATAGATCTTGGACTGCACTTTTTTGAGTTTGGAGGAGGTTAAAATTGAGAAAACAACCTCGGAAGAGAATCTCACATATGTGTTTACAAAGTCTTTGTCAAGATCGAGATTCAAATAATGTTATTTATTTTTTGTTTGAAGAAAAAGGAAGATGATGAAGGGAGCTCTTCCATGATTTAGAGTCAAGTTGGAGAATTATGATTATTGGTTCTAAATCATGTTCATCAAATGTTATGTTGAAGAATTCAATTAAACGATGGCATCATCTGATAGAAGAAACAAAAGATCATCTACCAAAAACATTATAGTAATATTAAAACTAATTAGATGGTATCTTGTAATTATCTTAACTTCTATTTAACAGTTTTATGTTATTCCATTCCTTAAGTTGTATATATAGATATCGTTGTATTGACTATACATTGTATTTGTGAGTATGTGTATAGGTATAAGTAAACATGTTTTCTTTCAATCGTGTTATTCTATTTCTTACTTTTTTATTATCTTGAATATAATATTTTCTTTTTTCTTTTTCATCCAGCCAGTATATTTTATAAAATTATTTAATAAAAATTATACTTATAATCCAGTATAGAAAAACGGAGAAAATATATTATACATCTTGGCCTATGGAGTAGAAGACCATTTCAATAAAATTAAATAAAAAAATGTTAAATTTTATTTCATTAAATTAATTTAAATGAAAAAATTATTTAAAAAAATAATTTATTATTAATTTAGTATAAATTTCATTTTAATACTAACTTTATTAGTATTAGAGAATTTAAATTTATAAAATAAATTAATGATAATAGCAAACATATTTTTTTATTTTTAAGAGCATTAAATTTAAAAAAAAAAATATTTAAAACTTTAAATTTTAATTTTAATAATATAATATTTTTTAACTTCATTTTCGCTTCACCCGTAGATTGTTTGTTGATTAACTAGATAAAAAAACACCACAAAATGTTGATAAGTTAAATAATCTTAAGTGGCTTATCGAACTAACCACTTTGTCACTCTCAACTCACTTTCTCACCCCACTTTTATTCAATTAATGTGCAATTTTCATTTATATAAAAAATTAATCATATTTATTCTTTTAATTACTTAAAATTATACAATTATAAATCATCATTCATATGCCTCCTAATTGCTAAAAATAATATTGAAGCATCATAAATTAAAATAATTTTAATTATCTGTCAATATAAATTATTATTACCAATGTTTTTGTGACAAATTTCAACTCATAACGAGTTTGCTTGCACGGACTTCTTTTTTATAAGATTTTTTTAAATTAAATTTTATATAAGGTAAAATAATTTTTTTAAGAAAAGTAAATCTAAATGTAAAGACCTTATTTCTATTATAATACACAACACTTTTTAAAAAAAATCTTAATTTACAGAAATTGTTTTTATTAATGTATAACTATTAATCTCTTACCCTTCTTAATCTTTCCACTCAACTATTGTTTTGAAGAATATGAAAAGGACAATTTGCTTAGTTTTTCATTATAATGGAGATTACCTAACTTTTGAAGGCAAGACTATACTTCTATATTTCTCCTCCTTTTTCTAAGTCACTAAATTTGGTACATTGGTGGTATTATTTTTAAAAATCAACTAAATTAATTATTCTTATTAATATATGTGATTATGTTAGAAGTGTGTGTATTAAGGAACATAGTCTAATAAATTATCAGATTTAATTAAAAAAAATATGACTAAAAATTTGTTAATTAATTGAATACTAATTTAAAAATTATTTATTAATAATAAAAGTTAATTTAAATATCAATATTTTTTTTAGTTTTTAAAATAGTATTTAATTTAATCAATATAATAATTGATTTTTTTTCTTCTAAAATTAGTTTCTATTTAATTATTTTTTATATAAATTAAAAGAAAATAAAAATAAAAATTGTCTTAAATAATAATAAAATAGACACACAAACATGTAAGAAAATGAGGCACAAAAATAGAAAACTAAGGTAGGTAGAGATAAACAACATTAAGCTCATGACTCGCAATAATTAGTCAATTATTGGTTATAATAATAATTGTTTGTCTATAATTGATCGTCCACGTCATCCCAATTATTTAATTCATATTTTACTTTTTTGTGAAGAAAAAATTTATTGTTAGACAAAGAAAAAGTCTCATATCCAATAAATCATATTTTGATTTATGGTTATTTGTAAGTTATTTTATTATTGTTTTTGAATAATTGTAGTAATTGATTATCCTTCGAATTATTCTATTTCAATTCTGAAAATTTAAAGCCCTTGACGTGTAAGAGCACCAATCGAATAAAGATCAATAATAATTTGAATTTTAAAAATTTAAAATACTGGATCTAATAGTTGTGGGTGAGGGATGAATTTGAACTTGGGACCAAAATGTAGAGATTTTTTTCATCAATCCATTATAACTCAAAATAAAATTGATTTGGTTGATGGAGTTTGTATCCACGGTTAGTATATTGAAGCAAAAAATAACAAGTAGATATCTTCATATATACATAATAATATAAAATCTAATTAAGTCATATACAATTTAATTAAATTAAATATAATGACATAATTTAGATATTTATATAATAATTGATTGAAGAATAATCATATTTATTATTTATTTTAATACATTTTCAATACATAATTCTATATTAAAAAAAAATCTATTACAAAAGAATACTTACTCAATTCTTACATTCACTTGTATAATTTTCTTTCATTATTATTATTTTTAGCACAGAAAAATATTCTACCTAAATCTTCCCTTATTTTGTTCAACAAAGTCGATTATCGATTTTCGAAGAACTTTTCAAGAATGTACTTAAGAAAAACCACGAACACAAATAAAAATTGTGTTTGTTTCAAATCATAAAAGAAGAAACGTAATGAGAAATTTGGGATGATTCTCGCTTTTTGACCTCTCTCGTTGAGATGAAAATGATGATAACGGAATATGTTAACATTATGATGATAAATATTGCCGATAAAAAAATGATAATAAAATATTAATAGTAATATATAAAGAAAATAGCAATAATAATACTAAAAACTATTCAACAACAATAATAATAATCACAAAAGTATAATTAATATTGAATTAAAATGAATTTATATTAACAAATGATTTGACCATTTTATAAATATATATATATATATATTGTATAATTTGTTTTAGATTTATTTATATGAATAAAATCAGTAACAAATATTCTCTTTATTTTTCTTGGGTTTTTAGTTTTCAATTGGTGGTCCTTAATCCAACCATCTCAATCTATCTTCACTCTCTTCCAATTCCTTTATATCTTTTTACTGTTGGTGGTCCGAGCACACCCAAATGAAATGACGAGGAGAGACAGGCGTGCAAGTAAGACTTGGCCCAAGCATATCCTAAAATGGAAAATAGATTCTGGATAAGCCCTCCCCTTCCTTCCACCTTCTTTTCTATGAAGTTCATGTTCATGTTCATCACACCAAAACCACTTCTACTTTCCTCGTTCCTTCCCAACAGATTCCTCACCCTAATGCTTTTCTCATAAAACTCTTTCATTTCCTTCTGCTATTTACTACCATAATGTCCTACTTTTATCAGATAGATCAAAACCCACAATTGGGGTGAATACAAACTGTGCATGTGCAGAGTGATCTAGTGACAGCAAGTTTCTTTTATTTTTTCATTCTTGTTTAAAAAAAAAGTGTCAGCGTTTAGCCTAACTCTCTACAAGAAAATGTGGGGATTTGGACTTCCATGTTTCTGAAAATTGAAAATATAGAAACAGTGTTTAGAGTGCACAACCAGTGTTACCAACTGCAGATAGGGTTCTAACAAATTTAATTAGGTTGTCTTCTCTGCCTCAAGTCGCTGCAACTCAACCAGTCTTTCTGCCCACTCCCTTTCCCTTGCAACTGCAGCCATTTTACGTTCTACCCTCTGAATACTTTTCTTGCGATTAGCCTCTTGCAGCTGAGCTTTCCTTTTCTTCCTTTCCGCCTGTATGCAAGAGTCAACATTGAACAATTAGTCCAATACAAATATTAGGACTGATACCATAACATTGGTATGTTACTACTAAGTTCTAAGAAAATCACTCTAACCTCCTTAATAGCTAAAATAAATAAGCACCTCCTGACAGATAAAAACGGTCATAACCAACTCCATTTAGCATTGACAAATTTTGAAGTGGATACATAATAGACCTCTGATTGACACTTGATAGTCAATTATTTGCACAGAATGCCGATAAATTCCAGAGTTGTTTTCAATGAACAAGCACATAATGGTCTAATATAGTTAAACATAGACAAAAGTTCACCTCATTTACAAAATTTGAATTTGTAAAAAAAATGGTGATTATTATGGCTATATTTTTTGTCTATGGAACTCGTTTGACTTTAAATAGCATATATACTTGCCACCAAAGATAGTTGTACTCTAGCAAAATATAATAGTACTTTTCATATCCGATGTTGATGAAGGTTACAAGATAAATGAAAAAATGGAGTCCTTAAAAAGAACTAAAGGGATATAGTTAAAAAAATGCGCTGTCCATGATTAAAAAAGAAGACAAATGCTTTCAAGGGCTAACAGTTAGTGCATTCACACGGACTTGTTAGAGCTTTTGCGACACATTACTAGATCCTATATATCTCCCCAATTGTTTAAAACACACTCACCTAACAATACTATACACATTTACGAAGTTCTAACACAGACTTTTAGAAATACGTTGTTAGAAATCCATCCAACTTATTGTTGAATATTGAGACTACATATCAATTTGTTGTCGTCAATTAAAGAGTCCTCTTCACCAATAAATAAGATGACTCTCATAACAACAAACATAGTAGCTTTATCCAACTAGGTTTATCCTCTTCACCATTAAATAAGATGACTCTCATAACAACAAACACAATAGCCTTTCCAACTAGCTGTATCCTCTTCAGCATTAAATAAGATGACTCCCATAACATGAAATCAAACTAATTCAGAATAACAATTTATTTTGTAACCATCATTTATTCTAGCACAATCAGCAAGTACAATGAATTTTCCTCTCCTGTTTCATTTCCAATTGCCCGCCCCCCTTCCCTCTTTTCAAAGCATAATTACATTTAGAAAAGGGTTGTCATTTTCTTTAAATGTAAACAAAGGACACACTCAACACTCACAAAGACTCCAAAGTTCAATTTGCACAAGGTAAAAGGAGAGCGCACCAATATAAAGGCACGGCGTTGCCTCATGCGTTTCTTCTCATTTCTCCTTTTGACACTCCCCTCATTGGGATTATTTGGAAGTATGGGTTGGCCAGGTGTATATTGAACCCAAGCATAAGGCCCTGAACGACATAAATTGTTTCAAAATTCGAGTCAAATTCAAAATCAAAAGTACAAAAATGGACGCACCAGAGGGTCTCAAGCTGGCCCTCTTTCGACGAGATTTATCAGAGGGTCGTCTCTTTGGGAAGCGAGTGTCTGTCAAGCTGTGGAAGTGATTCCAGAGGGGAAGAGTCCACTGGGGAGGTTTGCAGGGAGATGGAAAAACAGGACAAAATGATGCCAACGAAGCATTGGTGGAGATTCGTGAAGTCAAGGTTCTCGATGATGCAAGTGATAGAGGGCGAACAATGTTCCTTAGAACTCCTGCAAATCCCATTTTTACCTGCATTTAATAGAAAGGATAAATTCATGTGCAGCGCAAAGGAACATATGTACTTTTCTTCGTAATAGATACACATTTCAAATAAATATATCCATAGGAAGCACCACAGATAGAGAGCTTCTGAGTTATCACTATGCAGACTGCAATCATAATTGGAGAAAACAAGATTTTTCCCAGCTATACTCAGAATTTTAGTACGAAATTTTACAGGATAGTAAACAACACAAATACAAGAAAGCCAAAATTCAGCACTAAATACGCTAATTTGATAGGACAATCGAAAATATAATATTGCACCGAAACTATTTAAGACCAAATTAGAATAACTACAATGCTTTCTAAGTTTTTAACATGAAGCATCAAACTGTAATAACCAATAATGACACACAGGGCATGCAACAACTTCACACCAAATAATCATAGTTTCAAAATTTGTTAAAGTGTTAGAAATGTTCATTATAAGTCAAATAATATGGAAAATGCCTACAATTTTCATGGGGGCCAGACAGAGGTTCAGGTATACATAGCTTCAGATAAAACTGACGATGCCAATTTGCTTGAGGTAAAGAAAGAACCAAACAGTTAGATTTTCAGCTTTCGCAATAACTGGGTAGTAGTTACAAATAAAAATACACATGGTATACTGGTATAAAAAGAAGGAGAAAGGATAACCAAGTAAAAAATAAGGGTGTCCTGATATTAATGCACGAAACAACTGGAAAACATCTAAAAAAATCTAAAAACCAGAAACCATGAGCAGAAAACAACTAAATTGAAACAGTCAACAAGCTGGCATTTAATCAAACAGTTTATGAGCAATCAAATAAGCATGGGAAGTGTAAACAAAAAAGTGATAAAAGAGGTCGCGAAAGCAGAAGGTGAAATCGGGAGAGAAGGGGAAGTATGAAAGTAACAGTAAGGCCATGGATTCGTGACATTGGAATTTAGAACGAAATTAGAACAAACAGAGCTTTACACGTTTGAGTAATTTCACAGTGCACTTGGCATCCAACAACAGCAAAGTGAAATGGAGAATGTACCTGGTGGTTTAGGGTGAAGGATCAGGTAGCTGCAATGCAAGAATCAAATTAACGAAATGGTAAAAGCAAAACAGAAAAAAATAGCCAAATGAAATTGAAGAACAAAATGAGTAACAGAGAAATTATAACTGTGAATCTGTGAGGAATGAATGTAACGCTAATGCTAAGAAAGAAGGAACCAACAAGAGAATTGAATAGAAAAAGTTGGCTTTAGGTAAAGGGTTCTTTGCTTCTCCTTCTCCTTCTTATTTTTTTTCTGTAGAACTTAGAACTGTGGGATCTATTCACTTCAATCTCTTTGTCAAAAATATTTTCAAAATTGGTTTCTTAACCTTTTTTTTTCTCTATAATCTAAATTTATATTTCATAAATATTTTTAAAATACAATTATAACTTATCATAGAACAATTTAAAATATAATACAAGATTATATTTAAAAAAAATATTGAAATTCATTAAAAATTTGAGTTTGAAATTATATATTCTAACTATTTGAGTAGATAGTAACTGTTCATTTCATAGTTGGATAAAAGTAAAATAATGTAATAACATTATAAATTCTTATGGTATAATGTTTTAAAGTTCTTTTAGTAAATTCAATTTAAACGTATGATATATATTTTTAAATATAAGTAATTACACAAAATTATAATTTATCACTAAAATGTGATTTACATTACTTTTAAGTTAATATTAAAATATTAAACGATTTAATTACTAAAATTTAGCATGTAAGAAGAGTTATAAAAAAGAGTAATTTTATAAGGTCAATTTTCTGGACATTATAACAGGTTCAATAAAATAGAAAAAAACAAATTCTCCCTTTTTCTTTATATATAAAATATTCACATATAAATGTAAATTGTAATGATGATTAAAGCATAAATTTTTATTATTATTTAAAATATTAATTTTACAAAATCCATACAGCTTATTTATTATTTCAATAAAAGTAACTATATAAATTAAATAAAATTTTATATGATTTTGTTAATAATAATTTACATCACAATATATATCATAGGTTTTTATTTGGTATATTATGCTATATGGATTTATGTTTATAATTATTGTGACACAAAAATTTAAATTATATTATTTATTATAATATTAAAAATAAACGATAATTAATTAAATATTTTTTAAAATATTAATCATATTTTTAAATATTATATATATTTATAGTATAAAAGTAGTTATAAAAATAAAATATAATTTAGTAAAAATTATACTTTTTAATAATTTTCGTAAATTATAAAAAAATTAAATTAAAAGTCAATTGTTGAAAAGTATACATAATGTTAGGTAAAAATTAGTCATTTAAATATAATTTGTATTATATACTATTATATATATTCTCTTTTCTTTCTATATCATAGACATCAAAAGAAATTATTAATTGCAGTTTGGTTCTGGATAAAGATGACATGTTTCACTTCTCATGGAGTGTTAACACTGTGTTATGTCTAACTGAGAGGTGATGCAAGATAGAAGAAGTAGGTGGAAGTGGTGCAGAGGAAACTCCATTAAGGTTTGTTGTTAAGGACTGCTAAGTATATTTATCTTGAACAATAGTTATATATTTTAAGTTTAACTCAACTTTATAAACCGGTTTATTTGACGAGGTCAGTCCGATAACGAGTGACCTGATAAGTTAAAAAAAAAACTTGCTAGAATAAGTTTGAAATGACTTTTATACTATATTAAAAAAAATTTAAGTCTAACTCAATCCCATAAAATCATTTCTGATCGATGTGGATCTACGTGTAAAATAACTCAATCCCATGAAATCATTTCTAAATCCCGTAAAATCATTTCTAATCGATGTGTAAAGTGTAGTCTGTTGTTGTTGATGGAGATGTTGAAGCAAATAGTTGTGAAACTATCTCATTCACCATTCACCAGCTGAAAGCATATGAATTCTCATTGGTGGATATGAAAGATAAATGTGAAAAACTAGAAAAGAATAATAAACACTTTGTTCCATAGATATTAATTATTAATTGATACATAAGACTTGATGTAATCACAAACATGAACAAAGAGGGTGCTCTTACACATCTTTCCCATAATGTCTCTAAATTTTCACATATGTAAAAACTAACTATGATAAGATTAGGGAACAAAGTACATGGGATTTGGTAGCTTGAAAGTTCTGTTCCCCAAATAATCTCCCTTAATATCACTCCACTGGTCTCCCACATTCCCCCATATCCTGTAACCTTCCTCTTCTAACTGCTTTCTCACATCAGATTTGTATTTCATTGCACTTTTCCCTTTGTATGCTGCATTCCTGCAATTTGTTCCACATGCTTCTCAGTTAGTCTCAACATTTCAATTTTCAATGCATGTAATTCAATTATCTTACCTCAAAACAAGCCGTTCATAGCCAATAAATCCTTGATTGTGCAAGTTGTTCTTGGTAACTTCACCAAGAGTCTCTTCATCTCTTCCAGTGAGTAAAAATACTTTGAACCCTTTGTCTACTAAAATGCTAAATAACCTTAGTACAGAAGGAATTGCAGGGCACCCTCCTATCTTGGCCCACTTCCTAAAGGCAGATGGGTCATATGGATCACACCTGCACATAGACCAACTTTTGTTTTACTAGCCTTGAATTAATAAAAATTCATGCTTTCATGATGGGTGGTTAATCACAAAGTTAAGACTGAAGGAAATAATCTGGTTTCATAGACCAATGTTGGAAAAAGAAAACAAAAGTTGTGATGGAAGTCTAAGCAGAGAAGCAAATACAAGTACAAACACAAATTTGAATCAAATTAATAGAAGAATTACTATGCATACCCATAGTTCTTGCTTTTGTAATAGTAGATGTTGGAGATGCAAGTGTCATCAACATCCAAAATCCAAGCATCCATGGCATCTGGAGGGAGCAATGTTTGGTTGACATATCCCAATATTTCCTCCACTATCAAATCCAGGTCCCGTTCGTACTGTCCATTCATCATGTAAGTCTCCACATATCGGGAACACTGAGGTGGCACTGTTGGCCATGCAACCACATTGTTTGCCTCCACTGCCAATCTCCAACTCAAACAAAAGCTCATTGCATCCCCTTCACCAGACCCAGATGACTCATCTTTACCCCTTTTTTGGCCCCTTCTGCTGCTCATTGCCTTTGTCTTTGGTGCCAACATCAGTAACATCAACACCATCACCACCCTCAACAACTCTCTCACTGCTCTCTCAGCCATTCACCCACCTCACTGCGCTTTTTCCTCAGTCACTATACCTGCAACATTCACCACATTCTTCTCAGTTTTTCCACTACAAAATCAAACACCACTTGTGCCCTCACAAGATAATATTATTCACTATCATGGCTTGCATCAGAAGCACCACCAATACCATATATATATATAGAGAGAGAGAAGTTTCTTTTTTTATAATACTTCAAAATAACTAATTACTCAAAAATGAGATTATCTTTTAGAAGAGAATATATGCCATGTCAATTCACCAAACATGACCATATCTCGAGGAAATAAAATTAGATTCTTTGATGTTGGGAGGGGGAATTTGTCTAGGCATAGAACAGGTGTGTCAGTATTCCAACATTAGATGAAGGGGAGAAGTGCAAGATGATACACACATAAATACATGCACATAGATGCAATGTGACCCCTTGTTATAGGTTGTAGAACAAGTGCAAGGAACATCATGGATCTACTTCACAAGGAAATAATATATAATAGTAGTAATAATAATTGAAGTTGAAGAAAGCAATAACAGATATTGGTAGCATTGGAGGTAAAGAAATAAAGTAAAGAATGAGCTGAAAATAGAATGGATGGATATGTGTGTGGCCAAATATTAGTCACACCTGAGTCAAAAGGAAGGCACTGAGAGTGATGAGAAAAAGAAAAAGAAAAAGAAGTAAAGATTCTTGCAATTGCAGAGTATGAAGAAAAGATAAACCTGTATTAGGTATTTATATAGAAAGGAGAAAGATGTAGAAAAATATTATGCATGCATTATGCATATGCTGCAGCAAGTTCACACTAATATATGTTTCCATTTGATTGGGTGGGGTTGGCGTCAGAGAGCAAAAATGTTGTTGAGCATGCATGGTGGAGAGGGAAAGGTAAAATGTGAGAGGTGTTGGGTTCCTAGGACCCACCATAGTTGAGGAATGAATGTCTTCAACTTTCATATCTCCAAGGTTTATATATATATTGAGAAGAAGAAGCAATACAAAAGTCCTTTTCTTCTTTTTGGTATCGTCTTCAACAACCAACTAAACTTGGTATTGGAATATTAGTGCTGTATTTGGAAGCTTTGACATTGGTTTAGGATAAAAATAGTGGAGATTTATATCACTAGTGGGTAACGGATTCACTCTATGCCAATGAGGGTGGAGAATATAGAGGGACACGACACCTAAAAAGTTCCTAAGAAATAAAGTGTTTGACATTTTTACATTTTGTGTGCCACCATCTTCTTGGATATTCGACCCAATTCTTTCTTATTTTCCTTTTTAATAACACCTTCATGTAACCATATCACACTACAAGGTCAAAACCAAATTATCACTGCTACAAACGAAACCTAAGACACTCCTTTTAAATGGCGTCGTATTGGACACGATACTCGTATAACACTTATAAGATAAGTATCCGTGAAGTGTTCAATTCAAAAAGTATTTGTTGGATTTCTGACAATTCTAGTACGTTTCTAACACAATTTTAAAAAGAAAAAATACATTAATTTTCTAAAAACCCAAACTTATTGTATAAATTTTTATTATGATTATAAAATTAAGAAACAAATTCTTTTGAACCAGTCATAAAAAAATATTTTTCTGCTTCAAAAAATAATCTGGAACATATTTATGCACATAAATATTTATTGTCAATTTATATAATTCATAATTATATAATATATAGATTCGTGTCCCTGTGTCCTACATTTTAGATATTATATGTATATCTGTGTCCATGTTGTATTAGTGTCCGTGTCAAACATTAAACAATTATTTTAATTTATCAAAATGATTTATTTCACTGAATAAAATAATTCAATGCGTATTGTAGAGTTTAATTTATCACATATATTATTATTTGATTATAGGGTAACGAATAGATACTTAATCAAAATCATTAATCGCCTAAACATATTCGAAAAAAGTTTTTAAGTTTCATAATCAAAATACTCAAGTAATAAATTTGATAATTTTACAATCACAATTAGGAATATCATCGGTTTCTAACCTGCTTAAACTTCACTCAAGGCTAAGTAGTTTAATTAGATGAAGAAACATGCCCAAGAAGTTTGGTTATAACTACAAGCTTTACACAACTATGTAAATAAATATATCTTTAAAACATTTTTAATCATACATTTTAATAGTTTACGTTATCTTTTCCATTTTTAAAATGTTCTATTTTTTGTGTTCGATTTCAACGATTTAACGAATAGGCAATAACACCTATAACATAATAAAGAAAACCTTTTTATTCGTATAAGGTTTAGAAACAATTAACTTTTTCTCTTCTCGACTTCTCGATTTCTTGTTGTTGACTTGGGCTTTTAATTACCGAATCAACTAGCTTGTACTCTATTATATGAACTTGGACTTGTTCTCAGCTACTAGATGTGGACCATCACTCAGCTATTGGATCTGGTTCAACTCTCGGCTTCTAGGTCCAAGATCACTTTCGGGTAGGTGTGTGTATGGCAATGGGCTCCGATGATAAAATCAGAATCACTTTGTTTGATTATCAGATAAAATCACTCCCCCTTACATATTATGCAGATCGCCTATTTATAGTGGTTGTTGTTGGACTTTAAATTGATTAAGCTTTTACTTTTCACACCTTGCAGCTACTAAATATATTTTAGTATTTTGGACTTATTTATTGAATTTTGATAGAGTGATCTTTTATTCTATTATTTATATTATTTTAGCTTTCAATATTTTGACGGTCTTTCGGCTTCTCACCCTAGTCAATACACTTTTTAATTATATATCAATGTTTTACTTTAGATAAGTTTATTGATGGAAAGTGATATCTCTATTTTATCTTAAATACAATTTAAATAAAATTATATCAGAAAATATTAGTATAAATAAAATAAAATATTAAAAAATAAGCCTTGTAAAACATAAATTTAGATAATTTAATATCTTTATAAGTAATTTTAATTTCATAAATTTATATAAAATTTATAAATATATAAAATCAAATTATCTATATTTTATATTGATGTAGGATCTTGAACCTTAACTCAACTGATATATTATAAGTTTTTCATATGAAATATCCAACAAAAATACTATTTTATATCTATGGTGGATACCAAAACACTAATATTTTTTATATCTCTTGTAATCTAAGTATTGAAATGCCCCAAATGACATTTGGATACGTGGTAATCATTGTTGGTTTCTATTTATCACATGTTTTAAATTAAAATGAAGTATAATGATTTTTATTCCAAAGAGTGATTTGACATTTGGGTTGAATGTTTGATGAAATCGATGTCTAAATCTGGTTGGAAGTTATTTTTCCAAAGAATCTAGATTTCCTTTCTCTCTTTAGACACAACACTACCATTTGAATTATTGTTGATTTTTTGGTATGAATCCATGGAATTGTATCTAAGTTCAAAGGGGACTAGGTTCCAAGTATACACACATAACTTCACTTTCAAAGGTCTTAGATTCTTGTTCCATTATCACCTTACTACCATGTGCTATCTTCCATACTTGCTTTTCTCCACCTTAACTTCAGCCATTGAAGCTTGATGGTGTTATCCCAACACCTTTTATGCCAACAAAGAAATATATAAGTTTTAAAGAAAAAATTTCTCTACCTTGAAAATTTGCATTATTTAATTGGAAACCACATATATATATATAACACTACTAAAAAAAACATGAAATAGAAATCAATTTTAGAAACAAAAAATAATGAGTTGTTATATTAATTAAATTAGAAACCATTTTCGAAACTAAAAGAAAATTGGTTTCTAAATTAGTTTCTATTATTGTTAAATGGTTTCTAAATTGGTATTTAATTAGCAACCAAAGTTTTAACTACCAATATTCTAGATTTGGTAGCAAAAATCTTAATAGCTAATTAATTAGATACCAATTTAGAAATTATTTATAATAATAAAAACTAATTTAGAACCAAAAAAATAGTCTCTAAAATGATCTCTAATTTAATCAATGTAACCACTAAAATATATTTTTGTGGTTTGCAAAAGTTTGTTTCTATTTAATGATTTTCTTGTAATATATATTTTGAAAAAAAAATCTTTATTTAAGTATTATAACTAATACTTACTACTAATTAGCCATAACAAAACACCCACCTCTCATCCGTTACTTTTTTTCAATATTTTTTTTTCATTTACATATATACTAAAAAATTATTCGTATACTTTATTTTTTTTATATTATCTGAACAAAATTGACCAGTATGTTGGAATTTCAGTCTAGTTAATTTGTATACTATATATAGATTATGTTTTTCTTCTTAAATAAGACAATTTTTTAGATTTTTTTTATTTTCTTGCATTTTTTTTTAATATTGATCATATAACTTTCTCTTATAATTATTTTTTTTTCATTCTAATAAATTTAAGTAACTTTAATTCGATTTAAATTTCCAGTGGTAATTCATTTATCAAATTAAATATATATTTCTATACAGAAATTTTTAAGATTATTATATAATTCAGTTAATCTAAATTTTAAACTTTGGCATACAATATCAATAAAAAAAAAAACCATCACCATAATTTAAAGTTAAATTTTGTGTGGAACTAAAACCAATTTTATTAGCATGATCATGTAATAATGTTTGAATGGTTGAGAGAAGGTGTAATCAATTAACACCCAAACAATGACAATAATAATAACACAATGCCTTGGAAGTGCCTTAAAAGTCTCCTTCACTTCACATAAACAAATACTAGACTTCAAGAAACTATGGTTGGAAAAAGGTAACTCATGTCATCACTACAGAGGTGGAATCATGTCTAATGAGTACTACAAAACTTTTTAACACATTATGTATCATATGTTATGCTTTAATTTTAAAACTACAAATTATTTTTAATTTATTATTATGATTTTTAATTTTATGATATATATATATATATTGATAAATTATGCAATTTTTTTTATAAAACTTATGTTAATTATTAGTGTGAAACTTGACATCTCAAACCCACACAAAACTCTATCAATCATATGAATCACATGGAAAAACAAAAATAAAAGAAAAAAAAAATCAAACAGACATACAATACAAGAAAATCATGAAATAAAAATCAATTTGTTGGAGATCCCACATCGACTAGAGATTAGAGCTTTTCATTGTATATAAGTGGGTGCAAACCTCAACCCTATGAGCCGGTTTTATGGGGTTGAGTTAGGCTTAAAGTTCACTTCGTAAAATCAATTTGTTGGAGATCCCACATCGACTTTTCTTGTTTCTAAATTAGTTTCTATTATTATTAAATGGTTTCTAAAGTGGTATCTAATTAGCTACCAAGTTTTTTTGCTACCAAATTTAGAATATAAATAATTGGTAGTTAAAACTTTGATAGCTAATTAGATATCAATTTAGAAACTATTTAACAATAATAGAAATTAATTTAGAAACCAAAAATTTGTTTAGTCAATGGTCTCTAATTTAGTTTTTATAACAACTAATTGTTTTTTTATCTAAAATTAGTTTTTATCTCATGATTTTCTTGTAGTGATAAGAGATTTCACCCAACATACAATAAGAGATTTGAACGAACATATGCAAATAAATATAAAGAAAACTCCTTAAAAAAAATACAGAGATCTATACCTATTATGAATAAAATATAAAAAAAATACTAGATAACATTTGTTATATCGAACATGTTCAGAAATATGACTCGATCATGCAAAGTAATTTGTTTAGAGTAGTAATTACATCCCATAAATTTAAAGAAAATAATTACTTATACTTATTCTTTTTAAGAAGTGACTGAACTAAAATTATTTAAAATAATAGAATGAAATAAAAAAGAAAACATAGTAATAATGAAAAAAAAAACCTAGACCTAATAGCATAAAATTGTAAAAGGTGGGTGGAAGATGTTGAAGAGTGTGGTTCTTGAGCAATGAATAAGGTCCTAAACAAACTCCAAAAAGAAGCCCTTTAATGATAGGGTAGCATGTGCGATGGGGGCATTTGTTTGTCTCAAACTCATTTCAAAGCTGCCATGAGTGAATGAAGTGGACACGTGGGCCAGTAGGAAGTGACCACGTGACAATGTCCATGGCTTTATGATTTGTAATTCAACATTTTCTGACACACCCTATCCAACCCAATGGAGAAGCAGTGAATGAAAGTGTGATGAAACAAAAGTTAAGAAACTGAATGACTAAGTTAGAGCATTGAATTGTACCCTCCCACACTCTCAGTTTTTGTGTTTCTGTTTCTGTTTTGTGTGTTGACGTACAAACAAGTGAATGCTTTTGCTTGCCATCTACAACACTGCAATGCACTCACTCCATCCATTCCAACCAGCACAACTCATCATACCCTATTATATCAACACATATGAGTTTGGTGTTGAGGACATGATCAATGAAATGCAATCTTGAGTTCTTGGCATCATGAACAACACCAGGAATGTCACTCACCATCATCACACCAGAGGTCACAGCTTCAATGGCTTTGCCAACATCCGTCCCTTCTCCTACACAATTTCTTCCCAAGGTCCTACCTAACTCCTCATATTGCTACCCTCCTTCATTCACTCAACGTTTTCTCTTCCATTTCTTAATTATGTTTTTGTTTATTGCAATCATAAACTCAACTTTGCTAATGTGACTTTGTAATTCAATGTCATTAATCACTTCTTTGATTGTTTCTGGATAGGGAAACCGGGGAAACTTTCATTTGAATCAGCAAAACTGGCCACCATCGGGATTGATGATCTACTGTCATCCACCGAAGGAGGAAAGCATGACTATGATTGGTAACACTGCATTTCATTCTCTGTCACCTTTTATCATACTAGACACTGTATTCTTCCACTGGATAATGTGAGTATTCAGCTAGCTATGTTTTTGGCTCTATGTTACCATTGTAATTGTTGTGAGTTGCAATTCAATTTCAATGCCATAGATCAATAATCAAAAGCATACAAAAGCCAAAGCATGACTCCCAATTGCCCTGAATCTTGCTACACGCATTAGTAAAACAAACTGATGCAACACACACTTTCAATGTCATGTCAACTCATACATATATTGTTTGATCTGTTTCTGTGGTTGGCTTCATGTTTCCTCACCTTTTGAAATGACAGACTGCAGCTTCAAATAGTTCCCAATGTTGGCACATGCATTTGTGATACTCGATTTTTAACCACTGCTATTGTGTGTTGTAGGCTCCTTACTCCCCCGGAGACCCCTCATTTACCATCATCAGAAGGTTTATCCCAACCAACTTTGGTGCCTCCAAGAAGCAGTTTGGGTCGACCAATGTCATACAGTCATGCCTCAACGGTATGCTCCAGCATAGGCATAAGCACTGTGATGCTCAATTATTTTAGACCTTTTTTTTGCTTACAAGTTTATTAGTGCTTTATCAATAAGATGAAGTAATTGCAGCAAGATATATTAGTTGTCAAGCTTAAGTGAAGAAGTATTGGCTTTTTGTTAATGCCATGCTTATTACTTAGTGCAGCTTCTTTACATGCCTTTCACCGGTCCCTTTGAGTAACTTCAACTGCACTCCAATGTGCTATCATTAAATTTATGTTTGCTTTCAACTCATAAAAATTAAACTCAAGCATACTCAACCTCTCAGAAGAGCTAGACGATGCATCTTTTCTGATAATTACTCATACTTGTTTGGATAACCATTCCAACAAACATTTATAGGAGAAGACAAGAAACTAAAGTTGGCTCCTTCTGAATTCTATATCTTGTTTCTTTCCATAACAACAAATTGGTATTCTGATATTATATGAACACAGCATAAAAGAATAATTCACTCTGTTGTTATGCATAAATTCTTAAAACATTACATATCTTTCAGCTTTCTGCCTCACAATCAGAGAACAACAACACTCACTCTCACTCAAGACCAGCAAGAAGTGGTTCAGTGACTCGCAGTCCAAACAGATCCTCCTCCATCCATAACACAAGGCCATCCTCTCCCATAACTCGCTCTCCATCTGCAGCAAGGTCTTCCACTCCAACCTCACGCCAAACAACAACACCAACACCCCCAAGAGCACTTTTACCACGCTCATTTCCCAGTTCTACCACTGACACCAACAAAACTAGAACATCACAAGTCTCAAGACCCTCCACTCCAAGCTCAACTCCAAGGCCATCCATTCCTGCCAACTTGCATTCACCATCTGCCACTTCAAGGTCTCCTTCGCGGCCCTCTACTCCCTCTCGCCGCCATTCTCTGCCATCTCCATTACCATCAGCCACGCGTGTTGCACGCAGTTCTGCTACTCCTCGTCCCCAGCTAATCGTGCCACCTGATTTTTCTCTTGAAACACCACCAAACCTCAGAACAACATTGCCTTCTGATAGACCTGTTTCTGCAGGCAGGTCTCGTCCTGGTGCTGTTGCTACTCTTCCTTTGAAGCCCAACTCAGAAATGCAAACCCCAGTTGTCACCGTGTCAAGGAGACAGCCATCTCCTATTGCCAACAGGGGGAGGCTCTCTGAGTACACATCAAAAACCCGTGTCCATGGAAATGCCGGTGATGCCTCTGAGCTAGTTGCTAGGAAATCTGTGAAGTCTTCGACTACAGCCTCAGACAACAATGGTCTGGGAAGGACCATCTCAAAGAAATCATTGGATATGGCTATCAGACACATGGTAAGTCCATTTCTGCAATCACAATTTACTCCTTAAAGATCTTGTGTCATAATGGTGCAATGAAAATGAACCCTTTTCATTTAGGATGTGAGGAACGGGTCAGGAACTCTTCGTTCACTTTCAAGTGCCACACTCTACCCTCAGAGTGTTCGAACTTCAACTCCCAAGACACACCACACTCGAGGTTTGAGTGTTGCATCGTCAATGAACATCAACGGAAGCCTCCAAAGCAGAAACAATGGAAACAACACTAACAGGAAAAATGGAAGAGAGAAAGGTGAAAGGCAAAAACAGTACTTGGGAAAATTGAATGCAGTGGTAGATGTGTATCCTTATGATTCAGTATTGCTTAAAGAAGATTTGAACAACACAAACTGGCTGCATAGTGTTGATGGAAAGTGTGATGAAGGAGCTATCTTTGACAATGGATTTGAATCCCTGCCAGAACCCTTTGGATTCTACTAGCATTCTCCTTCTCACAGTAATTTGTAATATGCTATTTACTGCTTCATTATCGTGTCTCAGAGCTGGGGAAATGAACTTGTTACATGAAATGCATGGATTAACTTCGATCTTACAGTAATACCATGCAAAAAATTATCAATTATGCATAGTCAGAAATAAAAGAAGACACCTCAAAATCAAATATATTATTATTTTATTCTAAAATTTTGTTTATATTCATTTTAATTAAAAAAAAACATAATATTTTATTATTAAAAGGGGTTGTAAAGTAGAATTGAAAGAAAAAAAACATAGTGTCAAATAATTTAAAATATAAATTACTGATATGTTGATAATCCTGTGATAGAATTTATTTTGTCTTTGGGCTTGATTTGGGCCTTTTTACCTTCTGTAACCCATCATGTACTTAGGCCCAGTTTACGCTTTTCTTTCCTTTTATATTGCACACCCTTGTATTGCTTTACGTACCTGTTTTCAATATCAGAATTCTTTCTTTACGTTCTTTTCATTCTTCATCACTTTCCCTTTTCCCTTTCTTTTAGGGTTTCGTTTTTGTTTGCTTTCTCTGTATTACAGAGTGTGGGTTATGGTGTTGTGTGTGTTGTTTTCATGATTGCAGAGAGTGCTCAACTTTATCTTCGTCTTGGAATATTCTCAGGAATCGTATCACCTTGCACGAGATTACAGCTCTGAAAAGAAAAATCATTTTTTGTTGGAACATGAACCCCACGTGAAGAAATAGAACAAATTATAATTGTAAATTAATGCATTTTTACTCTTTTTTTCAAAGTAACATTAGGAAGGCATGGTTGGATTAAACAAATTTAAAAGCTATTTTTTATAAAAAAAAATATCTTATTTGTAATTCAAAAGTAAAAAATACTTTCAAATAAAAAAAAGGCTTCAAATTTTACAATCTGATAATCAAAATGACTTATTGTTCCCGTATCCCAATATACTCCAACATCGCTCAGGAATCGAGTCAATGACAGTTTATATACTTTCTCCTCTTTCAACCCACTGAGACGCCTTTTCAGGACAAAACTGTGACGGAGCACCGAACTCCAAAGCGAACAATACCTCGAATGCGGTGATTGACCCTAGCGATGTTGTCCAACGGACATGAGGTCGGAACATTAATAGGGAGTTCAGTGGTATGCAGTGGATTAAAGCAGCAAGCAGAGAGGCAAACGATGCATACCTGAAAGCGTGGTTGAGAAAAAAAGAGAGATTGTTTTACAGGTGAAATTTTCCTGTGCCACAATCTTAAATAAGAAAAATGAGGGGAAATAGACGAAACACGGAGGAAAACGACGGAGGGACACCCGAGATGCTGATGAAGATGATGGAAGTTATGAGAAAGCAAAACGAAGAACGAGCAAAGGAGTTTAGAAGGGCTCAGAAGGAGATGAGGTGGGAAGGTGAGCGAGCGAGGGAGATGTTGGAGGAATCATTACAAATTTAAAATCAGTTGCAGCGAAGGAATGAAGAGCTCGAGCTGCAATTGGATCAGCACGTGATGGGTCGGTTTGAGGAGGGTAACGAGGATGATCGAGATTTTCAACCATTTACGGAGGAAATCTTAAGAGAACCAATCCCAGCGGGCTATGTTTTTCCAAAAATGGGAACTTTCGTTGGAAAGCAAGATCCGGGTGTTCATTTAAAAAATTTCCGAACCCAAATGTTGATCTGTGGGGGTTCGGAGGCGACAAAGTGCAAGATGTTTGCGGGTACTTTGGTGGGTACGATGTTGGATTGGTTTAGCAGCTTGCCAGAAGGATCGGTAATGTCGTTTGAAGTATTCACCAGATTATTCATGGCTCATTTTTCGGCCAATAAGGTGAAACCCTTGGGATTGGCAGATTTGTTCAAGTTAAAACAAGCAAAGAAAGAATCCATAAAGCAGTTCTTGTGTCGATTTAGTGATTTAGTGAAGTAATGGTACAAATCCCGGAGCCTAATGAGAGAATGTTTGTGGAGGCTTTCACGAGAGGTCTGAGAGCGGGAACTTTTGGCGAGTCTTTGATAGAAAGAAGACCAAAAAGCATGGAAGCAGTGAAAGTTAGAGCTATCTCACACATCAAAGTAGAGGAGTTTATTGAAAAGGGAAGATGAAAAGAAGGACGAAGGCGGAGAAGCAAAGGGAGTTGATAACAGGGGGGACCCATTAGGGTCAACCGAAAGGAAGAAAAGAGGTATGAAGGCCTTTACGGGGGTTTTAGATTCAATGAGGGAAGAGGGCGAAGTGAATGGGGAGGAGGGCGACAGGGTTGGACAGGAAGGCAGGATACATTCAGAGGATGAAGTGAGTGGTTGTCGTCAAGGTTAATGGTCTCTCAGATAGAGATTGTCAAGGATGTGAACACAACAAGGTTATTACGCTTTCCAGAGAAAACGAGTCGAAACTTGGGGCCTAGTAGATATGCATGATGTCATTTCCATAAAACGAATGGGCATGATACAGAGGATTGTGTAAAACAAATCGACGCGCTTATTAGAGAAGGAGCGTTGCAGATTTTCAAAGCAAGGAGTGAAGATGATCGGGACCCGAAAAAAGGGAGATCGGGAGAAGGATTTTCGGGGGAGGATCAAACGGTCATGAACAACCCACGATGGGGGAGCTACATACCATCGTCGGTGGATTTTTTGGTGACGGTTTATCCAGTGCAAATCGTAAAAAATATGCACGTGTTGTGATGCTTTTGGAGGAACGTTCGGAAGAGGAACCTTGTATAACCTTCTCGAATGAGGACCTAGTCGATGTCTTCCCCCATGACAACGACCCGGTAGTAATTTCGTTGGTGATGAAAAGTATGAGGGTTTATCGTGTTTTGCTTTATCAGGGCAGTTCGACGGATGTATTATTTTGGGATGCGTTTGTTTTGAGTATCCCAATATAGGAGTTGGAGCCTTTCGATGGAGTGTTAGTGAGATTCTCAGAGGAACCTATTCAGGTACGAGGTTTCTTGGAGACCAGAACAACCTTTGGAGAGGGTGATTTTGCACGAACTATCGATGTCAGGTATATAGTTGTTAATGTGCCATCATCCTATAATATTTTGTTAGGTAGCCCAACTATAAACAAGCTGAGAGCTGTAGTATCTTCAATGCATATGAAGGTGAAATATCTGTGTGAAAACGGTACAGTAGGAATGTTAATGGTGGACCAAAGGGAAGCAAGAAAGTGTTATGAGGGAAGTCTAAAGAATAAAAGATGTTTATATATAGGAAAGGAGGAAGGAAAGTAGGAAAGGAATCTGAATTAGATCCGAGAGTATGTTATGAGCCAGAAGAATCACAACCAATGGAGGATGTGAAGATAATCATGCTGAGGGAAGGGAAGGGTATCAGAATAGGTTGCAATTTGAAACCAGAGTTGGAGGAAGGTATTGTTAGATGTTTGTAGGAGAACTTTGAAGCCTTTGCATGGTCAGTGGACGACATGCCAGGAATTAATCCTGATGTCATATGCCACAAACTGTTTGTCGACAATAGGAGGAAGCCAGTGGTGCAATAGAGGAGGAAATTGGTAGGCGAAAGAAGGGAGGTAGTGAATCAGGAGGTAGAAAAGCTGCGAAAGGTGGGGCATGTGAGGGAAATTCAGTATCCCACGTGGTTGTCTACTGTGGTGTTGGTTAAGAAGTCTAATGGAAAATGCAGAATATGTATAGACTTTACAGATTTAAATAAAGTCTGCCCAAAAGATGCATACCCATTACCGAACATCGATTCCTTGGTGGATGGGGTGGCGGGGTGTGAGCTGTTGAGTTTCATGGATGCTTATTCGGGGTACAATCAAATCAAAATGCACCCGAATGATGAATAGAAAACTGCATTCAGGGGAAGTTTGTCAAATTTCTGTTATACAGTCATGCCTTTTGGATTGAAAAACACAGGAGCCACGTATCAACGATTAATGGATCGTATTTTGAGTGGTTTAATTGGGAGAAATGTGGAGGCATGCGTAGATGATATGGTGGTCAAATCTAAGCATGAGGCTTCACATGTGGAAGACTTAAAAGAGTTGTTCCAAGCATTGGATAAATATAAATTGAAGCTTAATCCGGAAAAATGTGTTTTTGGCGTAAGGGCGGGCAAGTTCTTGAGTTTTATGTTGACTCAGAGAGGGATAGAAATGAATCCAGAGAAATGTTCGACAATCATCAACATGCGAAGTCCGTAATTAGTGAAGGAGGTGCAACAGTTGACGGGACGTTTAACTTCGTTATCCATATTTCTCTCAAAAGCTAGTGATAAAGCATACCCCTTTACTCAGTGTTTAAAGAGTAATACCCATTTCCAATGGACGAAGGAATGTGAGCAGGCATTCTTAAAGTTGAACGAGACCTTAGCAGCTCCATTAATTTTAATCAAGCCATCAGAAGGGAGGTCGATCCTATTATATTTATGTGTGACGGACAAGGCGATCAGTGCGGTACTAGTGCAAGAGGCGGGGATGGAACAACGAACGATCTACTTTATTAGCAAAATGCTGCAAGGAGCGGAGCTGGGATACCAGAAGTTGAAGAAAGTAGCTTTGGCGATCGTTGTAGCTGCCAGGAGATTAAGGTACTATTTTCAGAATTTCCAAGTTATTGTTAAAACATATTTACCTGTTAAGCAAGTTTTACAAAAAATAGATTTAGCGAAAAAAAATGATGAAATGGGTAATAGAACTGTCAGAACATGGATTAATATATGAGTTAAGGGGTCTGGTTCAGACCCAAATGTTGGCCAATTTCGTGGCTGAGTTAACGTCATCAGAAGATGAACATCAAGACAAACATGATAAATGGATGTTATCAGTAGATGGTGCATCAAATATTAAAGGTAGCAGAGCAAGAGTAATATTGGAGGACTCAGATGGGGTGTTGGTTGAGCAGTCAGTAAAATTTGCCTTTAAGGCCAACAATAATCAAGCGGAGTATGAGGCTCTCTTAGCAGGAATGCGGTTAGCTGTTCACATGGGAGTAAAAAGTTTGATGGTGTGGAGTGATTCACAGCTGGTAACCGAGCAGGTAGCTGGAAACTTTCAAGCGAAGGACCCGCATTTGACAAAATATATGGCCCAGGTACGTGTGATGACTAAAGAATTTGCGGATTTTGAATTGGTATATGTACCTAAAGATCAGAACGCAAGGGCAGATTTACTGTCAAAACTAGCAAGTACCAAGAGGCCCGACAGTCACAGGTCGGTGATTCAAGAAAATCTCGAGTTTCCTAGTGTCTCGGTGGACGACGTAATGCAAGTCACGACGGGAAAGCTAGGGAAAGAAGAGGGGTGGACGAACATGTATAAGAAATGGTTGTGTGATGGGGAGGAACTTATGGATAAGCAAGAATTGGTAATATTGCGCAAGAACAAGGGTCGGTACGTACTGGTTAACGATAAATTGTACAGTATAGGATACTCGATGCCTTTACTGAGATGTGTGGAGAGTCCGCAAAAGGAAAGGATTGTGTAGGAAGTTCATAAAGGGATGTGTGAGAGCCACATCGGTGGCCAAGCTCTCTCTATTAAGATATTGAGAGCAGGTTTCTTTTGGTCAATGCTATGAGAGGATTGCATGTTATATGTCAAAAAGTGTGATGAATGTCAACAACACGACAATCTAATACAGGAGCCAGTAGAATATTTGTTTTCAATGGTAACACCATGGCCTTTCTTTAGGTGGGGAATAGATATTTTAGGACCCTTTCCAATCACAGTTGGGCAGTTTAAATTTATTGTGGTCGTCATCGAGTATTTTACGAAATGGATAGAAGTAGAGCCATTAACCACGATAACAACTGAGAAAATGGTGAAATTTATTTGGAAATCTATAATATGCAGGTTTGGTGTGCCCAAGGAGTTGGTATCAAACAACGACACTTAGTTTATGAGCAGCAGGGTTCGGGACATGTGCAAGGAAATAGGAATCAAACAGATATTCACATCAGTAGAACATCCCCAAACAAATGAGCAGGTAGAAGCTGTGAACAAGATAATTTTGCAGGGATTAAAGAAGAAGGTAGAACATGCTAAGGCACGATGGGTAGAGTTGTTACCAGAGATTGTATGGTCTTATCATACTACGGTACAATCAACAATGAGAGAAATCTTGTTTAGCTTGGTGAACGGGACGAATGCAGTGATACCTGTGGAATTGAGTGTGCCTTCAAGAAGAGTGGAAGATTTTAGGGAGCCAGAGTCACAAGTAGGAAGATTGTTGCATCTCGATATGGTTGATGAGTTAAGAGAAACAGTCAGAATCAGAGAAGTTGCCGCTAAACGGATGATTGAAACCAAGTTCTTGAGTCGAGTTAATCACAAGGGATTCCGTAAAGGAGATTTGGTGCTGAGGAAGGCAAGAGAAAATAAGAAGGATAGTAAGTTGGCGGCAAGATGGACAGAACCATATCGGGTCCGAGAGATACTGGGAAAAGGAGCATACTGCTTGGAAACTCTGGATGGTGGGATAATACCAAGGACATGAAATATAACTAGCCTTCGTTTTTATTATAGTTAGTGTGTTCTTATGATATGATGAAATAAAGGCATGGGTATGCCAAGCTTTTGATTTTTGTTTGAAATAAGTGTTGATGGTTTATATTAGCATGAATTATGAACAACATTATATTCTTGTTTTGAGATAAAATAGTGGTGACTCATATACGTTCTTCAATATGATTAATTGTGATAAGATGTGAGATAATACATAGCCAAAGGATTAGGTAGCTTGGTAGGATGCCAACCTTGCTATGACCTAATCCAGTAGAGTTACTGTACCGGGCGTTGACTATGGTCAACACATGGTGGGACCCATCAGGGGCACAATGAGGTAAGAAAGGGGGTTGATCAGGTATCGAGTGTTGACCGGTCTCGGACCAAGAAGTGCTCATATCTGAGTGGTGCCACCCCCCGATACCCACGGGCAGGAACAACCGTGGAGAGGGCGACACGGTAGGGGAGTGGAAGCCTCGGGCCTCGGTACCCTGAAGAGTAGTAATAGACAAGAAAGGTGGTTTCCAAGCCACACCCTCAGTCCTAGCAGGGAGAGACTCAACTCACGGCGTATCTGTGCATGAGGTGTGGGGATGCGACAGTACACGCCACCGTTAGAGAACCACTGGGATAGAGACGACCCATGAGAGGGCCACGTCCCAGGAGGTAATCTACATGCATGGCACGTGGGGGAGGTAGAGACACTCATAGGGCGAGTGACCAGGATCTGGGTGCATGAGTTGGCACCCAAGCAGTCACCCCCCGCAGGATGCACTCTGAGAGGGGAAGCTTTACACGCTGGGATTTCTCTAAGGTAGGGGCTACAGTGTTGTAAGGCTGCACCTACAAATAGGCTTAATGTCAGAGGGAAACATGTGGCAGAAGCACCAGAAAGGTATATAAGCTCTCGCAGCTGACAAATTAAGGAGTCCTTGTTACGCAGTTCGTAGCTACGCACGAAGGCAATCTCGTCAACCGGCAAGAACAGTTACCAAAGTAATCAATGTAATAGTTGTAAAATTAAGAAGTCCATGCTTAGCATGATGAGTAATCTCGTCAGTTTTAACTGAATGAGTGCCAGCAACGTCGACTAGAAATTTATACAATTAAGAAGACCATGCATAGCATGAGAATAATTTCCTTAGTGCAACTAAAGGAAATTCCGACGTTGTTTGTTTTTTAATATCTGTTAAGAAGATCGTGCAAGACATGGAGTGTGATCTCCTCATCGTGAGCTGTGTGAGGTACCAGCGACATTTTGTTTTGAAAATAATAATATAAAGAAGACCATGTATTGCATGGAACGAACCTTTTTCAGTTTAGCTAAAAGTGGTATTAACGTCGTTGGTTGATTAGTTTATATGTTACGAAGACCATACATGACATGAAGCTTAATATAGTAGAATAAATATGCACATATAGAGTTTGGCAAAAGCAGATAAATACAAGGAGTTCACCAGAAAATAACATGCTTATAATATAGTTACTCCTAGACTATCTTCCCATTCACCACAATTTTGAATGGGTCGAATTCTGATTGGTTGAGGTCAGGATAGAGAGCTCGGAATTGTTCCAAGGCGACGCTAAAACCATCCACGAAGCCACGAGCGATCTCATCTTTGGCAGCTTCAAGGGCGGTGTCAAGGGTCTGCACTTTGGTTTGGAGAAGATTCTCAGTGGTAGCAAACTCCTTTTGTTTCAAAGACATCTCAGTCAAAGTTTGTTGCAGTTTGAAGTGGGGATCGTCTCTATCCCGAGAACTGTCGTGAAGTTGAGTTTCCAAAAGAGCAACGTTCTTTTGTGTTGTGGCCAAATCTTCTTCAAGTTGTTTCCTTTGAGAGTCAAAGAGGGTGACTTGAGTTTCATGTGACCGAGCAAGGTTGTTCAGGTGTTGCAGGAAATCTGTCCAAGTGGTCAGTGTGGGAATGAAGGCAGTACTGGGGGGATTTTTGCTCTGGTATGATTGGCTGCCAGAGGTCGAGTGTTGGTGGGAAGAGTGTTCTGTTTCAGGTATCGGTCGAGAGGTCTTGGTGTGTGTATTCCCCATGCCTGTTCGCTTCAGAGGAAGGGTGTCGGTCTTCTCCGAATCAGCTGAAGGGGCGATGGAGGAGGCCTTTTCCTTCTTCTTTAGGCTAAGCCTCATGTCAGCTCTGCTTAGTGACATGGTGTTTTATGCATGAAAATTATGGTTAGTTGTAAATACAAAGAAGGAATAAATGGAAAAGTAGTGAAGGAGTAAAACACCAATGCAAACTTTAACATCGGTAGGTCAGGGTTCGAGATTTAAGAGTATAGAGGTTTCAAATATGGTGTCCAATTGGTCAAGTGTTGTGCAACCATTTAATTCGTTGTTTTCTAAATCATCAACAGAACGGGGAGTTTGGCTTTGGGGTCGGGGAGACCAATATAAAGGCAAACTGGTTAATAGGTCAAAATCGAGACAATCAGTTTGAATTTTGAGAAACTTTCCTTTAGATGTTTTATAGGAAGACTGAAATAGTGATAAGAGACCTCGGCCGGAGACGCCATAGAGAGAAGCCCAGGAGGTTCGTTTGGAGGGTTTGAATTCAAAAAAGTAAAACAACATGTCGGGTCTAGGAGTAATGTCAAAGTGAGTGTAGAGAATTTGGAAGACCGTGATGAAGGCCCAACTATTGGGGTGGAGTTGAGCGGGAGCAACGTTCATGATAGTCAAAACACCCTTTTCGAAGGATGATAGTGGAAGACGAACGCTGAGTTTAGTAAAGAGAGTTTCGTAAAAGAAGCAGAAAGGTTGTTCGTTCTGGCGGTCTTTGCAAACAGGTTCATCAGGGATGTTAGGAACAACGAGAATGTGGTATTCAAGATCAGAACGACTCAAGGTTTGGGCATGACGGAAGTTTTCAATCTTGGTGGAAGAGGTAAAGACAGAGAATTCGCGAAAAATGTCGTGTCTAGCCCAGGAGTAAATGAAGTTGTAATCCATTAAGAGAGAAAGGACAAGTACAATAGTAGAGGATGCAAATAAAGAGTTCAGTAGTATGCAATGGATTAAGGCAGCAAGTCAGAGAGGCAAACGATGTGTACCTAAAAGCACGATTGAGACAAAAAAAAGAGATTGTTCTGATGTTATCTTTTATGCTCTAACTAAGGGTCATCTGTCTTGGCTAGAACACTTACAAATTGAATAATAAAAAAAAATTATATAAAAAATATTTTTAAACGATATAATACATACGTAAAAAAATATCTTCTAGATTACACAATTTAGAAACTTTTAATTATGTAAGAAAGTAACTTTTTAAACTTTGTGATCTCAAAAACATTTTTGACATCGAATTAAATAATTAAAAAAATGATATTGTAAAATTCAAAAGAAACCTTTAAATAAAAGAAGAAAGTGAAGATTTTTAATTTTTTTTTTTTGAGAAGAAAATTATAAACGTTTAATCACTTTTTTTTTTCTCACACATCACTCTATCCAAACAAAAATAGCTCTCACAAGACTTGTATTTTGTATTTAATATTTGGGATAAAAATAATCTATTTGGGATCCAATTTTTAGTAAATATTTAGTTAAATACATTAGTTATTTTCAATAAAATAATCCATGTATTTTTGAAATATTAAATCATTCAATTTTTAAATATAAATATAATTGAAAAAATCTAAGGAAAAATATTTTGAAAAAAAATATGATTTAATTAACTCTTGAAAAAGAGAAAAAAGACAATAATAAAAGAAAGGACAATAGACAGTTATGATTATGGATAACCTGGAAAACTTGGTACTGATTCGTCTTCAAAGGTCAGAGGTCAAAATTGAATCACCGCATTCATATTTCATATTCCACATTCCATTTTCCTTCACTTCTCTTTAAGGAAGCATCTGGTTTTTATCATTAATAACTTCCATTTCACACCTGAGAAATGTGAATTTCTTAACTTTTCAAAGTCTTTGTCTTCATTCTTTATTCAATGAATTGATTAGTAGGTATTATATTACTTATCAATTATTAATTAACTGCTGTAAATAAAATAACCATGTCTGAACACCAAATACAAATCTTCTGTGTTGGGAACCAAAAAGACATTTATTTATTAACCTGGCCACCATCCAAACGCTTTATCTTCTCTTAGCTATATTCCTCAACTCACTGTCCCAAATCACGGATTCAATTCAAGGAGCGGTTCCTTTTTTGCCCCGAATCTGCAAACTAGGTTTTTTCCCCCAAAGGTCTGTTTTTTATTTTCATTTCGTTTTTTCCTCTGATATTGAACTTTTGGGGTTTCTTTCAATCTGATTCCTAATCCAATTTCACAATTTCTCCCTTCAGTTTTGGTTGTTTTTTCATGGGTTTCTTTTTCTGTTGTGAATGGATGGAAAGTTGGCAGCTTTAAATCCCAGATATAGAACTTGTGCTATTAGAGGCAATAAATCTTGTGTTTTTATCTTCTAAATGAGTTTTCTGAATGAATGATGGGACCCCACTTGCATCGTCATCACCATCACCACCACCCCTGTCATATCATTTAATATCCTTACTTTGCATTTTGGTAATGAAAACTTGGAACAGTTTTTAGAAATCTAAGTAGGAAAATCGTGTCTAACTAGGCTTTGCAATTCTCATGCTGTCTACCTTCATTCTTTTTATTGGAATTCTTACTCTCCTGTGATTGCCATACTAATCCCCTTCTTCAGTCTCTGACTTCCCTGTTGTTTGTTGTTCTTTCTTCGAGTTTTATGGATTTTTGAGAGATTTGTTGTGCCGAAATTCTGTTTGCAGGGTCCTTTTATTGAAGATTTGCAGTGTCGTGGCTTTGAAACAATTACATGGGCAATTGTTTGCATAGGGTGAGAATATTTGGATGCTTCAATTGAAATTTTTTAGTTATTTCTTCTCATATGAACTTGAAAGCCCAATGTTTTCCTGATGTTCTCTGATAAACTGTTATCTTAAAACTGCGTAGGTCATAATTTTGAATGTGTCTGTAGCAATTTTTCTCCCCTCTGGTGTAGTTTATGACTTATGAGGATAGTAGTGTAAGGAAGCCTTGCTGTTGCAACTTTTACTGGTGCTATTTTTCTATGGATTATTTTTTTCTGGGACAAAAACAGAGTTGTTTTCTTGCCACTTGCAGACCTAAATTGTTGCATCTTCAGACAGTCTAAGAACCATTGATAGTACGTCAACACAACTCCAATTGATATAACATAACCAAAGTTCCTCACAGTGAAGTCATAAATTTGTTGTTTATCTGGTCAATCTATGTCGAATTGACATAACTTGTGAATACGGATAGATACAAGAATAAAAATGGTATTAACATTAGGTAACAAGCAACAATTGGATAAAAAAGAACATGTTCAATTGAAAGAGAATTTTGTTACATCTTGTCAAAGACCAACAAAGTTAAAGCTATTAGGTTGAAGTCCCTGAATGGTTTTAGATTCTAGCACACCTTTTCATGTAAAATCCCATTGTAGTTTAAGTTTGTGCTGTTCTTATACTAGTGATATTCATGTAATGTAGAAGAATGGAGGTGACAAGGTTTGAACTTTTGTCCATTTGATTAGAGGCTCTAATACTCTGTAGAAGACCTACTTTGCTAAGAGCTTAAGCTATTTGGTAGAAGCCTATAATTGGAGGAAGTGTTGTGGAAGGGAAAATATTTTATTTCTTTAATAGTTCTGCAAGCCTCATAACACCTCAATGCTTCTAAAACAATTTTGTATATACCAGCTCATGTCTTTCATTAATTCTTAGACTGACTGTAGTTTCATGTTTCTAATGTTTGCAGGAAAATAATACTGACGATGGTGATTCTGATCATCATGTGGATTTTGCTTCTGGGAATGTGCAACTTATTACTACCAAAGAATCTTGGGACCAACATTTGAAACAAGCAAGTAGGGATAGTAAAATTGTAAGTTTTACTTGTTTACACTTGAACTTTGTGTAGGACAATTTTCCTTTGGGTGCAACAGTTAATTCTAAAGCTTCATGTTTAACAGGTTATTGCAAATTTCAGTGCAACATGGTGTGGTCCTTGTAAGATGATTGCTCCATATTACTGCGACTTGTCCGAGAAACACTCGTCTATCATGTTCTTATTAGTCGACGTGGATGAACTGGCAGTAAGTAGAGAAGTTGCATATGTTATTTATTTGGAAGTGAAGTTCCTCCATTGATCAATTTATTACTTCCACACACAGCACTCTAGGCAACAGAGAACTCTTTATATGGAAACCAATGATCAAGGATGAAAATTTGTTGGATGTTATGGGACTAAATTATTGTCTTCTCCTTGTGTGACAGCAATAAACATGGTTTTGTTGTATTTTGCAGGACTTCAGCACTTCCTTGGACATCAAAGCCACACCAACTTTCTTCTTTTTTAAAGATGGAAAAGAGTTTGACAAACTTGTAGGAGCCAACAAGCCAGAGCTGGAGAAGAAGATTGCTGCGATTACTGATGGAGTTCCTCAATTTCAACCGTAATTGTTGTTGTATGTCAATTTGTAGAACCTGTGTTCTTCCCTTCTCTCTTCAGAACCAGTGGCAGTGTGTATTCTGCATGTTTTCCTGTGACATTGTCATTGTATTTATTTTCACTGTAAATATATGTGTGCTTTATGCTTTACAGAATATTGATTTGAGTGATTATATATTTTCACAAGTTACTGTTGCTATTTAATCTTCGTGAAACATACACAAATTATGTTGGTAGTATTGACAAAGTAAAATGTTTTTCACAATACCAATGGAAACACACGAGTTTCTGTATCCATTTTTTTAGTGATAATAATAAATTAAAAAATTAGATATTATAATAATTATTCTAAAATAATTTTTTTTATTAATTGTTATGATTGTAATTATAAAAGATTGTAAAATGAGTTGTATTGATAAAAGTAAAATAGAAATCTCCTTACAATATTTTTCTCAAAAATGTATTTTTATCTTTCATGAACTAGTGGAGAAAATATGTTGAAAAAAAAGAGATGGTTGTAACTATCTATATATATATATATATATATAAAGGTAATAAAATTATAAATAATGATAGTAACTAAAATAATAATAATAAATATAAATTACATACTTAATAATAATTAAAATAAAATTATTAAATAATAAAATTATTTTTTTAATTTTTATTTGATTTGATTTGATTTTTTAAAAATATATTTTATAGATATTTATTAAATTTTAATTAACTAAAATTTATAAAAAAAATATCTCATATTTTATTGTTTAAATATTTTTTAGAGAAATAATAAATTTGTAACTTATATTTTACATATTTAAAAAAAAAAAATCTTCTTATAACTTATAACTCTTAAATCACTCTAAATCCTATCTGAAAAAGTTCTCTCACTGATCCAAACAAGCGTGTTCCGGAATGAAGCAATCGAAGGATCCGTTCGAAGCAGCGTTCGAGGAATCACCGCCTGAATCTCCGACGGAGACAGAGGCAGATTCAATCCATAACCATAGCCATAACCATAATCATAATCAAAACCCTATTCCTTCTCCTTCTCTTCTACCCCTCAATCCAGGGCCTCCACAGAAGGCGAGTGCGGTCGTCAAGAACAAAGACAAAGACAAGGACAAGGACGATGAAGAGGAGGAGGAAGAAGACAACATGGACGTTGAGCTTTCCAAGCTCCCTTCCACCGGCGACCCTCACAAAATGGCCAAGATGCAGTTCGTAACTCACTTCACTTCAATTCAAATTCGTTACCTTTTTTTACCTTATTTACCAATTTCATCCCTTTTCTTTTTCAGGGCTATTTTGTCGCAATTCAGCAATGAGCAGATGAGTAGATACGAGTCCTTTCGGAGGGCTGGGTTTCAGAGAGCTAACATGAAAAGGGTGTGTCTTCTTCTCTTCTTATATTATCCCAGTTGGGTTTCATTGCTTTGCTTTGCCAAATTTAACACTTTCTCAAGATGCATGTTTGTATTCACCTTGTATCATTTAAAATCACGTTGAAATACCAGTTAATGTGATTTTAGGTATATATTCACATTTTTTATTTGTCACTTTAGCTGTATATTCACATGTTTGATTTAATCCAGTTAATGTGATTAGAGGAAAATGTTCCCTTGTTTGACTTTGCTTTAAGGAACTGTGACATGGATTAATTTCGAGTTGAAGCAACTTTAATGGTTTTTGTGTTGGGTAAAACACGTTATACTGATTTATACTGTTAACGTGCTTTTGGATTTGGATTTCATTTGTTTTGATAGGAGATTGAAACATGAGAAAATTACAATGACACTCCCGATATTTCTTGTTTGAAATTGTACATGACCCCTCTGTTTTTTTTTAATGTTTACAGTAACCTTTCTTACAGTGTTGCATGGGGTAATTGTTACTTAGTGATCTTTATTACAGAGTTGCACCATGTAATGTGTTTCCTGAGTATTGTATGGATGATGTGTTTTTGACGTTTGTTGTTTCTTCCGTACAGGGTTGCTCTGTGTAATGTGTTTTATTGGTATTGTATAGAGGAAGTAACTGTAATGTATTTTAAACATTTATATACAAGAGGAGTTAGTGTAGGGTAGGGATTAAAAAGGCAGAGGGTAGATTTGATGAAATCTCAGGACTGTGTAATTTATGGAAATAAAAACAAGTATGGTTTTGGATTGGTGGCTTGTTGATGTTAAGGAAATTTTACCCGGGAAGTTAATAGGTGTAAGTAAAATATGATGGAGAAAAAAGAATAAGGGCATCACAGATATGTTATCAATGTCATTGCATCAAACAATCATAGAGAGATCAATAAGCTGCTGTATTTAATGAAATTGATCATCTGTCAGAATTGAAGCTTTATGGATTAGACGAGTAGAATGGTTTATTTCTTGATTGATGAAAAAATAATTTTAATGTCAAGACTCGTAGAGGATTAAATTATACCACCACCACCTTACAGTTGGACTTTGTCCAATTTTTAGCTGATTGAGGTAACCTTTTGCATTTTCTCCTGGGTTATTAGCTTGGTGTGTGCATGCTGCTTCTTTTGGATTTAACTCATAATTTTGCAGTTGTTTTTACGAATTATCATTCTTTATATCCAAATTTGAACTAGTAATTTATATAACAATATTTTATGAAATTTTCTCCTCTCCCTCCCTCCCTCTATCAGTTATTGGCTAGCATCACTGGGACCCAGAAGATTTCAGTGCCAATTACGATTGTAGTATCAGGCATTGCAAAAATGTTTGTTGGTGAAGTTGTTGAAACAGGTAAGGCTAGTTTTCCTTTGTAAGTTTGAGCACTTCCTTCTAAAATTATTGCAAAATGCAAACAAATATCACAGTAATAATTTCAAGGATATGCACAGATTTTGCATAATTCCAATTGTTTATATTAATCAATTGTAGTATTTTTTGCAGCTAGAATAGTTATGAAAGAAAGGAAGGAATCTGGACCAATTCGGCCTTGTCATCTGCGAGAAGCGTATAGACGACTAAAACTTGAAGGAAAAGTATTTAAGAGATCAGCCTCCAGACTCTTCCGGTAGATGGCCAAATATGAATATTGTGCATGATATCACTACTTTGCAAAAGGAAGATTTAATTTTGCAGTCAGTATCTGTTTATCATTTACAATATAAATTATATCTACCAAATATGAATACTGTGCATGATATCACTACTTTGCAAAAGGAAGATTCAATTTTGCAGTCTGTATCTATTTATGATTTACAATATAAAAAGATTCACATTTCTGTGACTCAGCTAGCATTTTATCTTTTTCTCATATATTCTCACGAGTCAGCTTTCTTGATCATAATTCTTTCCACTATGTTTGCATTCTGATGAGTAATATGTTTACATTCTGATGAGTAATATGTTTACATTCGGATGAGTACTGTTCACGGGCAGGGTGGAGTGAAAATAAGAACTTAGGTTTCACTTTACATTGCATGCAAAGATTCATGTGAAAATGCACAATGAACTTATCCTTCACTTTACATTGCATGCAAGGATTCATGTGAAAATGCACAATGAACTTATCTTTCACTTTACATTGCATGCAAAGATTCATGTGAAAATGCACAATGGTGATGCATGCATGTGAGCTTGTTCGTGAAGTGGTGTTGTTGAGTAAAGAGGTGGTTTTGTGGAGCTATCACGGGTGATTGTTAGAGTTCTTGAACATTTTCAAGTGTAAATGTAAGATGCCATGGAGATAATTGATTATGCAGAGGGGATAACTGAAGTGTGAAGAGAAAATCGATTGTCATGTTTTAATATATAAGGTAATTGGTTATAATATAAGAATAATATAATAATAGTTTAAATAATAATAATTATAGAATATAATAATAAAAAATTAGTAATAATAATATATAAATATAATAAAATCGTAAATAATTATTATAATAATAAAAGTCATGATAATAAAGTTAATAATAATAATAAATTGATAAACTTATAATAATAATAGTTTTTGTGAATTTTTTTATACTGTTGACGGTATTAGATATCATATAATTATTTTTCTATGATATTGTATTGTAAAACTTTATCTTCAATATTAATTGCATTCTGAATCTTTACACCAATTTCAATTATGTTTTACAAAATTTATAATTTTACTTCAATTTTTATAATTATTTATATTTTAATTTTATCAAAAATTATTTTCCACAATTTTATGTCTGGCTAAACTTTCAGCGTATTTACTTCAATTGACTTTACAAATAGTAATTATTTCAATTATTATTTTAAATTAATTGTAACCACATGGACACAATTCTAATCTTATAAAAAATTAAATTTCTTTTATTAATCACGCCCACACTTTTATATCTTTATTTTATACTCTTTTTAATGAATTCAAATAATTTTACTTTTTATTCTGTTTTCCTTCAAATCCAAACAATTAGTTATTGTGAGTTGCCAAAAGCAATTTTATATATTTTTACAGGTTCAATAATAGCACATCGTTTTCACTACATTAAAATCTCAACTAATTCCTCAAACTTACCTAATCAATTTTTTTCTTTTTTCTTTTTTTAAAATATATATATATATATATATATATATATATATTATCCCACATTTTATATATCAATTTATCCCACATTTTATTATTCATCTTTATTTCAATGTAATATGTTTGTACAAATTTTAAAACAAAATAGGTATTGAACTTCTTAAAATGGTTTGATAGTATAAAAAAATTACCATGATAATAACTAACCAGATAAATAGAAGTGGTTATAAACATGAACCATATATGATAAGTGAATATTATAACTAAACAATAATCAGTTTTCCACAAGTTTTGGCTTGACAGTTACATCTCTTAGATCAATAATTTGATTTGAGTCCTTATTTTGACCTTTAAAATGAATTTTTTAATTAAATATAAGATAATTATTATCAAAGCATAAAACAGGTTGTTAAGTATTATATTTGTCGTTATCTTCTTTTTAAATAAATGTAAAATAGGTTGTTAAAGTTCAATAAAAACTATAAAATGAATTTTATATTTTCAGAATCTATTCTGATTACTATAATTGTTGTAACTCATTTTAGTTATAATGGATTAAGTGACTGATTTTTAGAAAAAAATTAAAATCAGTTTCATCAAACCAAAAGTATGATTTGATTGTAGAATCCACATTTCCTTGGTTTAGTTTGTCATAAAAAAATTCACCTTTTTTTTTTCCACATACACCAATATACTGACACTACAACTCCTAATATTATTACTTTAATTATTTTTTACATAATTTAATTACAAATTTATTTTTTATTATATCTTTTTTAAACTGTTACATCAGAAACTATACACAACTCCCAGAATTATCAAAAGTATAATCTTTCTAAAAATGGTTAAGGATTATCCTAACCATGAGGAATCAAGATATAATCAAAGAAACACATACACTGACACAAAATACTGCATAAATATTCATAACTAGGGAAACATGAATCCAACATCATGTTTTGAAACTCAAGCTATTGGCTTCAACACATACATTTTGCAAGAGTGTGGTTCAACAGTGACAGTCAATTTGCCCACGAATTGTCTTTTCAATATCTCGTGCTGCATCCATTACGACATAACATATGTTACAGCATCACTATCCAAGAAAAACAATGTATAATTTGAGATCAAAATCATTGTCTTACCTCCCAAAGGTCTCTTGCTTCAACAACAGTTGAAGGGTCAAGCCCAATATCATCCCATTCAGCACTAATCACTGCATGCCGATCACCGTATTTATTGAGTATGAGAACAGCCACCCTGTATTCTGATAGAGGACCTGCCCAAATCTGATCAAAAAACACATTTCAATTTTCATTGTTCTTTCCTTTCCTTCTTCTTCAACTGCATGCATGTCTACATTACATGGTATAATAGCAAGAACAATTTACCTCTAAAGCACCTTCCATCCTAACCTTTTTACCTTGTATACCAAGTGGATCTAAAATTGGAACACAACCATATTAAAAACCACACACAAAAACACCATCAGCTTAATGCACAATGCAGAATTGTTAGTATCTCTTCACCTTGGTTAACAGCAATAACCTCTGCATTTGATAGTATCTCTAGAGTGTCATCTGTCATATTTCCAGGATCACAGCCAACAAGAAGAGGAGCCTGCAATATGTAATATCTCTATAGTGTCAATAGTTCTTAAGGGATTCAAGAAACTTATATCTATTTTTAGTTAGAAGACAATGTAATTATACACACTATTTGCAATGTCAGTTCATAGACAATTTAATCCAAAGTATATATATATGTCTTCATAGAAGTTAGATACTAGCAGCATGAGATTTGAGATGGATGGTACCTTGGAAATGGCCCATAAACTGAAGTGAACAATGTATTCATGTTTCTTCATCCCTCCATTTCCTACCTCCAGCATGTCAGGATCTATTGATTTTAAGGATTGTTTAGAATGTCAGATGAACATAAAAGAGAAACTCACATGAGTCATTAGTGAAATTCATACCATTCCAACCACCAGGTTTTGCAAAATCAGCATAAACATCATTGGTGTCTATCCTTGAAAGCATTCTGCCAAAAAGTGAATCATTTTACAGATATTTTCTACAACCACTAAAGCATAAACCAAACTTTGTTAGAATTTCTTATGCTTTGATTTTACCTTTCCCAGTTATCAGTAATGTCATCAGTAGTTCTCCAGCTATTTCCCACTGGATAACCCCATAATGCAGGGTGCATGTCTCCCCTATGGCCAAAGAACATGCAATTAGAGGGAAAAATTTGAAGACAATCAACATTCTAAAAATAAAAGAAACTACCATTCACATATTGAGAAGTAGATTGGACGGCCTGCCTTCATCAAAGCTCGAGTCATAATAGGATATCTATGTATAACAAAAGAAGACAACAATTTTCACTTTTAAATACCAAGACAGAATTGGAAAATAACCATAACAATGCCATGAAACTGTAACTAGCTTTTGCTACCTATCAAGAGGCTTTATTCCACCATTGTTACAATTATCATACTTGAGATAATCAACACCCTGCAAGAAAAAACAATGATAATGATACCAGTTTGTTCAGTTGCAACTAACATGATAGAGTCAAGCAAATTAAATAGAGGAATGCTAGCAGCATACTTTCTAACACTCTTTACTGCTAACTGAAATTGAAAAAAATTACAAATTTTAGAAAGTCTTGCCTTTGCCTCTAAATCGAGAGGGGAATCGTTAAATGAACAGTAGAACATACCAAATTTTGTAATTTCTAATTAAATTTAGCTAGTAATAGCAAAATTGTTAAGAAAAGTGTTGAAAAAATGTTGTTGGCATTCCTCATTTAGTAAATAAGAAGTGCCATATATATATGCACCCATGATGCAAAAGTCTTGGCATCTTGCTCTTCATAACCAAGTGAACCAGGCATACGTTTTGCACAAGTATAATACCTGCAAAATACACTCAATCAGATAGTTCTGCATAAACCTAAAATTTGAAAGAGTTGAAGAACATGTATTTTTTTTTATTAAGAGAAACATGTGTTTTGGTTATATCTTGTGCCCTGCATCTGAATAAATGCCAAGCTTCAGACCATTCTCATGAACATAATCTGCTAGAGCTTTGATACCAGAAGGAAATTTTGTTTTATCAGCTACCAAATTACCCTGTCACATACATTTTGGATCAAATGCTTTAATAATTTCAATGAAATAATTTTAACTTGGTTTCAAGAGATGCAGAAACAAAACATACAAGAACAATACAATTCATACATCGAGATCTCGACTCATTTCACCCCAGCCATCATCTGCCAAGAATTGTGGATCAAGGTTACTTGCAGTTCTTATGTCATTTTGCAATGAAAAATAAAAATAAACTTTCAACACTGGAAAAAAAAAGTTGTTTTCTCATGTACCTATGTTAACATAAGTGTATCCAAGCTCAGAAAGACCAGAAGAAACAAGAGCATCAGCTGTAAAAGTATGAATATTTTTGCAATTAGACTGTGATGTTGAATTGAATATACTAGATAAACAGAACAATCATGTATCTTATATCCATGCATGCTACATTTTACCACAATTCTTCAGTGTTTTTAGTAAAAAGGAGTACAGATGAAAATAAAAAAATTATGACTCATTCCACTAAAAATCCTTTCTTTAAAATATTATCTTTTTTGTTCTTAATTTGTCCCAGATCAACAACACCAATGTTTGTAGTTATGGTACCTGAAAGTAACATGCTTTATTGAGAGAGTGTTCATACATATAACAAATAGTATAAATGGTTAATACCTGCTTCTCTGATGATTGTCTCATTAATATGTTCGTGGAAATGATTCCAGCTATTCCACCTGTATCATAAATGTTTTGATGCATGAATCAAAAAGTGATTTATTGTTTGTGTTGTGATGTGATTTTTTTTTTTTTTATCAGCAATAAATAAATAAAATTAAGAGGGATACTTCAGGGGTATCCCAACCCGTATACATCAACCACATAGTTACACTCCCCTTTATGACTAAGGGGAGACAACCGTTGTGTGGCAAAACCTGCTTAAAAAACTGTAAGCACAGAACAACAAACCAATTACGACATCATGACAGAGGACCTACACGGTTATGACAGCAACCTAAATAATTGCTACACAAAAGCAACAGTACACTATACACCTTGGCATCCAAACACCGCTACACCACCTTGGCCTCACCTACACCCTTACCTACATCCACACCTATACTTCCTACCTTTCACCTTTATTCCATTACCCTTCACAAAAAGACCTCCACGCCTCACTTTATCAACTAATGTACTTGTCAACAAAGAGAGCACCAAAGAAAGACCAGCAAAGGACCACCAAACAACATAGAGTCTTCCACTTATAACTCCAGCTCTACGTAACCTCTCTATCCATCTCCAACCAGCAGCCACACAAGCCCTTATGTTCATAGCCATCCACTTCAAACCAGCCAAGAGCATGTTGTATCACTAGGTTAAACGCCACACTTTCACACTAATAGCAGGACCGTGTCTTGCACTCCCTGCACGACAGCATCGCTCTACTGCTTCAAACTGTTTTTGTACATCCTGCTAGAAGTCTCACTTCCAATCTGTTTTTGTACACCCTACTAAAAGCCATACTTCAGCTGCTGCCACACCTGGTGTGCGTGACACGACTCCAGCAGCAGCTGCCACCTCCACAACACTTTCATCGACCATAACTTAACATCTTCAACTAGAGCTGACTGGGTAAGCAGCTACTACCCGGGACTACACTGCAGCATTGTACATCTTCTTTGACTGCTGGGGCGCCACAACCATACCAACAACTTGCTTTCCTTACCTAGATGCTTTCCATTTCCAGCAAGCAACATGCTCCTGCATTCACCACAAAAAACCACCCCGAAACGGGTTACATCACTACATATTCCCGCTATCCAGACATACTCTCTCATACCCCAGGGAACTCAATCCTGCTCCATAACAGGGTCCTACCAAACCAAATACTTCACATGGAGAGCCTAACAGTCTAAGTTCTCCAAATCCAGCACCTCTGAACAGAACAAGAAAAAAGAGTGCGTCCTCCTTCCAATTAGCAGCTTTTAATGCAGATTGTTGGATTAAGAACCCAATCAACAAAGGAATAAGAAAACGAATGCGCTTTATGCTTCATCCACAGCCAAGACTTGAGTTGAGCCCTCTGAAAAATTTCCTCTGCATCTACTACCCCTTGCTGGAAGGTAATCAGGTTCCTTTGATCCCAGATACATCTAATGATGTTTGCCCATACCCCTTTCCAGATTTTATTTTGCTTGTTGCTAGCTTGAAACAAGTGGAAACTTTGGAAATGCAGCCTTAAATCATTATGCTGGACGAAGGAGATATCTACCCAACGCAAACATAGAGACCATACGCGTTGGGCATGATGACACTCCAAAAAGAGATGTTGACAAGTCTCCTCCTCTAGCTGACACAAAGGGCACACCGTTGAGTTCAACATCACCCCTCTCCTACTCAAACTCGCTCTTGTAGGAAGTTTACCCAACAAAACCCTCCAGGCTGTCACTACCACGTTTGGGAACGCCTTCACCTTCCACAAGAGCTTATACACTTCACTTTGGTTGCCTCTATCATGCTTAGCTAAACACTCATAAGCAGAGTTCACCGAAAACAACCCCGGTACCTCCTTCCCCCACACTTGGATGTCCTGGACATTCTTTTTCAGAGTGACCCCAGATAGGAGTGCAGTAAGATCCCTCTCCAGAGATGACTCCCACTCAAATCTATCTCTCCTCCACCTCATTCTCCATCTCCACTCCGATTCAATCCATTCTCCTAACTCGCCCACTGTTTGGCCTTGGTTTAGAGATAGTGAGTATAGACGCGGAAATAGGGATTTAAGGTCAACATTTCCTACCCACACTTCCTCCCAGAATTTGACTTTGTCACCACAGCCTATTACCCAGCCTAGCTCTTCTTGAAACCACCCTTTTCCTTCTCCCTCCTTACACATCTTGGAAAGGTCTCTCCACCACCAAGATTGGGACTTAACAGGTGTTTGACTACTATCAATTCCCAGATTGTACTTAGATTCCAACAACTTCTTCCACCTTCCTTTTTCTTCCGAAACACACCTCCATCTCCATTTAGCTAGGAGAGCTTGATTAAACAAGCGTATATCCTTACACCCCAACCCTCCCTCCTCTTTTGGTCTGCATACGTCCTTCCAACTAGCCCAAGCAATTGGCTTAGACAGTTTCCCCCAACCCCACAAGAATCTTGTTTGAATGCTTATAATCCTTTTACACACTGAAACCGGTGCTCTGAACAAGGAGAGGTAGTACAATGGGACGGCAGTTAGAACAGAGTTAATTAGACAAATCCTCCCTGCCAAGGATAAGAACCTCCCCTTCCAAGCACTGAGCCTTGCTTTAAGCTTGTTTAGAACTGGTTCCCAGAACTGCTTCTTCCTTGGGTTCCCTCCCACCTCCAGTCCCAAGTACTTGAAGGGTACCTCCATCTGAATGCAGTTCAAAATCTTAGTGAAGCATACTATAACATTGCTTTGTACATTAATACCTGCTAGCCTTGATTTATGGAAGTTAATCTTCAGTCCTGAGGCTAGCTCAAAGCCCCTCAGAATGGCCTTCAAGGTTACCACATTGTCAATGGTATCTTCACATAGAAAGAGAGTGTCGTCTGCAAACTGGAGAATACACATCTCCACCTCCTGCCTTCCAATCTTGAGGCCCGTCAACATATTAGCCTTCAAGGCTTGTCTTACTAGCCCTGCAAGGCCTTCTGCTACCACTATGAAAAGGAAAGGTGCTAGGGGGTCGCCCTGCCGCAACCCTCTAGATGGCTTAAACTCTTCCGTAGGGCTCCCGTTGACTAGCACAGACACAGTGGCTGATTCAAGGCATCCTCTAATCCAAGAGATCCATACATTATGGAACCCCATCCTGTGTAACATATCGTAGAGGAAATCCCATCTGACCGAGTTGTACGCTTTCTCAAAGTCCACCTTTAAACAAATGCCGCTTCTCCCTTTCTTCCTAAGATCTTCTACCATTTCATTGGCCATGAGCACACTATCTAAGATCCCTCTGCCCTTCAGGAAAGCTGATTGACTTTCATCTATTATTGTAGGCAACACCTTCTTCATTCTACCTGCCAGTACCTTTGTAATGATTTTATAAATGACACCTACCAGAGAGATTGGTCTATATTGCTCAAGCTTAGAGGGGTCCCTCACCTTCGGGATTAGCGCAATAAACGAAGCGTTACAGCCCTTCGGGATGTACCCAGTCGCATGAAACAAAACCATTGCTTCCATTAACTCCTCTTTAATTAGGTCCCAGCTTTTCCTGATAAAGTTGAAATTGAATCCATCTGGACCAGGACTCTTAGAACCTTCGCATTGCCACACAGCGTCCTTAATCTCTTTCTCAGTGAAACCAGCCACCAGCCCCTCATTATCCACCGTGGTTAGGGTCTTAAACTCTACCTCATCCAACCTTACCCCTAAATCTTTCGTAGCATTGAACCTAGCTTCAAACAACTTCTTTGCCTCTAATCGAACAGTGCCTGGTTCCTCACACCACCGGTCCCCCACCTGAACGCCCTTCACTTCATTCCTTAGCCTTCTCCATCTCAAAGATGAATGAAAGAATCTAGTACACGCATCCCCACTCTTAAACCAACTTGCTCTAGCCTTTTGGCATAAAAGGGATTCAAGTTTTTTATCGTTTTCTACTAAGCGGCTAGTCAGCTCCATTCTGGTTAACATTTCGCTTTCCTCAAGGTCCCCATTACAATCTCTGTTGTCAAGATCCTCCAATTCCTGTAGGATCCTTCTCTTTGTGGTATGAAGGTTGCCAAACACCTCCCTGTTCCACACTTTCAGATCTGACTTGAGAAGTTTCATTTTCTCCTTCAGTTTTGCTATTCCGTTCCCCTGGACTGAGAAAGACTTCCATTTATCCTTAACCATGATCTTGAACCCCTTCTCCTGGAACCAAGCATCAATCGATCTAAAGGGTTTGGGTCCCCAGTCCTTCTCCACGGATTTAATCACCAGTGCGCAGTGATCAGAAACCTCCCTTCGAAGAACATATTGTTTGCACAAGGGCCACTTCTGCAACCATTCTTCCGTGACTAACGCTCTATCAATTCTGCTCTTAGCTGTTCCATCAGGTTTAAACCACGTGAACTTCTTACCAACCAAAGGCAGGTCAAGAAGGAATTGGATTCAATGAAATTGTTGAAGCCAAATATCTCTCTTGACTGATCTCTCCTATCCCTGATACCTTTCCTTTCACTTCTACTTCTCACAGCATTAAAGTCACCACAAAAGCACCAGACTGAATCTTGTGAAGCCAGTTTGACATTGGAGAGCTCCTCCCATAGGGTCTTCTTTGCATTCAATGCACAGGGGGAGTAAACATTGGCCACAACACACCTAGAAGACGATTTTAGATGTAGACCGATGACCACAATAAAACCTTTCCCCATCAGGTGATTTTCATAGCTAAAGACTTCTTTATGCCACAAGGACAACAAGCTTCCACTCCCCTCGTCTCCTTTATTGTGAATCCAACCTACTTTATTATCACCCCACCAAGAGAAGCACCTAGCATCCGAGATTTCCTTAGCTTTTGTTTCTTGTACACACACAAAATCTGCCTCCTCCTTACCTATTAAATGCCTTATATACCTTGTTTTGGTACCTCCCCCCATACCTCTTATGTTTAGATTAACAATAATCATAAACAACCTCCCTTCTTCCCGTCCTCTATACTTCTCCTAAACTTCAAATCTCTTTCCTCCATACAAGAGTACTCGTGAACAACCTCCTGTTCGTCCTTACGACAGATTATCCCTACTTTCCTACTTATCCCCCATAACTTGGCCGATTCCACTGGCGATTCAGGACCGCACAACCTTAGATTACAGTTATCAATATCTCCGTCCGAAAGCGAAACTGCTGGCATACATTGTCTAGAGTGAGAAGAAATGGCACCCTGCGGGTATTTGTTGCGTATTCGAACTGATCGCCTTGGATGCGATTTCGAGTCTTCCAATTCAACAAGGCCTTTGATCTTGCGGCGCCACTGGTAGGATTTTAAAAATCTTCCTGCTGGCCCAACATCTTCTCCTCCGCAAAGTGGCTGCTCAATACCAATTCCGTGAGTTCCGAGACCATTTACGTCGCCCTGTGGTTCGGCTATGGTGTGACGAAACTGCTCCCCTTGTTGCTCCAGCACCTTCTTCATCGACCCACTCTCCAATTCCAGGAGTTTGATGTTGCAGGCTTCCATTTCAGCACACATGGTGTTCCGCTGCTCCTGCAAAGAAATCATCTCCAAACCCCGTGGACACCCATGGCTTCCTTTGGGACGATTTCTCGCCTCACACTCGGACCCAGGACCCGCTACCGCTTGTCCAGGGCCTGACCCGAGATTGTCCACTCCCACATCCGCCTTCACCACTTCTTCTTGGGCTTCCTTTCTAACTTGGCCCAAACCTAGCATATTCACGTTTTGGGTGCCCATACTTTCAATATTCACTACTAAACTAGCCAGCTCAGCATGTGCATTAATACTCAAGCGGGAAAATGCACAGGCCTGGACAGAGTCGTTGCCAAAATCAGGTTCCACATATATCTTCTGCCTTTGACTTGCCTCCTTGGTGAAAGAATTTCCACCTTTTCCCTGACACCCACTATTCTCAGCAGAGAGCTCCCCAAAACGAGCATTTGATCGTTGCGCCTGACCTCCTTCTTCCGTTCCACCTCCGACCACTCTAACCTTCGCCTGACGCTCTTCTTTGGCCCTAAGGTCGCACTCCTCCTCGCCGCTTTTCACCGAGAAGGATGATTCTTCCACGTAGGTTTCAGTTGAAGAGATACTATCTGAAGAATCATAGTTGCAGTGTGAGCCTTTGCATTGGCCTGCCACGGCCACAGGGTGTTCCTCCTCGATAGAGATGCTTATAGATTGGTCATTTATCCTTATCTTCCTTGCCACCCTAATGTACCGATTATTCTCGATTCTAACTTTAAGACGAGCAAACTCAATGTTTTCCCACATCAGTGTGGCGTCGTCAATATCGATCAGAATAGCTAAGTCTCCAACCACTCTAGCGAAGCACTCCCTGTTCCAAAGAGAAATTGGTAGGCCAAAGCACCTTACCCAAACAGCCCTATGGCTCACTGTGAATGCTTCAGACCATGGCTGGATGCTATCAAAGACACTATCAAACCAATCTCTGTTTAACCTTATCAATTCCTCCATATTCTCCCCTCCTCTTGGCGTTAGGAGAGCGAAGTTGTCCCCCATCTGTCTCACCCTGACCATACTCATACCTCCTCTAACAAATTCTTCACCCAACTGTTGATAGTCCATCTCCGCCTTGTAACGACCGACCACACTTTCCTCCATCCACGGCAAGGATTGTTTTTTCGCATTGAGAACTGGTCCCTTCCATTCCCACCGCTCATGTCCTCTAACGGCATCTGCAAAAGATTTTTTCCCCCCTTCTCCACCCAGACCTCCTTCCCTTTGTTTAGCATTCTGACCTCCGATTCCACTCGCTCCGTCACCCCGTTCATATGCCTTCCCTTAGCCAGAGAACTTTTGTTATTACCTTCCGCCCTAGGCGATTCCACTCGACTTCGGTGATACTTCGGAAGATTCACAAAGAGCTTCCTACTACCAATATAAATTTGGTCAAGTTCCTTCTCCAGATTCCCCACATTCTTCACATCAAACAACCTCACAAACCCAAATCTTTTTCCCCACTTGTTAAGCCTTCTAGAAATAAAGACTTCTTTCGCCCTTGCCCATCTTTGGAAGATTTTGAACATGTCCATCTCACCAAACCCATTGGGGAAATTCGAAAAGAAAAACGTTGTAGAGTTACTAGGTTGGAGAGATGGTTTCCGTCGGGATCTCTGGCCACCCTGCCTATCTGAAGGGTACACTTTGCTACTCCCCTCTACTCCCCGTACTCGCACTCTGCTGCTCCCCGCTCCCTCCATAGGTTGAGGTCGTGTTGTGATGTGATAATTGCAGGAAGTGATTACAGAACTTGAAATAATTGACATATACAGATAAATGATAGATGCCATACCCCATTGGAGGAGTGGCACCAAGGCCATTGCTAAGAAGATTTCTACCATGTTGGCTTTCAACATTCTTCAACAACCTAAGAATCACCAACAGAACAAAACATAAATGTCACCACCACAAACATCAACATTTCCCCTCTCTCCATTCCCAATAACTCTATCACCACTTTCTGTAACTGTCATTTCAAACACTCATCATATTTATAATAATCACTATATACTTTCATATCTGTTAACACACTTAAGTTACTTAAATTTTAGTAGTTGAAAAAGATAACAGAAAAATAGTGGTTGCAAAGGTTTCTGTTGTTTTAATTATTTGTTTAAGTATCTGGTTATACTTTCATCTATTATACTATCCTATTAAACTGAAACACGTGTCATGTAATCTAAAATATTAAAAATTAATATTTATTACATGATTGCTAAAATAAAACTGAAAGTTCTTATGATAAAAACAGAAGTTGAGAGATCAAAAGAGAATTTGAAAATATTTTATAATAACAATAAAATATAAATGAAAATTTTCTTTAAGAAAATTAAACCTATTAGATATTTGAGAAAATAAAATTATTTAGTACTCAAAATAAAACTCCGATATATATTGGGACTTGAATAAAAAATTTGTATTTCTTAGCTTATAACATTTTGATATTTGAAAATATTTGTAACTAAAGTCTAGATGGGTAGTTAAACGAAAATGATGATAATGCATACAATTTTAACTCACTAAAAATAAGTACGTGGAATGAAAGCACAAAACTAATGAGAAACAAATCACACAGATAAATCAAAAACAAATTTCCAGTTTTTTTTCCGAAAAAGAAAAAAACTACTTTGACACTCCATATTTTCTCTTATATTTATTTAACAATTATATAATAATAAATATTAAATTAAGTTATTAAATTTCAATATAAATTAAATTATTAAATAAAAGGTAATAAAAACAGTTGTTAAATGAGAGCATAAATTTGGAAGAGAGTCAAACTCTCATATCCATTTGGCTGGTTCAAGATTTTTGTCAGAGTGCTTCTTCCTGCACCTCCATCCCTTCTTCAGCCACCTCCATACACTTTTAAAATTTCAAAATTGTCTATTAGTAAAAAAAGATAAAAATAGAAAATTTGTTTTACCTTTCTTCGCATAGTGAAAACGAAGGTGTTTGGTCCTTGGTGTTTGGTGCTTGGTGCTTGGTGCTTGCGGCTTGCCGTAGTCGTGGTGATAGTGGTGATAGTGGTGCTTGTGGTGGTAGTGCTAGTGGTAACCGTGGTGGTGGTGTTGCTGTGGTGGGTGGTCTTCACGACTTGTATTCTCAGTTCGTCATTGTAAGGTAAGTCTTCGGTGCTTTAAACACTTATTTCCTCGGATTGGGTTAATCCGCTAGATCACTGGATTGTATAATCCGTGCAATGAACTTCATGTTATCCCCCTTATAATCCGGAATGTTTTTACAATTCGTAAGACAACATTAAAGTGATCCGGATTAGTTAAACTGGAGGTAAACCAAATCCGGAACAAACGTACTCACTTTTCCAAATTGTGTAATCCGATACAAAATGAACTATGGATTACATAATCCGGAAGTCATTTTAGAACTTTAAATATGACTTATGGATTATGTAATCCAGAATGCAATTTGCTGTTTTAATTTGACTTATGGATTAAACAATCCAGAAGTCACTTTGAAGTTGTGAAATGCATGACGGATTATCTAATCTGGAAGGTACTATTTTACTTATGGATTACACAATTCGGAAGGGTAATTGAATGTTGTTTTTGTTTTGCATACTTGTGTGAATTTATGAAAATTAGAATAAAATAGAAATTTATGTTTTATGAATGAAGGTGTAAGTATGGACATGGAGGTTTGATTGATTACAAAAAGATCAGATGAAGTAGAAATGATATATATGGAAGAATTAATGAATTTTGTGCATCAACATGAATTAGTTGAAGAGGATTATGGTACTCATTTTACAACAGATGAGGTGAATAAAATTTCGTTCTATTTATGTTTATTGCTTTATAATTTGAAGAAGTGATTTTGTAATATTGTTGGAATAACTTTGTGTAGGTTTTTCCTTCGCGAGAAGACTTACTTGAATGGGTCTGTAGGGTTGCTTATAGACTTGGTTTTGTTATTGTCATTATTAGGTCTGACATAGCAAATGGAAAGCAAGGGAGAAAAACATATGTTTTGTTGGTGTGACTTGTACAAGTTTGTCCTTTTCTGCTGGTTTTGCATTCTTATCTAGCTAGAAGAAAAAGAACTTCATATGGGCACTACAAAAATTTAGAGGGTCACTTTTGACATCGCATGTAGGGCCTGAAGTCATTGTTTGTGATAGAGATCTTGCTTTGATGAATGCCATCAATATTGTGTTTCCTAAAGCAAGAAACCTTCTTTGTCGGTTTCATATCAATAAGAATGTTAAAGCAAAGTGTAAAATGTTGGTTGATTCTTACGAGGCTTCGGAAGTTGTGATGGATTCATGGAGGACTATCATTGACTGTACAGATATCGCTAAATTTGATGAGTTTGTTAAAAGTTTTGAAACTATTTGTTCACCGTGGCCATTACTTGTTGAATATGTGAAGAACACATGGATTATTCCGCACAAAGAAAAATTTGTAAAGTGTTGGACAAATTCATTAATGCATTTGGAAAATACAACATCAAACAGGTATATCAATGCCTTTACTTTGTTTAGAACATGTATAACGTCTAATTGTTTTATGTTTTATACTTATACAGGGTTGAATAAACTCATTGGTCTTTGAAACGAATATTACAAAATAGCATGGGAGACTTGTGCTCATGTTGGGATGTTGTACCGATCAGGTCATCGGGTGTGATGACGTGAACAGTAAGTGACTACGTGGGGCGTGCTTGGCGGGACACGTGGACGAGAGAAAGATGAGTGGTCAAGAAGTTAACATAGTCGTCGTTTGTGGAAGTGGCATTCTTCAGTGTACATAGTCGGTTGTCGCCAGGTTTTCGTATCATCGCCGTGTTAGATAATGGAAGATCAGGTGGTCAAGAATCGCCACAAGAGGCACATCGCCGGATTTCCCAGTAAACTTAGTTGAAGCTGTTGGAAGTTCAGGCGAGTAAGTTCAGGCGTGTAAGTTCAGTAAAGATGATTGTTACGTCATCATGAAGCATAAAGGTTAAGTGAGTTGGAGGAAACAACTTGCTCATCGATGACGGGATTCCCAGAGTGGACATTCGTCGATGGGGAGGTTTCCTTAGCTAGAACATGCATGGCGTGGCAACGAGGAAGGTGGCACCTACGACAAGCGATATCACAGAGATGATGTACTTTGTTGCATCCGATACTCGCTTTGTCGGGTGGCGTTCCAGAGCGTGTTACGTGCTAGGTTACACCTTGAATAGGAGACTTGGCCGCGTAACGGGATGCCACATAGAAATGACGCTTAAGTTACCCTGGCCCAGATGATGACACGTGTAGAGTTGGATGCTACATAGAAATGACGCTTAAGTTACCCCAGCCCAGATGATGACACGTGTAGAGTTGGATGCTACATAGAAATGACGCTTAAGTTACCCCGACCCAGATGATGACACGTGTAGAGTTGGATGCTACATAGAAATGACGCTTAAGTTACCCTAGCCCAGATGATGACGCGTGTAGAGTTGGATGCGAGCCACGCGTCCAAAGTGTAACTGTCTGGAGAGAGAAAATACCCAGGTATAAAAGGTAAACTTAACAGAATTTGGGGGGTACGTTCATTACGACTCATTTTTCTTGTTGAGAACACTTGAGCACGGTTCTACAACACCTAGTTTTCTCTCAGTTTTTGGGTGTTCCTGTTGCTGACTTGAGCGTTGGAGCGCCACCGGCCGCAGAGGCGCCATACTGTGTTTTCAGGTTCTCAGAGAGACAATTTGTAGCGTGGACTTGAAGCGCACGCGGTGTTAAAGTTGGTGAGGAAAGATCGTGACGAGGCATCGTTCTTGCGCTTGGTCAACCGGCAGGATCATATGCTATCAAACATGTTATTATACTTCAACATAACGAAATCAAGGCATCCTTTGAAATGAGTCTACATGTGATAGGACATACATTCAATGTGCAGTTGTACAAAATGTTGGTTGGCTTTGTATCTAAACATGCTTTGATTCTCATTGCTGAAGAGTTTGATCGGATCAATGATGTGGGGTTTGATAGTGAATGTTGTGGATGTGTACTTAGACGGACTCACGGATTACCATGTGCTTGTCAATTACCCAGATATGCTATGGGTGTTATTCCTCTTATTGAAGTTCATGTTATGTGGACGAGACTAAGCTTTTCAAATTTATCTGAATGTGTTGGGCAACAATGTATCGTGCTGCACGTGGATGTACCTCGTCATATGAGGGATTAATATCCCTTCTTCCCATGCCTGAGAAGTGCTCATAAATCCATGCCTGTGTAATTCGATCATATTAATTATAAAATATTTAATACAAAAAATTATGGAATGTAACATGTGATTGCTAATTATTTGTATGGTTTCATACCTGAACAAGTGTCACATAACTGCCCAACTGCTTTGTGTTAAAGTAGGAGGCATCCCTCAACTGCTCATATAGATGTGTAAGTGCTGCTGCTCCCCATGCGTATCCACCACACATACGAAGATTGTTGAATAACAACAAGTACGAAACAGATACAGATTTGACACTTTTATCTGCAAAAAAAGTGCATCCAACCACATGCAACAAGTAAGCTCTAGCAGCACACTCCCAAACCTCTTAAGCGCAACATTCCGCATATATATCTCGAAGTCAACTCAATCGTACGTGGACGCCTCGACACTGCCTCATCTCAGCCTTCCCACGAGCCTCCTCCACCCCTAATAACTCAGTTAAAATAGTTGCAGCTCCGTTGTACTCTAAGGGCACATACGTAGGGAATTGACCCAAAATGGGGAAGAGATGACACATCATCAAGTGTGATGGTCATCTCACCTATGGGAAGGTGGAAGGAGTTTGTCTCAGCATGCCACCTTTCAACAAAGGCTGAAATCAACTCCTTGTCCCCCACCCCATAGCTTATATTGCACAGACTAAATAATCCAGAATTTTGTATAAGAACTTCAATCTCAGCATGAGGCATCCCAAATTTATGTAATTTCCTATCGTGGGATACCAATTTAAGTTCTCCCCGATCCTAATACAAAATTTGTATATATTTAATATAATTAAATCAATTTAAACAATAATTAACAAAAATAATTTAATTGAAGTTTTTTTCGTTCTTACCTAATTAAACACTACTGGATTATTTAATCCGAAAACCTATGTAATCCGGAACTATTCAAAAAAACTACCGGATTTGGAACTATTGAAAAAGACTATCGGATTATTAAATATGGAACCTAACTACACACTACCGGATTTAAAAATCTATGTGATGCGGAACAAAGACAATGCATGCTTTAAAACAATTCCTCTACAAAGAATCCGGAACTAACCTTTTCAGTGTTGGATGAAGAGGCTCAATGCTTGAACAGTGATTTGGAGTTACAATGGAAGTGAATGATGCTCCTTTGAAGGCGAGGATGGGGGCTGCTGGGAGAGGATGAAGGTCTGTTGGTCGTTTGAAGAAAAGGAGGTGAACTGTTGGTTCTTTGAAGGAGAGGGGTGGGTGCTGCCGCGCTTCTGCTGCTGGTGAAAGGAAGCAAAGTGCTAAAACAAAGTGAAAAGGGGTAAAATTAGGTTTACTTTTAAATTTTTAATATTATTTTACTGAGGGGCATAATAGTAAAATCAAGTTTACTATGGGGGTGGCTGAAGAAGGGATGGAGGTGCAGGAAGAAGCACTGTTTTTGTCATGGTTAATTCTCCCTATCAATTCAAATTTGCACCCAACACATTCATATAAAATATTCGTTTTGTTTTTAATGGTTTAAAAGTTTTTTCCTTTTGGATATTCATATCCCTAAGTTAAATGACAAAGTTCTGGATATATAAGTCTGGAACTAATATGTCACTTCTAAATTTGGCTATCTGGAAGTTTATTTCGACAACATAAATGACCTTCTTGATACCAAGTTCCGTAAGCAAATATAAATGAGTTCTGGATCTTAACTCTCAACATCATTTACAACATATCATTCTAGACATGAAAATTCGAAACTCATAACTCACTTCAAGATATAACCATCTGGAAGCTTAAATGAACCACAAAAATGACCTTATTGATATATAAATCTGGAGTATATAATAACCACTTCTGGCTTTCTATATCCGTAAGCAAATATGAAGTCAAGGGCAATGTTAAATTTTAAATTTTACATTGAGTGCATGTCTTAATAGATATGGTGCATGGAGAAATTGCCTTTGGTTATTTGCCATTCGTTTTTTTATATTTTCACCATCAGTTTTTAATATGGGCCCTTTGTTAGGCCCAATATTTCTACTATTTGCCACCTGTTTTTACATATACATTCAGCAATGTTCTTTTTTAAATTTAAAATTGAAATTTATTTTTTTGGGTACTATGCCCTAATAAATTCTAAATATCGTTATGACTGTATGCGTAATATGATATTTAATAAAATTAATTGTTTGAGTATTTATATAATTATACACATCATCTTCTACTTAATACATTTTTCTGCAAAATTTAAAAAAATGTGTTTTCTCTAAATAAAATACAAGCAAACCCTCAACAATATTAGTATATAGTTTACATTATCTCCACTTAAGCATAACTCCTAATTTTTTCATTGTAAATAAAAATACATTAGAACAAGGTTAATTGATGGACTCAAATAAAAAATTTCTTTATTTTCATGTGCATTTGTGTTTTTCTTGTGGGGAAAATAAAGTTTTACATATTTAATGAAAAAAGTACCATTTTATTATCGATATTAGGTTACTAACACCTTCGCTACACTTGACCAACTTTAGATCTAATTTAGGTTTTATACATTTTCTTTTTAATTTTATCGTAATTTTTTTAAATAAACTATGTGGCTACTTGTCTGTTTTTTTCTCTCATTTTTTTCCCGTTACCCTAGTTGGACAACACCCAAAACATTTTTCAGGGACACTTCTTAGAATGTGGCAAAGGATGATAATAATAATCCTAAACCTTGAACCATATAAACTTGTCCTTTATTTATGAATGCAAATATAGAAATTTGATATCCATGCAAACCAAAATGTGTGGCTTCATGGATTTTCTGAATCTGGGACAGATTCTAAGTCTTGTAATCAAAATGCTGTAAGGAAAAAAGTGTAAGAACATGTGGTGCACAGCCAAACACAAATGCTTGTTCATAAGTTGGGAACAAGGACAATTAGCAAGCTCAAGTACCAACAGTAGCCAAAAAAAGATGAGGTTTGACTTTGGAGGCAGACATTAATATATCTAATCGGCATCCCCACAAAACATCAAATGTTGCTGGTAAAGTACAAATATCACAAACAATGGAAGAAGTGTCAGTTCCAACCGATACCCTCTTCTTCTTTTGCCAAATGCTTCTGATCTCCATCTATCTTTTCTTTTTCTCCCCATCAAGGGATCAAACTCCTTTTTAGCAGCTACATGGACTCAACACACAGAAACAGGTATATCTGGTTTTTTTCTTTAATTTTTCTTCTGGATAAATTCTTCTCGTCAACTCCTTCACCATATATGCCATCTGACAGAATTGACTATGAAGACCTTATTTTAAAAAGGTGAAGAAGTAATAAGAACAAACTTGGTGGTGTTATACTTTGATATGTTTGTGTTGAGAAGTGGCTGCATTTGTCATCACTTCTAGTCTTAATTGTAGTTTATCAAAAGAATAAAGTGTCAAACACCAATAATTATTCAAGTCTAAGAGTTATTTATTCAAGTATAATGATCTTCAATCATATATGGGGTTATTTATATTTTTATTTAACAAACTTTACATAATATCAATTGATTTTAAGATTCATGTATCCTTAGTTCTGGTTTGTGGAGCCCACTTGACATGAGCGTACCTTGGGAGTTAGGACACACATTTTTTTGCTACTTTACTCCTACCTGACTTTGCTACACATTGCTAAGCAATGGAAGAGAATATAATAGAGTAAAAGCTTTTCTTGGCTTTAAAGCTAGAGCAGTGACATGGTCTCAACTTACACACTACTCTTCTCTCTTTGATCCACTTCTATGTAAGAAAATTTAAGATGATCACTTATATAATGTTGTCCAAAACACCATATGATATCGTGGCTAGGTAACAAACACTATGGAAACACACAAGAGATTTGGATTATGTACCATTTCCTTGGTCCTTTTTCTGACTCTTAGTAAAAGTTTAAGCTCAACTGCATTTGATGTCAGTGAATATGAAGATGGGGAAAGCGTTGATATAGCAGATTCTTTCTTAAGTTATGGGTATGTATTAGAAAACCCTCTTGTTAATTGTTCAAAAATTCTTACTTTTGTCCTTTTTAACTTTTGGTACTTAATTATATTTTTTTCCTCCCTTTTTTGGGGTTAAGAAATGAAATGGAAGACATGGAAGAAAATGAATGGCAGATGGTGCAAACTAAAGGAAACCAATTTGTGGTGAATGACCAACCTTTCTATGTTAATGGATTCAACACGTACTGGTTGATGGTATTTGCTGCAGATGAGTCTACCAGAGGAAAGGTCACTGAGGTGTTCAAACATGCATCGTCTGTGGGCATGTCAGTTTGTAGGACTTGGGCCTTCAATGATGGCCAATGGCGCGCTCTTCAGAAATCTCCATCAGTATATGATGAAGACGTGTTCAAGGTCAGTGTTTCTGAATTATCTGCTTGTTATTTTCAGTACTTTTTTATGTTCAACTAAAAACAGTATTATGATTTTGACTTCTCTTGTATAATCAATATTTTCTTCACCATTGTATTATGGCTAGTAGTTGTTAATGTTTTAAATTATGATAGTGTCAAATTTCTAGTTATATCTGTGCAGTTAAATAGCAATCCTCATGCAATTCCATTTTATTGTTGGAACCGTAGGCCTTGGATTTTGTGGTAAGTGAAGCAAAGAAATATAAAATTAGGCTCATATTATCACTGGTTAACAACTGGGAGGCTTATGGGGGCAAAGCACAGTATGTGAAATGGGGCAATGCAGCTGGCCTTAACTTGACCTCTGATGATGACTTTTTTTCACATCCAACTCTCAGAAGCTATTACCAGGCTCATGTTAAGGCAAGTAGTTCCTTACAATCTAACAGATCAAAAACCACCTTTTGTTGCTTGGGAATTGGACACTGGAATTGAAGCCTGTTTTGTTATTTGCTGCAATGCTCAACTACCTAATAACTAATTGGGTTGAGTACTATTTTTCACTGTGTAGACGGTGCTCAATAGAGTTAATACATTCACAAATATCACTTACAAGGAAGATCCAACCATTTTTGCTTGGGAACTGATGAATGAGCCTCGGTGCACCTCAGACTCCTCAGGTGATGTGTTACAGGTTTGCCCCTTCAGAACTTTTGCTTTCCATTAAAAAGAAGGTCCAGTGGAGCTATTCTTACAGTTTGTAATATCATATAATCATTGCATTCAATTAATAAGTTCCTTCCATGATATCACATCTTGTGCTCAACTGACATTGTAGGATTGGATAAAAGAAATGGCATTCTATGTGAAAAGCATTGATACAAAACATCTAGTGGAGATTGGACTGGAAGGATTTTATGGCCCGTCAACACCTCAGAGATATCAGTTAAACCCAAATGCATTTGCTCAACAGGTCGGAACTGATTTTATCAGGAACCACCAGGTTCTAGGTGTTGACTTCGCTTCTGTTCACATATATCCAGACTCTTGGTAAGTTACTAAGTTTATTCATTCAATGATGACTTTTACTATAGTATGTACAGTATCATAAAACTGAACTGCTGCAAACTCTTAGCATTCATCTTAATATCATAATCCTATTCAAGTGCATACAGATTATAAACTACATTATTGTACTATGACATAAGTGTTTCTTCTTTGCTTTTACCATTCATCCAAAAATTATCTGAAATCCAGCATGAGTATGAGAGTTTCTGACTATGAATTAATTACCTTGCCAAAGGATTTCACAATCAATTGCTGATTCCCACCTCCCATTTATAAAGTCTTGGATGGAAGCTCACATAGAGGATGCAGAAAAGTATCTTGGAATGCCTGTTGTTTTTGGTGAGTTTGGTGTGTCTGCAAAAGCTCCTGGCTTCAATTCATCATACAGAGACAACCTTGTAAACACTGTGTACAAGACAATCCTAAACTCTACCAAGAAAGGAGGTAGTGGTGCTGGAAGCCTTGTGTGGCAGCTCTTTCCCGATGGAACGGATTACATGGATGATGGGTATGCAATTGTTCTCTCAAAATCACCTTCCACATCAAGCATTATATCCCTTCAATCCACAAGGCTAGCCCTCTTCAATTCCTTGTGCTCTAAGAAATGCCGTTGGGGTTGTAAGAAGCGAAATGTGTTGGAAAAAGTACTCTATCATGACGAACTCTAATACCATATGTGGAAAGTTGCAAACTTCTCGTGATGCATCCAAGATAATAGCTTCAGTATGAAAACGATACTCCAGAAAAAAGTGAAGAGAAGAGATAAACATGGGTATGCAGCATACAATTCTGTTTGTATTGATGCCAATAGTTATACTTTTGTATGTTCTGATAGTTGTGTGGCAATTTGTAAAATAAGCTAGTAATTTTGGTGTGGAGAACTATGTTATTATATCAGTGACAACTCTTACAAGAAGCACAATTTCGTACAAGAATACTATTAAGATGAAAGAACTATATGGAACTAAATACATAATATCATCCTGGATGTAAGTATGTAACTTCGTCTGGTATGTGTCAATAGACTGCAGCTCTACTTGGCTGTATGTCCCGTTTCAAGCATTGAACTCAAAGTTATGGTCTTACAGACAAGGTCCACCAATCTTCAAGCATTCACCTTTTGTAGAAAGAAACCTCTTACAACCACTATGTGCTCCCGTTTGAAATTGTTGTCAAATAGGTTACAATGAAAGATATAAATGTATATTGCAGCAATAATTTTTCCCTCTGTATGCTTTGATGTCCCCAGGCTTATCAAATGCCTGAAATTGAGTAGAAAATTTCCCCTTAAACTTAGGGAGGAAAATCCGAACACAAAAAATGGAACAAAGTCTTATAATTGATGGTGTTGAATTCACATGTTAGGCACGCTGGCTGTGGAACACCTCTGAATTCAAATGTGCTCCTCCTCCTCCTCCTCCTGATGAAAGAAATTTCTTAAAATAACATTCCCTTAGAGGACTTCAATCAAAAGTGATATGATTCCTATTTCTATTATAAAAAAAGAACTGGGATAAACAAAAGAGAAAAAGAAGGCAAAGGATATGGGAAAAAATATTTCTTCTATTTTATTTTCCTTAATTAAATCAAAACAAAAAGTCTCAATATATATACAAGCAATACACTCATTCTAGATAGCTAAAGAGATAGAATGTAAAATAAAGAGTCAATAAAGACTAGAATAAGAAAAGACAAAACAAAGACTAGACATATGTAGAAAGAGAAACAACTAAGAATTAGAAAAGACAAAATTAATATTAGTTTCCTTCTAGAAGCCTTGTATCCATATCCTTTGTTAAGTTCTTACACCAAAAACAAATGAGTGATCCCTCCTGTCATATTACCAGTAACCCAAAAACTAAACAAACCTGTTGTTTGTACACTGAGAAACTACCTTTCGGGTTAACTAGCAATTTTTACATCACCTTGTGAGGCAAAAGAGAATGCCCAGATACAGGTAGCTCACAAAAGTGATTTTCATTCATTCTAAATTATCTTGCTTGGTTTCTTGCCAAGGAAACAGTAGATAACTCTAGATACAATTTCGGAAGACAGCATAAGGGCAGCATGAGGAAATAGAAATCTTATCTATCAAACTTGACTAGACAAATTTGAAAGATAACCAGTGATTAAAAAAATGAATGAATTAAAAATGAAACAGTATACCCACATTGCTAAGCAGCTCACTTTCTGCTCAAGCTTAGTTTTGAAAGTACTGCAGCTGCCTGATCACCACCCAGAAGAAAATAGGGATGTCTCAGAGCTGCGGCAGCAGATAAACGTCCTCTTCTTAGGGAACCTCTCTCAGATACAAGCTTTGTAGCTAAGTCCCACCCTCTACCAGATTCACTATCTAGAATTTGGAAGTCAGGCCTGCTGCGAGTATAGTCCCTCCATTTTTTCAAATCAAATCCACAGTTTTTTAGTTCCAAGTTGAAATTCTTCAAAGCAGCTGAAGACCTTAAAGATGGTATTGCCATTTGAAGAAGTACAATCCCAGCTGAATACATATCAAACAAATCAGGGCTGTTTAACTGCAACAATAATCACATAACTCCACTTTAGCACTTCCTCAGCAAAACAAAATACAAGTGGAATAAACCAGTACGTGACTAAGACATTAACGAATCTTTTAGTTAATGTTCCTTATTAAGAAGTGAACTTTAAGCCTAACTCAATCTTATAAAACCAACTTAAGGACAAACATATTGGTACTTGAATTGGTCTATCTGATAAGTGCCAATGTATAGTTTTTATGATTGAGAAAATTGAACACTTTGGAACTTAATTGTTGCTTAATGTAAGAAAATTACCCTAATCTAAGAATTATTGAATCTGATTATATATTTTTTGAACCAAGAAACAAATGAAGAAATTTAATCTCAATTTTTGTGAAAATTGCAGATGAATATGAAGCATTGAAAGAATGTATTCAAGCTGGCATTGAAAGAGAAAAAAAGTAAAAACTTAATTGGATCACAAGAAGATTTAGCTCAAGCTAGAGGATTTAGCTCAAGCTAAAACTGTCCAGAGTTGATTAAATGTGCAGTACTGATCTAGCTCAGGCTAGAATCGCTAGCTTGAGCTAAAGTTGATTATATAAATTCTGAAACATATCTCAAAACCAGCGGTGGAAAACAGATTAGGTTTTTTAGAGAGAGACTAGTGAGAGAAAGGGAAGAAACCTCTGTTCTTAGGAGAAGAACTTGCTCTGATCAGCCCTTCTTATGCAATCCAGATCAAGAATGAAGATTGGAGGAGCTGTCATGAGTGGCTAAGTTCTTTCTATCTTGGGATTGAATGTAATTTATCTTGATCAAATGTATTCTTGGTGATATATATATAAAATTCTCTTTTCTACTTGTTCTTGGTATTTTCGTTTTATGCTTATTGCTTGATTCTGTCTGATCAATAGAGTCTTGATTTTGATCCTTAAATTTAACTGGAAAGTACCTTTAAGGATCTGAAATAGACGAAAATGCTTGATAACTTGTAATGCTAGGAATAGATTTCAGGTTATTGATTGCATGATAATTCTGTTCCTAAAGCTGGATGATTTGTTAAATATGTGAGGAATCAATGTTTAAGAAATTATCTTATGAATTTCATCTGTGAGGGATCAAGATGAATGACTTTAAATTAAGCATCAAGAATAAGTAGTTTTGAGTATTATATATTGTATTATTTCAAAATACAGATGATTGAGATAAACGCAATTCAATCCCAAGTATCTTTCTCTATATTTGATAAGTTGGTTTTGTTACATCCAGAATCAAACCCTAAATCTTTGAGTTCTTGTGAAATCTTTAATTTGGTTATGAACAAAGTCTCAAAATTATTTTCTATACTTAATGAGTTTTAAAACATAACATCTTAATTAGAATTGTTCCCTGTGGGTTCGACATTCGTACTTTAAAGAGTACTATATTACAGTTGATTCGGTACACTTGCCGAGAAAAATCAACAAGTTTTTGGCGCCGTTGCCGGGGAACAATTTCTTTTAAGAATATCTGAAGTATAACTCATTGAGTATTGTGAATATTCTGTTTTCTTTGTGAATATACACTTGTTTATATCTTATTTTTTTTATCCTGTGTTAATCCTTGCTTGAGTTGTCTTAGATACATGCTATTAAGAGGACAGGTTCTTGAAGATCAATTGGAATTTGATCCAGAAATTGAGAAGACAGCTAGAAGAAATCAGAGCAAGAAGAGAGAAGAAAAGAAGAAGCAAGGACAAGCAAAAGGAGAATCTTCCAACACTCTTAACTCACACAATCAAACAGAGTTCCAAATGGCTGAAAATAGACAAAATCCACCTAGAAGGACATTGGGAGACTATGCTATGCAACAAGGACCAAGGCATTTCTCCAGCATAGTCATACCTCCTGCCACCAAATCATTAGAAATGAAGCCAGCTTTTCTTAGCTTAATCAGCACTCATCAATTCACTGGAATGGATCATGAAGACCCTTATACTCATCTATCCACATTCTATGAGTTGGTTGGGACCATGGGCTTCAAGGAAAATGATATTGAATCTGTTTATCTGCGTCTATTTCCTTTCTCACTTGCAGGAAAAGCAGAAGAGTGGTTAAAGTCGCATCCAAACCAGAGTCTAAGTAGCTGGAATGATGTAGAAGAGAAATTCCTACACAGATTCTTCCCACTCTCTCGATACATCAAGGCTAAGTCTGATATCTCCACATTCAGGCAAGGGCCAGAAGAACCTTTTTGTGAAGTTTGGGAACGCTTTAAAGTGATGTTAAGAAGATGTCCTAATCATGGCTTTGAGGATATTGCTCAGTTGAACATATTCCACAATGGTTTGAGGCCTGATACTAAAATGATCTTGGATGCTGCAGCAGGAGGTACAATGATGAGTGTTGATGCAGAACAAGCTACAAGAATCATTGATGCCTTAGCCTCAACAGATTACCAAGCTCAACATGATAGATATTCAGTGCAAAAGAAAGGGGTGTTGGATCTTAGTACTTCAGATGCAATTTTAGCACAAAACAAGATTTTGACTCAGCAAATTGAGGCATTAACCAAGCAAATGTCAAAACTGCCTCAACAATTACATGCAGTAAATTCTCCTTCAATTCAGAATCAAGCTTTGAAGTGTGATTTTTGTGGGGGAAATCATCTTAATGGCCAATGCTCTTACCAAAATCCATCAGAGGAAGAGGTTCAGTATATGAATAATCAAGGAAGGCAAGGTGGCTTTGCATATAATTATCCAAATAACATGGCTCAAGGATGGAGGAATAATCCAAATCAAGGATTTGGGTGGAAGCAAGAGGCTGGATCATCTAACAGACAAGTCCCTTATCAGCAGCAACCACATTATCCTTCCGTTCATGAGAGAACATCCAAATTGGAGGATACTTTTGAGAAATTCATGCAAGCCTCTCTATCTAATCAGAAAAATACTGAAGCATCAATAAGAAATTTAGAGACACAGGTGGGGCAGCTGGCTAAACAGATAGCTGATAATCAAGGAAGTCAATTTTCAGCCAATACACAAACCAATCCCAAGGAGCATTGCAATTCTATCACTACCAGAAGTGGGATAGTTATAGGAAAAGGAATTGGGAAAAACTTAGTTGTTGGGGAGGAGGTTTTAAAAGATAAAGAGAGTGAAAAAGAACAGAGTGAGTGTGAGGGAGGAGAAAGAAGGAATAAGGAAGATGTTGTACATATTGGAGAGAAAATAGAAAAAAATCAAAAAAGTGAAAAACAAGAGAGGAGTGTTCCTATAAAAGATGTACCTTATCCACATGCTCCTACAAAGAAATGCAAGGAAAGACAATTTGCAAGATTTATGGATATTCTCAAAAGATTGCAAATTAACATTCCATTTACTGAAGCTTTAAAGCAAATGCCTACATATGCTAAATTCATGAAGGAATTATTGACAAAGAAAAGAAAAATCAATGATCAGGAGATAGTTGAATTGGAAGCTGGATGCAGTGCTATAATTCAAAAATCATTACCACAGAAATCCAGAGATCCTGGGAGTTTCACTTTGCCGGTTACCATAGGAAATCTCACTGTTGGAAAGGCATTATTGGATCTTGGAGCTAGCATTAATTTGATGCCTTTATCAATGCTGAAGAAAATTGGAGATGTAGAAGTGAAACCAACAAGAATGACTTTGCAGTTGGCTGATAGATCAATCAAATATCCACATGGAATAGTTGAAGATCTATTGGTAAAGGTAGATAAATTTCTATTCCCAGTAGATTTTGTTGTAATGGATATTGAAGAAGATGTTGATGTACCTTTAATACTGGGAAGACCATTCATGAAAACTGCCAAAGTTATAATTGATGTAGACAAAGGAAGATTGAAGGTTTGTGCTCAAGATGAAGAAGTAAGCTTTAATGTTTTTGAAGCAATGAAATATTCAAATGATCAGAAAGAGTGTTTCAGAGTGGATGTGATTGTTGTTGAACCTTCAATGATGTTAATCAGGCGTCAAGTTATATGACGTTAAACGAGCGCTTGCTGGGAGGCAACCCAGTGTTTTATTTTGAAATGTGTCTTTAATTTTTGTTTTGATTTAGTAGTATGTTTTAATATTTGATGTCTTTAAAACCAATTTGATATGTGAAATGGTCATGTAGGTTTTGAAATGTTTGGTGAAATGAATGGATGGAAAAAAGCTTAGAAAGGTTTGAGACTTTTGGCAAAGACAAAATGAAAATTTTCAAGAAAATTTCATTGCAGGGTAATTTTAGCTTAAGCTAGAACTTCTAGCCTAAGCTAAATATGCAGAAAAAGAAGAAAAAAAATTGTTCTGCAACTTTCGCTTGAGCTAAACTGGGCTAGCTTGAGCTAAAACAAATCTGTTGCTCTCTGCCAAATTTTAGCCTGAGCTAAAATGAGCTAGCTTAAGCTAGAACAAATTTGTTGCTCTCTGCCAAATTTTAGCCTGAGCTAAGAAGCTCTAGCCTAAGCTAGTGAGATTTCTAAAAAAAAAAAAAAAAAAAAAAAAAAAAAACTGCAGCATTTTATAAAAATCACATTTTGAAAATCCTGCACCCTAACTCAGTTTCAGAAGCACCCTCTGTTCTAAAAAAATCCCAAAGCTTCCATCTACATAATCATTCTCAAACAAACATTTCATCTACATTGTCATTATCAAGGTAAGTAATTACTCTTCTCCATAATCATTTTCATTGCCATTTCCATTCAACCAAACCCAGTCATGCATGTTTCTGCTTCCAGTTCACAGTTTCGTTTTTAAATTGAAAGATTCAATCTTTTTGAAATTTCAATGTCTTGATGTTGAATAGGATTGTGGAATAGGATAATCAATGTTAAGCACTGTCTTCCATGGATTAAATACCAAAAATTACTCATTCAATGCCATTCTATATTATGCATAACAAGTGTTTGTTAAAATGTCAATCAAATAAAACACTTTGGTTTGAGAAATGCTTATTCTTACATGTGCAGAAAAATGAGTCACACCAAATCCACATCTGGTATTAAATAATCTGTCGTTGACACCCACTGAATTTCATGATTATCTATCTTGGCCTGGGGACAGGCACAATTTTTCAGGGGAGGCAGGAACATATGGAGTTGGGACTAGAGTTGAAGATACACCAGAAATGGCAGCTGAACCAACTGGAGCAGCAACAAATGATGAACATTCAAGTTCAGAATGATGATGTTGGCACAGAGCGGAACAAAATCACAAGAGGAGATTGATACTTATCATGCACAATGAACAAAAAACTGGTTTTATCTTTTTGTTTAACTTTACTTTCAGTTTAATTTAGTAAGTTGACTTTAACAGTTTAGTTTAATATTTCTTAATTTAGCTTTTGTTGATGGCAAGCTTAAGTTAGTATAGTGGTTGATGTTTGCATATTTTGTGAAATCTTGTATATAGATGATGGTATATTTTTTTTGGAAAAAGAAATCAAACCATAATTCTAAATTAGAACAACCAAATGGATTAATCATGGTCTTAATTTAAAAAAGAATGTGTGGTTGGAACCATCACTCAAATTGAGAAAGGATAGTAATGTGTAAAAGTTGGAACAAGGTAAATAGTTGAAAGCAATGTCTGAGAACAAATGAGGAATTGAAATTAGCCAACCAAGTGAGAGTGTGAAACTTTTAAACAGTTTGAGAGACTTTCACTAGTGAAGACTTAATTGAGGTTGCCTAATTTTCTAGTCAATTTGCATCACAAAATCAAATATGGAGAGGATTGAGGCATGTTTAATAGAGTGGAGGTGAGAAAACTCAGAACCAAACAGCTAACCTTTGCAATATATGATGAAATGTGCAGAAAAATAACCCTTTTTGAGCCAAATTTGTTTTATTGCACCCTAGCTTCTGATATACATATATTGTCCTACCTTGTGGTATGCTAACAAAAGGAGAGCATAGGTGCAATTCAAATTTCTATAATTAAAAGAATTGGGTTTGGTGTGGCTGCTGGGATTTTAAGAATGAAAAAAAAAAGAGAGAAAAAAGGAATGACAAAATTATCCAAATTCTCATTCTCTTTTCTAAAAAAAAAAAGAAAAAAAAAGAAAAAGAAAAGCAAAGGGGATTACAAAAATAGAAAAAGAAGCAATCTGAATGAATCTTATGGAAGGGATAATGGATAACACAATTAGAAAGTGAATTGCAAATATGCTAATCTTTTGTTAAGTGTGCATTTTGTTATCCTGGAAAAACCAAATTTTCTTTGTAACTCAGCCTCATTACAACCTGAAAAGACCTCAAGATCTATGTTTGTGAAAGTGTTTGTAATCAACTGGAAATGAAGGGCCACCTTAAATTAACTTGGAATTCAGTGAAAAAAAGAGGGAAAACACTCACCAGTGAGGAATGAAGAGAGAAATTCCTAAGTTTGATTCTCAGTGAAGAGTAACAATTGTTTACCTTGGAAATTGAATATATTCTTATCCTGTCTTGGTTTGAATTGATAGGAAACACCATAATTTTTTGTTGAATTATCTTGTGCTCTTTCCATGAAGTTGTTCTGATATTAAACTATAGATTTGATTTCTAAGGATTTTGGGGAAGAATGAACTCATATTTTTTTTTTTGGGATTCAATTACTTTGCTTGTGGACAAGCAAGATTCTAGGTTGGGGGGAATTTGATAAGTGCCAATGTGTAGTTTTTATGATTGAGAAAATTGAACACTTTGGAACTTAATTGTTGCTTAATGTAAGAAAATTACCCTAATCTAAGAATTATTGAATCTGATTATATATTTTTTGAACCAAGAAACAAATGAAGAAATTTAATCTCAATTTTTGTGAAAATTGCAGATGAATATGAAGCATTGAAAGAATGTATTCAAGCTGGCATTGAAAGAGAAATAAAGTAAAAACTTAATTGGATCACAAGAAGATTTAGCTCAAGCTAGAGGATTTAGCTCAAGCTAAAACTATCCAGAGTTGATTAAAGGTGCAGTACTGATCTAGCTCAGGCTAGAATCGCTAGCTTGAGCTAAAGTTGATTATATAAATTCTGAAACATATCTCAAAACCAGCGGTGGAAAACAGATTAGGTTTTTTAGAGAGAGACTAGTGAGAGAAAGGGAAGAAACCTCTGTTCTTAGGAGAAGAACTTGCTCTGATCAGCCCTTCTTATGCAATCCAGATCAAGAATGAAGATTGGAGGAGCTGTCATGAGTGGCTAAGTTCTTTCTATCTTGGGATTGAATGTAATTTATCTTGATCAAATGTATTCTTGGTGATATATATATAAAATTCTCTTTTCTACTTGTTCTTGGTATTTTCGTTTTATGCTTATTGCTTGATTCTGTCTGATCAATAGAGTCTTGATTTTGATCCTTAAATTTAATTGGAAAGTACCTTTAAGGATCTGAAATAGACGAAAATGCTTGATAACTTGTAATGCTAGGAATAGATTCCAGGTTATTGATTGCATGATAATTCTGTTCCTAAAGCTGGATGATTTGTTAAATATGTGAGGAATCAATGTTTAAGAAATTATCTTATGAATTTCATCTGTGAGGGATCAAGATGAATGACTTTAAATTAAGCATCAAGAATAAGTAGTTTTGAGTATTATATATTGTATTATTTCAAAATACAGATGATTGAGATAAACGCAATTCAATCCCAAGTATCTTTCTCTATATTTGATAAGTTGGTTTTGTTACATCCAGAATCAAACCCTAAATCTTTGAGTTCTTGTGAAATCTTTAATTTGGTTATGAACAAAGTCTCAAAATTATTTTCTATACTTAATGAGTTTTAAAACATAACATCTTAATTAGAATTGTTCCCTGTGGGTTCGACATTCGTACTTTAAAGAGTACTATATTACAGTTGATTCGGTACACTTGCCGAGAAAAATCAACACTATCCAAAAACTGTTTGAGAGCCAAAAGAGCTCGACAAAAACTGTCCTTAAAGTTGAGTTAAACTTAAAGTCCACTACTTAATACTCCAAAATTAGAAGATTCTTAATTAGGAGTTCTCAAATTTTAATTTACAGAAGAATTATATTTTTGTGAACTGATCTTAGCCAATATGCTGCTTTAACCAACTCGATAAAATCAGTAATCCCTACAGAAGAACCATAATTTGACTTCACGAATAGGGTAGTAGTAGTATACCTGCCAAAGGATTGGAGAAAGGAAAGCAGCAATTGGTTCTGGTGGTGGACTTAGTGTTTCTTCTGGAAGTACATATAATTCTGGGGGGCAGTAGTCAGGATCCAAAAGGGTACGGTTGGGAACATAATTCTTTCCAATCCGCAAGTCTGTTGCTGCACCAAAATCAATGAGTTTAATCTGCCCTCGTTTAGTAACCACTAAGTTGGCTGGCTTTACATCCCTGTGAACAATGCCAGTATCATGAATTTTCCTCAGAGATGTAATGATCTGCCGCATTATTTGTTTGATGATCAATGCATTTCTTTTTGAAGAGTCCACACCTTGCAGGACACGTCCAAACATCACAGATTCTAAGTTTGAAGGGAAGTTGCGATCCTTCATGTAATCACCAAGAGTACGATCTCCCTATGACACATGGAACTCTCCAATTAATGAAGTAAATGGAGGAATAAATTAGACTAAGATGGCAATTTAATTTATATTTTCAAGAACATCATACAAATAACTTTTTTGTAAAACTCCTGACAGTTAAATAGTTATGATTAGTTCATCTAAGGCTATTGTTTATGGAATAGAAATACAAGCTAGAGCACCTCAAACTTCCAAACAAGCCATTTTCCACCTTTTGTAAACTGTGAATTTGTTTGATCAGCTACAAAACTTCCCAGGAAGTCAGCACATGTTTCGGGAGCTGCCCTAGATAGCCTGTAATTGAACCACTCCTCATAATCACCAAACTCCTCAGCGCCTTGAATTCCCACCTTAACCTGCACATCCCATTAGTCAGCTGCAAAATACTTTCTATAGACTAATAATCTAAAACCGGATGATGGATATTCAGAAAATCAAGTATCCAATTTTCTGGTTTAAACATTTGAATTATACATCTTCCCTCTCTTGATCAGAAAACAAGAATTTATAATAGAGAACAAAGACAGAATGAATAATGATCAAGGGTTGGTGGACTGCAACATTCAAATATCATCCAGCCATCAAATCAAAGAACAAAACCACAACTAAAAGTAAGGTTTTTCCAATATCTCCATATCAATTCAATGCAGGAAATACTGCTATATTCAGCATCTTGAATAGGCTATCTAGTTCCTACCCCACCCCCTTCCCACACACTAACCTAGATAACATGTTGAGAAAACAGTTCAATTGAATTCAAACAGAGCAAATAATAAAAAAGGATAAAATTTAGACAAGTTCTTTAAGCATTGCTCTCCTATCGGATGTGTTATGAATCAGTATAATTTACCGAAGGTAAAACTCTATCTAAGTTCGTGCATACAACAAACAAACACCAACATAAGATCACTGTTCTTTACTTCCTTAAAAAAGTTCCAACAACAATACCTTTTTAAGAATGACTTTATCCTTAGACTTGGCTTCCACCGGCGTTGCCTTGCCTCTCCCCCTCTTCTGCACAACATCAAGACTCCCACCATTCCCATTCCCATTCTTGGGAACCAAAACACCCGAATAGACAACACCAAAAGACCCTTCACCAAGCTTTTCTCCAACCACAAAGTCACTCCTCTTCAAGTTCCTCCTTCCAACCAAACTGTCGAACCCCAGTTGAAGAGGGGCCAAAAGGTACGCATCAATGGCACCAACAAGCACACCTGGTCTCGCAGTCAGGTAAATCCACGTCAACCCACCAAACACGAGAACCCCCCACCTCTGCATGTCAGATAAGCTTTCAGTCACTCTTTCAAACTGCACTATTCCTGATTGGATACTTTGAAACTGGTCCATGCCAACACTGTTCTCCACCAACCCTTTGGCCACCTCACCAAACAGTGCATGGCACTTTGCAGAGTTGCTCTTCACACGGTGGTTTGAGTTTGGCAAGAAAGAAGCATTGTTTGGTGTGGTGAGCTTCAAGGGAGAAGCCATTTGGCTGTGTTTGAGCGTGGAAGTAGCAGTTGGAGTTGGAGGGAGCAGAGAAGCCATTGGGTGATGATGCTTCTCAGATCAGAGGTACCACTTCTTCTTCTTCTTCTTCACTTTATCCACTGCTTCTCTTGGTCCAAATTTAAGACCTCATCCATCAAACTTGAAGCCACAGAAAAATATTAAACACGTGCAACACTTTATTTACATTTATGGAAAATCATTTTTTTATGCACAATTTTATTGAAATATTTTATAACCTCATTTCATTATAAAATATGCTCAATTTTACAATAAATTCATGTTAAGTAAAAAAAATATACATACATTATTTAAATGCGCCCTGAAATTTATAATTTTTTAAAGTAAAATGTACATTTCGCTTAAATTTTATTATCTTAAATTCTAACAAAAAGTACATTTGCCAACTATACAAAATATAGTGACAAAGAACAAGTAATAGATGTTGTATTCTTGCTATATATATTGTTCGTAAAAATGTATCTAAAATTAATAATAATGAAGAATTAAAAATATATTTTCTTGAATAAAAAAATAAGTGATTTTTGTTTGAATGTTGCGGCAGTCTGAAACGGAATTGGTGGTTGCCCCGCTTCCTTCTCAATTGCCAACTTTAATCTTACAATTTATTTATTATTATCAATTTAATTATTACATTACTGTGTTATTATTACTATATTTTTACGAATATAGTAATAACAAAGTGAGTTTTTACGAATTTTTATTACTATATTTTTACGAATATTATTATTACTATAACAAACAAAGTGTTATTTATTAGTATATTATTATTATTATTATTACACTTTTATTGTTAATTTGTTATTATATTTTTATACGATCGTTCTGTAAGTATTCTGTTCCATCTAACGGTTTTCTTTAGCCGTTCCGTTCCATTCCGCGGGGGAACGCAAATCCCATCCCATTCTCCCTGCATTACCATTTCATTTGCATTTGCATTTGCATTTTCATTACATCAACTTCTTCATCTTCACCTCCAACCAATCCCTTTCCTCTTCTCCTCGATTGCACACTGTGTTTTCTTCAAGGTCAGGTTTTCTGTTTCGGTTTCCACATTTCTTCGTTCATTTGCTTATTGTTTAATTGTTGTTGTCATCGTTCATCCAATTTAATGGTTTGTTGTTGTTGTTGTTGCAGCAGGAGGGGGAGGGGGAGGAACAATCTTCAACATGGATGCAATTTGCAGTGCAATCGGAATGAGGTGATTTTGCCGCCAATTTGGGCTCGAAGGCCCACTAGGTGCGTCATTTGTTTCGATTTCTGTTATTTGTTTGATTTTCTGATTGCGTGGAAGAGAAGATGATTGTTCGTTGTTGATGTAATGTTTTGAATCTGGTTGGAATTGCATAGCCTTGTTCAGGATAGGCTTGCCAATGTACTGAACAAGTTTTGAATTTGAGTGCACCACGTTAGGGGGGATCGTGGAGTGCTATGGAACATAATGCCCCACATGTTCCCCCTTCTGAAACTTCCCATTCTCGCCGCCACAGGGTTCGTCCCAAAAGCAGCGTCCAATTTGATGATAACATCATCATACATGATGACAATGCCAACCTCATCTATGTTAATGATCCCGTCAAGACTAATGAAAAGTATGAGTTTTCTGGGAATGCCATCCGAACCAGCAGATACACTCTTCTCACCTTCTTGCCCAAGAATCTGTTCATTCAGTTTCACCGGGTTGCTTATCTCTATTTCCTTGCCATTGCTGCCCTGAATCAGCTTCCTCCGCTAGCTGTTTTCGGCCGAACCGTCTCCCTTTTCCCCTTATTGTTTGTGCTTTGCGTCACTGCTATCAAGGATGCCTACGAGGATTGGCGCAGGCACAGGTCGGATTGCCATGAAAACAATCGTGAGTGTCTGGTTCTTCAATCGGCTCAGTTCCGTTCCAAGAGATGGAAAAATGTACAGGCCGGTGATGTGGTTAAAATCTTTGCAGATGGGATGATTCCTGCTGACGTGGTCTTGTTGGGAACAAGCGATCCGAGTGGGGTTGCCTATATTCAGACAATGAATTTGGATGGTGAATCGAATTTGAAGACACGGTTTGCCAAGCAAGAAACAGCTTCATTGGTTTTGCCAGATGCTTGTGCTGTCGATGGAGTTATTAGATGTGAGCCACCTAATCGGAATATCTATGAGTTCACTGCCAACATGGAGTTCAATGGCCATAAGATTCCCCTTAACCAGTCAAACATTGTACTGCGTGGTTGCATGCTGAAGAACACGAATTGGATAATTGGTGTTGTGGTCTATGCAGGACAGCAAACAAAAGCAATGATGAACAGCGCAGCTTCCCCTTCCAAGAGAAGCAAACTGGAAAGTTACATGAACAGAGAAACTTTGTGGTTGTCAGTTTTTCTTTTTATCATGTGCGCAGTTGTTGCCCTTGGGATGAATCTCTGGCTGATACGCCACGAGGATCAGCTTGATACCTTGCCTTACTACAGAAAAAAATTCTTCGACAATGGGCCAAATGAGGGAAGGAAATACAGGTACTATGGGATAACAATGGAAACATTCTTCTCCTTTTTGAGCTCTATTATTGTGTTTCAGATAATGATACCAATATCTCTATATATCACAATGGAGTTAGTTCGATTGGGTCAGTCGTACTTCATGATAGAGGACAAGGATATGTATGATACTAAATCTGGATCAAGGTTCCAGTGTAGATCATTAAATATAAATGAAGATTTGGGTCAAATACGCTACGTGTTTTCTGACAAGACAGGAACTCTAACAGAAAACAAAATGGAGTTTCAGAGAGCCAGTATACATGGAAAGAACTACAGGGGCTCCTTGCTTACAGATGATAAAAGTACAGGTATTTTTTTCTTTAGTTGGGCTTCACTTGGGGTCATTATGTAATTCCAGTTTGCTTAAAGATGTGGTAGCGATGCTTTTATCTCTGTCCTGCTGATATAGTTTGAAATTTTCCGAAAAGCTTTATATGTGTTGCACTGAGATCATGAGAATTTTTTTGATTTTTCATGGAAGTTTGAGTAATGCGCTATTCATTTCCCAGTAGCTCGATGTTCTCTTGGGCTTTCATTTTCTATTTGTTTACCTCAATAAATCCTGGGATTGACTTGTGGAATATGTTTCATTCATTCATATCTAAAGCTCTATAATTATGTATGACTTATTTTCAGTTTTCAAAATTTCCGCCTCATCTTAGAGTTGTCTGATGAAATATCCATACCCTCAATAAAATTTTTCTATCATCCACCATTTGATTATGTTGTATTGTATGTTTGAGCTGAATGACTACTTGATTTCTCATTAGAATCATCTATAAGCTTATGATGCGATGGAAATTTGACAGTATATGCATCACAAACCAATTTTGGTAATGTTTTGCAGAAGCGGCAGCAGCCAATAATGGTAAACGAAAATGGAACCTCAAATCTGAAATTGCTGTTGATTCTGAACTAATGGCATTGTTGCAGAAAGACTCAAATTTAGATGAAAGAATTGCTGCTCATGAGTTTTTCCTCACATTGGCTGCTTGTAATACTGTGATCCCCATTCTCAGTAGTAGTAAAGTTTCCAGTTGTGAAAAAGATGAATCAAATCAAGACATAGAAGGTATTGATTACCAGGGAGAGTCTCCTGATGAACAAGCTCTAGTTTCAGCTGCATCTGCATATGGATATACTCTATTTGAGCGAACATCTGGAAACGTTGTTATTGATGTCAATGGTGAGAAACTCAGGTAAATAGTGACCTCCATTTTGGTGGGAGACTATGTGCTTTACTTTCCAAAATGTTTTTCGGCTTTTATATTTTATGAAATTGAATTATATTTACATTGCATATACAAGTGCATCCTTTTATGCTTTGTGTGGTTTACATTCAGTTAATCATTTTTGTGTGCATTATTATAGGTTGGATGTATTGGGCCTGCACGAGTTTGATAGTGTGCGAAAGAGGATGTCTGTTATTATCCGGTTTCCTGATAATGCTGTTAAGGTGTTGGTTAAAGGCGCTGACACTTCTATGTTTAGCATTTTAGCACCTGACTCTGAAGGAAACAATCGCATACAGCATAAAACTCAGAGTCATTTAAATGAATATTCTATGCAAGGTTTACGAACTCTTGTAGTAGGCTCCAGGGATCTTTCAGATGCTGAATTTGAGGAGTGGCAAAACATGTATGAAGATGCAAGCACTTCATTGACTGATCGAGCTGCAAAACTACGTCAAACAGCGGCTCTAATAGAATGCAAGCTAAAGCTACTTGGAGCAACTGGAATTGAGGACAAGCTACAAGAGGGTGTGCCAGAAGCCATTGAGTGCATTCGGGAAGCTGGAATCAAGGTCTGGGTTCTTACTGGTGATAAGCAAGAGACTGCAATTTCAATTGGTCTTTCTTGTAAACTTCTGAATGGAGATATGCAGCAGATAATTATAAATGGCACTTCAGAGGTTGAGTGCAGAAAGCTATTGACTGATGCTATAGCTAAGTATGGGTTACAATCTTCGAGTAGAGAACATCAGAATCTGAAGCGCAAAACTGATTCTAGACATGGTTGCCCTGATATTCACAATGACACAAAATCATTGGGCTTGCCCAAGTCAAATGCAGGAAAGGAAGAAGGAACTACTTCTCAATTGGCACTCATAATTGATGGAACCAGTTTAGTTTATATTTTGGAGAAGGATCTGCAGTCAGAGGCAAGATTAACCTTGCTCACTTAAAGTTTTCATTGGGAATATTTACGTATATTGGAAAACATAAGCTTAATTTATTTAAGTGCATGCACAACTGTTTAGATTGGTATCAATAATTTCATGGCAAATATTTACTGTTTTCCCTTTTCCTTTCTACAGCTTTTCAACCTTGCAACTTCCTGTAGGGTTGTGCTATGCTGCCGTGTTGCACCCTTGCAGAAAGCAGGAATTGTTGATCTGATAAAAAGCCGCACAGATGATCTGACATTAGCTATTGGTGATGGTAAGTTCTTCACAATGATACGAAATTCGTATACTTTACATTTGTACTTTCTTGGGGTGCCTGAGTGATGATTAGTAGTTGAGGTCATCAAGATTCTTTTGCATGTAACTTGTTATTTATATGAACAGATGCACTTTTTTTAAATGAAGATTTTCAGTATCTAACTTATGACCTCTTCTGTTTTTTTTTTCTTACTTTGGACAGGGGCAAATGATGTGTCAATGATCCAAATGGCAGATGTTGGTGTTGGAATATGTGGGCAGGAAGGGCGCCAAGCTGTTATGGCATCAGATTTTGCTATGGCACAATTCCAGTTCTTGAAAAAATTGCTTCTGGTTCACGGGCACTGGAATTATCAGCGTGTTGGTTATCTAGTTCTGTACAACTTTTACCGCAATGCTGTCTTTGTGTTGATGCTATTCTGGTATGTATGGCTTTTTTTCATACCGCTGGCTGACTTCCACCAGTTTGTTTAATATAATTAGTCTTTCTTTTATCTTGTAGATTCATTCTTGTGCTCAGCATATATTTTTTTTTCTGTTATCTTCTCTTAAATGTTTTATGCATGGACTTGAACTTAAAAATTGATATTTTCATTATTTTTCCTAAATTCCTACATCTAGGTTCAACTGGGAAAAGGAATTTATCCATGTTATGTTTGTATGTTAACATTTGTCAATGAAGTAGGCCACTAAGAATAGTCTGATTCTGGCTGTATGCTATGCGATCCATGTTCAAATTTGTAATATATTGGAGGATGTATTGCCAATTCCTGGGCTTAGTGATAGAAGTCATTTAATTTACATAATGATATTTTATAAAAAATTTATTGATTCTATCACGGTATCATCGTTGTCCGTAGGTATATATTATGCACTGCTTTTTCTACAACTTCTGCATTGACAGAGTGGAGCAGTGTATTTTATTCTGTGATATACACATCTATCCCTACTATCATTATTGGTGTGTTGGACAAAGACTTGAGTCATAGTACACTCTTGCAGTATCCAAAATTATATGGTACAGGTCACAGGCATGAGGCTTACAATTTACAATTATTTTGGATTACAATGATTGACACACTATGGCAGAGTCTTGTTCTCTTCTACATTCCCCTATTCACCTATAAGGACAGCACAATTGATATATGGAGCATGGGCAGTTTATGGACAATTTCAGTTGTTATCCTTGTAAACGTACACCTGGCTATGGACATTAACCAGTGGGCACTGGTTAGTCATGTTGCTGTATGGGGATCAATAATCATTACATATGGCTGCCTGGTGATATTGGATTCTATACCTGCCTTTCCCAATTACGGGTTAGTCACAGTCTTCCTATTAGCATACTATATTCTAGATTAGTACTGTGGCACATATATAGCTAATGTTCCTCTAATAATTTCAGGACTATTTATCATTTGGCAAGTTCCCCTACATATTGGATGACAATTTTGCTTATAATAGTCGTGGCGTTGCTACCTCGCTTTTCTTGCAAAGCTTTTTATCAAGTCTTTTGTCCTTCCGATATCCAGATAGCTAGAGAAGCTGAGACAATGAGCAAACAGCATGATGATTTGCAATCAAAGTGTCTATTTTCTAAATAACTTGAGTTACTATCAATCTTGTAGTAACTACAGAATCTCATTGGAATGGTTTCCACTGTATTTGTCCATCACATTGCATTCTTGTGGCAGTTGGCTTGGCTTTATAAGTGACCAGGCAAGTGTATGCTTTCTCTGTATCTAAAACATATTTTGAATGGTGTTCTTTTATAGTTATCTAATGTTTTTTTTTTATTTAAAACTTGTTTCATTGAACGTAGTGGTTTTCTAAAGCTGAGAGTGAATTTAATAGGTTTGGATGTGTATTACTTATAGTCCAAAAGATATCTTGATGAGTAGTTAAAGGAGACAGAGATCTCTCAATGGTTTATTATAACCCTTCATACTTAATGACGTAATAGTAATGCTGTGTTACACATAGATTTTATTGAACTTAGAAGTCCCATGACCTTGATTGTGTCTACTAAAAGAGACATTGGACCTTGTGTTCTGTGGAGGACTGATTCTTATAGTTATTTAGGTACTGGTCCCTGAGGGACTAATACTCAAATGAGTGAAAATATAAGGACGAATAATTACCGATAATAATATTTGTAGGTGTTACCAAAACTCAAATTTATGGAAATTGAGGTCCAAAATCATCGTTAAATCTTGAATTTACGATTTGATTATAATATTTTGAACAAATATTAAAGCTGGATAAGGGAGTTTTTATTTTGGGGATTTTGGGAGTAAAATGAGAGCTCTCTCAACAATATGTATTTGTAGTATTAGATTTATATATTCTTTATCCAAACTTTGTACTTTACTGTCTGTCTTTTCTTTATTGGGACTTGGGCCTTCAATAATCATTGGGATCAGATAGTCTTCTGAACCTCTCTGTTTGTTGGTCAGCTATATATGCCGCTCTTTGTAAGATGCTTAAGACGTAATAATTCAGTTACACTTTCAGTTGCAATTCTTAAAATTAAGTTGCATTATCTCTCTTTTACTCTTTGATATTCAATATTCAATATGTAGTACATTTATTTTTCTTTCTATAAAGGTTTAAAAGCTCTTGTTGCGTTTGCAACTTAATTCAACTCAACCTAACTCTGTCAAATGGCACAATGTGAGTCTTTGATTTGGGCAACAGTCAGATGAGTATTTTATAATTGCCTTGGAAATAGTTTTCCCTGCAAAAACAATGATGGATTTGATGGGTGGTTCTCTCTCCTCAACATGAATCTTTAAATTTAAAATTTTCAATTATTTAATTTCTGAAGGGAGAATGGATGTCATTTGGCAGCAACAAGGATTCCTCCCTGGAATACGAGAATTTATTAATTTGGTAACCAAAAATCCAGCTTGCATTGGGTTCTGTTGGCCGGTTTTATATAGGAATCTCCCAGGGCATGGAGTTCCTACCCACTAGAAAAAGTAAACTTATGTATGTGACTGTGCAATGCTCATCCACTGTCTGCATTATTTACTGCTAAAGTGTGTCCTGTGGCAATGAAGTTTGGAATCCAATTGGTTAAGAATGGTTTTTATTGGATGCTTTCTGTGATTGTTTTTGTTTACATTTGCCAACTCCTGAGATGGTCATGGGTTTAGCAAACAGTTGAGGAAACATGTATACAGTTTGTTTTGTAACTGAGAAACGAGTTAAAAGTTCACCATTGAATGTCACCAATTGGTATTTTCTAAATTCTTATTTTCAAGTGATTTTTATGGTTATCGTACCAGGAATATATATATATATATGTGCGTGCATATATACATGGTTGAAGATGCATAAATGTTGTGCTCACCCTTCTTTTACAGAACTAAAATAAGCTTTCTCTTGTCAAGTGTTTAGATCCGTTTGTACTTGCCCCTAATCTTTTTTTATGTCAATTCTTCAGGTGAGTAGCATCAGCAAATTGCAACAATTCAAAACAGGTGCCCATCCTACACAGTAATCAAGTATGTCGTGGGGAATCACATGAATTCAAGCTTGGAGAAGGAGGATGAAAGAGGGTTAAAGAGGTACTCGGCAATTGGTTGTGGGTGAAATTTGAAAAATGGGGCACTGGCATCATGATCATGATCAGCCAATCTTGTTTAGAGGATGGTTACCATACAGAGTAATCAGATGTACAATAGTTATGTAAAAATGAAGCTTGTATTATCCTTATTATCCCCATTTTTTAAACGGGAAAGAAAAAGATTCTGTCTCAACAAAAGGATAAAATAAAATAATGCAATTTTCTGCAATCACACAGCCCTTTTGTCCAGTTTATAGTCAAACCAACAGCCAACCCTGCAAAATGCTTCAACTAAAGGCTGCAAGAGGCACCTGAGCTACAAATGGGGCTAAAAAAATGTTTTTTTCTTTCGTTCTGGAATTGAGTACACTGAAAACACCAAGCAAATTCATTTATTCTGTTTACATTCCGATGCAACACTTCTAACAAAACTAACTTAAACATTCAAATAAATGTTTATTCATAGTTCTAGAACAAACATGTACAGATATGGTTCCAAACAATGAACTCATACTTTTTTCTGATCTTTTTTATTGCATTCCTAATTGTGAGTTTCTGGTTGTTTTTCAAAATTCAAATCTGTCAGTATATAAATCCAAGATAAATTATAATTCAAAATTGAAAGCTTTGATTAAAAAACATCATTTTTTGCATTTTAGAAATTCATAATACAAAGTTTTTATTGAAAAGAACTTAAAATGCTTTGTAACAAGTTTAGATAGAATTTTTTTAATTAGAAATTTATCAGAATTTGATTGCCTGAAAGTTTAAAATTTTCAGTTCCAAAAAAGACAAGAATTTAAAAAAATTCATAATTTTTTTCCCATTTTTATTTCTCTCTTCTCTCTCTTCCTTTTTCCTCTTTAGATTAATATTTAAATTTTAATTTTAAAAAATACATATATATATATATAGTTTTTTACATATAGTAGAAGTAAAATCACCCTATCTAAATCTAGAATTTAAAATTTAATAAACATGAATTGATTTATTTGAATAAAACATTTAAAATTGAAGAAACTCTAGATCAAAACAATTAAACCATTTCAAATTCTTTTTAAAAAAATGTGATGAAAAAACAGATAGATTAGATTGGCAAAGAAGTTGAAGAGGAAAAAATTGACAAGTAGACATCTATAAATATAACAAATAGAAGGCACTTCCAGGGTAAGTTTTAAAAAAAATTCAAAAAGAAAAAAATTCAAATTTTAACTAAAAATAGCAAGCTGAAACTCATTCTGGGAGTGACAAGTGGCACTCTATATGACTTACACGTGTGCAAAATCCCATTTCTTTAAATACTCCCTTTCTTTATACACACTTTCAGCGTTTCTCTCTCCTATTACTCAACTTCCCCGATCTCTCTTCTCTTTCTCTGGTTCCCTGCACCGTTCTTCTCTTTGTTTCCTTCTCTCTCCTATTTTTCAACTTCCCCGGTTTCTCTTCTCTGGTTTCTTGCACAGTTCTTCTCTGGATTTCCCGTGGTTCTCTCCTATTTCTCCAGGTTATTATTTATTCTTTTTTGGTTTTTCTTATCAAAGTTTCGTTCTTTTCATGTTTCTGCTGGTTTTTTTTCATCTACATTTCATTTCAGTTTCTTTTTTTCATCCACATTTCATTTCAGTTTCTTCCGCAACCAGTAGTGGAAGTGAAATGGATTTTCGTTCATATCCATTGTATGTTCAAGCACCAAGGTAAAGTCTTTTCCAGGGTAAGTTTGTCTGTCCTCATGGTTTGGACTTCCACTCAAAGAGATATTTTTTTGGGTTTTGTTTATCAAAGTTTCGTTTTTTTCATGTCTCTGCTGATTCTTTTCATTTCTTTTGTTTCTTTGCTTCTTTGTTCTTGACATTGTTGATCCTGTGTTTTGTTGTTACGTTTCATAGCATAAAAATGATATTTTTTTTTTTTTTGTTTTTCTTATCAAAGTTTCATTATTTTCATGTTTCTGTTGATTATGTTCATCTCTTTTACCGTTTCTTGCTTCTTTGTTCTTCACATTGTTGATCCTGGGTTTTGTTGTTACGTTTCATAGCATAAAAATGATATTTTTTTTGGTTTTTCTTATCAAAGTTTCATTATTTTCATGTTTCTGCTTATTCTTTTCATCTCTTTTACCACCTCTTTGTTTCTTTGCTGATAAAATCGTTAATGGAGTTTTTTTTTACTTAGGATTTGGACTTCCACTCAAAGAGATCTCCTTTTTGTTGTTAAACTTTCTTTGGCAAATTTTTTACACCTTTTTTTCATCTATATTTCAGTTTGTGCAGCTTCGTGTAGTGGAAGTGGAATGAATTTTCGTTCATATCAATAGTACCTTCAAGCATCAAGGTGAAATCTTTTCTTTCCTCTTTTCTCAGAGTTGTTTTCATTGTTCATTTTTTTCTGATAAAATCGTTAATGAAGTTATTTTTGGGCTACTTAGGGTTTTGACTTCCTCTCAAATATGTGCGGCAAAATTTTGTTGGGATGGAGGAAATTTTGTCAGATCCATGCACTTTGTGAAGACCACAAATTGATCTTTCATAGTGGAATTCATATGATGGTGTTGTAAGTGCTGGGAAAATTCAAGATTGTATTCTTCTGAATTTAATTTTCCAAAGACAATGTTCTGATTATAGAGATTTCATTACTATTATAGAGTTATGTAATTTGCAAATTGTTGTAATGTCCACCGGAAAAAATTAATTGTTTACTTTATTTCAGTTATCAAGTTTTGTTTAGATACATGGTCAAATTTTGTAATTTCATATTAAATCTTATTATGGAATGTTATTTTGTATTTTTTATTTCAATATGTTACTTTATAGTTTACTTTGAAAAGAGACATGAAATGTGTGTTATTTGTTTATAATAATGTGTTGGCATAAATAAGTTAAACTTCATAAAAAGTTATTCTTCAATTTAATGTATTTAATTATATTTAATGTATTTAATTTTATTATTCGCATTAATGTATTCCTCCGAAAAACTTTAACGTTAAGATTATTCGCATTATATTATTCTTCAAAATTCAAAATTCAAATTCAAATTCAAAATTCAAATTTCAAATTCAAATTCAAATTCAAATTTCAAATTCAAATTCAAAAATTTAATGTATTTAATATTCAAAATTTACAATTCCAAGATCATTAATTATCTTTCTGACTCATATCTTCTTTCTTCTGACTCATATCTTCTTTTTTTCTGACTCATATCTTCTTTTTTCTGACTTATTCTGCTGCACACTTATTTCCAATTCCAAGATTATTATTATTATTATTATTATTAATCTTAAAATATTTTCAAATTTTACAATTCCAATATCATTAATTACCTTTCTGATTCATATCTTCTTTTTCTGACTTCTTCTGCTGCACACTTATTTCCAATTCCAAGATTATTATTAAAAATAATAATTTTAAAATATTTAATATTTCATATTTTCAAATTTTACAATTCCAAGATCATTAATTACTTTTCTGATTCATATCTTCTTTTTCTGACTTCTTCTGCTGCACACTTATTTCCAATTCCAAGATTATTATTATTATTATTATTATTATTATTATTATTATTATTATTATTATTATTAATCTTCAAATATTTAATTTTTCAGATTTTAAAATTTTAAAATTTCAACAACAATAATTACCTTTCTGACAATACTTTCATTATGTTTTCTTACTATTTCTGGTCCTATTATTTATTTTCTACTTAAATAAAAATATAAAATTTATAAGTTTTTTAACATCCTAAATAAATATAAATTCACTCAATTTTAATGTCATTCTTAAATAAAAATCGAAAATCAATAAAGTTACTAGATTATTCAAAATTCTAAATAAATACATATCTCAAATAAATAAAACATTTATAAGTTTTCAAAATACTGAATAATAAAAAAATATTAAATTATTTTATTTCCAACTTAAATAAAAAACTAAAATAAAGGAAATTTATAGGTTTTTCAAAATCAAATAAATATAAGTCCAAAAAATATTTAATGTCATTCTTAAATAAAAATTCAAAATAATACAATTCCTAAATCATTTAATCTCATTCTTAAATAAAAACTGAAAATCAATAAAATTTCTAAATTATTTAATGTCATTCTTAAATGAAAATCTAAATTAATTAAATTTTTATGTTTTTCAAATTTCTAAATGAATACAAATCCTAAATAATAAATAACATTTATAATGTTTTTAAAATCCTAAATAAATACAAAATCTAAATGATTTAATATTTTAAATAAATAATTTTTTTAAATAAATTAAATTCCTAAATTATTCAAAATCCTAAATGGAAATAAAAAATGTCATACTTAATTTAATGGAAATAAAAAAAATCCTAAATTATTTAAAATTATAAACAAATACAAATCTTAAATTAATAAATGTAGTACTTAAATAAAAAATTTGCAATAAATAAAATACATAAATTATTGAAAATTAGAAATAAATACAAATTCTAATTATTGAATGTCATACTTAAATAAAAATTTATAATACATAAAATTCTTAAATTATTTAAAAATATAAATAAACACAGATTTTAAATTATTCAATGTCATACTTGGATAAAATTTTATAATAATAATATTTTTAAATAATTTAAGAATTTTAAACACATAAAAATCCTAAATTATTTAATGTCCTACTTAAATAAATAATTTTTTTTTCATTATTCTAAATATCAAAATAATTATTATTATTATAACTGTTTACACATAACTGTTTATTGTTACTAATTTTCTAAACAAATTTTGTAAGTTTGTTATACTTTAATTATTTATCTCTCTGTATTATTTTATGTTCATGAATTGTATATATTAACGTAGCATGAAGTTGGTGAACAATACTTCATTTTCTTTGTAAATATCTTATGGGAACATAACATTAGATAATTATTTATATAATGTAATTTGTTCAAATTTTTTTTTTTATTGTAATGTATTTGTTATAGCAAAAACTTATTCATTCCTTTTTATTTATAATTAATTTGTAGACTACTAATCTATGTAGCATAGACATTGACACGGGGAAACGGGACACTGGGACACAAATCTATATATTATATAATTATGAATTATATAAATTGACAATAAAGATTTATGTGCACAAGTATTAATTTATATGACAAAATGTGACTTCATAATTTAATATCATTTTCCCCTACAATATGTTTCTGGAAGAAACAAACATTTTTTATTACTTTTATTATAACTGTAATTGGTATAATATAATCAACTAATATTTTAATTTCAATAATTATTCTGAGAGATTTTTGCATATTAACTTAGCATGAAGTTGGTGAATAGAAGTTCATTTTCTTCATAAATATCTTATGAGAACATAATATTAGATAATTCTTTATATAATTTAAATTTGTTCAAATTATTTTTTTCTATTGTGATGTATTTGTTATGGCAAAAATTTATGCATTCATTTTTATTTATAATTAATTTATGGACTACTAATCTATGTAGCATAGAAATTGACACGGGGACACGGGACACGGGGAAACAGGGAGACAGGGACACGGATATATATATTATATAATTATGAATTATATAACTTAACAATAAAGATTTATGTGCACGAGTATTAATTTATATGACTAAATGTGACTTCTTAATTTAATATGATTCTCGCCTACAATATGTACAATATGTATCTGGAAGAAATACACATTTTCTATTACTTTTACTATAACACTACCTGGTATAATATAATGAATTAATTTTTTAATTGCAATAATTATTCAGAGAGATTTTTGCATATTAAGTTAGCATGAAGTTGGGGAACAGTACTTCATTTTCTTCGTAAATATCTTATGGGAACATAATATTATATCATTATTTATATAATGTAAATTTGTTCAAATTATTTTTTTCTATTGTAATGTATTTGTTATGACCAAAATTTATTCATTACTTTTTATTTATTATTAATTTGTGCACTACTAATTTATGTAACATAGCCACGGGGACACGGGGACACATATCTATATATTATATAATTATGAATTATATAAATTGACAATAAATATTTATGTGAACAAGTATTAATTTATATGACAAAATGTGACTTCATAATTTCATATGATTTTTGCCTACAATATGTTTATGGAAGAAACACACATTTTTTATTACTTTTATTATAACTTTAATTGGTATAATATAATGAATTAATTTTTTATTTGCAATAATTATTCTAAGAGATTTTTGTGTATTAACTTAGCTTAAAGTTGGTGAAGAGTACTTCATTTTCTTCGTAAATATCTTATGGGAACAAAATATTAGATAATTATTTATATAATGTAAATTTGTTCAAATTATTTTTTTCTATTGTAATGTATTTGTTAAGGCAAAAATTTATTCATTCATTTTTATTTATAATTAATTTGTTGACTACTAATCTATGTAGCATAGACAGTGACACGGGGAAACAGATCTATAAATTAAATAATTATGAATTATAGAAATTGACAATAAAGATTTATGTGCAGAAGTATTAATTTATATGACAAAATGTGACTTCATAATTTAATATGATTTTCCCCTACAATATGATTCTGGAAGAAACACACATTTTTTTTATTACTTTTGCTATAATTGTACTTGGTATAATATAATGAATTAATTTTTTAATTGCAATAATTATTATGAGAGATATTTGCATATTAACTTAGCATGAAGTTGGTGAGCAATACTTCATTTTCTTCGTAAATATCTTATGGGAACAAAATATTATATAATTATTTATATAATGTAAATTTCTTCAAATTATTTTTTTTCTATTGTAATGTATTTTTTATGACAAAAATTTATTCATTCCTTTTTATTTATAATTAATTTTTGCACTACTAATCTATGTAGCATAGACACTGACACGGGCACACGGGACACTGGGACACGGGGACACGGGGACAAGGGGACAAGGGGACATGGGGACACAAATCTATATATTATATAATTATGAATTATATAACATCACAATAAAAATTTATGTGCACAAGTATTAATTTATATGACAAAATGTGACTTCATAATTTAATATGATTTTCCCTTACAATATGTTTCTGGAAGAAACACACATTTTTTTTATTACTTTTCCTATAACTGTACTTTGTATAATATAATGAATTAATTTTTTAATTGCAATAATTATTATGAGAGATATTTGCATATTAACTTAGCATGAAGTTGGTGAGCAATACTTCATTTTCTTCGTAAATATCTAATGGGAACATAATATTATATAATTATTTATATAATGTAAATTTGTTCAAATTATTTTTTTTCTATTGTAATGTATTTTTTATGGCAAAAATTTCTTCATTCCTTTTTATTTATAATTAATTTTTGCAATACTAATCTATGTAGCATAGACACTGACACGGGCACACGGGACACTGGGACACGGGGACACGGGGACAAGGGGACATGGGGACACAATTCTATATATTATATAATTATGAATTATATAACATCACAATAAAAATTTATGTGCACAAGTATTAATTTATATGAGAAAATGTAACTTCATAATTTAATATGATTTTCCCCTACAATATGTTTCTGGAAGAAACACACATTTTTTTTATTACTTTTGCTATAATTGTACTTGGTATAATATAATGAATTAATTTTTTAATTGCAATAATTATTATGAGAGATATTTGCATATTAACTTAGCATGAAGTTGGTGAGCAATACTTCATTTTCTTCGTCAATATCTTATGGGAACATAAGATTATATAATTATTTATATAAAGTAAATTTGTTCAAATTATTTTTTTTTTATTGTAATGTATTTTTTATGACAAAAATTTATTCATTCCTTTTTATTTATAATTAATTTTTGCACTACTAATCTATGTAGCATAACATTGACACGGGGAAACAGAGTCAGAGGGACACAGATTTATATATTATATAATTATGAATGATATAAATTGACAATAAAGATTTATGTGCACAAGTATTAATTTATATGACAAAATATGACTTCATAATTTAATATCATTTTCGCCTATAATATGTTTCTGGAAGAAATACACATTTTTTATTACTTTTACCATAACAGTACTTGGTATAATATAATGAATTAATTTTTTAATTGCAATAATTATTCTAAGAGATTTTTGCAAATTAACTTAGCATGAATTTGGTGAACAGTACTTCATTTTCTTCGTAAATATCTTATAGGAACAAAATATTAGATAATTATTTATATAATGTAAATTTGTTCAAATTATTTTTTTCTATTGTAATGTATTTGTTAAGGCAAAAATTTATTCATTCCTTTTTATTTATAATTAATTTGTGGACTACTAATCTATGTAGCATAGACAGTGACACGGGGACACAGATCTATATATTAAATAATTATGAATTATAGAAATTGACAATAAAGATTTATGTGCAGAAGTATTAATTTATATGACAAAATGTGACTTCGTAATTTAATATGATTTTCCACTACAATATGTTTATGGAAGAAACACACATTTTTTTCATTACTTTTGCTATAACTGTACTTGGTATAATATAATGAATTAATTTTTTAATTGCAATAATTATTATGATAGATATTTGCATATTAACTTAGCATGAAGTTGGTGAGCAATACTTCATTTTCTTCGTAAATATCTTATGGGAACATAATATTATATAATTATTTATATATTGTAAATTTGTTCAAATTATTTTTTTTCTATTGTAATGTATTTTTTATGACAAAAATTTATTCATTCCTTTTTATTTATAATTAATTTTTGCACTACTAATCTATGTAGCATAGACACTGACACGGGCACACGGGACACTGGGACACGGGGACAAGGGGACATGGGGACACAATTCTATATATTATATAATTATTAATTATATAACATCACAATAAAAATTTATGTGCACAAGTATTAATTTATATGACAAAATGTGACTTCATAATTTAATATGATTTTCCCTTACAATATGTTTCTGGAAGAAACACACATTTTTTTTATTACTTTTCCTATAACTGTACTTTGTATAATATAATGAATTAATTTTTTAATTGCAATAATTATTATGAGAGATATTTGCATATTAACTTAGCATGAAGTTGGTGAGCAATACTTCATTTTCTTCGTAAATATCTAATGGGAACATAATATTATATAATTATTTATATAATGTAAATTTGTTCAAATTATTTTTTTTCTATTGTAATGTATTTTTTATGGCAAAAAGTTCTTCATTCCTTTTTATTTATAATTAATTTTTGCAATACTAATCTATGTAGCATAGACACTGACACGGGCACACGGGACACTGGGACACGAGGACACGGGGACAAGGGGACATGGGGACACAATTCTATATATTATATAATTATGAATTATATAACATCACAATAAAAATTTATGTGCACAAGTATTAATTTATATGACAAAATGTGACTTCATAATTTAATATGATTTTCCCTTACAATATGTTTCTGGAAGAAACACACATTTCTTTTATTACTTTTGCTATAACTGTACTTTGTATAATATAATGATTTAATTTTTTAATTGCAATAATTATTATGAGAGATATTTGCATGTTAACTTAGCATGAAGTTGGTGAGCAATACTTCATTTTCTTCGTAAATATCTTATGGGAACATAATATTATATAATTATTTATATAATGTAAATTTGTTCAAATTATTTTTTTTCTATTGTAATGTATTTTTTATGAAAAAAATTTATTCATTCCTTTTTATTTATAATTAATTTTTGCACTACTAATCTATGTAGCATAGACACTGACACGGGCACACGGGACACGGGTACAAGGGGACATGGCGACACAAATCTATATATTATATAATTATGAATTATATAACATGACAATAAAGATTTATGTGCACAAGTATTAATTTATATGACTTCATAATTTAATATGATTTTCGCCTACAATATGTTTCTGGAAGAAACACACATTTTTTATTACTTTTATTATAACTTTAATTGGTATAATATAATGAATTATTTTTTTAATTGCAATAATTATTTTGATAGATTTTTGCATATTAACTTAGGATGAAATCGGTGAACAGTACTTCATTTTCTTCGTAAATATCTTTTGGGAACATACTATTAGATAATTATTTATATAATGTAAATTTGTTCAAATTATTTTTTTCTATTGTAATGTATTTGTTAAGGCAAAAATTCATGCATTCATTTTTATTTATAATTAATTGATGAACTACTAATCTATGTAGCATAACATTGACACGGGGAAACAGGGACACAGATTTATATATTATATAATTATGAATGATATAAATTGACAATAAAGATTTATGTGCACAAGTACTAATTTATATGACAAAATATGACTTCATAATTTAATATCATTTTCGCCTATAATATGTTTCTGGTAGAAATAAACATTTTTTATTACTCTTACCATAACAGTACTTGGTATAATATAATGAATTAATTTTTTAATTGCAATAATAATTCTGAGAAAGTTTTGCAAATTAACTTAGCATGAAGTTGGTGAACAGTACTTCATTTTCTTCGTAAATATCTTATGGGAACAAAATATTAGATAATTATTTATATAATGTAAATTTGTTCAAATTATTTTTTTCTATTGTAATGTATTTGTTAAGGCAAAAATTTATTCATTCCTTTTTATTTATAATTAATTTGTGGACTACTAATATATGTAGCATAGACAGTGACACGAGGACACAGATCTATAAATTAAATAATTATGAATTATAGAAATTGACAATAAAGATTTATGTGCAGAAGTATTAATTTATATGACAAAATGTGACTTCATAATGTAATATGATTTTCCCCTACAATATGTTTCTGGAAAAAACACACATTTTTTTATTACTTTTGCTAAAATTGTACTTGGTATAATATAATGAATTAATTTTTTAATTGCAATAATTATTATGAGAGATATTTGCATATTAACTTAGCATGAAGTTGGTGAGCAATACTTCATTTTCTTCGTAAATATCTTATGGGAACATAATATTATATAATTATTTATATAATGTAAATTTGTTCAAATTATTTTTTTTCTATTGTAATGTATTTTTTATGACAAAAATTTATTCATTCCTTTTTATTTATAATTAATTTTTGCACTACTAATCTATGTAGCATAGATACTGACACGGGCACACGGGACACTGGGACACGGGGACAAGGGGACATGGGGACATGGGGACACAAATCTATATATTATATAATTATGAATTATATAACATGACAATAAAAATTTATGTGCACAAGTATTAATTTATATGACAAAATATGACTTCATAATTTAATATGATTTTCGCCTACAATATGTTTATGGAAGAAAAACACATTTTTTATTACTTTTATTATAACTTTAATTGGTATAATATAATGAATTATTGTTTTAATTGCAATAATTATTCTGAGAGATTTTTGCATATTAACTTAGCATGAACTTGGTTAACAATACTTCATTTTCTTCGTAAATATCTTATGGGAACATACTATTAGATAATTATTTATATAATGTAAATTTGTTAAAATTATTTTTTTTCTATTGTAATGTATTTGTTAAGGCAAAAATTCATGCATTCATTTTTATTTATAATTAATTTATGAACTACTAATCTATGTAGCATAACATTGACACGGGGAAACAGGGACACAGATTTATATATTATATAATTATGAATGATATAAATTGACAATAAAGATTTATGTGCACAAGTACTAATTTATATGACAAAATATGACTTCATAATTTAATATCATTTTCGCCTATAATATGTTTCTGGTAGAAATAAACATTTTTTATTACTCTTACCATAACAGTACTTGGTATAATATAATGAATTAATTTTTTAATTGCAATAATTATTCTGAGAGATTTTTGCAAATTAACTTAGCATGAAGTTGGTGAACAGTACTTCATTTTCTTCGTAAATATCTTATGGGAACAAAATATTAGATAATTATTTATATAATGTAAATTTGTTCAAATTATTTTTTTCTATTGTAATGTATTTGTTAAGGCAAAAATTTATTCATTCCTTTTTATTTATAATTAATTTGTGGACTACTAATCTATGTACCATAGACAGTGACACGGGGACACAGATCTATATATTAAATAATTATGAATTATAGAAATTGACAATAAAGATTTATGTGCAGAAGTATTAATTTATATGACAAAATGTGACTTCATAATTTAATATGATTTTCCCCTACAATATGTTTCTGGAAGAAACACACATTTTTTTATTACTTTTGCTATAACTGTACTTGGTATAATATAATGAATTAATTTTTTAATTGCAATAATTATTATGAGAGATATTTGCATATTAACTTAGCATGAAGTTGGTGAGCAATACTTCATTTTCTTCGTAAATATCTTATGGGAACATAATATTATATAATTATTTATATAATGTAAATTTGTTCAAATTATTTTTTTTCTATTGTAATGTATTTTTATGACAAAAATTTGTTCATTCTTTTTTATTTATAATTAATTTTTGCACTACTAATCTATGTAGCATAGACACTGACACGGGCACACGGGACACTGGGACACGGGGACAAGGGGACATGGGGACACAAATCTATATATTATATAATTATGAATTATATAACATGATAATAAAGATTTATGTGCACAAGTATTAATTTATATGACAAAATATGACTTCATAATTTAATATGATTTTCGCCTACAATATGTTTCTGGAAGAAACACACATTTTTTATTACTTTTATTATAACTTTAATTGGTATAATATAATGAATTATTTTTTTAATTGCAATAATTATTCTTAGAGATTTTTGCATATTAACTTAGCATGAAGTTGGTGAATAGTACTTCATTTTCTTCGTAAATATCTTATGGGAACATACTATTAGATAATTATTTATATAATGTAAATTTGTTCAAATTATTTTTTTCTATTGTAATGTATTTGTTAAGGCAAAAATTTATGCATTCATTTTTATTTATAATTAATTTATGAACTACTAATCTATGTAGCATAACATTGACACGGGGAAACAGAGTCACAGGGACACAGATTTATATATTATATAATTATGAATTATATAAATTGACAATAAAGATTTATGTTGACAAGTATTAATTTATATGACAAAATGTGACTTCATAATTTAATATCATTTTCGCCTATAATATTTTTCTGGAAGAAATACACATTTTTTATTACTTTTACCATAACAGTACTTGGTATAATATAATGAATTAATTTTTTAATTGCAATAATTATTCTGAGAGATTTTTGCAAATTAACTTAGCATGAAGTTGGTGAACAGTACTTCATTTTCTTCGTAAATATCTTATGGGAACAAAATATTAGATAATTATTTATATAATGTAAATTTGTTCAAATTATTTTTTTCTATTGTAATGTATTTGTTAATTATTCTTTCCTTTTTATTTATAATTAATTTGTTGACTACTAATCTATGTAGTATAGACAGTGACACGGGACACGGGGACACAGATCTATATATTAAATAATTATGAATTCTAGAAATTGACAATAAAGATTTATGTGCACAAATATTAATTTATATGACAAAATATGACTTCATAATTTAATATGATTTTCGCCTACAATATGTTTCTGGAAGAAACACACATTTTTTATTACTTTTGCTATAATTATTATCAGAGACATTTGCATACTTACTTAGCATGAAGTTGGTGAACAATACTTCATTTCCTTCGTAAATATCTTATGGGAACATAATATTAGATAATTATTTATATAATGTAATTTGTTCAAATTATTTTTTTTATTGTAATGTATTTGTTATGGCAAAAACTTATTCATTCCTTTTTATTTATAATTAATTTATAGACTACTAATCTATGTAGCATAGACATTGACACGGGGAAACGGGACACTGGGACACGAATTTATATATCTTATAATTATGAATTATATAAATTGACAATAAAGATTTATGTTCACAAGTATTAATTTATATGACAAAATGTGACTTCATAATTTAATATGATTTTCCCCTACAATATGTTTCTGGAAGAAACACACATTTTTTATTACTTTTATTATAACTGTAATTGGTATAATATAATCAACTAATTTTTTAATTGCAATAATTATTCTGAGAGATTATTGCATAATAATTTAGCATGAAGTTAGTGAATAGAACTCTATTTTCTTCCTAAATATCTTATGAGAACATAATATTAGATAATTCTTTATATAATTTAAATTTGTTCAAATTATTTTTTTCTATTGCAATGTATTTGTTATGGCAGAAATTTATGCATTCATTTTTATTTATAATTAATTTATGGACTACTAATCTATGTAGCATAGACATTGACACGGGGACACGGGACACGTGGAAACAGGGAGACCGGGACACGGATCTATATATTATATAATTATAAATTATATAACTTAACAATAAAGATTTATGTGCACAAGTATTAATATATATGACTTAATATGACTTCTTAATTTAATATGATTCTCGCCTACAATATGTATCAGGAATAAATACACATTTTTTATTGTTTTTACTATAACACTACTTGGTATAATATAATGAATTAATTTTTTAATTGCAATAATTATTCGGAGAGGTTTTTGCATATTAAGTTAGCATGAAGTTGGGGAACAGTACTTCATTTTCTACGTAAATATCTTATGGGAACATAATATTAGATAATTATTTATATAATGTAAATTTGTTCAAATTATTTTTTTCTATTGTAATATATTTGTTATGACAAAAATTTATTCATTCCTTTCTATTTATTATTAATTTGTGCACTACTAATTTATGTAGCATGGACACGGGGACACATATCTATATATTATATAATTATGAATTATATAAATTGACAATAAATATTTATGTGCACAAGTATTAATTTATATGACAAAATGTGACTTCATAATTTAATATGATTTTTTCCTACAATATGTTTATGGAAGAAACACACATTTTTTATTACTTTTATTATAACTTTAGTTGATATAATATAATGAATTAATTTTTTAATTGCAATAATTATTCTGAGATATTTTTGTGTATTAACTTAGCATGAAGTTGGTGAACAGTACTTCATTTTTTTCGTAAATATTTTCTAGGAACATAATATTAGATAATTATTTATATAATGTAAATTTGTTCAAATTATTTTTTTCTATTGTAATGTCTTTGTTAAGACAAAAATTTATTCATTCCTTTTTATTTATAATTAATTTGTGGACTACTAATCTATGTAGTATAGACAGTGACACGGGGACAAGGGGACACGGGACAAGGGGACACGTGGACACAGATCTATATATTAAATAATTATGAATTATAGAAATTGAAAATAAAGATTTATGTGGACAAGTATTAATTTATATGACAAAATGTGACTTCATAATTTAATATGATTTTCGCCTACAATATGTTTCTGGAAGAAACACACATTTTTTTTATTACTTTTGCTATAAATGTACTTGGTATAATATAATGAATTAATTTTTTAATTGCAATAATTATTCTGAGAGATATTTGCATATTAACTTAGCATGAAGTTGGTGAACAATACTTCATTTTCTTCATAAATATCTTATGGGAATATAATATTATATAATTATTTATATAATGTAAATTTGTTCAAATTAATTTTTTCTATTGTAATGTATTTTTTATGACAAAAATTTATTCATTCCTTTTTATTTATAATTAATTTTTGTACTACTAATCTATGTAGCATAGACACTGACACGGGGACACAAATCTATATATTATATAATTATGAATTATATAACATGACAATAAAGATTTATGTGCACAAGTCTTAATTTATATGACAAAATGTGACTTCATAATTTAATATGATTTTCGCCTACAATATGTTTATGGAAGAAACACACATTTTTTATTACTTTTATTATAACTTTAATTGGTATAATATAATGAATTAATTTTTTAATTGCAATAATTATTCTGAGAGATTTCTGCATATTAACATAGCATGAAGTTGGTGAACAGTACTTCATTTTCTTCGTAAATATATTATGAGAACAAACTATTATATAATTATTTATATAATGTAAATTTGTTCAAATTATTTTTTTCTATTGTAATGTATTTGTTAAGGCAAAAATTTATGCATTCAATTTTATTTATAATTAATTTATGAACTACTAATCTATGTAGCATAAAATTGTCACGGGGAAACAGAGTCAGAGGGACACGCATCTATATATTATATAATAAAGAATTATATAACTTGACAATAAAGATTTATGTACACAAGTATTAATTTATATGACTAAATGTGACTTCATAATTTAATATGATTTTCGCCTACAATATGTTTCTGGAAGAAATACACAATTTTTATTACTTTTACTATATCAGGACTTGGTATAATATAATGAATTAATTTTTTAATTGCAATAATTATTCTGAGAGATTTTTGCATATTAACTTAGCATGAAGTTGGTGAACATACTTCATTTTCTTCGTAAATATCTTATGGGAACATAATATTAGATAATTATTTATATAATGTAAATTTGTTTAAATTACTTTGTTTCTATTGTAATGTATTTGTTATGACAAAAATTTATTCATTCCTTTTTATTTATAATTAATTTGTGCACTACTAATCTATGTAGCATGGACACTGACACAGCGACACGGGGACAGTGATCTATATATTATATAATTATGAATTATATAAATTGACAATAAAGATTTATGTGCACAAGTATTAATTTATATGACAAAATGTGACTTCATAATTTAATATGATTTTCTCCTACAATATGTTTCTGGAGGAAACCCACATTTTTTATTACTTTTATTATAACGTTAATTGGTATAATATAATTAATTAATTTTATAATTGCAATAATTATTCTGAGAGATTGTTGCATATTAACTTAGCATGAAGTTGGTGAACAATACTTCATTTTCTTCGTAAATATCTTATGAGAACATAATATTAGATAATTATTTATATAATGTAAATTTGTTCAAATTATTTTTTTTTCTATTGTAATGTATTTGTTATGGCAAAAATTTATTCATTCCTTTTTATTTATAATTAATTTGTGGACTACTAATCTATGTAGCATAGACACTGACACGGGGACATAGGACACAGGGTCACAGATCTATATATTAAATAATTATGAATTATAGAAATTGACTATAAAGATTAATGTGCACAAGTATTAATTTATATGACAAAATGTGATTTCATAATTTAATATGATTTTCGCCTACAATATGTTTATGGAAGAAACACATTTTTTTTATTACTTTTACTATAACTTCACTTGGTATAATATAATGAATTAATTTTTTAATTGCAATAATTATTCTGAGAGATATTTGCATATTAACTTAGCGTGAACAATACTTCATTTTCTTCGTAAATATCTTATGGGAACATAATATTAGATAATTGTATATATAATGTAAATTTGTTCAATTTTTTTTATTGTAATGTATTTGTTATGGCAAAAACTTATTCATTCCTTTTTATTTATAAATAATTTGTAGACTACTAATCTATGTAGCATAGACACTGACACGGGGACACAAGGACACAAATCTATATATTATATAATTATGAATTATATAAATTGACTGTAAAGATTTATGTGCACAAGTATTAATTTATATCACAAAATGTGACTTCATAATTTAATATGATTTTCACCTACAATATGTTTCTGAAAGAAACACACATTTTTTTTTAATTTTTACTATAACTGTATTTGGTATAATATAATGAATTAATTTTTTAATTGCAATAATTATTCTGAGAGATTTTTGCATATTAATGTAGCATGAAGTTGGTGAACAATACTTAATTTTCTTCGTAAATATCTTATGGGAACATAATATTAGATAATTATTTATATAATGTAAATTTGTTCAAATTTTTTTTTTATTGTAATGTATTTGTTATGCCAAAAATTTATTCATTTCTTTTTATTTATAATTAATTTTTTGACTACTAATCTATGTAGCATAGACACTGACACGGGGACACGGGTGGACACGGGACACGGGACATGGGGACACGGGACACGGGACACGGGGACACATATCTATATATTATATAATTATGAATTATATAAATCGACAATAAAGATTTATGTGCACAAATATTAATTTATATGACAAAATGTGATTTCATAATTTAATATGATTTTCGCCTACAATATGTTTCTAGACGAAACACACCTTTTTTATTACTTTTACTATAAATGTAATTGATATAATATAATGAATTAATTTTTTAATTGCAATAATTATTCTGAGATATTTTTGCATATTAACTTAGCATGAAGTTGATGAAGAGTACTTCATTTTCTTCGTAAATTTCTTATGGAAACATAATATTGGATAATTATTTATATAATGTAAATTTGTTCAAATTTTTTTTTTCTATTGTAATGTGTTTGTTATGACAAAAATTTATTCATTCCTTTTTATTTATAATTAATTTGTGGACTACTAATCTATTTAGCATAGATACTGACACGGGGACACGGAGACACAAATCTATATATTATATAATTATGAATTATATAAATTGACAATAAAGATTTATGTGCACAAGTATTAATTTATATGACAAAATGTGACTTCATAATTTAATATGATTTTCGCCTACAATGTTTCTGGAAGAAACACACATTTTTTTATTACCTTTATTATAACTGTACTTGGTATAATATAATGAATTAATTTTTTATTTGCAATAATTATTCTTTCTGAGAGATTTTTGCATATTAACTTAGCATGAAGTTGGTGAAGAATACTTCATTTTCTTCGTAAATATCTTATGGGAACATAATATTAGATAATTATTTATATAATGTAAATTTGTTCAAATTATTTATAATTGTTACTTTTTTTATCTAGAAACCTGATAATGTATATATGTTTATTGTTGTTGTGTGGTTTTTAAGATCTTTAGTTATTTATATAATAGTATTTCATTGTATTTATATTTCATTATGTTTTATTTGTATTATATTACATTACATTTTAATTTAATTTATATCATAAAAGGTGAATTCATAATTTAATATGATTTTGCCTACAATCTGTTACGGAAAGAAACACACATTTACTGATAGTTTTTTTTGTAATAATTGTACTTGGTATAATCTATTGAATTATATTTTTTAATTGCAAAGATTTTTTGGAAAGTTTTTTTTTGCAGATTAAATTATAGTATGAAGATAACATGAGGTTGGTGAAGAGGACTTCACCATAGATACGTAATAGATACATAGTATTAGATAATTGTTTATATAATAATGTATTTGTTCAAATTATTTTATTATATTAATATTGTATTGTAATGTATTTATTATGACAAAAATATATTCATGAATTTTTTATTATTTATGTTATATTATATTAAATTCATTAATATACTAAAAGAAACTTATACTATTGTAATATATTTAATTTCATTTCATTAACTTAATAATTTATATATATCTAAATAAATTTATTATTTTTAATATTAATTTTTAAATATAAAATATTAGAAAAATTCACGTGCGTTGCACGTGTCAACGTACTAGTGAGTTTAAAAATGACTTGACAAGAATGTTCCGCACATCCAGGAAGGGCAACATCGTCCTTTCATACCCAAACATACTCTCATCTTACATCTCTCTTCACGTCATCATATGACACAATAACTGTGACATCACCTCAACAATCTTCACACACGTGGCACATCCTAAGCCGTCCATTGTTACATGGATTTTAGTGGCTGGGGACACTAGATAGATCTTATTCAACAAAGTGCCTCTTTATTGTTTGTTTGCTCCATTTTCTAACCTCACAACCTCTCTCTCTTTGTCAATATCCCAACCATTAACAATATATTTCTTTATCAAATCAAAAAAGTAAATAAAAAGCATTAGACAAAAATATATTTATGGATAGTGTATGAATTTCTTTCTAAATTAGAGAGAATAAATTATAGAATAAGAATAATAATTTTTTCCATATTAATAATTTTTGATATGGGATGTTGTCTAATCAACTTATATAAATACATCAAGATAAAACAATATGTGATAAATCAGATAATACTATTTTTATGATTATATATATTTAATATAGTTCATCAATTATAAAATTTATTATAACAGTAAAACAATTACAATTCAATTCAAATACTTACTTCAACCTCAGAATTTTTTTAAAAAGTACACATTTCATATGAAAGATCTAAACCTGAATAAATAAATAAAAAGGAAGAAAAATACTACCATGAGAAATAATTATGAGTCCACAAAGTATACTCTAATCCCTTAGAAAAAATATTCTTTTAAAAAACTTGTATTTTTTTTTAATTTTCCATTTCCATGACTTTTCCTATTGACAAAGGAAGTGAATTTTCATTTAAAACAACATTGAATGCCAACCAAATATTAGATAAGTCGCATTTATTTCCTTGAAACCAGTGAAAATCTGAAAAATCTTATACAGACAAGTTTAATTTTCTTTAAAGGTTTAATCAATTTCAAATTTCACAATATAATCTAAAAAAATACTTCAAACACTTTTAACCTAAGTTTTATTTCTTAGTTGGGTCACATTCTCAAATTTAAAAGCCTTTATGAATCTTGTTGAATTAAAATATGTTTAACTAACCAGATCTTGTCATTTTAGAAAAGGACATTTTAACAATTTTAAATGTGAAATTGCCAATCAACCTTGTGCACCTGGTAATATACCTTGTACAGTTGTGGACCAAAAGCAAGTGTTTGGAATGTGAAAGCAACCAATATACATATACTAACATAAATCTATCCATGAAAAAACAAAAAACAAAAGCAACCAATGTATATATATGAATATAAGAGGCAAGAAGAAGAACATTTGGAGAAAGGCAAGGTAGCTGCAAGAGCTTGGTGGCTCCAAAAGAGTAAGATATAGTGGAAGTAATTAAGAGAAAGAAGAAGAATATGGATCATAGAAAGGTGCAGGAGGAGCTTGTGAGAGGTCATGAGTTTGCTACTCAACTTCGACTAGTCATCAATGAAAAAGATGATTCAGCAACAACCACCCCATTTGTCCAAACTCTTGCCAAGAACGTGCTTAGATCCTTCACCAACACCCTTTTCCTCTTGGACAAGTACTATCCCTCTCATCACCTTTCCAATCTTGTCACTCCCACCAAATCTGAGGACTCCCAAGAAAGTTGCAAGAGTTTCACCAGTTTCAAGAACAGAAGAGGCTGCTACAAGAGAAAGTAATCATGCTAGTTCTCTTTCTTTTTCTAATCACACACATCTCTTTCCTCTTTAATGACACAATTCATTTCTTCCTAGAGTGATCTGTTTGTGTGCTTGAGTATGAGGTTTGAATTCACTTCTCAGTTTCTTAATTTGAGTCTGAACATTTTTGGATCTCCAATATAAAATTGAAGTGTCCCTTTGGAACCTCAATGGTCATTGTTCTTCTATCCAAGGTTGTTGCTGATGGACCCCATCAAATTGTTTAGCATTACTGTATATTATGATGTATAATATATAAGGTGTTTTGTCTTTAACTGCTTTTACCCCTTGGTTGTGCTTGCTTGTTCAAAACTAAGGGTAGGTTTTGGTCAAGTGCTGGTGTAAATTAATCAGCATTTCTTGTATTTATGCAGAAGAACTACACAAGAATGGGAGAAGGTTTCAGAAGCTCCAGCAGTTGATGGCCACCACTGGAGAAAGTATGGCCAAAAAGAGATCCTCAAAACCAAATACTCAAGGTAGGTAACAAACATATATGTATATAGATCCACATATTTCATCCTTTTCCTTAATTATTCTCTTATTGTAAGCCTGTGCAGGAACTATTACAGGTGCACTCACAAGTATGATGGGAATTGTCAAGCAACAAAACAAGTGCAAAGAATTCAAGAGGATCCTCCCTTGTATAAGACCACCTATTTTGGCCACCACACATGCAATGACTTGCTAAACTCTGAAATCATACTTGATTCCATCAGTTCTCCTTCTGACACTTCCATACTGCTTAGCTTTAACAACAGCTTCCCTACTCCAACCAAGCAAGATTGTCCTTTTTTATCATCCTCAGCATCTCTTGATCCCTCACCATCCTTCATCAAAGAGGAGAGAATTCCCTCATCTTCCTCCAATGATTACATGCTATCCTCAGAACCCACTTTAGATGATTCTTCATGGCACAATAATGTCACTCTACCACTCGATCACTGGGATGTTTTGTCTTCTGCCTTGTGTGATTCTTCTGTTGACCTTGATGATATCAACCTTCTGTTGGATTTTGATGATTAATTGGGTCGCAAATTTCTTAGATCATTTTGGAAGGAGTGTTTGTTATAAATAAAGTGTGAAAGGTCACTTAACTAGATAAATGTTGCTCCATGCTTTTCTTGAAAGTTGGAAGAGTTTTGTTTTAGCTAGCTCCATCATTGTAGTACATATCTTTGATTAAGTCTTCTTCCATTTTCAATTCATTTGGTTTTGTTTTGATGAATCTGTGTCCCTTCATCAAACAAATTAATCTGAATATGTCTTGTTTGCCATAGTTTTTTGTTTTGAATTTATTCCCACCTACGTGTTCTGCAAAACCAGTCCAATGAAAGCAAGATTAAAAAAATACAAAAACAATGTGAACGAGTTCTCATATTCAAAAAATGTACTTTGGAGGCAAGATTAACATCATATAGAATCTAACAACATTCAATTAATCAATTATCTAATGGTGAAAGTGAGAGCAAGGAAAGTTCTGAGATTGTTCAATAGTATAAATTAATGTGACCAGAATGGACTTTTTTCCACCTAAACCCAATATGGTAGTGTGAACAAGTAGCATTACTTTAGAACTTTGAAAAGAAGATCATCATGGTCATATACATATCTATCACCAGATAGAAATAGTTGAGTATGACACAACACGGTTAATGCACATAGAAAAAAGCAAGAAATGAAAGAAAGAAGAGTCATGGAAAGAGGGTAGCTTTTAAAGTAAAATAAAGATAGAAAACATGATGGTGTAAAGCGATGCACAAACAACCCCATCACTATTAAGCCATTGCATTTAGAAATACTATGGCTGCTACAAAAACAATGGTGCTTTGTCGATATGATTTTGTTATCTATTGGGCAAAAAATATTTTATACGACCAAATTTTAAATCTAACTCAATTTTATGAAATAAAATTTGTATTTACTTATATACTTTTTAGTCAATATGAAATTTCCAACACGTTCTCTGTCAAGTTGAGACCCTCCAACTCGTGAAAGACTATATATTAATGAGTGATTCGACAACGGGTAACACGATAAATTCAACACAAACATTCGATAAAATAGACTCTAACCTGACTATAATATTAAAAAATAAACTTTAAACATAAATTTTATAAACCACTCACTTATATATACTATATGAAATTATATATGAAATGTATTAATTTTTCGATGTGAAAAAGAAAAAAAAGCAACCAGCTTATACAAAATAAAGACAAGAAGGCTCCTCCTCGGTACCATAGTGCAAGGAATCATCGTCCGTGTACTCTAATTTTCCAACAAATTGAGAAATGTGTTTGAAAAATTTAGAAGAGTTCACACTGAAAAACAAAAAGTTGGTTGAATCCTTTGAATTCAATGATAAAATCCTGTATCTTTGTCTCAAATTGTTGAACAACCTTTTAAAATGATACCAATCCATGATAATATTTCTCCATCCACTTTCAACCAGCAATTAAAATAATTTTTGTTTGCTACTTCTTGTTACTTTCTGGTAAAAGGGTAGATGGATTAATGGGATAGTTAATTAATTAATTAAGGTTATTCATGATTCACTTCACCTCCAAGGAGAATGTAAATAATCCTATTCATATGTCCTTTGTCTTGTTCTTTTGTTTAGGAGAGAAAGGGCATCAAGTATACACTAATAAGTTGTTTTCACCAATCTTTGTTTTGGATTTACACTGAAATGTCATAATCACTAACTACACTCTAAAAATTAACAAGTTAACCAACCACCATGTCAAAAGTCAAAAAAAGAATGAAGAACATAGTCATGGTGCTTCACTTCTTTAAAATCTTCACATCTTTGAACCCAACATCCAAATATCCAATTCAAAATCTTTATTTATTTATTTATTTAAAAATAGTTATTGCAAAAGTTATTGTAAAAATAATTTTCGATTAATACGTACACGTGAAGTATTTAATTTATACTAAAATACAAATTCAAATTTAATTAATATTTTTTTTTCTTTTGGTTTTTGACGAAGGATTTAACTGAAGCATGATCACCGTTTTGAGCTTCACTTTCACTTTTGTTTCAAGCTGCAAAATTGGTTCTTCCGTTCCGTTTCGTTTCTTCACAATTTCGATTGCTTCTATTGCATCGCATCACATTGCTTGTTGCATGTGCGTGTTTCACGACGACGACGATGATGACGGCGTTTGAGTCTCACGCGCTTCCTCTCCTCCTCTTACTGTTACTGACTCCGATCAATGCCTCCATCCACGACTACTCCAACGAGACCTTCACCCACCGCTCCGACGCCTTCTTCTTCCACGGTGGCAGCGAAGCGCTCACGGCCAAATCCTTCATCAGGTCTTGTTCCCCTTCACTCGTTCACTCACTCACTCTCTCATTTCTAGGGTTAAGGTTTCTGATTCCAATCAATTGGATTCAGGTTCGAAACGGTGACGTTTACACGTCCGCCTGAATCAGCAAGCGTGCAGGGGAGGATGCAGCAGAACACGGGATTAGTGGAGGCCATAGTGCTAGAGGTACGGGATCGGAACCGGATCGGAGGTTCGTACCTGAAATCTGATTTGATTTGCTGCGATCCGAAGCTGGCCAAGGAGCGGATCTGCAACCTCGGCGAAGTGATAATCCAGAAGAACCCGGATAACCTCGAGTTGCCGAAGCGCATCAAAACCTTCTTCCAGGGAATCGAGGAACAGGCCCAGATGGATACAATGGCCCTTGACATCAACGCCACTGGTATGTACTACCTCTACTTCATGTTCTGCGACCCTTCCCTTAAGGGCACCACCATTCAGGGAAGGACCGTGTGGCGTAACCCTAAAGGGTACTTGCCTGGCAAAATGGCCCCTCTCATGACCCTCTATGGCTTCATGTCTCTGGCTTATCTTTTACTCGGTCTTTGTTGGTTTTTGAGGTTTGTTCAGTTTTGGAAAGACATTATCCACTTGCATTATCATATCACCGCTGTTATTGCGCTTGGAATGTGTGAGATGGCTGTGTGGTATTTCGAGTATGCTAATTTTAACTCCACTGGGACTAGACCCATGGGGGTTACCCTCTGGGCTGTCACCTTTACTTCGGTGAAGAAGACGCTGTCGCGGCTGCTGCTGTTGGTTGTCTCCATGGGGTATGGGGTTGTTCGCCCCACGCTCGGTGGGAACAGGATTGCTTACAGAGTGCTGCTTCTTGGTCTGCTGTATTTTGTTGCCTCCGAGGCCCTCGAGCTTGTTGAGCATTTGGGGAACATCAATGACTTCTCCGGGAAGACCAAGCTGCTTTTGGTGCTCCCTGTTGTTTGCCTTGACTCGTGCTTCATTTTATGGATTTTCTCATCGTTGTCCAAAACCTTGGAGAAACTGCAGGCAATTCCAAAACCTTGGGTTATCTAGTGTGTTGTTGTTGATTTAGTTTATGATGGTAACGGAGTGAGTGCTGCCTTGGTTTGAGTTTTGACTGTTTTGTTGTACAACTGTTAGCTCTAGTTGAGTGTGTTTGGTTCAGCAGGCATGACTTGTTTACCCTTTTGAAATGGTCGGGCTGAGTAACGTTTGCCCTTATTGTTCTTTGATTGTGTTGTTATTTATGGATGCAGACAAGGAGAAACTTAGCTAAACTGGAGCTCTACCGAAAGTTTACAAATACACTCGCGGTGTCTGTGCTACTGTCCATTGCATGGATTGGCTTTGAGGTAGTTATTGGAAAAGATATTTGATGTACAGAAATTAGCAATTTTAGAGCCGGAGTTTCAAAACATTTTTACTTTAGCATTTTTATGCGTGTCAGTGTTGCTAATTATCTGGCTTCTTTGTGTTCAACCAGCTATACTTCAATGCTACTGATCCATTGAGTGAGTTGTGGCAAATCGCTTGGATTATTCCAGCCTTCTGGTGTCTGCTTTCATATGCTCTCTTGCTGGTGATATGTGTCCTTTGGGCTCCTTCTCGGAACCCTACTAGGTACTTGTCATTTTCATGGCCTTGGTGTGGTGAATGATGTTTTTTTTATGCCACTTGGTGTTTTTATGCTAATATATTTAACCTTTTATTTGAAATGCCTTTAATATTCTTTACCACAGAAGTAGTTATTGTGATAGCAACAGTTGCTTTTGGTCTTCATTTGCTGATTTTTATTTTTCATTTCACTGCAAACTTGCATTTATATACTGCACATTTAGGTGGCTGTTGGATTTTGTTTGCATCGTATACTATTAGATTAGATACACTAGTGCTAGTTTCCTTTAACCTATAGAAGAAAATGCAAAATTCCATTAAACCTTCATTATATCTTTCAATTTTGTCTCTGTGTATGCGTGTGCCAATGTAGAAAATGGGACAGCTATCTTTGCAACTTCATGTTATGAGAGATTAGTTGTGTCACTATATGTCGCTTCTCAAGTTATGCTTAAAAGCATAAAAAAATTGTAGTAATTCCTTATATGCAGTGTTGTGACTATTATGTCTTCGTTTTCTGTCTCTAGTATGCCATCCACACACACCACAAGTGTTGTTACTCCCTTGCAAAGGAGAGTGCCTGATAATTAGACCAATTTTAGAACTTAGTGGTCACATTAGTTTCAACGTGTTATTTTCAATATATGTTTTTAACTATGCTAATCAATTAGTGGGCCTAGACAATCGTAGTCTTGCAGTTGCTACTTGAGTTGTGTGTGTGTGTGTAGGCGAATGCTACTGCTCTCCTCCATGGGTTGTTATGAACCACTACTTGAAGTTAAGTTTTCAACAATGATAATGATTTTAATTATTAACCCTGTTAATATATGTTGGGTCTAGATAGTTCTTGCATTGCAGTCACTACTTAACTTTATCTCTGTTGGAGAAATGCTAACCTGCTCTCCAACATCATACTTTTTTTACGTTAGGTATTTCTTTATTTGCTTACATAACAATTGTACTTTAGTAACTATGAATATTATACATTTTACTCATTAAAGAAATGAGTAATCAGTCGTTTTCTCTCTTGCTCATACATGCCTCGATGGGATCGGTCTTCTTTCTGTGTTTGGTGCTGTTTTATTCCTGGAAAGACTGATTGCATTTATATCTTTGTTTCTAGATATGCGTACTTGGAGGAAACGGGAGATGACTTTGATGAGGAGGGTATCTCTCTGACAAGCAGTGTAGCAAAGATAACTGGGGATGTGGCAGCCAAACTTGATCGGAAGACTGATCTTGCCTTTGGGGAAGATCTGGAGGAGGATAAGCGAGAATAATGTCAAACTTGTATAGTAGTGTTTCACATGACCTCATTTCTCACAAGGATGTCTGTAGATGTCCATATATAGAGATATGGTTTTGAATGGTGCAGCAGGTGTCAGTTGTGATGGGAAACAAGGGAGGCAGTGCCAATCTCATCAATAGATCAAAATGGTTTAGTTGCAAGTCATACCCCATTCCATTAGAAATTAGATTGAATAGTTTTCCTTAACAGATGGTGTGATCAAATCATTCCCCTGTATGGTTTCAAATGACCATCATCCGTATGTATCCATCTCATGCCTTCAAATTTACATTGCTGTTTCTCACGCCTTTTTTCATACTACAATTAGTAGCAAACCCAGTTTTAAGGAACTTTTCTGACATTGTTGAGTCTGACTCGGACTATATTTAAGTAGTTTCAACTTGCACTAATTGTGTTATGTCCAAGAAAAATGTGAAATTGTTCTTTTAGATTTCTAGTCATTATTCTTCTAAAATCAAATTTATAATTTGAGACAAGATGGAATAATGGAATGAGATGATATTAATGACCTTTCACTTGAAACACAGGAAACACCTTTACTGAATAAGAAAAAAAGGGTTAAAACATTCAAGAGTAAAATTAACTAATTTCACAATATGGTTCCCTATACATAACCCCCAACCTCAATAACTCAATTTTCATCAATTTATTTAAAAAAATTCCAACTAGAACTAAATGAAGTGGAAACGCAAAAAATGTAAATTTTCAAAGAATAAAGATATAATATATATAAGACTCGAGTATGATTTTGTGAATATTCATAATCCTTTCCTCTTTTAAATTTGAGGCAAACAAAGAAAGTAATGTTGTATCTAATTTATATCAATAACATTGTAAGAAAACAAACGTAAGCCTTTCTACCTCTACAGTTGAGATAATTAGATATGTTTTTGAGAAATCAGAAGACAAACTAGTGAAAAAATTAGAGAATAGATTAAAATATACCTATTTAAATCACAATAATTTTTCAAAATCACAATAGGTATCAATAACAGAAACTTGTTTTTTCATTCAATAAAAATAATAAGTAAAAAGTATCAATATAGGAGATGACAAATAACTCAAAATAAAATATTTTTTTTTTAAAATAGTAGTTATTTTAAAATAAATATAATTTGCATAAAAAAATACGTGCATGTTCTCATTTTTTTTCTTATATTTGTCAACTAGGCCAACATCTAAATTCATTCATATAGCCTATTTTCTTTACCACCAAGAATAAAATAGAAGGGTAAAACGAAAGAAAAAAAAGAGTCTTCCTACTAAAAAGGGTAAAAACCAATATTTGAAACAATAAAATTTCTAAGAAAAAAAAAAGAAAACGACTAAACTAAAAAAATCCTTATATTGTAATTATACTATTTTTCTAGTCTTCCTAATTAAATGGAAATAAATGCAAATATATGAATAGAAAAAGGTAAGATACATTGTAATTTTAAATATGGTAAGAGTATTCTTGATCATCTTATAAACAATAAGTAAAATTATTATTATATGAGTTAATCTATGACATTATCCCCATTTGATGGTTGATTTAAATGGTTGGTGATAAACAAAAAGTATTAAATTTTAAGAAAAAAAATGGCTGTTTGTGGATAAACTTGAACACAGAGTCATGATTAACTGTAGAGGCATCTGATCTGTTAGGAGCTGGGTAGTGCTGTCAACAGTTGCAATCATTACTGCCAATCATGAAATTGATATGAATCCTCCCCTTCCTTCCACTTTCTCTATATCTACCAACCCATTCAATCTCATTCTTCACATACAATCAAATAATATTATCATTCACCTTCAATTTTCTTGATCAAGAAGCCCTTTCTAGTTATGTCTCAATTGCTGCACTTGGTTTTCATTTTGTTGAAAACCTAAGAAATTGGGCATCACCATCAAAAGCACCAAAACCCAGGTGGTGGAGGAAACAGTCCCTATGATGACCCTTTCTTGCATTCATGCTGCTGCTGCTGCTGCTGCCACTGTTTTCTGGGCATCTCTTACATTCTCAGTGCCTTCCAAAGATCCATCCTTTTACCTTGTTTTGTGCTTTGGCTGGAATGAATGAATCTTCTCCCAGATATCATCACTTCCAAAAACCAAATTTACAAAAATTTGGTTTAGAAAACCTAAAAGATTTGATTTTGCTTTCATTGAGAGTTGAACTCAAGACCTCCCGCTTACTAAACGGGTGCTCTAACCAACTGAGCTATGAAAGCACTTGAAATCAAATGCAAAACAATAAATATAGAACAAATGAAAGCATCTTCATTTACTTTCCAAAAGTATAAAATGCTTCTTTAAATATGTCAAATTCCCAATTTTAATTCTTACAGTTTTTTTTTTATTAAATTAGTAACACACAAATGTTATTAATTTAATATTTCCTATCATGACCTCGTTTAGATGTTCTTAATCGTGTTATAATATATATGATATTCTTAGCTTATATAATAATAATTAGGAATATAGTATTGTTTTGGACGAAATTTAGAATAAAAAAACAAATAAATTTTGTGAGTTCTTTTATAAATTAATTTGATTAAATTAAAAATTATTTCAAATGTCTTAAGAGAAAGAAACATCCACTAAGTAATTACACTTTAAGAAAAATATTTTTATTGAAGATTTTTTTTTTTTTGAATAAATCTAATTATAAAACTCATGGTTTGTTTGAATGAATTCTTAGAATGAAATGAAATGCTTTGAAACTGTGATAATCAAACTATGCTGCTTTTGAAACCATTTTGAACTAAGATCACCACAAATACTTGAATGAATGCCACGAATCCGTGAATTAAAAAAAAGGTTAAAAGAATTATTCAAAAAATAAAATGATACAATAAATGTAGATGTAAACAACAATTTAGTAAAGAGATATCAACCATTTCAATATGAAATACAATATCTACAAACAATATCAAATATTTTAATATGAAATATAAGAAACCCACGAACAAGAGCATGAGTAATGGTACTCACTTTTTCATTCTTATTTTTTACATTGACATAATATAACTACTATAATATTTTTGTGATGTTTAAAATTACATAAATCCAGGTAAATAGAAGATATTTTAAAGTTACTTTTTTACATCAAACTTATGATATTACTTGAGAGTATATAGGACTAGGTAAATAGAAAATATTTCAAAGTTATTTTTTTACATAAAACTTATGATATTATTTAAAAGTATATAGGACTGTATATTTTCTATCGAATCCTTCTCTTCATCACTTCATCTGTTCTTTTTCTTAGATGAACTTCTGAGAAGTCCGAGTATGCAAGGTGCCTACTAAGAGGTTCTAACGTATAGTTCGAGTATGTGTATGTCGCTATGCTTAAAACCGACTCCTCATGTGTTTATTCAAATGTATAGTACCCGCCCGGGTAGTCAAGTAGGGTAGTTGTCCTTGATAAGCTAACCAAGGTCGTTTTTGTTGGCTCCCTTCAGTTCTTCATATAAGAGGTTTAAAGGGAGTTTTTTCAAAGTTATGGTCAGAGAGGAGGATTGTCAATTTTTTTACGATGACGATTCTCCTCGGTTTCCCTTCTTTTGAACTCGTGAGCCGGCATGGTTCTGTAATTGGCCAAGGTCGTCGCTAACCTGGGAAGACCTAGAAACTTTGTCCGTACTAGACAAACTTTTCCGAAAAATCCCTACTCGACAACTGTTGCGAGTTTTCCTGTCATCCACTCAACTAGACGATGTTGAGGGTATGTTTTCTGTAGGAATATCATGTGCGAAAGCGCAATAATTTCAACCAAAGATTATGAGAAATTAAAGTAACAAGGAAAATGAAAATGATACCAGAAATTTTTAGGTGGAAAACCCCTTTAAATAGAGGTAAAAAACCACCGACGAGAGAGCCAAAACTTTCACTATAATGGTATTGGGAGTATAATGAATTCCTCTCAGGCTAATAGATAAATAGACAAATTCTCTCTATATGGGTTAAACACTTACACCCAAGAGCAGAAATAGAGAGTATAGGAAAATAAAGATGAAGCAAGTGTGTGTTGATATTTGTTGTGTGTTACATTGCTTGAAGGAAGCCACTATATATAGTGGTTCTAGGAGACAACAATAATAAATACAATTAATGGTAATTAACCTCCCTTTGATGACAATTAATTGTAGTAAGAAACCTCCATTCGATTACAATTTAATTGTGGCAAGTAACCTCCCAATTATGCCAAGAAAACAGAAAGGTGAGTCATAACCCACAAATCTCCACCTTGACTTGCCTTTGACTGAAACACTCTCTCGCCATGAAGCCTTGATTAAGTATGGATAATACCAATTAAGTTCAGGCAATGATCGAACTTAGCCGACGGAAGTGGCTTGGTTAACATGTCTGCAGGATTTTCGGCCGTATGAAGTTTTTCAACAATTATATCTCCTGTATCAACAATGTCTTGGATAAAATGGTGTTTAATTTCAATGTGCTTGGTCCTTGAGTGATACTTACTGTTCCTGGTTAAGTGGACAACACTCTGACTATCACAAAATATAACAAGAACATCTTGTTGAAGACCAAGTTCACTTAGCAAGCCTCGATATAGCCTCTTTCATACCTTCTGTAGCAGTAATATATTCTGCTTCAGTGGTGGACAAAACCGCAATGGCTTGAAGTGAAGAATACCAACTGATAGCAGACCCACATAGGGTAAAAATGTAGGCTGAAAGTGACCTTCTCCGATCTAAATCACCACCATAGTCAACATCAACATAGCCAACTGCTCCTCCGGGATCGGCTCTATGTTGGTCAAATACCAAACCAAGATCTGGAGACCCTTTCAGATAACGAAGTATCAATTTAATGGCTTCCCAGTGTGTCTTGTCTGGATTATGCATGAACCTGCTAACAATGCTAACAACATAAGCTAAATCAGGTCTAGTACATACCATATCATACATGAGACTTCCAATTGCATTTGAATACAGGACATGTGACATGCGCCTTTTGTCCTCGTCTGATTTTGGACACTGATCTGATGACAACTTGAAGTGGGCGACAATTGGAGTATTAACAGCTTTGCAATCTTGCATTCCAAATTTATCAAGCATCTTAAGAACATACTTCTTTTGTGATAGAAAATGTTTTCCAGCTTGAGGATCTCTGTTGATCTCCATTCCTAAAATTTTATTGGCAGGACCTAAGTCCTTCATATCAAATTCACTACTAAGTTGGGCCTTTAACTTGTTAACTAAAGATTTATCTCTTGCGGCAATCAACATGTCATCAACATATAACAACAAGTATATAAATGACCCATTAGATGTCTTTTGAAAATAAACGCAATTATCATAGCTACTTCTGGAGTATCCATGTCCAACCATGAAAGAATCAAACCTCTTATACCATTGTCTTGGTGATTGCTTCAAGCCGTAGAGAGATTTCTTCAAACGACATACATGATCCTCCTTTCCAGGAACAACGAACCCCTCAGGTTGCTGGATGTAAATCTCTTCCTCAAGATTACCATAAGAAAAGCAATTTTCACATCTAACTGTTCCAGCTCCAAATCATACAAGGCAACTAAAGCAAGTAATATACGTATTGAAGTATGATGAACAACAGGAGAAAATACTTCATTAAAGTCAATACCTTTCTCTTGATCAAAACCTCTTACAAGAAACCTTGTTTTATTCCTCGTACTCTCAACACCAGGGATCCCTTCTTTTCTCTTAAAGATCCACTTGCAACTAATGACTCGTTTTCCTTCTGGTAACTTCACCAATTCCCATGTTTCGTTTTTGAGAAGACTCTCAACTTCTTCTTGCATAGCAACAATCCATTTTGTTGAGTCGTCACCAGAGATAACTTCAGAGTAATTCTTGGGTTCACCTTCTTCACCCATCTCTTGTGCAATAGTTAAAGCATAAGCAATGTTAGTAGATTCTGCAATTAATCTTTGAGTTGGTTTTCTTGGTCTCTATTGTGGAAGTTCTTGAGCCATAGACCACGGCTGTGGTAATCCTCGTCGTTTAGGTGGACATTGCTCATGTGGACTCAAATGTTCACTTGTACCATCAATAGCAGTGACTTGATCATCTTGAGTACTGGAGGAATTGGGAACGTCTTCCTCATGAGCGGGTGTTTTAATCTCAAACTCCACCTTCTCTCGAGCCTCTTCCTGGCCACCTGTATCAATGGAGAAAATGACAGTATCATTTACAGAAGAGAGCATAGCTTTTTCATTAAAGGTCACATTCCGATTGTGAATTATTTTGTGAGATTCTGGGTCATACAAACGATAGCCTTTAACCCCTGAGCCATAACCTAAGAAAATTCACTTCTTAGCACGAAGTTCTAATTTTCCCTGGTTTACATGAGAATAAGCAGGGCAACCAAATATTTTAAGATTAGAATAATCAACAGGGTTACCTGACCAAACTTCTTCTGGAATGTTGCAATCAATTGATCCGTTAGGAGAACGATTTATCAGATAACATGTCGTTGAAGTCGCTTCAACCCAAAAAGATTTGCTCAAACCAGAATGGAAGAACATGCAACGAACTCTCTTCAGGATAGTTCTATTCATTTTTTCTGCAACTTCGTTCTGTTGTGGAGTCCCTGAGATGGTGAGGTGTCTAGAAATGCCTTCTTTCTTGCATAAGTCATTGAATTCATTCGAACAAAACTCAAGGCCATTGTCTGACCTTAGCCTCTTTATCTTCTTGCCAATATGATTCTCAATCAATAATTTCCACTCTTTAAAAGTGCAAAATGCTTCATTCTTATGTTTGAGAAAATACACCCATAGTTTTCGTGAGAAGTCATCAATAATTGTCATCATATAACGACATTTACCTCTGGAGAGAACTTTTGACGGACCCCAAAGATCCGAATGAATATAATCCAAAGTACCTTTGGTTATGTGTATGGCTTTAGAAAAACTAACCTTTTTCTGCTTACCAAAAATGCAATGTTCACAGAAATCAACCTTTCTAGTACAGTGGTTACCAAAGTGACCCTTCTTCTTGAGGTTTAGAATTTCCTTCTCACTCATGTGGCCTAATCTCATATGCCACAACTTGGTGTTATCTTTGTTGGGTGAGGCTACAGTTGCAGAACCTGTAACTGTTGAACCCTGCAACACATACAAACTATCACATCGAAATGGCTTTAGTAACACAAGAGCTCCTTTAGACACTTTTAAAACTCCACCTTCAGTTGAGTATCTACACCCATGAGATTCAAGGGTGCCTAAGGAAATGAGATTCCGTTTCAACTTAGGGACATATCTGACACCTGTTAAAGTTCTAACAATTCCATCATGTGTCTTGATTTTGATTGTTCCTTCACCAACAACTTTGCATTGAGCATCGTTTCCCATCAAAACAAGACCATTATAAATTGGTTCATATGTGGTAAACCAATCTCTATTGTGGGACATGTGAAAAGTACAACCAGAATCAAGAATCCATTCATTTTTAGACCTTTGTTCAGTGTTGGAAGCTACAAAACAATCCCCATCGGATTCAGTTTCAACAATACTAGCTTCGGCAAATTTTTCTGGTTGTTTACCATTTCCTTTATCTTCTCTATCTATCTTATTTTTCAATTTATAGCATTCAGAGATCTCGTATCCCTTTTTCTTGCAACAACGACAATATTTGGAGTTCTTGCCTCTAGATTTTGACCTATATTTATACTTATTGTTCCTACCTTTCTCTTGGTTTCTCCCTCTAACTACTAATCCTTCACTAGAACTTCCAGAATGAATTTGAGTATCAAATTTCTCTTTGGCTAGTAAATTAGTCTTGACATCATCAAAGCTTAAGGTAAGATAATTACCGTATAACATAATTTCTTTGAATTGTCGATGCGAGGGTGGTAGAGAAACAATAAGTAGAACGACTTTATCCTCATCATCAATTTTAACATCCAAATTTTCCAAATCAATTATGATGGAATTAAATTCATCAAGGTGAGATTGGATGGGAGTACCTTCGGACATTCGGAGTGTAAAGAGTCGCTCCTTTAACCGAAGTTTGTTTGCAAGACTTTTGGTCATGTATAGAAACTCCAATTTACTCCATATGCATGCTGTAGTTTTCTCGTTGATGACCTCACGCAACACCTCACGGGACAAACATAACTGGATTGCAGACAATGCCTTTTCATCCATCTCATCCCACTACTCCTCCGTCATAGTGGTTGGTCTCATCATTTTACCTGTCAAAACTTTCTTTAAACCTTTCTGGGTGAGAACAGCTAGCATCTGGACTCGCCAGATAGCAGAGCTGATTTTACCATCAAATTTCTCAATATCCAATTTTGACATTATTGAACAACAGATCCTGGTTGAATTATCGAAAAAAGCTCTGATACCAATTTGTAGGGATATCGTGTGCGAAAGCATAATAATTTCAACCAAAGATTATGAGAAATTAAATTAACAAGGAAAATGAAAATGATACCAGAAATTTTTAGGTGGAAAACCCCTTTAAATAGAGGTAAAAAACCACCAACGATAGAGCCAAAACTTCCACTATAATGGTATTGGGAGTACAATGAATTCCTCTCAGGCTAATAGATAAATAGCCTCAAAACAAATTCTCTATATGGGTTAAACACTTACACCCAAGAGCAGAAATAGAGAGTATAGGAAAAGAGAGAGGAAGCAAGTGTGTGTTGCTATTTGTTGTGTGTTACATTGCTTGAAGGAAGCCACTATATATAGTGGTTCTAGGAGACAACAATAATAAATACAATTAATGGTAATTAACCTCCCTTTGATGACAATTAATTGTAGTAAGAAACCTCCCAATTATGCCAAGAAAATGGAAAGGTGAGTCATAACCCACACTTTCCCTTTTTTCTTTACTTGCATTCGACTCGATATCTGTTGACTTTCTTTTCTTCGCAGCTATCATGGTAACCATTGCACCGAATGTTGGGAAAAACTACTTCAAAAAACATCGGAGGCAACGACATGAAGCTACCGAAGCGGTGTAGCCGCTATAAGTCATCGTACGGGAAATCGGCCAAATGGGCTCATTTGGATGCGACTTTGAATATCCGCCACGTTGGTTTGTGCCTCGTTAAAGTCCCTTCGATTGTTCATTACGTTCTATTAAGAACAATATCGACATTAGGTAGGACTTGAAGCCAAGTCCTCTCAGTCACCACCAGAGAAGTAGTAACCAATAAACCAGACAAATTCTTTTGTCATATTGCGATTTTTATTATACTTATTATTATTAATATAATTTATACTTATTATTATTATTAATAATAAAAATTATATTATTAATCTATACCTATATATAAAGGGGATTCCCCTCTTAACTGCTCTTAATTTTTTTCCCTATTTTATCCTTATATTAATATTTAATTTTATTATTGTATTATGGTCATTGTGTCATTTCTTATTCCTCTCTTAGTTGCTCTTAATTTTTTTCCCATTTTATCCTTATATTAATATTTAATTTTATTATTGTATTATGGTCATTGTGCCGTTTCTTATTTTTTCTACAATATTTGGTATACGTAGTGAGGCGGTTTTGAATTGAAAGAGAGGTGGAAAAGCGGTTTTGAATTGAAAAAGATGTGGAGGAACAGTTATGAATTGAAAAAGAGGTGGATGAACGGTTATGAATTGAAAGAGAGGTGGAGGAGTGGTTATAAATTGAAAGAGATAATTTATTTTGAAAATTAATTGCATAATGAGAGAGTGTCTGTTGTATGAGAGAGAAATAAATTTAATAAAATATTTGAAATAAATGGAGCAACCGTTTGAATTGAAAGAGATAATTTATTTTGAAAATTAATTGCATAATGAGAGGGGGTGTCTGTTTTATGAGAGAGAAATAAATATTAGGAAATGCGAGTAGTGACCAAACGTGAACAATTTGATTATTACTGAGCGGTTATCACTTTCTTCAGTAGTTTTCACCGTCACCATTTACATCCACTTTCTTACGAAGGAGTAGTTTTCACCAGTTACATCCACTCCCTTATAAGGAGTAGTTGAGCGGTTACCACTTTCTTCCACTTCCTTATAAGGAGTAGTTTTCACCCGTTACATCCAAAGAAAAAAAATGCTCATAAATTTTGACACATTTTGTACCCTCTTCCTTCACGCTCCATGTTCTTCCCCTACTCTCACCCATCTTAGTCCCTCTTCAATCACCACTGTACAACAACAACCACCATTGTTTCCTCCTTCTCGCACTTCCCAAAGCGTTCGAAGTAGAGACGTGTCTCATTGTTATAGGATTTGAACATTTTTGTTTCTATTGCTTTCTTAATTTTTTTTTATATTTTTGTATGAATCCTAAGCCCAGCTTTGCGGGCAAAGTTTTTATGTCTACTAGTGCTTTGATCTATTAGATATTACATAAGTTGGAAGTTTGGTAATTTGTATTTAGTTTATTATTTTATTTTTTTCAACTTCTTTGCCATGGAAGATGTGGATTCAATTGATATGGTGATAGATTCTACAACTTCCAACATACAACCATTTGCATTATGTTTTGACATTGTTTGCTGGTCCATTTTTTTTAAACCTTAATTTTAATCTTGATAACCTTACAAAGTTCAAGATTACACCCAAGTTAAATCAAAATTTAATATTCAAAAACAATAAAATGAAAATATAAAAAAATTAACATAAAATCTTAATAAAACTATTATCAATGGTGCATTTAGATAATTTACATATTTTCTCATATAATTTAATATTTATTAAAATTATATGAATATATAAATAGTAAAAATGAAAAATGCAGATACACAGGCACGTGAGTGCCTGTGTTCCCGCTAGTAATAATAATAATAATAATAAAAATTATATTAATAATAATAATAATAATAATTATATTAATAATAATAATAATTATAAAAATTATATTAATAATAATAATTATTATAAAAATTATATTAATAATAATAATTATTATAAAAATTATATTAATAATAATAATAATTATAAAAATTATATTAATAATAATAATAATTATAATAATTATATTAATAATAATAATAATTATAAAAATTATAATAATAATAATAATATAAATAATAATAATAATAATAATATAAATAATAATAATAATAATAATAATATAAATAATAATATAAATAATAATAATAATATAAATTATATTCATATTGTTAATATTATAAATTATATTCATATTATTAATATTATATTCATATTAATAATATTATTAATACTATTCATACTATTCATATTATTCATATTATTAATATTAATAATAATAATAAGTATAATAAAAATCATAATAATATTAAAAAATTTGTCTAGTGTAGTGGTTAGAATTTCATAATAATACCTGTTTACACGGATGCTTCTCATTTGCTCCAAAGCCTTACACTTATAAGGATTCGCCTCTATTCCTCGACTTGTGAGCATGAAGCCGAGGATTTTTCCTCCTTGAACTCCAAAGACGCTTTTGACAAGTTTAGCCTCATATCAAACTCTCAGAGTTGTCCAAAAATTTCTGCTAGGTCTAATGCGTGTTGTTCCAGTGTGGGCGATTTGACTATCATATCGTCCATGTATACTTCCAGGTTACATCCTATCTGGTCCCATAATATCCGGTCCATTAACCTTTGGTAAGTGGCCCCTGCGTTTTTCAAGCCAAAAGGCATGACTTCGTAATAGAAGTTTCCTTTGTCAGTTGTGAAGGCCGTCTTCGGTTTATCGGCCTCATACATCGGGATTTGCTTGTAACCCGAATATGCATAAAAAAAAGCTCATGATATTGTGTCTAGTTGCATAGTCAACCAGCCTGTCGATGCTTGGAAGCGGGTACGTGTCTTTCGGGCATGCCTTGTTTAGATCCTTATAATTTGTGCACATGCGCCATTGACCATTGTTTTTTCTTACCAACACTACATTTTCCAGCCACGTAGTGTATTGTATTTCTCGGATAACCCAACTTCTAACAATTTGCATACCTCCTTCTCCGGGACGAGTCTTCTTTCGTCTCCTAACCCTCTCCTCTTCTGGGATATCGGCATCGCCTCTCGGCAAACGGATAGCCTATGAGACATCACGTCTGGGTCGATTCCCGGCATATCCGCAGCTGTCCACGTGAAAAGATCATTATTTCGCGTCAAGACCTGTGTTATCCTCTACTTGTCCACCTCTTCCAAATTTGCATCGATCTTGGTATTTTGCCCGAACTCCCCCAGTTGCCACGGTAGAGTTTCGTCTCTCGGCTCCACTCGCGACTCATCGTTTGGTCCCGGGTCCAGGTCGTAGTTCCAGTTATCATATTCACTTCCCTCTTCTTCAGCTTATATCGCGGAGGGACCTTTAAACTGGCCGTGTAGTACTCTCGGGCCGTTTGTTGGTGCACCCTCACCCTTGTCACTCTTCCATCCTCGGCAAGGAACTTCGTTGTGAGATGCGGGGTCGACACGATGGCCCCTAACCGGTTCAGAGAGGGTCTTCCTAGCAACAAGTTATATGAAGTATCCATATAAACTATGAGGTACCTGACCTTAATTGTTTTGTGTTTTTCATCTTCTCCAAATTTCGTATAGAGGTCGACATATCCCTTTGTGTCAACTCGGTCGCTCGAGAAGCTGACGATCTGCTCGTTGAAAGGAATTATTTCCCTCGAGGATAGCCCCAACTTCTTGAAGGTTTTCCAGAAGAGGACGTCAATTGAACTTCCCTGATCGACCAAGGTTTTCTTGACTACGTATTTCGCCACATCAACCATTATTATCATGGGGTCATCTTGGTCTGGGTCAATCCCCTCAAAATCTTGGTTAGTAAAGGTAATGGGCAACATGGTCCACTTTCGTCCTATGAAGTTGACTGAGTGCAAGTTGCGCATGTGGCGCTTTCTGGATGAGTATGTTGTTCCCCCTCCGGCAAAGCCGCTAGCAATCGTGTTGATTACCCCTTTAGAGGGGGCACCCTGCTCCCTTTCCCTACTGGCTCATTGGTTGGGAGTTCTCGTTCTCGGGCGAGATTCTCTTCGTCTTCGTGGCTTTAGTACTGCATTTTGGCGAGTGCATCCTTCGTCTCTTGGCTTGTTGACGAATTGCTTTAAATTGCCAGCCTGGATAAGCTCTTCAATTTTGTCCTTTAGAGCCACACATTCTTCTGTGGTGTGACCGAAGTTCCTATGATATCGACATGAGGGTTTTGATCGACTTTAGGGGGTGTCGGTGTCCGCTTATACGGTGGTATAATATCAACATTCATGGCTTCTTCCAATATTTTTGCCCTCCTGTGGTCAGTGGAGTATAATGTGAGAACCTGAGAGGCTTCAAGTATTCCTTTAATCGTCTGGGCGGCTGCACTCCCCCATACGCTTCCTTTTCTGTCTTGCGGTTTTCAGTGACGTCCGTCAGTTTCGTCTTAAATTCCCGTATTTTCTCAAATTGCATGAACTTAGCAGCCCTCTATCTTAGTTCATCCATACTTGCCGCCAGTTTTTTGCAAAGATTATTTGAAAATGGACCCAACTTTAGGGAGGTTACCAGATGATGCAACACCACTTCTGAGCTCAGATTGCAAATATTGAGGGCCACCCTCCTAAATTGATCCATGAATGACCGAAGGGTCTAGCCCTTTCTTGCCTAATATTGACCAGAGCTAGAGAGGTGAGGTGATGAGGTTTGCTTGTGGTGAATTGGGCCGATAATTTGGCCATTAGGGTGTCGAAACAATCAATCGAGAGTGGTGGCAGTCGCGTGAACCAGCTCAATGTCGTTCCCTTCAAGAAGGTGGGGAAAATCCTACACCACAAGACATCATCAATTGTGTAGAGGCTTATTTGAGTCACATAGGTATCTATGTGTTCGTCTGGATCGAATTTTTCGTCGTACTTGTCAATCACCGGACCTTTCCACCCTGCTAGTAAGGACACTGCCATGATTGCCTCGGCGAAGGGATGCTTCCAGGACAACATGTCGCCCATTCCTCTGGAACCAACGTAGGCAGCTTGGTTCAGGCGTGAACCATTTTCCTCCATATGGGTTTGGTTACCGAACTGACCGTGATCGTCCATGTGTTTCGTGAACAGTTGGAGTATGTCCTAACTCCAATTTCTTCCTCATAAATTGATTTTCTTCAAAGTCTCTATTTCTTCTGTGTTATTCCGTTTCATGTTCTCGAACTCCTTCTTCATCTCCAATATCAGGGCCATTGGGTCTATTGGCAGCTCTTCGTTGTCTCGTCGCTCGTTTCCCGTCATGCTTCTTGTGAACACCATGCGGTTTCTTCGGTAGGTTTTCTTTTGGTCCCATGGTGAGCGCTAAAATGTTCTTACAAGAGTATCTAGGACCGAATATTCCCTACAAACCCTTTAGGCCTTATCTTTTTGTCCGTCCTCACTCCACCTGCTCTTTTCCTTATATGAACTTTCGAGAAGCCCGAGTAGGCAAGGTGCCTGCTAAGAGGCTCTAACACTCCAGTTAGGTGAGGTTATTCTTAGTGATTATATCCAAAGTTCAAAGTGACATCCTTTTCACCGTAGGGGTTCCTTCTTATTTATAGCGTTCTAATGAGCCTGACCCTATTTAGATGGTTAATCCAAGCCCACTGCTAAACCTGCTTGGTAAGGTTTAATTAAGATTAACGTGCTTGCTAGGAATCTCACTCCTTATTATTTGTTTATATATATAGATATATGTTTATCAAAGAGTAATTTTTGATTAAGTTTTTAATCAATGATTATACAATGTAAGTAAGATTCATCTCTTTTAGTATTGTACAAAAGTTCACTCTTTATTATTTATATATATATATATATATAAATATATGTTTATCAAAAGAGTGAATTTTGATTAAGTTTTTAATCAATGATTATACAATGTAAGTAAGATTCATCTATCTCCTCTTACATGTTTTATATATGTTTGGTGGTCGATATCTTTGATATGTTTTGTCTGTGGATATTCTTTATATGTCTTATATATGTTTAGTTCTTGATATTCATTTTCAATTGGAGTATTTGTAAAAGGTGTAAATATATATTTTCATATGATGTTCGTCATTTTATTTATAAGAATAAGAATAAATTGAGTGTTTTTTTTTTTCAGAATAAGAATAAATTGAGTTTTTTTCCTGTGAGCTAGTACAATTTTCGTAGTTAATATTATGATATTATGCATAATTTTATTTCTAATTCTTTATTAAGCTCGTCATTACGATATCAAGGTCAACTTTAAACATTTTAGTACTTCATATGTGAGGAGGTCTCGGTAACTTTTTCCTTCTGATTTTATAATTTATTAGATAAAAAATTTACCATTCCTTATTTTTATTTTTATATATTTCACTCCATTTGTTTAAAAATATTTATATCTTGAAAAATTAATTCAAAAGACTTTAACATCTCTTTTAAAGAAAAACATAGGTTTGTTTTTAAGAAATCAAATATAGAGTACTAACAAGTTTCACATTGATATTATTTTCAAAATTAAATTTTATTATCACACTCTCAATCTGTTCTCAAAATGAATTAATGTAATTTTATTAATTAAGTTTTTGTGATATAATAAATAATGAATTGATATTTGCAAATAGATAGAGCAGAAGAACCCTAAGATATTGTTTCCGCACGGGGTTTATCATCACACACTCAGTGAGTCTCATCTTTTCCTCTTCTTCTCATCATTTCTGCATTTTTTCTGTTCCTAGTTGTTGCTGCTATTTTTGGTGTTGTTGCTGCTGCTTTTGGTGTTGTTGCTGCTGCTTTTGGTGTTGTTGCTGCTGTTTTCGGTGTTGTGTTGAGTGATAGAATAGATGATGGAGCCTTCACTCATACTCTCTCCACCTTCATCGTCCACCCCTTTACCTTTCTTCATCTCAAACGCACTTCCTTTCCATGCAAAACCCAATCTTTCCGTCAAACTCAATTGCACCCTCCAAAAGTCCCATTTTTGGGGAAGAAATTTGAGTTGGGTCCCATCACAATTGCCGCATGGGAGATCGAAATTTGATGCGATGAGGCCCATAATAACAGCGGCGGTGAAGAGAAGGAAAGAGCTTCCGTTTGACAACGTGATTCAGAGGGACAAGAAGCTGAAATTCGTTCTGAGGGTGAGGAGTATTCTGGTGGCTCAACCAGATAGGGTTATGTCGCTTAAGCAGCTTGGCAAGTTCAAAAGAGATTTGGGTCTTGATAAAAGGAGGAAACTTATTGCCATATTGAAGAAATTCCCAGCTGTGTTTCAGATTATGGAAGAAGGGGTTTACTCTCTTAAGTTCAAAATGACCCCTGAAGCTGAGAGACTCTATTTTGAGGAATTGAAGATTAGGAATGAGATGGAAGAGTTGGTGATTGTCAAGCTCAGGAAGTTGTTGATGATGTCTCTGGAAAAGCGGATTTTGTTGGAGAAAATTGCACATCTCAGGACTGATTTTGGTCTCCCGCAAGGATTTCGGGACACCATTTGTCATAGGTACCCTCAGTACTTCAAAGTGGTTGCCACTGAGCGTGGCCCTGCCTTGGAACTAACTCATTGGGACCCTGAGCTTGCAGTTTCAGCGGCTGAGCTATCGGCTGAGGATAATCGTATCAGGGAAATGGAGGAGCAGAATTTGATCATAGACAGACCTCTCAAGTTCCACAGGGTGAAGCTTCCTAAGGGTCTTAATCTTTCCAAGGGTGAGATGAGGAAGATCATGCAATTCAGAGACTTGCCTTATATGTCGCCTTACTCTGATTTCACAGGACTGAGGCCAGGGACAAGGGAGAAGGAAAAACATGCTTGTGCAGTTGTTCATGAGATTCTGAGTCTCACACTTGAGAAGCGGACGCTTGTTGATCACTTCACACACTTTCGCGAGGAGTTCAGATTCTCTCAGCAGCTGAGGGGGATGTTGATAAGGCATCCTGATATGTTTTATGTCTCTCTGAAAGGAGACAGGGATTCTGTGTTTCTCAGGGAAGCTTACCGGGACTCTCAGTTGGTGGACAAGGACCGATTGTTGCTTGTAAAGGAAAAGTTTCGTGTCCTGGTTAATGTTCCGCGATTCCCCAAGGGACCTGCTCGCAGGACGCTTGAAGATAGCTTGAGAGAAGGTGATGGCAGAGAAGATGAAAGTGATCAAGGGGAAGAAGCATGGTCAGAAGAAGTTGATAATTTGGTCAGTGACGAAGAATTTGAGGATGGTGATGATGGCTGGAGTGATGACGACGATGACAGTTTGCCACCAGATTTTGATGACGAAGCTGAAATATTGGAGATTGGACAAGGAAAGACAAATAAACAAGTTAAATACTCGAGACAGAATGATGAAGAGGTCCTTCTTCCTGTATTCTCTGACGGCCGTCCCAGAGAACAATGGTGATCTCCTCAAGAGCTTTCAAGCTTGGAGTTTTTCATACAAGAAAGCATCTGGCTTCAAATTTGATTTGTTCTTGCTGATTTGTGATGGGTGCTTTACACTACGCTTCTTGTATTCAACTTTATTTATTTAGACTTGTTTGATCCTCCTTTTAAAGGTGATCAGTATAGAAGGTTGAATTTCAATTGCGAGCTTTGCAGATTAGCTGATTATTTTGTAGTAACTATAATGCATTTCTTGGCCTTAGTTATGAAAAGTCCCTCCATGTATACTTAAGAATATTTTGTCAAAATACCTGAATCATTGATCCCTAAACATAATATTTCCCACTTTCCACCAGGCATATTTAACACCAGGAAAGATGCGTGTAATTGTAACAAAATTTGACACTGGAGAAACACAAAATATCTTGAAATGCATTACAAAAAACGAAGGCTAGAATCAAAGCAGTTCATGAAACCACATCTCTCACTATTAACTCCATTGGCTTATAATTAAAGATGTGGCTGTTCTTTAATTAATTATAGTGTGTTCACAAACTTTTGAGTGGTATTATATATCGGAAACAAAAACAATACTTTTAACAGATTAAAGTAAGCATAACTTCAAGCATACAGACATACGTTGTTATTGATGTCAATGGTGAATAACTCAGGTAAATAGCAACACACATTTGGTGAGAAAGTATGTGTTTTACTATTCAAGATGTTGTTGGGCTTTTGTATTTACATTGTATATACTAGTGCAGCCTTTTATGTTTTGGGTGGTTTATATTCGGTTAATAAGTTCTGATCGAGCTGAAAAATTACGTCAAATGGTGGCTCCTATAGAGTGCAACGTAAAGCTTCTTGGAGCAACTAGAATTGAGGACAAGCTGCAGGAGGGCGTACCAGAAGCCATTGAGTCCATTTGGCAAGCAGGAATCAAGGTCTGGGTTCTTACTGGTGATAAGCAAGAGACTGCAATTTCAATTGGTCTTTCTTGTAAACTTCTGAGTGGAGATATGAGTAGATAATTATAAATGGCACTTCAGAGGTTGAGTGCAGAAAGCTCTTGACTGATGCTATAACCAAGTATGGGTTGAAATTTTCAAATAGAGAATATCAGAATCTGAAGTGCAAAACTGATTCTAGACATGGTTCCCTGATATTTAAAATGATACAAAATCATTGGGCTTCTCAAGTGGAATGCAGGAAAGGAAGAAGGAACTACTGCACCATTGGCACTCAATTGATCAGTAACCCGTATAAACTGGTGGGCTTCACCGTTTTCACGGTGTAATCTATCCGGTCAAACCTTTTAATCCATTTTGAGTTCTGAAGGTTGTAAGAATGTTGTGTTCTGGGTTTTATTGGTGCTTTCACTTACACACAAACACTCTGCTTCATTTTCATCTCAATCAAATCTTAGTGCAATGAGTTTGAGGTTTCAACTTACTCAGTCACAGTCATAGACTCATAGCCACAGTCACCCCGTTCCCCCATTCCCAACCTTCATTCTAATCATCAGAAAAGATGAAAGTGATCAAGAGGAAGAAGAGTGGTGAGAAGAAGTTGATAATTTAATGAGTGAGAAAGGATTTGATGATGTTAATGATGACGACGATGACTGGAGTGATGAAGACAATGACAGTTTGCCACCAGATTTTGGTGAAGATGCTCAAATACTGGAGATGGACAAGGAAAGACAATTCAACAAGTTAAAGACTTGAGACAGAATGATGAAGAGGTCCTTGTTTCTGTATTCCCTGATGGCCTTCCAGAGAACAATGGTGATCTCCACAAGAGCTTTCAAGCTTGGAGTTTTCATACTAGAAAACATCTGGCATCAAATTTGATTTTGTACTGGCTGATTTGTGATGAGTGCTTTACACCACGCTTGCAGTATTCAACTTGTTCGATGATCCTTTTACTGATGATTTGTAAAGAAGATTGAATTTTAATTGTGAGTTCTGCAGATTAGAAAATTATTTTATAGTAACTAAAATGCATTTCTTGGCCTTAGTTAAAGGTCCCTCCTGAATACTTAAGCATACTTTTGTTCAAAATACCTGAATCAGTGATCCCTGAACATGGCAGTTTCAGCTTTCCACCAGGCATATTTAACACCATTTATTCATTAACTGCTCTTCCTGAATCCGTTCTTTAATTTCAGCAACAAGTCGGAAAGATTCTTGTAATTGTAATTGGTCTAAAAATCTCAGAGCTTGGACTTGTAAAAATTTCAACCCTGAACCAGAAGTTGGATTTATTTGCAAGGTTGATGAAAATAAATACTTAAAATATTATATCTGAATTTGAGGCTTCAGCTATCAGTAGAGAACTTGACCCCTGCAGAATTGGAAGATAGAGGAGTTGGTGTAGAACTATGTTGTGAATCCATAGTCAATCTCCTCAGTCATTTGGTTTTTGTAATAAGGAAATAAGTTTCTGCAGGTGAGTATATCCTCGAGGGAACCATAGTCTCATTGAAATAGACACTATTGCTTAATATGTTTTCCCCTTTAATATGTTTCTACCAATATAATAGTATTTCACATTTATCTCAGAAAGCATGATTATATAGTTGTAGTTGACACGAAACCATTGATCAATTATGATGAGGAAATTAATCACTTGCTGCTGCATACAGCCTAATTTAAAACTTTTAAATAGGAAATGTGAATTCTTGTTTGTTAGATTAAAATAAAAATTTTAAAAACAGATGGACTAAGTGATGTTGTGGACATGCACATAGAATAATCACATACTTTGGGTGTGAGGATTATGGAGTTGAAACCTTAAAATCAAAGTAATTTATTTTCACAAAGCAAGCAAAAATTATTTTTAAATGAATTTTCGCAGAAACTTCATAAATCTATTTTACTTAGTATATTAAACTGATTTTCTTTGGGTGTTTTTACAGAAGACTTGGGGTGGGGGTCCTTACAGATTGAGTAGTTAAAGCAACAGAAAAGTATACAAAATTATGTCTCACAACAAAGTAACAGTATATTGTATACTAGGAGATACTAGGATGATGTCCCTTAAAAAATGATGATGTATATCGGTTAAGGTCATTTGGGTGCCTTGGAAAGAATGTTACTTGCGAAAAGGAAAGAAGAAAGAACAAAGAAAATTGATAAAAGTTGTTAAAGACAGTTTTCATGAACATTGGATTGGTCTACAATCATGTGATTAATGAAAACCAACATCCTTTAATAAGAACAAGTGTGTGGTTGGTTGGTGCTATTACTAAGGATTTTTTTTCTCTGTTCGAACCATATGACTTTAAACATCGACGTTGACTAATGCATGAATGAGTTGCTAAGTCTTCTTTGCAGGTTCCTCTCGTTTTCTCATTTTCAATTAAAGTAAGACAATTCTAATGTTCAATTTCTCAATCTTTCTATAATATCTTCAACAGTACTATCTTGTACAGTTTAATCATTCAGAATTCCATCATGTTCAGCCTAAACTATTCACCTACTCACTTCGTGTTGGAATGCTTCTTCCTTTTTCACTTTAAATACTCACAAATTACACCCATAATAGACCATACCATAGCATGAGAAAATCCACTAATGGCATCTTCAACAACATTGTGTTTGGGTGTTCTGATTTCTCTGATATTGTTCCATAAGTTGCATGCTTCATCTTCCTTCTCTCTCTCCGTAGAGAAGTTGAATGAAGACGTGATAGTGTCATCACCCAAACCAACATTCACAGCAGGCTTTTACGCCGTCGGACACAACGCTTTCTGCTTCGCAATATGGTACACCAACTCACCCAACACCCTCGTTTGGATCGCCAACCGGGACCACCCCGTTAACGGAAAACGCTCCACCCTCTCCCTTCTCAAATCCGGCAACCTCGTTCTCACCGACGCCGCCCAGTTCCAAGTCTGGTCCACCGCCACCGCCACCACATCCAAACAAGTCCACTTACGTTTGCACGACTCCGGCAACCTCGTACTCCTCGAAGATTCCTCCAACAACACTGTTTTGTGGCAGAGCTTCGATTTCCCAACCGACACGCTTCTTCCAAATCAGCCTCTGAGAGGGAGCACCAACCTGGTTTCCTCCAGAAGCGGGAGCAACCACTCCTCCGGTTTCTACAAGCTCTTCTTCGACTTCGAGAATGTTCTACGCCTCATCTACCAGGGCCCTCGAGTTTCCAGCGTTTTCTGGCCTTACGCTTGGCTTCAGAGCAACAACTTCGGTAATGGCAACGGCAGATCTACTTTCAATGATAGCAGGGTTGCTTTGCTTGATGATTTGGGTGCCGTGCTTTCTTCCGACAACTTCACTTTCAGAACGATCGATTACGGGACGGTGCTTCAGCGGAGATTGACCCTGGATCATGACGGTAATGTGAGGGTGTACACCATGATAGATGGAGAAGAGAAGTGGGTGGTGTCAGGGCTGTTTCGGCAACAACCTTGTTTTATTCATGGCATTTGTGGACCCAACAGCTATTGCACCAATGACCCCACAATTGGAAGAAAGTGTTCCTGCCTTCCAGGTATTTCAAGCACAAATATTGTACCTGTTACTAGTTTTAGTACGATGCCAAGCAAAAATATTAAAACATGTTTGGTACCGTATGCTAGAATATTGCATAGAGAGAGACTTACCAAGTGCTTGTATATATGGATTTCCAATGCAGCACTTGTCTGCTTCTGTTTTGGTCAGGTTCGCGTGTTCATTGATGATTTTTGTTTATGCGATCAGGTCACAGATGGAATAATACTCAAGACTGGTCTCAAGGTTGCGAACCAAATTTCCAGTCAGGGTGCGGCAACACACCGCAAGAGTCTAACTTCTTGACCTTGCCTCAAACGGACTTTTACGGATACGACTATGGTCTCTATTCGAATCACACGTACCAACAATGTGTGGATGAGTGTTTAAGGTTGTGCGAATGCAAAGGGTTTCAGTTCAACTTTCCGAAGCAAGATGGGCTAGGTAGTCACTGCTACCTCAAGTGGCAGTTACTAAATGGGCATCGTTCAGCGGATTTCGACGGAGCATTCTTCCTGAGACTACCCCGTGACTTTGATGACATAGCAATTGTACGTAATGGCAATGGCATGGTATGTGGGGGGAGTAGTGCAGTAGAGGAAGTTCTAGCGAGACCATATACCAAAGAAAAAGGAAATGAGTTGGTGAAGTTCATGTTGTGGTTTGCGGTTGCCTTAGGTGGAATTGAGGTTGTGTGCATCTTTGTGGTGTGGTGTTTCTTGTTCAGGAAAAATACTGATAAAGAAGGCTATGTTGTTGCCGTGGAAACGGGGTTCAGAAAATTCAGTTACTCTGAACTGAAACAAGCCACCAAAGGTTTCAGAGATGAGATTGGAAGGGGTGGTGGTGGAACAGTGTATAAGGGTGTCTTGACAGATAATCTAGTGGTGGCAATAAAGCGTCTGCATGAAGTAGCAAACCAAGGAGAAAGCGAGTTTCTGGCTGAGGTAAGTATCATTGGAAGGCTTAACCACATGAATTTGATTGGCATGTTGGGGTATTGTGCAGAGGGAAAGCATAGGTTGTTGGTTTATGAGTACATGGAAAATGGTTCATTGGCTCACAACCTTTCATCAGCTTCAAATGCACTTGACTGGAGAAAAAGGTATAACATTGCTGTGGGAACAGCAAGAGGTCTGGCCTACTTGCATGAAGAATGCTTGGAGTGGATTTTGCATTGTGACATCAAGCCTCAAAACATACTTCTTGACTCTGATTATAAACCTAAAGTAGGGGATTTTGGGTTGTCTAAGCTACTTAACCGGAACAATCTTAAGAATTCAAGCTTCTCAAGGATAAGAGGAACAAGAGGTTACATGGCACCTGAATGGGTTTTCAACTTGCCAATCACTTCCAAGGTTGATGTGTACAGCTATGGCATTGTTCTCTTGGAGATGATCACTGGAAGGAGCCCAACAACAGGTGTCCAATTCACAGAGTTAGAATCAGAGTCAGGTCATAATGAGAGATTGGTGACATGGGTGAGGGAGAAAAAGAGGAAAGGATCAGAAGTGGGACCATCTTGGGTGGATGAGATCGTTGACCCTGCTTTGGGATCAAACTATGACATGAATGAAATGGAGATATTGGCAACGGTGGCTCTGGAATGTGTAGAGGAAGAGAAAAACGTGAGACCCAAATTGAGCCAAGTTGCTGAGAGGCTCCAAAATCATGACCATGATTCAAGATAGTTTGAACAAAGAAGGGTCTTACGGTTGTCACTTCCTTTGTTTTTGTTTTGTTTGTCATAAATTGCATGTGCTTGTGGTTCTTCTTCAATCTGTTCTGCAGTTCAATGCAGTTGTTATATATTTCTGTTGGTTATATAAAATATATACAAATGGCTGAAAAAAATAGAGGATATATTTTTCAGAAGACGTTTCTTTTATTCAATTGTGAAATGTAAATTTATACTTTAAACTTTGATGAGGTGAAAAAAAGTACACAAAATCAAAAGCTAATTAAAATAACAAATTCTTAAAAATCAAATATGTACCGACCAGTCCATCGACTCCGGAGAAGACCTCAGACATCGGACATCGGTATCAGATAGTAAAGATGGGCCCCAGAAATCATATCAGTTATCAGATGAAACACTCAGATATAGGAAAACCTAAGTCATGAGGAATCCATGCATGTGGGGTGTATGACGCATCCCGGCGCGACACAAGTAAAAAACCCTTGGAGGCGCTAAGGCCCATTAGGGTTAAGGTTTCCAAGGGTAGCCTGCATGCATGGCACGTGAATACTTAGGGCACCCGTAGAACAGATGGCCCCGCAACATTGAGACATGAGTTGGTACCTTGGCGGCCATTCTATTAGTCGTTGCACCCTAGTAAAGGGAAGTCCTATGTGCCAGATTATGCTAAGATTGTGTAATAGCGGCGCATGGACATTCTCCAAGGAACCCTAGACATGGGTAACAGAACTAAGGTAAACCTTAGTTTCAACCTATATAAAGGGCACTAAGAACCCTAGCAAGGTACACCTTTTCTAAGACTGAAACTACTTTATACACTTACTGTTTCTTTGCCCTAGTATTGACTTGAGCGTCGAAGTGCAAACGGTCATCTAGGCGCCCTTTGTCTTTGCAGGTGAGAGATTCTTCAACCAAGGAAGTTTGATTCTCAGACGGAGATAGGCGGGCCAAAGCTAGCCGTTCAAGTCAACCGGCAAGCAAGTCAACCGACGAGAACATTTGACGCCCACCGTGGGGCCCGATAAAACAAGGTCCCACTCGCAATCTTGTTAAGAGTTTACCAACAATATGAGGACTACGAGGCAAGGATCTGCTACGCCCCCGGGAGGGGACAACGTCACCATGCAACAACTCATGGAGACTATGCGCGCCCTCCAGGAGGCGGTAGCAGCGTCTAGGGTTGACATAGCTGCGTCACAGGCAGACAACGAAGAGTTGCGCATAACCAATGAGGAACTGCACAGGAGTTTGCAACATGCAGGGGAGCGCGCGGTGGATGAGCGTGCCCCATCCATACCATTTAGGGCACGCCCGATGCCGTTCTCTCAGGAGATTATGGATATTGTGTTACCAACCACGTCTTTGGGCCCGAAAGTCACCTTCACGGGTGTAGAGGACCCAAAGGCTCACCTCACAACATTCCACACCCAGATGATGCTTACAGAAGGATCTGATACTGTGTACTGCAAGTTGTTGATGAGCACATTGGCAGGCGAGCGTAGGAATGGTTCGTCAATCTCCTTGACGGACACATTACTACCTTTGACCAATTTGCAAGGCTGTTCAGAGAGCAGTACCTTATCAATAGGGCTCCCCCTCGAATCTCTGACGATGTCTTTGACATAAAACAGTACCAGGGAGAGTCCTTGAAAGAGTTCTTGAACAGGTTTGGAGTCCAGGTGGTGAGGCTAAAACCCACGGATGAGGCCATGACGGTGCACGCCTTCACCAAAGGAATGCTACCAGGGCCCTTCAGTGAATCGCTGCTTAGATATTACCCGAAGACGTTCTGCGGGATCAGGCGTCGAGCTATGGTGCACATTGCCGTGGAAGATCGAGTCACAGAGAAACGCGACAGCGTCGGTCCTGTCCGACCTTGAGCAACAGGTCGACCTCAACCCATGAGGGTGCATGAAGCGACAATAGAGAAGAAAAGCTCAGGAAAGTAACGACCTTACGAGAAGCCCCAGATTAGAGCGCACACACGGGGAGACCCACCCCCCAAGCACAATTTTCTTGTAGAGCTCAAGGAGCTGATCGTTATTCCTAACATAGCGGCAAGACTGAAGATGCCCCCAAAGACCGACAAAAAGATGGAGCCCAACAAGAATGCTTGGTGCAAATTCCACCAAGCATATGACCACCCCATACGCAACTGCTTGTCACTGGGATACCAATTGGACGAGCTAGTGAAAAGCGACTTCTTGAAGGACTACCTCCTAGAGCCGCAGGGGGATCAGGCGTTAGCAGCCACAGGAGTAGATTAGGGGCACGAGGTGCCCATTCATGGTGAGATCAACACCATCTCTGGAGGGTTCTCAGTAGGAGGATGCACCGCCTCCCAGCGAAAGAAGTACGCACGAGAGGTGATGGTAGTAGAGGTACAGGAGATAGATCTGACTCCCGATGTCGACCTCATCTTCACCAAGGCCGACCGCCAGGACGTCGTTCCACATGACAATGACCCAGTGGTGATTTCGATAGTGACAACAGGAATGAAGGTGCACCGCGTCCTCGTGGACCAGGGGAGTTCGACCGATGTGATGTTCTGGTCGACCCTCAACAAGTTATAGTTGTCTCTAGACCAGTTGAGGCCTTATACCGGTTTCTTGCATGGTTTCGTTGGGGACCAGGTGGAGGTGCGTGGACACATAGAGTTGAGGACGACCTTCACAGATGGCACAACTTCATGCACTACAAACATCAGGTACCTCGTCGTTAACGCTCCATCAGCCTACAATATACTTTTGGGAAGACCTACTTTGAACATGATTGGATCGGTGGCCTCTACGAGGCACATGAAGATGAAGCTGCCTTCCCTCGAGGGTACGGTGATCACCATCAAGTCTGATCAGAAGGAGGCTAAGAAGTGCTACGAGAATAGCCTCAAGACGAAGAAAGGAGTGTTCGTTGTTACCACTCAGCTTCCGAGGGAAGAAGGGGTCACCTGCGCAAAGATAGCCCGGGAGAGACGGACCGAACCCGCCGAAGACGTGTTAGAGAGGGAGATCGGTGGGAAGTTCAAACTTAGCAAATCCCTAGGCCAAGAGACACAGGACCAGATCACCAAAGTCATAGCTCGACACCTTGATGCTTTTGCATGGTCTGCCTCAGATATGCCTGACATAGATTCTGACTTCTTGTGTCATCGTCTCACCATGGACCCCCAGGTACGACTTGCCTGCAAAAGAAGACGAAGGTTCAATGACGGGAGGCGTCAGGTCGTCAGAGAAGAGACAAAGAAGCTACTCAGGGCTGGCCACATCAGGGAGATTCAGTACCCTGAGTGGCTGGCAAACGTGGTGCTAGTGAAAAAGGCTAGCGGGAAATGGAGAATGTGCATTGACTTCACAAACCTCAACAAGGCCTGTCCGAAGGACTCCTACCCGCTGCCCAATATTGACGCTTTGGTGAACAGTGCGTCTGGTTGCAGACTACTCAGCTTCCTGGATGCCTTTTTTGGTTATAACCAGATCAGGATGCACCCCAGGGACGAGTGCAAGACAACGTTCATGACAAAGCTGTCTTGTTATTGTTATAAGGTGATGCCCTTTGGGCTTAAGAATGTGGGTGCAACTTACCAAAGGCTGATGGACATAGTACTAGCGCCCATGATAGGGAGGAATGTCCAAGCATATGTGGATGACATGGTGGTCACCTCCCAGCAGAGGGAGCAACATGTAGCAGATCTATAAGAGCTATTCACCACAATAGCTAAGTACAGATTGAAGCTGAACCCTGAGAAGTGTGTGTTCGGGGTAGAAGCTGGCAAGTTCTTGGGTTTCCTACTCACTAAAGTGGGATAGAGGTGAATCCTGAGAAGTGCGCTGCGATCATAGCAATGAGGAGCCCGATCTCAATAAAGGAGGTGCAACAGTTGACAGGGCGCATGGTCGCTCTGTCCAAATTCGTATCGGCAGGGGGAGATAAGGGGAATCCTTATTTCCAATGCCTGAAGAGGAATAACAGGTTCGTATGGATCAGAGAGTGTGAAGAGGCATTCCTAAAACTGAAGGAGTACCTGGCCAGTCCACTAGTGTTGTGCAAGCCACAGCTGAGTACTCCACTTCGTTTGTACTTCACAGTTATAGAAAAGACGATCAGTTTGGTCCTGGTGCAAAAGCAGGACCAGGTGCAGAAGCCAATCTACTTTGTCAGCAAAGTATTGCAGGGGCCATATGTGAGATACCAGGCCATAGAGAAAGCAACCCTAGCAGTAGTGTTCTCAGCACAAAGACTTCACCACTACTTCCAAAGCTTTGCCATAATAGTGATGACAAACCTTCCCATTCGCAAGGTCTTACAGAAGCCGAATGTTGCAGGAAGGATGGTGCGTTGGGCAGTAGAGCTATATGAGTTTGACGTGCAATATGAGCCCAGAGGCCCTATTAAAGGCCATGTTTATGTTGACTTCGTGGTAGAGCTCTCATCGGGAGCCACACACTAGGAAGGAGCAGGTTTCAAATGGGTGCTCTTTGTAGACGGTTCCTTCAACCAATAAGGTAGTGGGGCTGGCGTCATCTTGGAAGGGCCAAATGGGCTGCTGATTGAGCAGGCCCTGCGGTTCGCTTTCAAAGCTAGTAACAACCAGGCAAAGTATGAGGCCTTAATCGCTGGAATGCTGTTGGCCAAAGAGATGGATGTGAAAGGTTTGCTGGCAAAGAGTGACTCCTTGTTAGTCACAAGACAGGTCATGGGAGAATACCAGGCTAAAGACCATCAGATGACCGCATATCTGGAGTACGTCCAGATTCTGAGGGAGACGTTCGAAGTGTTCGAGTTAGTCCACGTGCCCAGAGAACAGAATGCCCGAGCTGACTTGCTAGCAAAGCTCGCCAGTTCAGGCAAGGGGGACAGACAGAGGATAGTCATCCAGGAGACTCTGAGGACACCTCGAACTGCCACAGATAATACGGCAGAAGTCTAGTAGATCAGCACCTCGGAAGGGGTGAAGATGAGTCATTGGTCATTGACTCAGGAGACGTTAAAAACGCCCAGAATAAGCGCGTACCCAGTTGCTGGGGAGAATTCGTTGCAGGTTTACCTAGTTGAAGCAGGAGAAACCTGGATGACACCCTACCAACACTACTTGGCTGATGGGATACTCCCGCTAGAGCCTACGGAGGCTAAAAAAATCAACAAAAATTCGAGCAAGTACACCTTAATCGATGAAAAATTGTTCAGGCATGGGTTCACTCACCCTATCCTGGTGTGTGTAAGTGGTGAGCAATGCACGCGCATTATGACAAAACTTCATGAAGGGATATGCGGAAGCCACATTGGCGGCCGATCTCTCTCATCAAAGGCCATTCGTGCAGGATATTATTGGCCATCCATGAGGGGAGATTTCACGGGATATGCACAACGGTGCAAGTAGTGCCAACAACACGCTGACTGGCACAAGGCGCGTCTAGAAGAGCTTAGGTCGATCTATAGCCCATGATCATTTCATACTTGGGGGATCGACATTTTGGGGCCTTTCCCTTTAGCAGTACGATAGATGAAGTACCTCGTGGTTGCCATAGAATACTTCACAAAGTGGATAGAGGCAGAGCCAGTGGCACAGATCACAACCCATAAGATCCAGCACTTTGTGTGGAAAAACATAGTGTGCCGCTTTGGAATCCCAAAATGGTTGGTGTCTGATAATGACACCCAGTTTGCGAGCCAACAATTGGGTAAACTATGTATGGAGCTGAGAATAAAGCAGGTGTTCGCATCGGTCGAACACCCCCAGACGAACGGGCAGGTCAAGTCTGCCAACCGAGTTCTGCTCAGAGGTTTGAAGAGAAGGCTAGATAAAGCCAAAGGGACCTGGACAAAAGAAGTTCATAGAATTGTGTGGGCTTACCACACTACTCCCCATTCCACGACCAAGGAAACACCCTTTAGCTTGGTGTATGGTTCGAACGCAATGATTCCTGTAGAGATCCAGAAGAACTTGCCACGTTTCCAGAACTTCGTGGTTGAAGAGTCCAATGAAGAAAGAAAGGTGAACCTGGATCTACTGGACGAAGTAAGGGAGGAAGCAAGAATTAAGGCTGAAGCGTTGAAGAGTAGGGTGAAGTACAAGTACAACTCCAAGTTGAGACCTCGGTAGTTTCAGGTCGCCGACCTGGGGATGCGGAAGGCCCACCCAGACCAGCTAGAAGACAAGTTTCCCAAGTGGACTGGTCCCTTCCGTGTGACAGAGGCCCTTGGGAATGGAGCATACAGGCTCGAGACTTTAGAAGGTGGAACAATCCTTTGTACGTGGAACGCGACCAACCTTAAGTTTTATTTAAGTTATCGCATTGTACTTAGTTTTAGGGGACACTCTTTTTCCCTTATAAGAGTCTTTTATCGAGGTCACCCAATAAGATTTTAGTTATTTAGTGAAAGAGATATATTTGCAAGCATTTTGTACAGTGCAGTTAATGAACCTCTCCCTTGGGTTAGAAACACCAAGACTTGGAATAATATGGTTCCTAGTGATCCTCTCTCTTGCGTGGAAACGCCAAGGTCGAGAAGAATATGGTTCCCCCAGTTAAATCCTCCCTTGCCCTATACGCTGAGGACGAGGTCAGTTAATGAACCTCTCCCTTGGGTTAGAAACACCAAGACTGGGAATAATATGGTTCCTAGTGAGCCTCCCTCTTGCGTGGAAATGCTAAGGTCGAGAAGAGTATGGTTCCCCCAGTTAAATCCTCCCTTGCCCTATATGGCGAGGACGATGTCAGTTAATGATCCTCTCCCTTGGGTTAGAAACACCAAGACTGGGAATAGTATGGTTCCTAGTGAGCCTCCTTCTTGCGTGGAAACGCCAAGGTCGAGAAGAATATGGTTCGCCATTTAAATCCTCCCTTGCCCTACAGGCGAGGACGAGGTCAGTTACGAACCGTTCACTTAGGTTAGAAATCTCAAGATTGGGATAGGATGGTTCGCAGAGAACGCCGCCCTCTTGAGTAAGAACGCCAAGGTTGAACAGTATGGTTCAATAGTTAAATCCTCTTTTGCCCTCATGGAGCAAGGTCGAGGTCAGAAAGCAAGCCTCTCCTTTGTTTGTAAGTCAAGGTAGAGGACAGCATGGTTCACCAGTATCACTAGTAATACATCTCCTTTGTCCTTAAAGGCAATGGTGGAATCGCCGGGAAGAGCTTTCCCTTATCTTGCAAGACGAAGATCGGAAGCAGCAAGTGAGGGTTTTCCCTATTTTCGTACAGCGAAAGACCAGCCAAGAGTTGCACGCATATCACCGATACCTTAAGATCGTAAGAAGGTAAAGCAAGTGGGAAGAAGTGTGCTACCTAAGGTACGAGTATGCGTCGAAGGCGTTGTTAGCAAAGTCAGTACAAGAAACGGTTGATAACGACCAAGACAAGATGGTAGATTAAAGAAAGACAGATTTCATAAGATAAATATATACAAGTTATCGAAATCAAGCAGTTAAGTCAAGTGTTCATCAAATAGTCAAATTACAATGAAAAAAGAGGCTACTCTTTGGACACTAGTTGCCCGTCAATGACCCGCTTCGTCACCTCGAATGGGGAGAGATCCATCTCAGGATGCATGCAGGAAACCTAAGCCATGGCATCTTCAAACCCAACACCATAAGCATCAACGACGTCGTTGGTGAGCTCTTCTTCGGTTTGCTTGAAGAGTTCGACCTTTTGGGCTAACTGCCCCTCGAGTTGGCCAAGTTGGACCTCTCGTTGAGTGGCCCTTTCCTCCAGTTTGGCCATCTTGGCCTGCGCCTCCTCGACCTTTTCCTTCAACTCGATCACTTCGTTGCGGAGAGGTAGAATCTTCGATTTGGATTGGAGGGCCTCCTGAGACTTCTCGAAGAGAAGCCTCTTGGTTTCCTTCTCGGATTGTCGAAGGCTCGCCAACTCCTGATACAAAGCAGTTTCGCGCTTGGAGAAGGTCTTGGTTTGAAGAGATGATTCCTCCCTCAGCTTCGCCATCTCAGCCTGCAAGTCTCATGCCTTACTCATGGAGAAGCTGGATGCGATGAGGAACTCCCCAATGCCTTGAGCTGCACAGTCTTGTAGGGGGTCCTCACCTAAGCTCTCCACTACTTCCCGGTTTTGGAAGCACTTGAGGGCTTGCAGGAGGAAGGTTGGTAGATCAACGGCAGAGGGCATGGCGTGATCACCCTTGGGGGCGCTCTCCCCTCCGCCTTCGAGCGCCATAAGTTCACGAGGAGAGGAAGCGCTGGGAGGATGGTCCTTGAAGGACGAGGCGTGGCCATCTGAAGCTGAGTGGGATGAAGCCGCGATATCAGCTGCCTTCTTCCTCTTGAAGACGAGGCTTGTGTAGGTACCCTCGTCTTCGCAGGCAGTGGCCTCCACTACCCCTTTCTGCCTCTAGTCGATGGGGGTTGGTTCGGGAGAGATTGGGGTGGAGGTGGCAGGAGGAGGAGTGCCCGCAGGGGTAGAGGCACCCGCATCGACAAGAGCGGCCTTGCGTTTGGAGGTCAACTCAACCAGTTTCCTCCTTTTCTCTGCATTGAGAACCGTATCTGCACAAGAAACACACGAGCATAAGAAACTAAATCCACACAACATGCAACTAGCAACAAATACAAAGCAGAAATGGTAAAGGTAACACTGTAGCCTTTGAGGGCCTTGGCACTGAATTCGAGCTTGATCAGCTCGGTAGTGTCGAACACCACTCCCAAGCTCGAAAGGAGCTGGCACACCACACAATCAGGTGGGGCCAAGTCGTCGAGGCTCCTCGGTTTCTTGACTCCCGGTTTCTCCACCCAGTAAAGTGGGAACCTATCCAGTAAGGTGGGGTCATGGATGCTGCAACATATCTTCAAGAACTTTTTCTTCAAGAACTTTTTCTTAAAGCCCTTGTAAGATTGTTGAAAGAGAGTCAGGAGGACTCTCACTACCACCCCATTGAAGCTCATCCACAGCTTCTTCCCGGGGTTCTTAGCCTCAAAGAAGTAGAGGAAAACATCCACAGAGGGCGGATGGCCAAGATGGTCGCAGAGGATCGTGAAGGCCTGCAAAAAGGCCCAACTATTGGGATGCAGCTGGGAAGGGGCCACGTTGACCTCTGTAAGAAGAGCACGCTCGAAACCCGAGAAGGGAAGGCGGAGTCTGAGCCGCTTGAAGATGGTGGTGTACATGAAGAAGAAAGGTTCTTCAGGATCCGCATGATTGTCCACACACACAGGAACACCTTCCCGACAAGGAAGAGCCTTTAGATACATGTCGAGTGCCTTCCCGAAGACATGGAACATATCGTGAGATTCACCCTGTCTATACGTCTCGATGTCTTTGAAGGTTTTCATTTGGGAAGTCTCGGCCAGAAGGTCCTCAAGTGCCTAGTGGTAGAGGATTTTGTAATTGACAGAAGGTGGAGGGTTCAGTGTGGTTTTTGTTCTGGCCATCTCGATAAGAAAGCTAAAAAGAGAGAAAAGAAAGGAAGAAAAGCGAGGGTTTAGAAGAAGAAGATGGAGTGGCTAAGGAAAACCAGAGAAATAGAGACTCGAAACGAAGAACAGAGAAAGCGTAAAATGCAGAAAACATAAACAGTCCTAGAAGAGTTATGACATGTTAAGAGCATCGAAAACATAAAGCAAGAGTAATCGTGGAGTAAAAATCATACTTTTGATCAGGTAGGGTTTGAAGGTATAAGTTATCGAAGAGGAAGCGAAAGCGTTTTCGAGGGAGAGAAATGCTTAAGTAAAGTAATGAAACAGTGAAGGGAGTGTAAGGGGTGAAGGGTTTAAACGTATACGAAGAAGCGCAAGCGGAAACGAGCCCTAACCGTTGATTTTTCCACGTGTACGCTGATAAAAAAGTATGGTGAGATGTCACTTCAGTGCACTGTTCACGTCTTATCACCACGAGCCACGTAGGTCGCCGTGGGCGATCACTTAGTCTCTTCGCTGAAACAAGTTACAGCTCGAAACTGGGGGCCTTGTGTGCCGACTAGTCCTCGGTCATCGACTCCGGAGAAGACCTCAAACATCGGACATCAATGTCAGATAGTAAAGATGGGTCACGTAAGGTGGGCCCCAGAAATCATATCAGTTATCAGATGAAACACTCAGATATAGGAAAGCCTAAGTCACGAGGGATCCATGCATGTGGAGTGTATGGCGCGTCCGGGCGCGACACAAGTAAAGAACCCTTGGAGGCGCTAAGGCCCATTAGGGTTAGGGTTTCAAGGGTAGCTTGCATGCATGGCACATGAATACTTAGGGCACCCATAGAACAGATGACCCCGCAACATTGGTGCATGAGTTGGTATCTTGGCGGCCATTCTGTTAGTCGTTGTACCCAGTAAAGGGAAGTCCTATGTGTCAGATTATGCTAAGATTGTGTAATAACGGCGCAGGGACATTCTCCAAGGAACCCTAGACACGGGTAACAGAGCAGAGGTAAACCCTAGTTTCAACCTATATAAAGGGCACTAAGAACCCTAACAAGGTACACTGTTTCTAAGACTGAAACTACTTTATACACTTTCTGTTTCTTTGCCCTAGTACTGACTTGAGCTTCGGAGTGCAAACGGGCGTCAAAGCGCCCTTTGTCTTTGCATGTGAGAGATTCTTCAACCAAGGACGTTCGATTCTCAGGCGGAGATAGGCGGGCCAAAGCTAGTCTTTAAAGTCAACCGGCAAACAAGTCAACCGACGAGAACAAAATCAAATAATATGATTTAATTCTTTATAGTCTAAAAAAATTCTTAGAAAAATATTATTTTACTCTTTAGCACCTAAAAATCAAGAGAAACATAATGGATATTTTTTATACATGGATCAATTGTGTAACTGATACAAACCAAGACAACAAAAAGTTGACCAAGGATGCACACTATGAAAGGTCATCTCAACATTCAAGTGAAGACCTCACCAGAGGGAGAAATGGATAAAGACCAGAGCATCTCAAGTTCTTCCAGCTGGTCTTCTTAAGAACAAAACTAGTAATGAATCTTCACATCTACTTAAGCACTTGGTTAAGTTAATGTCCAGTGGAGATTTTCCTAAGGTCTTCACTCTTAAATTCCTAAAATCTCAATCTAAGTAAAGTGTCACACCAAAAAATTGAACAATCCTAAAATAAACTCACATCACTAACACTCATTCTTAACATTTAAGCTGCATGTTCCATATCTTTTTCTAGGAAACTCCCATCTAATTTTGGGTAGATTCATTGTTAGAATGTGTGTTTTTTTATGTTATGTTTCATAATAGACAAGTTGTACTTCTCCATCTTTCTAAATTTCTTTTAAAATAGAACTTGATTTTGCTTTATTATGAAAATTTTGGTTATTTGCTAAATATAAACATCATTGTCATATGTGTGCTCCCTATTAGTTCCATGTGCATATTTGTAATAAGTTTTCTAAACCAAAAAGCTATTCCCATAAAAAATAACAATTATATTTTCTTACTTTTTTAAGATTCCACACATTACTATTTCAATGGCTTAATCTAGCATGTTAGAAGCTTGCATTGCTAAATGGTAAATCCTAAACAATGATTGAACCACTAAAGGATGATAAAAAAAGACAAAGATATGGAATACGGATTCAAGTCTGAGATTTTTATCGACGTCGTTTCACAATCAAATTAAAAACAAATTTAGTATAAATCATCTCACATTGTGATCAACCGTTTAACGCTAAATAGATGATAGTATAGATAGGATCAGTTAGCACTAAGTTATTTTCCAACGACTCCAATATAAATCCAGTCAAACAGTGTTCACAATTCATTTACAAGTAATAAAAGTTAGTAATAACTGTAAAGATTAAAGAGAATTTAAGGATGTTTAGTAGAAAAAGTAAAGTAGATGATGAAAAACAATAAAAAAATGTAGGCTGACTCTCAAGTGCTATTGTGGTTTAGATATTGTTCACAAATTCTCAGTTTTAAACTTTCTAGAATTTTTGAATTTTGTACCCTATTCTGTCACAATTCTGTTTATTATTTTTTTCAGTCGATTTGCTTCCTAACCTATTTTAGAGATATTATAGATTTTATTCTCCAATTCTTTCACTCAGATTTCATTTCCAGTTTTTGAGTCAGAGAAGGAACTTGCACTTTGTTTGATCAAGCCCACTCACATGAATAGAAACTCCTATCAAACTCGTGCACCAGTGTAGTAGATGATTCTATTAGACAGTCTAGTCTAAAACATTCACATCAGATTCTTTCTACACCATTGTCTTCATTAAGTTTGATGTTGTTAAAGTGCTTCTTTTAGTTAAGTCTTTGCATAGGAGTTGTTGGACCATCTACTCCATGTAACCATTAGACTATCTAGATAGACCATCTATTATGAGAAATATTAGACCGTCTACTGTGACTAAACTAAAATTACAAGATTATTAGTAAAAGTAGTTAAGGACCAAATAAACCCAATTAGATTATTACTATTTAAAACAGTAGATTTATTCATAATTACAATCCAAGAAAGAAAGTTATTATAAAATAGTCTAAGTGTAAGTTGTAAGAATGTATGGCTTTAAACTAGAGGGGGGGGGGGGGGGGGTGAATGGTTTAAAGAGGGTTTTCGAAAACTTTTAAGTCTTAAATGAAATTACTTTAAGAATGTCTTGATTAATCGGTTGTTTATACTAGTTTTCAAATATAAAAACTGAATTTAAAGAGTTAAGGGATAGAGAAAAAGCACAAAGAGATTTATACTGGTTCACTCTAAACCCAGAGCTACATCCAGTCTTCTCAGAAACCACTGAGGAATTCTACTAAGCAATCAAACCTTGATCACTTACAACACAACCAAAGAAGTGACCTTGATCCCCTCAAGACACACACTTCTCTTGGTCAAACACACCAACACTAAGAATGCTGATCTTGATCCCCTCAAGAACACACATCACTTCTTAGCAACACACAGAAAGTTTCTTTCAACAGATACAAGGATTACACTTGTCACAAAACAAATCTGAAATGAATACAAGCAGAAAATCCTAGCTCACACTCTTTGATCAATCTCAATCTCTAAGCAATCTCAACTTTTTCTCTTAAGCAAAATCAATGAAAAAATCAAATCTGTTTTTCTGTATATAATCAAAGCCGTCGTTTGTTATCAAATCTTAACAAACTATTCATTGCTTTTAAAGATTGGTCAAAGCATTAAAGACTGGAGCGTAAACAGTTAGAAAAACATTTAATGCTCAGTCAAAGCACAAAACAGTTTTCTGTTATGGTACTAAAACAAACAATCGGTTGTTTCCATGAATCAATCGGTTGTTTTGGTTTTGACAGCTCAACCATTTGAAAAACAGTTTTCAACCTTTTCTAAAAACATCTAAGTATAAAACAATCGGTTGTTTCGACAAAACAACAGGTTGTTTTTCACTTAGTTTGAGAAACACTTTTCTTTTAAAAAGATTGAGAATGCCTATGCTTTGGATTCAATCAAGAGTGGATTACATATTAAATCTACCCAGATCCTATCTAGAAGGATAGCTCAGCAACAATAAGCACAACCAGCCTTTCATCATCCTTCAAAGGGTTTGGATTCTTCAAAGCTTGAACACACTTTGTTCAACATAAGTAAAATTATGTCCATTAGATTGTAAATTGAATAAAGTTATCAACACCAACAATTCCTTAAAGAATGAACCCCTTAAATTAACAAAACATATACGAGGATCAAACTCAAGGAAAATAATTATATTTGACAAAAAGTGACTAACATTTAAGAAGCTTTTAGTAATAGATGAAACATGTATCATATTGTTAAGCTTAAAAGTGATGTTTGAAGCAATAAGTAATATATATGATGAAGAATCAACACGAAATATTCTTAAGCCTTTACCATTTTTTATGAAAATTTTTGATCTGAACCATCAAAATGACTTAATTGATGATATTTTGTGGCTCACCAATCACATGGAACTAACACCCGATTTGGAATCCAAAAGGTGTCACCAATGCTCACCAATCCGAATTGGCATTAGGAGTTCAAAGGCACCAAGTTGGTGTTGTAAAACAAAATTTGATATAGCAAAATAAAAACAAAAAACAGAGTGTGCAAAACAGAAAAACAGAACACGCGCATAAACCCTAGGTTTTTCAGTGCTTCTGTTGGAGGAGATATCGGAAACAAGAGCGCAACAGAGACTGATTCTTAGGGTTCCGTTGTTGTGCGATTTGCGAAAACCCTCGTATGTGGGATCCTCTTCTATACTCACTATCGTTGCAAAGGCAGGTGCTCCGTGCACAAGACTCGAACCTTCGAAGACTCAATCGTTCTTCACTAGATGTTGGGCCGTTGGAGGGGGGGGGGGGGGTAGTGCCACCAGGGACGGGATTGAGGCTGTGGCGGTTTTGGGGTCATTACTCCTCTTCCTCTATATAAAGAGCGTTCCATTCTCTTCATTGAAGCATCTCTATCACTCACCTTCTTCATCTTCTTCACCCACCACCGTGGAACCTTTCTTCTTCCTATTACATTTTCTCCTTTTTCTCTTTCTTTGTCATATTTTAATATTTTACTTTATTATAATATTTCTGGGTTTATTAGATTATTACTCTTTTAAGAGTAACTTGCTAGTTCTGATCCTCGGAAATTTCCGGGAAGTTCCTGTTGTATCCTTGGGGACTTGCGCAATACACCGCGAATAATTCCTTACAGACAGTGATTAACCATGCCTTGGGAAATCAATTTTGTTCGTTTTAAAGCCTCAATTACTACAACCGTAAGGACTTATGGCTGATAAGACGGACAAAACCAACAACGGTGCTCCAGAAACGTCAAACACTATTTCCGCAACGCAAACCATTTTTGCGAAACCATTTTTGGATGTTTCAAAAATTGAAGTCTTCACCGGTATTCACCTGAGTCTAAGGGAGTAGCTGAAAGGAAAAATACGACTCTTAAAGAAATGAGGAATGCCATGCTTATTAGTTCTAATGCTCCTGATAATCTGTGGGGTGAATCTCTGCTTACCGCGTGTTTTTTACAAAATAGGATACCACATAGGAAAACTAGTAAAACACCCTATGAGTTGTGGAAAGGTTATCAACCTAATCTAAAATACCTAAGAGTGTGGGGATGTTTAGCTAAAGTGATGTTACCTGATCCTAAGAAAAGGAAAATAGGCTCTAAAATTTCTGATTGCATGTTCTTAGGATATACGAAACATAATGCTGCCTATAAGTTTTTAGTTCTTAATAGTGATATAATTGAATGTAACATTATAGTAGAGACGAAAAATGTTGAGTTATTTGAACATATCTTCCTTTAAAGAGTAGTGGTACATCTGAACAACCTATAGATAGTACTAGTGATGCCATGAGCGAGGATGTTAGGAGAAGTAAAAGACAGAGAAAGGAAACCTCGTTTGGAGATGACTTTTACACTTATCTAGTTGAAAATGATCCAATAAATTTTTTAGAAGCTACTAGTGCTCCTGATGCTAAACATTGGGATAAGGCCATTAAAATTGAGTTTGATTCAATTAAGAAAAATAATACGTGGACCTTAGTAGATCTGCCTAAAGGAGCAAAATCCATTGGTTGTAAGTGGATCTTTAAGAAGAAGTACTGATGGAGGAGGGCCCAAGCTCACCACACGATGAAAGCCAAAGCCTCCAAGACTAGACGGTCTAGCCTATGATGAGGAGCGTCTAGACTCAAAAAGGAGCGTCTAGCCCATGAAGAGGAGCGTCTAGGCCATGATGAGGAGTGGCTACATAAGGAGCGTCTAGGCCATGATGAGGATTCCTTCTAGACCGTCTAGCTTCACATACACATGGGTCAAAGCTACGGTTTTGGGAAGAGAAGACCTTTGTAATTGTTACATAAAGGCCCATTAGGGGTGCTTAGTAATTAGAGTAGTGTAGAAAGCATATTTGTGTGAACATTCTAGAAAGACCATGGAGGGGGGGAGAGCATAAAAACTAGACACACCCCTCCCCATGTGCTCATTTGTGCACCCATGTGCCATGTGCACCCATGTGCTTCACATTTACATTTCATTTGGCTAGCATTAGGGTTGCATTATGGTCCTCCTTAGCCTATAAAAGGAGGAGCCTACACCTTGTATTTTCAAGTTTATTGTGAGTAAAGTTATGCTGCCATTTTGTGCCAAGCTTTGCTTCTCCCTAGACTTCTAGGCTCTAAACTTCAATTCCTTCATCTTTTCCCTTGGGCTGGCCGAACCACCCAATACCCACACTTAACATGCACCTACAAGATCAACACCACTCTTAGGAGGATCTTGCTCACCTCATCCATTGCTTCCGCCCCTTTGCTCTACTTTGATTCAAGAAGAACTTCATGAAATGCCATCAAGTACCATCCTGATGGATCCATAGAGAAATATAAGGCAAAATTAGTAGCTAAATGTTTTACTAAAAAACATAACATAGATTACTTTGATACTTTTGCACTTGTTACTAGGATTTCCTCTATCCGTGTGTTGCTAGCATTAACATTTATCCATAAGTTAGTAATTCATCAAATAGTTGTTAAAACAACTTTGTTGAATGGTGAACTAGAAGAGGAAATTTATATGACTCAACCTGAAGGATGTGTAGTTCCAGGTCAAAAGGAAAAAGTATACAAACTTTTAAAATCTTTGTATGGTTTGAAACAAGTACCAAAGCAATGACATGAAAAACTTGATAATGTTTTACTTTGTGAAGGTTTTTTTACCAATGATGCTGATAAATGTGTGTATTCTAGATCTGAAAATGGTGAATATGTCATTATATGTTTGTATGTGGATCACATGCTAATTTTTGGTACATGCAATGATATAGTTTTTAAAACAAAACTGTTTCTTGGATCTACGTTTGAGATGAAAGACCTAGGGGAAGCAAGTGTGATTCTAGGAGTTAAAATCATAAGGAAGGGAGATAGTATATTACTATCCCAAGAAAAATACATTGAGAAACTTCTTAAGAAGTTTGATTACTATTACTTTAAGTCAGTGAGTACCCCTTATGATGCTAACTCTAAATTAAAGAAGAACAGAGGAAAATCTATTTGTCAAACTCAATATGCCCAGATAATTGGGAGCTTATTGCATTTAATGAGCTTTTCTAGACCAGATATTGCTTATGCAGTAGGTAGACTGAGTAAATACACTCAATGTCCTAGTCAGGGTCATTAAAATGCACTTGCGAGACTCGTGAAATATTTGAGAGGTACAATGGATTATGTCATTGAGTATAATGGATTTCCTATGTGCTAGAAAGGTACAGTGATGCTAACTGGATCTCTGATTCAGATGAGACAAAATCCATTAGTGGTTATGTATTTACACTTGGGGGTGGTGCAGTTACATGGAGGTTAGCCAGACAAACTATTATTTCAACAATGGAATCTGAGTTTATTACTCTAGAAATGGTTGGTAATGAAGCTGAGTAGTTGGAAAACTTCTTAGCAAACATTCCTTTAGGAATGAAACCAACCCCATATGTATCAATGCATTGTGATTGCCAATCGGCAATAGCTATAGCTAAAAATAAAAGTTACAATGGAAAGAATAAACATATACAATTGAGACAAAATTTGGTGAAACAACTGTTAAAGAGTGGAACGATTTCTATTGACTATGTCAAGTCAGAACGGAATTTGGCAGATCCTCTGACAAAACCCCTAGGGAGAAAAATGATTTTAGAAACATCGAGGGGAATGAGACTTAAGTCATGCATCGTCTTATATAGATGCACAAACACATAAAACAAGACCATGAGGTAGAGCATACTTCAACATAGCATGAGAATATCCATTAATGGCATCTTCAACACTGTGTTTGGCTCTTCCCATACCTCTGATATTGTTCCATAACTTGCATGCTTCATCTTCCTTATCTCTCTCCGAAAAGAAGACGTGATGTTGGATATTGTGTTTTTTGTAAATGCATATAAATGCACATAAATGCACATAAGTGCATGTGATATTTTATTCTTCTGTTTTAGTTTTTGAATTAATATTTATAAGTAACTGCTCATAAAATCATTTAAGAGTCAGTTACAACACGACAAGTACTATAAATGTAATTGTTAGAAAAGATAATAATATATCTTGCTTTGCTTTATTCATCAACACCAACAATTGGTATCCGAGTTATCTTCTTGAGGGATTTGTGAGGTTAGTAGAATGCATCAATGGAAGGAGGTTCCAATTTTTCAGCAATGGCACCACCTGTCTTTGAAGGAGACAATTGTCAAATGTGGGTTGCTCGTATGGAGACCTACCTAGAAGCATTGGATTTATGGGAAGTTGTAGAAGAGGACTATAAAATTCAGTCCCTTCCAGAAAACCCTACGGTGGAACAAATAAAATCACAGAAGGAAAAGAAGATGAAGAGATAAAAGGGAAAAGCTTGCCTATTTGCAACTGTATCTCATATGGTATTCACAAGGATAATGTCCTTGAAGTCAACAAAAGCAATATGGGATTACCTCAATGCAGAATATGAAGGTGATGAGAGGATTCGTGGAATGCAAGCCTTGAATCTAATCAGGGAGTTTGAATTGCAGAGAATGAAGGAGTCAGAATCCGTAAAAGAGTATTCTGATAGACTCTTAAGCATTGCCAACAAAGTAAGGTTGCTTGGATCTGTGTTAAATGATTCAAGAATTGTGGAAAAACTGCTTGTAACAGTTCCAAAGAGGTTTAAAGCCACCATAACAACCTTGGAGTATACAAAGGACCTATCAAAGATTTCTCTTGTAGAGCTCTTAAATGCTTTTCAAGCACAAGAACAAAGGAGAGCCATGAGACAAGATGGAGCAGTAGAAGGAGCCTTACCAGCCAAACATGAAGGTGGTTGGAGAAACAAAGGTAGAAATTATCCTCCTTGTAAGCATTGCAACAAGTTAGGTCATCCACCGTTTAAGTGCTGGAGAAGACCTGATGCTAAGTGCAACAAGTGCAATCAAATTGGACATGAAGCAGTCATTTGTAGAAACCAAAGTGAGCAACAAGATGTAGATGCTCAAATTGCAAATGAGGAGGATGATGTACTTTTCGTTGCAACTGGTTTCTCCAACAATATTTCAAGTGCATCTTGGCTAATTGATAGTGGATGCACAAATCACATGGCTTATGAAAAAGAAATTTTCAAGGAGTTGAAGCCTTCAAAAATTTCAAAGGTCAAGATAGGTCATGGGGGTCACGTTCTTGTAAAAGGAACGAGAACCATTGTTGTAGCAACACATTCAGGTACTAAAACTATTACTGATGTGTTATATGTACCTAACATAGACCAAAATTTATTGAGTGTTGGTCAGTTGCTACAAAAGGTTTCAAGGTGTTTTTTGAAGATAACCACTGTTTGATCAAGGATGCTACAGGACAAGAACTGTTTAAGGTACAAATGAGAGGCAAAAGTTTCTCGTTAGATCTATTTCAGGAGGAGCAGACAGTATTTTCAACAAAGAAAAATACTGAAATGGAAGATGATCCATAAATTAAAGGGAATCGATTACTCTCTAACATATATCATAGATGTAACGTTGTAGTATGTGAACCTGCTGATCACAAAGAACCTGCTGATCACCAAGAAGTTATCAATGACCCAAAGTGGAAAAAGGCAATGGAGGAAGAGTTGTATATGATTGAGAAGAACAAAACTTGGGAGCTTGTTGACATACCTCAAGATAGAAAGGTTCATCAAATGGATGTCAGGTAAATAGCAACACCCATTTGGTGAGAAAGTAAGTCTTTTACTATTCAAGATGTTGTTGGGCTTTTGTATTTACATTGTGTATACTAGTGCAACCTTTTATGTTTTGGGTGGTTTATATTCGATTAATAAGTTTTGGTCGAGCTGAAAAATTACGTCAAATGGTGGCTCTTATAGAGTGGAATGTAAAGCTTCTTGGAAAAACTAGAATCGAGGACAAGCTGCAGGAGGGAGTACCACAAGCCACTGACTCCATTTGGCAAGTAGGAATCAAGGTTTGGGTTCTTACCAGTGATAAGCAAGTGACTGCAATTTCAATTGGTATTTCTAGTAAACTTCTGAGTGGAGATATGCAGTAGATAAATATAAATGGCACTTCAGAGGTTGAGTGTAGAAAGCTCTTGACTAATGCTATAACCAAGTATGGGTTGAAATCTTCAAATAGAGAATATTAGAAACTGAAGTGCAAAAGTGATTCTAGACATGGTTGCCCTGATATTTAAAATGATACAAAATCATTGGGCTTCTCAAGTGAAATGTAGGAAATGAAGAAGGAACTACTGCTCCATTGGCACTCAATTGATCAGTAACCCGTATAAACAGGTGGGCTTCACCGTTTACACGGTGTAATCTGTCCGGTCAAACCTTTTAATCCATTTTGAGTTTTAAACGTTGTAAGAATGTTGTGTTATGGGTTTTATTGGTGCTTCCACTCACACGCACAAACACTCTTCTTCATTTTCATCTCAGTGAAAGCTTAGTGCAATGAGTTTGAAGTTTCAACTCACTCAGTCACAATCATAGACTCAGCCACAGTCACCTCGTTCCCCCATTCCTAACCTAACCATAAGAAAAGATGAAAGTTATCAAGAGGAAGAAAAGTGAATGGAAGAAGTTGATAATTTAATAAGTGACAAAGGATTTGATGATGTTAATGATGACGATGACTGGAAAGATGAATACAATGATAGTTTGCCACCAGATTTTGGTGAAGATGCTGAAATACTAGAGATGGACAAGGAAGGACAATTAAACAAGTTAAAGACTTGAGACAGAATGATGAAGGGGTCCTTATCCTTATATTCCATTCCCTGATGGCCTTCCAGAGAACAATGGTGATCTCCACAAGAGCTTTCAAGCTTGGACTTTTCATACAAGAAAACATCTACCATCAAATTTGATTTTGTACTGGCTGATTTGTGATGAGTGCTTTACACCACGCTTCTGGTATTTGTTCTTGCCGGTTGACCTGGTTGTCGGTTGACTCTGGGAAAAGGTTGTGACTCCGTCTGCCTCTGTTGGATTTTCTCTTTCCCTGGGATGTTGGAACGATAGAGTCAGTATTGAGCTAAAAAACAATGAGTAAGTAAATAATATCAGTCATAGAAATGGTGTACCTTTATCAGAGATCTCGAGTCCCTTTTATAGACTATTTTTAGGTTACTTCATTGTAACAACCCTTCTCTCACGAGAACCTTATCTCGAGTGAAAGCAGGTTTGATGGGAGGACATTTTGTTACGTTGTCACACAATTTTAGTGTAACAACCGCACAAAATCTTCCTCCTTGGAGTGCATAATCTTAACAGCAGGGCCGCCAAGGTACCAACTCATGTACCAACATTATGGGGGAATCTGTCACTGTAGGTGCTCTAGCCTTTACGTATCATTCATGCAACTTACCCCTGAAAACCCTAGCGCTTTTGGGCCTAGGCGTCTTTAGGGGATATTTACTTGTGTTAGACCCAAATGTAGTATACACACCAAGTGCATTTTTTCGTTGATTAGGCCTTGCATATATACGGGTTTCAACACACGCATTCTTGGGGCCCACTTACGTGGTCCATTAACTCGACTAGACCACCGAGCTGACCAGAGAGCTCTTTCTGCTTTATCTACTCTATCGTTTTCAAAAGACTTTTTCTTCGCCTTCCCTTTCCCAGTTTGGAGAGAGCTCTTCTTACTGAAATTAACATCGCCCCTGCCCAGCTACATCCAAATAGCTGGGCGTTTGTTCGGGGTTTTTCCATCTTGTGCCACCACTTTGGCCATCTGCCATCAGTGGATGTGTTCCTGTATTTCTTCGAAGCCAAGCGACGAGGTCATAAGCTGTGGGTGAGCTTCAACGGGGTTGTGGGGAGAGTTTTGTTGACCCTCTTCCAACAATCATACAAAGACTTCAAGGGTAAATTCTTCAAAATTCGTTGCAATGATAACGATCCAAGCCTTTAGGAAGGGTTCCCACTGTATTGGACTAAGGAACCCAAATTCAAAATACCCAAATGTCTTGAAGACCTACCCTAGCGAGAACGAGAGGTGTATGACTTTCTTTCCAACCTCAAGGTAGTGTTTAGCATTACTGAACTGATAAAGAATGAGTACAACCCTACAGGCCTTAAGCAATACATTGGTATCCCCCTTCCCTTTACTCCTGCTAGCAATATATTGCATGTGTGTGTTTCTGAACTCTTATTTGTTTTCTTAACTCTTTTTTGTTTTCTTTCTCATGCAGACAATATGTTGGACGCTTAATAGCGAAAGAACTTAGCCGCTCTGGCTAAATAAAAGAAGACCACCCAATCCCCTTTTGTCAAGGGTCAAAAACTAAAGGCAGTGGTTGAAGTCGCCCCTTCTGAAGACGAGGAAACCTGCTTTGGACTCGTCTTCAAGAGGAAGCGAACAGATGTTGCGGAAGTTTCTGTCCACTCCACCTTAGCTGACCGGGCTCCCTCCTACCGGGATTTCCCACCCAGCCCTTCCCCTCCTCACGACATTGCGGTGCAGGAGGGTAGAGGAGAAAGTGCTTCAGAGGGAGATCAGTGGGACCCCTCCTCAGACCCAACTTCCTTCCTTCACAAGATGTTGCTCTCCTCCAAAATTAAGGGAAGACTGGAGAACCTAGAAGAGGGTCCATTGATGGAGCATGCCACAAGGCAACTGGGGAAAACCCTAGTCGCGAACTGCTTTCTCCTCTCCAAGCTGTGGAAAGCGAAGGAGTTGGCCAAGGAAGAAGCCCTCCAAGTTGTAGGGATCAAAAGAAAAGTCACCGGACTTACACTAGAGGTGGAGGAGCTTCGGAGAGTGCACCAAGAGACCAATGCCCTCTTGTTCGGGAAGTCCCAAGAGGCCTTGGGGCTATATGCAAGAAACAACGATCTCCGCACTGAGGTGGAGAAGCTGAAGGGAGTGCTGGTTGGGAGGGACGAGGAGGTGGCCAGGCAGAAAGAGGAGCTGGCGCAGAAGGATGAGCTCCTACAGAAGACCAAGGACGAGCTGATGAGCGATGCCGCTGATTCCTAAGCGAAAGTCTTTGAAGATGCCATGGCCCAAGTCACCTGCGTGCACCTTGAGCTGGATCTCTCCCAGACAGGATTATGTAAAGTTGTCGTAGATGGGCAACTAGTAGATGAGGAATAGGCATCGGGAACTCCCCTACTATCGCTATCGCTATTGCCTTCCCCAAGTCATCACGAGAACCTTATCTCGAGTGAAAGCAGGTTTGATGGGAGGATAGTCTGTTACGTTGTCACACAATCTTAGTGTAACAACCGCACGAAATCTTTCTCCTTGGAGTGCATAATCTTAACAACATGATCGCTAGGGTACCAACTCATGTACCAGCATTATGGGGCCCATCTGTCATCACTGTAGGCGCTCTAGCCTTTAAGTATCATGCATGCAGCTGATCCCTGAAAACCCTAGCGCTCTTCGGCCTAGGCGTCTTTAGGGGATATTTACTTGTGTTAGACCCAAATGTATTATACACACCACATGCACTTTTTCGTTGATTAGGCCTTGCATATATACGGGTTTCAGCACACACATTCTTGGGGTCCACTTACGTGGCCTATTAACTCGACCAGACCACCAAATTGACCTGCTCCATACAGGTGCCGATGTCCGATCACCTGAGCACCGAGCCCAACGCTCTGGTTCAGTACAATATTCAACTTGTTTGATGAACCTTTTAATGATGATTTGTAAAGAAGATTGAATTTTAATTGTGAGTTATGCAAATTAGCAAATTATTTTATAGTAACTAAAAGGCATTTCTTGGCCTTAGTTAAAGGCCCCTCCCTGAATACTTAAGCATACTTTTGTTCAAAATACCTGAATCAGTGATCCCTGAACATGGCAGTTTCAGCTTTCCACCAGGCATATTTAACACCATTTATTCATTAACTGCTCTTCCTGAATCCGTTCTTTAATTTCAGCAACAAGTCGGAAAGATTCTTGTAATTGTAATTGGTCTAAAAATCTCAGAGCTTGGACTTGTAAAAATTTCAACCCTGAACCAGAAGTTGGACTTATTTGCAAGGTTGATGAAAATAAATACTTAAAATATTATATCTGAATTTGAGGCTCCAACAATCAGTACAGAACTTGATCCCTCCAGAATTGGAAGATAGAGGAGTTGGTGCAGAACTATCTTGTGAATCCCTAGTCAATCTCCTTAGTCATTTGGTTTTTGTAATAAGGAAATAAGTTTCTGCAGGTGAGTATATCCTTGAGGGAACCATAGTCTCAGTTAAATAGACACTATTGCAAAGTATCTTGCTTAATATGTTTTCCCCTTTAATATGTTTCTACCAATATAATAGTATTTCACATTTATCTCAGAAAGCATGATTATATTGTTGTAGTTGACACGAAACCATTGATCAATTATGATGAGGAAATTAATCACTTGCTGCTGCACACAGCCTAATTTAGAACTTTTAAAGAGGAAATGTGATTTCTTGTTTGTTAGATTAAAATAAAAATTTAAAAAATGGATGGACTAAGTGATGTTGTGGATATGCACATAGAATAATAAGATACTTTGGGTGTGAGTATTATGGAGTGAAAACCTTAAAATCAAAGTAATTTATTTTCACAAAGCAAGCAATTTTTTTTAGATGAATTTTCGCAGAAACTTCATAAATCTATTTTACTTAGTATATTAAACTGATTTTCTTTGAGTGTTTTTACAGAAGACTTGGGGTGGGGGTCCTTACATATTGAGTAGTCAAAGCAACAAAAAAGTATACAAAATTATGTCTCACAACAAAGTAACACTATATTGTATAGAGTCCCGATTTTTGAACAACCCCAAATTCGTTGCTTCAGCATACAATTGCTGATGTGGCAAAGAAAATAATAGTTTATTTGTCTTCTGAAAATAGGTCATCTGGGTGTTCTTGGTGACATTGAGAAATTAGGTTAGAAATTGGGGTTGCACCTCTCAGTTTCCCGTTTCCCCTCTTCTCTTCCACATCCTCTTCCACCTTCTCCTCAAGCATTCTCTTCGAACGTTGATGGTGGTAGTGGTGGGTGCGCCTCTTTTCACGATGGTTGGTCATCATGGTGGGTGGAGCTATTTTAACGGTGGTTGGTCGTGGTGGTAAGTGTGCGTGTTTTCACAGTGGTTGGTTGTCGTAGTGCGTGCGCCTATTTTGACGGTGGTTGGTCGTGGTGGTGGGTGCGACTGTTTTGACGGTGGTTGGTCGTGGTGGTGGGTGCGACTGTTTTGACAGTGGTTTGTCATGGTGGTGGGTGCAGCTGTTTTGACGGTGGTTAGGTGGTGGTATTGGTGACCAAAGGTAATACATTTTGTTTGTGTTTAGTATTTGCTTATTTTTCTAGAGTATGATGATTTTTTGTGGAATATACTGTTAAACTGTATATATTTTGGTGTCCTTAGTTTCTGTAAATATGCATGGTTTTTCAGAATTTTTTTTCTCCAAAACAGGCCTTTTTTTGAAGCTATGATATTGTAAAGAAAAATGATGTTGGTATGAGTTGTCCAAATATGGAGACTCTATTGTGAATTCAGTCACTATTGAATATATAGGCAAAGAGAGAGGTCATTATATACTGATATTGCATATAGTTAATCCTTGTATGAGTATCTATTACATATATGTGTCTTGGTGTATAAATAATGCATAGTCTTGCTTTGAATAGATAATCATGTGAGTGATTATTGCATATATGTGCCTTAATATATAAATAATGCAGAATGATTCTTTGGAATTTGTGAATCTTGTGAGTGATTATTGCATATATGTGTTTTGGTATGTAAATAATGCAGAGTCTTTCTTTGGAATGTTAGGTTGACGAGGAACCAAATGTTTTAAGGCAATTGTTTAATGTCGATGGTTGAAATTGTATGTTCCTAATTTATTCACAGCTATTACTTAAGAAATGAAAATATGATTATGTGAAGTTATCTCTGCATATTTTAATCTGAGAAGAACCCACTCTCATTATATTACGCACATAAACAAGTTCAGTAGTTGAAAGTTATGGTAAGAAAACCTTATTTTTGTTCTCTATGCAGATTAAATATATTAGAACATATTATAATCAAACACAATGGTAGCCAAAAGTTTGCTATTACTGGGAAATAATCAAGAGACAAAAACTGCCCAATTCATGTTTTCCTCAACAAACTGTTTTGTGGTAAATTGTGTCACTATTCTATGTAACCCTTAATCCACGAACCACATTAAAAGTATTGCATTAGTAGCAAAATGCCAAATAATTCTGAAATTTTAATAAGATATTGTGACTGTCTATGTAGAATGAAGATTATATTAAGTTATATTATTGAATTTAGATGTGAAAAATGGTAAAATAGACTAATAAAGTTTTCTGGTTGGTTGGGGTGGGGCATGAGGTGGAGAGAAAATAGGTTAAATGAGGTTTTTAGAGGCCATGAGTGTAGAACAGTGTGAAGTGAGTACAAAAATTCACTGAACTTAGAGGATGACAATATGTGGTGACCTTAGTATGAATATGTGGTGACCCACATTACACTTCCTGCACATACCCATGGAAATTTTTTATGGAAATGTCAAGTGAGTGTTCGTGTTGGTTAGGGAGGATCATGAGCGTGGGGAGAAAGTGGGGTAAATGAATTCTTTAGACGCCATGAGTGTAGAGCAGTGTGAAGTGACCACAAAATTCACTGAACTTAGAGGGTGACAGTATGTCGTGACCCTCGTAGGAATATGTGGTTACCCACAGTACACTTCCTGCACAGACCCATGGAAACCTTTTTCTGAAAATGTCAAGTGAGTGTTCGTCTTGGTTGGGGAGGGGCATGAGGTGGGGAGAAAATGGGTTAAATGATTTTTTTAAAGGCCATGAGTGTAGAGCAGTGTGAAGTGAGCACAAAAATTCAGTGAACTTAGAGGGTGAGAGTATGTGGTGACCCTAGTAGGAATATGTGGTGACCCACATTACACTTCTTGCAGAGACCCAGGGAAAATTTTTCTGGAAATATGAAGTCAGTGTTCGTCTTGGTTGGGAAGGGGCACGAGGTGGGGAGAAAGTGGGTTAAATGAGTTCTTTAGAGGCCATGAGAGATAGACCCATGTGAAGTGAGCATAAAATTCCTTGAACTTAGAGGGTGACAGTATGTGGTGACCTTAGTAAGGATATGTGGTGACCCACATTACACTTCCTGCACAGACTCAGGGAAACGTTTTTTTGGAAATGTCAAGTGAGTGTTCCTCTTGGTTGGGGAGGGGCACGAGATGGGGAGAAAGTGGGTTAAATGAGTTCTTTAGATGCCTTTTCACTTGACACACGTAATTTGGTTCCACCCAAAGGCCAATATTGCTTGTATTTAAGCACTCATGTTTTTCCGCTTGCACTTAATAATATCGTTTGAGCCAAACATGTCCAGTGGTGAAGGGGTGCCTTTTGGGTCACACTAAAATAGTCCAGTGTTGAATGAGTCCAGTTTACCTTGCACCAAAAAATTTGGATTGAGCAAAATCGGTCTAGTGCTGAACAGGTTCAGTTCAGCTTGCACCAAAAAAATTGGATTGAGCGAAAACGATCTAGTACTAAACGGGTCTAGTTTAGCTTGCACCAAAAAAATTGGATTGAGCGAAAACGGTCCAGTGCTGAACAGGTCCAGTTTAGCTTGCACCAAAAAAATTGGATTGAGCGAACACGGTCCAGTGCTGAACGGGTCCAGTTTAGCTTGCACCAAAAAATTTGGATCGAGCGAAAACAGTCCAGTGCTGAACAAGTCCAATTTACCTTGCACAAAAATAAAATAAAATTGGATTAAGCGAAAATGGTCTAGTGTTGAACGAGTCTAGTTTAGCTTGCACCAAAAAAATTGGATTGAGCGAAAACAGTCCAGTTCTGAATGGGTCCGATTTAGCTTGCACAAAAAAAAATGGATTAAGCGAAAATGGTCCAATGCTGAACGGGTCTAGTTTAGCTTGCACCAAAAAAAATGGATTAAGCGAAAATGGTTCAGTGCTAAACGGGTCCAGTTTAGCTTGCACCAAAAAAATATGGATTAAGCGAAAATGGTCCAGTGCTGAACAGGTCCAGTTTAGCTTGCACCAAAAAAATATGGATTAAGCGAAAATAGTCCAGTGCTAAACGGGTCCAGTTTAGTTTGCACAAAAAAAATATGGATTAAGCGAAAATGGTCAAGTGCTAAACGAGTCCAGTTTAGCTTGCACAAGAAAAAAATGGATTAAGCGAAAATGGTCCAGTGCGGAACGGGTCCAATTTAGCTTGCACCAAAATATATGGATTAAGCGAAAATGGTCCAGTGTTGAACGGGTCCAGTTTATCTTGCACCAAAAAATATGGATTAAGTGAAAATGGTTCAGTGCTGAACGGGTCCAGTTTAGCTTGCACAAAAAAATATGGATTAAGCGAAAATGGTCCAGTGCTAAAGGGGTCTATTTTAGGTTGCACTACAACTATTTTATTGATCCAAAATATGTAGTATTGAAGGGGTGTTTTTTAGGTTACACTCAAAATATTGGAGTGAGGCAATATTTCTCAATCAGGTTACATTTCCTTTTCTCTCTCATTATTGCGCTTGTGATTGTTGATTTTTCAATCAGTGGATCATTTTTGCTGAATCCAATATTTTTAGTGCAAGCTAAACTGCACCCATTCACCAATGGATGAATTTCGTTCAAGGCATTAATTTTAGTGTGATCGAAAAGGCACCCCTTCACCACTGGACATGTTTGGCTTGAACGATATTATTAAGTGCAAACGAAAAAACATCAGTGCTTAAATACAAGTAATCTTGGCCTTTGGTTGGAACCAAATTAGGTGTGTCAAGTGAAAATGCATCATTGCTAAGAGCACTCACATAATTCTTGGATTTAGAAAATTCTTCCGCATTCTTATTCCCAAAATAAATATTTGAGTAATGACTTTGAAAAGAAGAGAAAACATAACATTTTGTAAAAAATATATTTCTTGGGATAACCATACACACTTTTATCTTACAAAATATATCGGTCACAAAATTTTCATACAAACATATACAATCCACCAATTGCATTAAGTGGGTGACTGAACATCTACCACTATTGTTCGAGAATACATAACAAAATTGTACACATGTCATTCATAAACTCCATCCTGAATACATTGTCGCATTTGTCAACATTTACTTAGAGCGTTGTTTTTTACTTGCAAAAAAATAACAAAGATGACTTAAAAACATCTTGATATATAACAAATTTAATAAAAAGATTGGAATAAGTTATAGTAGAAATAACAGAATGACCTGAGGTTATGTATAGAAATAAGTTATAGTACAAACAAACAAATTGTGCCCACTTCACACTTCTCTACACTCATGGTTTTTAAAAACCTCAATTAAACAACTTTCTCCCCACCTCATGCCCCAATGCAACCAACAAGAACACTCACTTCCCATTTCCAGAAAATTTTTCCCTGGGTATGTGCAGGAAGTGTAATGTGGGTCATCACATATTCCCTCTACGGTCACCACATAGTGTCACTTTCTAAATTGAGTGAATTTTGTGGTTACTTCATACTACTCTACACTCATGGCCTCTAAAGAATTCATTTAACCCACTTTCTCCCCACCCTTACGATCCTCCCTAACCAACACGAACACTCACTTGACATTTCCATAAAAACTCTCCCTGGGTCTGTGCAGGAAGTGTAATGTGGGTCACCACATATTCCTATGAGGGTCACCACATACTGTCACCCTCTAAGTTCAGTGAATTTTATGCTCACTTCACGTGGGTCTATCTCTCATGGCCTCTAAAGAACTCATTTAACCCACTTTCTCCCCACCCTCATGATCCTCCTCAACCAACACGAACACTCACTTGACATTTCCATAAAAACTTTTCCTGAGTCTGTGCAGGAAGTGTAATGTGGGTCACCATAAAGTCCTACTAGAGTTACCACATACTGTCACCCTCTAAGTTTAGTGAATTTTTGTGCTCACTTCACATTGCTCTACACTCATGGCCTTTAAAGACCTCATTTAACCTACTTTCTCCCCACCACATGACCACCCCAACCAACCAGAAAATTTTATTAGTCTATTTCACCCTTTTCACATCTAAATTCAATAATTTAACTTAATATAATCTTCATTCTGCATAGATAGTCACGATATCTTATTAAAATTTCAAAATTATTTGGCATTTTTCTACTAATGGAATACTTTTGTAATGTGATTCATGGATCAAGGGTTACATAGAATAGTGACGCAATTTACCACAAAACAGTTTGTTGAGGAAAACATGAATTGGGTAGTTTTTGTCTCTTGATTATTTCGCAGTAATAACAAACTCTTGGCTACCCTTGTGTTTGATTATAATATGTTCGAGTATTTTTAATCTGCATAGAGAACAAAAATAAGGTTTTCTTACCATAACTTTCAACTACTAGACTTGCTTATGTGCTTACTATAATGGAAGTGAGTTCTTCTCATATTAAAATATGCAGAGATAACTTCACATAATCATTTTCATTTCTAAAGTAATAGTTGTGAATAAATTAGGAACATACAATTTCAACCATCTAGATTAAACAATTGCCTTAAAAATTTTGGCTCCTCAACAACCTAACATTCCAAAGAAAGACTCTGCATTATTTACATACCAAAACACACATATGCAATAATCACTCACAGGATTAAAAAATTCCAAAGCATCATTCTGCATTTTTTATATATTAAGGCACATATATACAATAATCACTCACATGATTATCTATCCAAACCAAGACTCTGCATTATTTATACACCAAGACACATATATGTAATAAATACTCAAACAAGGATTAATTATATACAATATCAGTATGTAGTGACCTCTCTCTCATTGTCTATATACTCAATGGTGACTGAATTCACAATAGAGTCTCGATATTTGGAAAACTCATACCAACATCATTTTTCTTTACAATATCATAGCTTCAAAAGAGGCCTTTTTTGGAGAATTTTTTTTTTTTTGAAAAACCATGCATATTTACAGAAACTAAGTACACCAAAATATATACTGTTTAACAGTATATTCCATAAAAAATCATCATACTCCAAAAAAATTAGCAACAGACAAAATGTATTACCTTTGGTCACAAATACCACCACCCAACCACTGTCAAAACAGTCGCACCCACAACGAAGACCAATCACTGTGGAAAGACGCGCATCCACCACCACGACCAACCACCGTCAAAACAGCCACACCCACGACGACAACCAACCATCGTGAAAAGAGGCGCACCCACCACGACCACCACCAACATTGAAGATAAAGCTTGAGGAGAAGGTGAAAGAGGATGTGGAGGAGAAGAGGGGAAACGGCAAGGAACTCAAAAGAAAAGTGAAAGAGGTGCAACCCCAATTTTTAACCTAATTTCACAATGTGACAAAGGGCACTCAAATATTATCTTTTCAGAAATTTTTACTGGACCCCACAATAGAAATAAAATATTATTATCCTTACCATGTAAGGGTTGTATGCTGGAACAAGCATTTACAACAGTTATTCAACCATCATTTTTCTATTGTATATTAGGAGATACTAGGATGATGGCGTATATCGGTTAAGGTCATTTGGCTGCCTTGGAAAGAATGTTACTTGCGAAAAGGAAAGAAGAAAAAACAAAGAAAATTGATAAAGACAGTTTTCATGAACATTGATATTGCAACAGATTGGTCTACAATTATGTGATTAATGAAAACCAACTTCGTTTAATAAGAACAAGTGTGTGGTTGGTTGGTGCTATTACTAAGGATTTTTTTATCTCTGTTTGAACCATATGACTTTAAACATCGACGCAGACTAATGCATGAATGAGTTGCTAAGTCTTCTTTGCAGGTTCCTCTCGTTTTCCCATTTTCAATTAAAGTAAGACAATTGTGCTGTTTAATCATTCATAATTCCATCATGTTCAGCCTAAACAACTATTCACCTACTCACCTCGTGTTGGAATGCTTCTTCCTTTTTCACTTTAAATACTCACAAATTACGTACACCCATAATAGACCATACCATAGCATGAGAAAATCCACTAATGGCATCTTCAACAACATTGTGTTTGGGTGTTCTGATTTCTCTGATATTGTTCCATAAGTTGCATGCTTCATCTTCCTTCTCTCTCTCCGTAGAGAAGTTGAATGAAGACGTGATAGTGTCATCACCCAAACCAACATTCACAGCAGGCTTTTACGCCGTCGGACACAACGCTTTCTGCTTCGCAATATGGTACACCAACTCACCCAACACCCTCGTTTGGATCGCCAACCGGGACCACCCCGTTAACGGAAAACGCTCCACCCTCTCCCTTCTCAAATCCGGCAACCTCGTTCTCACCGACGCCGCCCAGTTCCAAGTCTGGTCCACCGCCACCGCCACCACATCCAAACAAGTCCACTTACGTTTGCACGACTCCGGCAACCTCGTACTCTTCGAAGATTCCTCCAACAACACTGTTTTGTGGCAGAGCTTCGATTTCCCAACCGACACGCTTCTTCCAAATCAGCCTCTGAGAGGGAGCACCAACCTGGTTTCCTCCAGAAGCGGGAGCAACCACTCCTCCGGTTTCTACAAGCTCTTCTTCGACTTCGAGAATGTTCTACGCCTCATCTACCAGGGCCCTCGAGTTTCCAGCGTTTTCTGGCCTTACGCTTGGCTTCAGAACAACAACTTCGGTAATGGCAACGGCAGATCTACTTTCAATGATAGCAGGGTTGCTTTGCTTGATGATTTGGGTGCCGTGCTTTCTTCCGACAACTTCACTTTCAGAACGATAGATTACGGGACGGTGCTTCAGCGGAGATTGACCCTGGATCATGACGGTAATGTGAGGGTGTACACCATGATAGATGGAGAAGAGAAGTGGGTGGTGTCAGGGCTGTTTCGCCCCCAACCTTGTTTCATTCATGGCATTTGTGGACCCAACAGCTATTGCACCAATGACCCCACCATTGGAAGAACGTGTTCCTGTGTTCCAGGTATTTAAAGCACAAATATTGTACCTGTTACTAGTTTTAGTACGATGTCAAGCATAAATATTAAAACATGTTTGGTACCGTATGCTGGAATATTGCATAGAGAAAGACTTACCAAGTGCTTGTATATATGGATTTTCATTGCAGCACTTGTCTGCTTCTGTTTTGGTGAGGTTCGCGTGTTCATTCATGATTTTTGTTTATGCGATCAGGTCACAGTTGGAATAATGCTCAAGACTGGTCTCAAGGTTGCGAACCAAATTTCCAGTCTTGGTGCGGCAACACACCGCAAGAGTCTAACTTCTTGACCTTGCCTCAAACGGACTTTTACGGATACGACTATGGTCTCTATTCGAATCACACGTACCAACAATGTGTGGATGAGTGTTTAAGGTTGTGTGAATGCAAAGGGTTTCAGTTCAACTTTCCGAAGCAAGATGGGCAAGGTAGTCAGTGCTACCTCAAGAGGCAGTTACTAAATGGGCATCGTTCAGCGGGTTTCGACGGAGCATTCTTCCTGCGACTGCCCCGTGACTTTGATGACATAGGAATTGTACATAATGGCAATGGCATGGTATGTGGGGGGAGTAGTGCAGTAGAGGAAGTTCTAGCGAGACCATATACCAAAGAAAAAGGAAATGAGTTGGTGAAGTTCATGTTGTGGTTTGCGGTTGCCTTAGGTGGAATTGAGGTTGTGTGCATCTTTGTGGTGTGGTGTTTCTTGTTCAGGAAAAATACTGATAACGAAGGCTATGTTGTTGCCGTGGAAACGGGGTTCAGGAAATTCAGTTACTCTGAACTGAAACAAGCCACCAAAGGTTTCAGCGAAGAGATTGGAAGGGGTGGTGGTGGAACAGTGTATAAGGGTGTCTTGACAGATAATCAAGTGGTGGCAATAAAGCGTCTGCATGAAGTAGCAAACCAAGGAGAAAGCGAGTTTCTGGCTGAGGTAAGTATCATTGGAAGGCTTAACCACATGAATTTGATTGGCATGTTGGGGTATTGTGCAGAGGGAAAGCATAGGTTGTTGGTTTATGAGTACATGAAGAATGGTTCTTTGGCTCACAACCTTTCATCAGCTTCAAATGCACTTGACTGGAGCAAAAGGTATAACATTGCTGTGGGAACAGCAAGGGGTCTGGCCTACTTGCATGAAGAATGCTTGGAGTGGGTTTTGCATTGTGACATCAAGCCTCAAAACATACTTCTTGACTCTGATTATAAACCAAAAGTAGGGGATTTTGGGTTGTCTAAGCTACTTAACCGGAACAATGTCAACAATTCAAGCTTCTCAAGGATAAGAGGAACAAGAGGTTACATGGCACCTGAATGGGTTTTCAACTTGCCAATCACTTCCAAGGTTGATGTGTACAGCTATGGCATTGTTCTCTTGGAGATAATCACTGGAAGGAGCCCAACAACAGGTGTCCAATTCACAGAGTCAGAATCAGAGTCAGGTCATAATGAGAGATTGGTGACATGGGTGAGGGAGAAAAAGAGGAAAGGATCAGAAGTGGGAGCATCTTGGGTGGATGAGATCGTTGACCCTGCTTTGGGATCGAACTATGACATGAATGAAATGGAGATATTGGCAACGGTGGCTCTGGAATGTGTAGAGGAAGAGAAAAACGCGAGACCCAACATGAGCCAAGTTGCTGAGAGGCTCCAAAATCATGACCATGATTCAAGATAGTTTGAACAAAGAGGGGTCTTACGGTTGTCACTTCCTTTGTTTTTGTTTTGTTTGTTTTGTCTGTCATAATTTGCATGTGCTTGTGGTTCTTCTTCAATCTGTTCTGCAGTTCAATGCAGTTGTTATATATTTCTGTTGGTTATATAAAATATATACAATTGGCTGAAAAAAATAGAGGATATATTTTTTAGAAGACATTTCTTTTATTCAATTGTGAAATGTAAATTTATACTTTAAACATTGATGAGGTGAAAAAAAGTACACAAAATCAAAAGCTAATTAAAATAACAAATTCTTAAAAATCAAATCAAATAATATGAATTCTTTATAGCCTAAAAAGTTTCTTAAAAAATATTATTTAACTCTTTAGCACCTAAAAATCAAGAGAAACATAATGGATATTTTTATACATGGATCAATTGTCTGATACAAACCAAGACAACAAGAATATGACCAAAGATGCAAACTATGAAAGGTCATCTCAACATTGAAGTGAAGACCTCACCAGAGGGAGAAATGGACAAAGACCAGAGCATCTCAAGTTCTTCCTGCTGGTCTTCTTAAGAATAAAATAAGTTGTAAATAATTTGGACTTACTTTTGGGGTCTAAATAGCAAATATAGGCTAGAATAAGGTACCTTTAGCATAATAAGCTAAAATGCTTGTTCCTAGCCCTTTTGGAAGACATTTTGACCTAGTTTCTAGAAGGACAAGCCTAGGATGCGGTCAAACCCTAAGGTTGTCCATTTTTTCCCTTTTCCCATCCTACCATTTTATCTTGTTCTCCAAGGCTCCTTCACCTATAAATAGGAGACCTACCTAATGTATTTGACTAGTTGAAATTAATAAAAGAAGAGTTACTCTGCACAAATTGTGTGATGTGTTAGTGAGGTTGGAATTCCTCTTAGCATTTAGGTCTTATCTTGTGAGTTTTGAGAGCTCTCAAGTGGCGGCTATCTTCACTTATCTTGGAGGCCAATCACACTCCAAGTGGCGTCTTCCACTTCTCAAATCCATCACATAAGCTTTCTCCTTCCTTCATCTATTCTTCCTTTGTCATTCTATTTTTACTCTTTGTATCATGTTCTTGTTTGGTTTTCCTTGTTTCCATTCGACAATTCTATTTTGGTTTCTTTTCCTTGTTCTTTAATTCCGCACCTTCTAGCATCATTTTCACCTTATAATTGTCTTTTCCTTTTGCCTTTGTGAAATGAACCTTCACATCTACTTAACCACTTGGTTAAGTTAATGTCCAATGGGGATTTTCCTAAGGTCTTCACTCTTAAATTCCTAAAATCTCAATCTAAGTAAAGTGTCACACCAAAAATATGAACAATCCTAAAATCAACTCACATCACTAACACTCATTCTTAACATTTAAGCTGCATGTGCCATATCTTTTTCTAGGAAACTCCCTTCTAATTTTGGGTAGATTCATTGTTAGGATGTGTGTTTTTTATGTTATGTTTCATAATAGACAAGTTGTACTTCTCCATCTTTCTAAATTTCTTTTAAAATAGAACTTGATTTTGCTTTATTATGAATTTTTTTGGTTATTTGCTAAATATCAACATCATTGTCATCTAATGTATGTGTGCTCCTTGTTAGTTCCATGTTCATATTTGTAATAAGTTTTCTAAACCAAAAAGCTATTCGCATAAACAATAACACCAATGGCTTAATCTAGCATGTTAGAAGCTTGCATTGCTAAATGGTAAATCCTAAACAATGATTGAACCACTAAAGGATGATAAAAAAAGACAAAGATATGGAATACATATTCAAGTATGAGATTGTGATCGATGTCGTTTCATAATCAAATTAAAAACAAATTGAGTATAAATCGTCTCACGTTGTGATCAACTGTTTAACGCTAAAGAGATGATAGTATAGATAGGATCAATTAATATTAAGTTATTTTCCAACGACTCCAATATAAATCCAGTCAAACGGTGTTCACAATTCATTTACAAGTAATAAAAGTTAGTAATAACTATAAAGATTAAAGAAAGTTTAAGGATGTTTAGCCGAAAAAGTAAAGTAGATGATGAAAAACTATAAAAAAAAGTAGGTTGACTCTCAAGTGCTATTGTGGTTTAGATATTGTTCACAAATTCTCAGTTTTCAACAATCTAGAATTTTCGGATTTTGTACCCTGTTCTGTCACAATTCTCTTTATTATTTTTTTTCAGTCGATTTGCTTCCTAACTTGTTTTAGAGATATTATAGATTTTAGTCTCTAATTCTTTCACTCAGATTTCATTTTCAGTTTTTGAGTCAGAGAAGGAACTTGAACTTTGTTTGATCAAGTCCACTCGCATGAGTAGAGACTCCTATCAAACTCGTGCACCAGTGTAGTAGATGATTCTATTAGACAGTCTAGTCTAAAACATTCACATCAGAGTCTTTCTACACCATTGTCTTCATTAAGTTTGATGTTGCTAAAGTGCTTCTTTTAGTTAAGTCTTTGCAAAGGATTCGTTGGACCATCTACTCCATGTAACTATTAAACTATCTAGATAGACCATCTATTATGAGAAATATTAGACCGTCTACTGTGACTAAACTAAAATTACAAGATTATCAGTAAAAATAGTTAAGGCTCAAATAAACCCTATTAGATTATTACTATTTAAAACAATAGATTTATTCATAATTAAAATCACTAGTGCAAAAAGCTCAAAACAATGGCGCCTTATAAAGTGCGACTTTACGAACAGACGCACTCGTAAAAAATACGATGACACTTTTGAAATTATGTTCATTTACAAATGCAACTCTTTGTAATAGCCGCACTTGTAAATCAAGCGCTTTGATTTACAAGTGCGGTTATAGTTAAAGTCGCACTCATAAATCAAGCGCTTTGATTTACGAGTGCGACTTTAACTATAGCCGCACTTGTAAATCAAAGCGCTTGATTTACGAGTGCGGCTATTACAAATAGTCGAACTCGTAAATCATTTTTACCCTAACTTTTCACTTCAGAAGCGCGCCATTCACTACTCTTTCTTTCTTTCTTCAGAAGCGTTTCGTGTTTGCACTATGCTCTCATTTGCGCTTCGTGTTCCTCTCTTCTTGTAGCGTTCGTGCCTTCGTGGTAAGTTTGTGAGCTCTCTTTCTTCTTCACCAATGTATTTTTCGTTCATACAGCGTTATTAATACTTTTCATATGTTGCATTGCCTTCATTGATACGGTTGCATTGCCTTCGTAGGTTCCTCTGTGGTTTCTTGTGTGCTCCGTTGCTGCTTCCGCGTCCACCGCCTCATCCGTTGCCGCCGCCGTGCCACTCTTAGTAACGTTGCCTTCACACACAAGGTTAGTGATGTTTTGTATTTTTTGATTTTTTTTAATGTTATGATTTTTTTTATGTATTAAATTTGTATTTTTTAAAATTTATATTATTTAGTGTTTATTTTAATTTTAATTTATATTATGTTATTTTAGAATAAAATTATCGTGTTTGTATTGAGTCCGAGGGTGTGTTCCACCCTCGGCAATTGATACGTGCTGGTATTGAGTCCGGAGGTGTTCGACCCTCGATAGACGTGTTGGATAGAACACTGATTAAAAATCACCTGAATGACTATTTCAAAATAGAATGGATCGAAATTGGATTAATTCTCTTTGCATAAGTGATAAGTACGAAAGAGGAGTAGAAGAATTTATACAATTTGCATAACGTAACGCGATTAATAGTGGTCATGATGGAGCAAAGATCAGGTGTCCATGCGTTAACTGTTTAAATGGAAGGATATTGGATGTTAAGATAATGAGGGAGCACCTTCTATGTGATGGGTTTCTTCGATCTTATAAAACTTGGACATGGCATGGTGAATTGTTAAATTTACCACATGTTTTCGTAACTAAAGAATATGTGGGCTCCACCATGGATGATGCAGTACATGATGATGTAGATGATGATTGATTGGAAGACATGATTCGTGATGTGGGAGTTGAGTCTTTTGCAGAAGTGCATGGATAAGGAAGTATGTCAAGCGGTGCAGAGATTCCATTGTATCCTGAATCAACTAACTTCACATGGTGGTCGGCGATGTTAAGATTGATGAATTTGAAGACAATAAATGGATGGACTGATAAAAGCTTCACGGAATTGCTTCAGTTGTTGAAGGATATGCTTCTAGAGGGAAATACTCTACCTAATCGTAATTATGAGGCCAAAAAGATTCTTTGTCCAATGGGTATGGAGTATAAAAAGAGACATGCATGTCTTAATGATTTTATATTATACCAAAAAGATTTTGAATTGTTGAAAAGTTGTCCGAGGTGTGGGTTATCACGTTATAAGTTGAAACAAAAAGATGATGATACTATTGAAGATATAGAAAAGCATGGACCCCCAATGAAGGTTATGTGGTATATTTCCATCATTCCAAGGATGAAGCGTTTGTTTGCAAACCCAAATAATGCTAAGAATCTTATATGGCATGCAAATGAGAGGAAATGTGATGACATGTACCGACATCCAACTGATTCTATTCAGTGGAAGAAATTTGATGATGAGTTTCCAGAGTTTGGTAAAGAATAAAAAAATATTCGACTTGGTTTAGCTATAAATAGAATGAATCTGTTTGGTAATATGAGTACAAATCTCTATTCATGGCCTGTTTTACTAGTTATTTACAACTTACCTCCTGGATTGTGCATGAAGCGAAAATACTTGATGTTGTCTATGATGATATCCGGTCCGAAACAACTAGGGAATGACATAAATGTTTATCTTATTAGAATGGATGACTTTAAACTAGAGGGGGGGTGAATTGTTTAAAGAGGGTTTTCGCAAACTTTTAAGCCAAGAATGAAATTACTTCGAGAAACAAATGATAAGAAATTCAGTTTTCCAAAACACAAAGCAAAAACAACAGCACCAGAAAAACAATCAGTTGTTTCGCAGAAACAATCGGTTGTTTATACTAGTTTGCAAATATTAAAACTGAATTTAAAGAGATTAAGGATAGAGAGAATGCACACAGATGTTTATACTAGTTCACTCTAAACCCAGAGCTACATCCAGTCTTCTCAGAAACCACTGAGGAATTCCACTAAGCAATCAAACCTAGATCACTTACACCACAACCAAATAAGTGACCTTGATCCCCTCAAGACACACACTCCTCTTAGTCAACACACCAACACTAAGAATCTTGATCCCCTCAAGACACAACACTTCTCAGCAAACACACAAGGTTTCTTTCAACAGATACAAGGATTACACTTGTTACAGAACGAATCTGAAATCAATACAAGAGAAAATCCTAGCTCACACACTTTGATCAATCTCAATCTCTAAGCAATCTTAACTTTTCAAAAACTCAAAATCTAATCAAATCTGTTTTTCTGTATATATCAAAGTTGTTGTTTGTTATCAAATCTTAACAAACTATTAATTGCATTTAACGATTGGTCAAAGCATATAAAACTGGAGCGTAAAGAGTTAGAAAATCATTTAATGCTCAGTCAAAGCACAAAACAGTTTTCTGTTATGGCACCAAAAAAAACAATCGGTTGTTTCCACGAATCAATCGGTTGTTTTGGTTTTGACAGCAAGTCAACCATAAAAATAGTTTTCAACCTTTTCTAAAAACACCTAAGTACAAAACAATCTGTTGTTTCTACAAAACAACAAGTTGTTTTTCACTTAGCTTGAAAAACACTTTTCTTTTAAAAAGGATTGAGAGTGAAGTACTCAATGGCTACCACCAGGTACTTCATCTGGCAAACTGCTAAGGGAAACGGACCCAAGATGTCAATCCCCCATGTGTGGAAAGGCCACGGGCTATGGATCAATTGCAACTCCTTCGGGGGCGTATGATGCGAGTCGGCATGCTATTGGCATTGTTTACACCACTGTACGTACCTTGAATAGTCCTCCCTCATGGTCGACCAGTAGTACCCTGCTCGAACAACCTTTGATGAGAGAGCTCATCCACCGATGTGACTCCCACTAATACCTTCATGGAGCTCAGCCATGACACGTGTGCACTGCTCACCACTCACACAGGACAGGATAGGGTGAATGTAGCCATGCCTGAACAACTTTCCATCTACCAGGGTATACCTTCCTGCTTTCTACTTAATGATTTTGGCCTCCGTTGGCTCCAGTGGGAGTAAACCATCAGCCAGGTATCGCCTATAGGGTGTCATCCAGGTTTCACCCATGTCGACTAGTCAAACGTCCAACGATTCTCCCACTGAAAAGTTGTATGAACTTATCTTGGGTACCCTCAACGTTTCCTGGGTCAAATACCGGTGACCTCTCCTTCTGTCGTCGAACTTGTTGGACCTCTTGTGGGCAGCCTGTGGTGGTCATGGGTGCTTTTAAGGTTTCCTGGATAACTGTCCTTTGTTGGCCCCCCTACTTAAGCTGGCGAGCTTCGCCAGCAAATCAGCTCGGACATTCTGTTCCCTGGGGACGTGCACCAACTCAAACGCAGCGAAAGCCTCTTTCAAGAGCATAACATACTTTAAATACGCGACCATCTAGGGGTCCTTGGCTTGGTACTCGCTCGTAACTTGCCCAATTACTAGTAGCGAGTCACTCTTTACTAATAAGCTCGAGCACCCATCTCTTTTGCTAGCAGCATCCCTGCCACCAAGGCCTCATATTAAGCTTGGTAGTTGCTAGCTTTGAAAGTGAAACGTAGAGCCTGCTCGATCAGTAACCTGTCTGGTCCTTCGAAGATGATACCAAGCCCACTGCCTTGATGGTTAGAGGACCCGTCCACAGAGAGGACACACTAGAAATCTCCACTGTCTTGGTGTGTGGCTGTCGAGAAGAGTTCTACCACGAATTCAGAATAAACGTGACCCTTGATAGGTCCTCTCGACTCATACTACACATCAAACTCGGAAAGCTCAACCTCCCAATGCACCATCCGACCCGCCATATCAAGTTTCTGCAATACCTTGCGGATGGGAAGCTCAGTTATCACAATCACCGTGAAACTCTGGAAATAGTAGTGGAGCCTTTGTGCTACAAATACTACTGCTAGAGCCGCCTTCTCAATGGCCTGGTAGCGCACCTCGGGCTCCTGCAACACTTTGCTAACAAAATATATAGGCCTCTAAACGCGATCTTGCTCCTGGACTATGACTGAGTTGATCGCCTGATGGCATTGAGGTCTTCTCTTTTGTGTTTTTAGGGTGGTTTGCGGAAGCTTAGTGGTTTATTGAAGGATCAAGGCCCTCCTAGGAGGTTTGGTTGCCTTGGAGGTGCATGAAGAGTAGGGAATTTAGGGAGGTTCGGCCAGCCCCTTTGGAAGGTGAAAGTATTGAAGATTAAGACCTAAATTCTAGGCAAGGTAGTAAAGTATGGCTCAAGTTTGGCAGCATAACAATACTCAATTTAATCTTGCAAAAATGAGAGCCAAGCACCTCCTTATATAGGATTGGAGGGCTGGAATTTGAAGAGCCAAATACAAATGAAATGTAATCTAAATGACATGCAAATGAAGGAGCACATGGAGACACATGGAGCACATGGCACATAGGAGCACATGGCCTCCTAACCTTCACATGGTTACACTAGATTAGTGGTAGGTTCTAGAAAACCGTAACGAATCCTAATTTGCAGAATTTAAACAAAGGTTCACAAGGCTATGCTATTTGCACCACAATTAAAACTAAGCTACACTTATTTGGCCTTCTTGAACATCAACTCTCTTGGTCCTAGACGCTTCTTGTGGGTCCTAGACGCTTCTTGTGGGTGCCCTCCATGCAAGGTTGGTCCTAGACGCTCTCTTGGTTGCCTTTCATGCAAGGTTGGTCCTAGACGCTCTTTTGGGTGCAGGGGCCTCTTCCATCATCCCCTCCCTCTTGAAAAGGATTTTTCCTCAAATCCATTGCTTTTTCTTCAACTAGGGGGATGAATGTGGCTGGATGGTGTCCATCATCTCCTTTTTCTTGAGAAGATCTATCCTCAGACCTACAGATTTGATCTCGAATAACAGCCTCTTTCTTCGTCAAGGTTTGTCCTCCCGGATCAAATGTCCATCTATGGGAATCTTGAAACAAAGCAAAGGATTAATGTGAGCAATTGGAGAAAACGCAATTGTATGAAGTTGCCATTTTTGTTTTTCTTTTGTCTTTGGCAACTTTTCACAATATTTCTCTTTTGATGGTTGTATGTGTTCTCTAATCCTCTTATGCTTTGTAAAATTTTCAATAGTGGTTACTTTTTCCTTAGGCATAATTCCTTTAGGAAGTTGTAACAACTCAAAAAGAGAAAGAGGACTATGTTCACATACAACTTCAAATGTAGAAATATTAGTAGTCTTGTGTACTACTCTATTGTATGTATGCTCAATAGAAAAAGGATACTCATCCCAAGAGTTGTGGTTGTCTCTTATGATTACTCTAGGCATAGTAGAAAGAGCTAGGTTTTCAATTGTATTTTGACCATTCTTTTGAGGATGATAAGAATTTAAAGTGTACAACTTAGTTGCATGTTTTCACAAGAGAATCCTCAAATCATGGTTTGCGAAATTTGGAGCTCTATCCAACACTATGCTTGAGGATAAACCATGAAGATGTATGACTTCTCTAGAGAAGAGTTTATCCATATCCATGAAAATGGAATCAAAACCTTTTGTTGTCCTAGGAAGCTCTAATATGAAATTTAGGCTTATGTCTTCCCATGGATCATTTGCAAAAGGTGAAGGAGTATAGAGTTCATGAGACATTGCCTTAGGTGTAGTTTTAAAACAAGAGATGTATCTAGGGTAATGTCTTTGAATATTTTTTCTCATGGGTGACAAAAGTTTTCCTTTTAAAAGCCCTAGAGTTTTATCAACTCTAATTTGGCCCGTGAGTTCTCCTTCATGAAGAATTTTTCTCTTATGTGTAAAGGTAGTCTCGTTGTTACAACCATTGTTTATGAGAATTTGTGCACTTTGCAATGGTTATCTCAACAAGACATGACAAGTTTCTTTAGGTACTACCTCGCATAAAAAATTTTCTTTGTAGATGCCTATAGATAACTTGACCTTCACTTGGTGATATCTTAGCACATATGAGAAATAATCTACTACATTTCTATCTATGCAAGCCTCTTTTAAGAATTCTTCATTTTTTACTAGGCTTGCAAGTGTTCCTTTACAAAAGGTAAGGCTAGGTTGTTCAACAAGAAGCATATTTTCAAAGGTATTTTCAACTTTTCCTTCTTGTTGAATGACCTTGTGGGAAGGAACACTCTTCTCTCACGCCTTTTGCTTTCCAAGGGTTTTCTCTTGCTTTTCTATTTTTACATTTTCATCACTCTCACTAGCTTCTTTTTCTTGGCTACTATTCTCATCTTTGTCCCTTAAGATCATAGATCTTTCATTGGAACATTGAGATGCTAAATGGCCCTTACCAAGACATTCTAAACATTGAATTTCTCTAGCTTGAGTGTGTGAAATATGCTCGGCTAGGTTTTGGGAAAGTTCTAGAGATGTTTCTTTTATATGTTCTTCCCCTCTATGGAACTCATCCTTGTCATAAGATACATAGTATGAACTTTGTTTTCGACTTGATTGTTTTCTCAAAATTTGTTTTTCAACTTTAATGCTAAGTTGAATCAAGTCATTTAAATCTCTATAAGGTAAAAGTTCAACTTTGTTTCTTATCTCAAGTTTGAGACCACTTAAAAACCTAGCTATGGTGGTATGGTTGTCTTCGTTAATCCTTGCCCTCTTAATATATGACATCATCTTTTGCCAATATTCTTCTACACTCAAATCTCTTTGATGAAGTCTTTGGAGCTTGTCCATCAACCTCTTATTGTAAAGTGAGGGAATATGGCGACATCTCAAGGCTCCCCTAAGGTCATTCCAATATGTAATGGGAGGGTCCTTGTGGAGATGTCTCTCTCTTTTTAGGGCATTCCACCAATACATAGCATCACCTTGAAAACTTAAGGTAGCTAAGGGTACTTTCTTTTCTTCACTCACATGGTTGTAAGCAAACAATTGCTCTACACTCATCTCCCAATATAGATATGTTTCTACATCTTCTTTTCCATAGAAATGAGGTAGATCTACCTTAACTTCCTTTAGGTTTTCTTGTCTCTCTTTTCTAGCTCTCCTAGGGGATGGTTGATGATATTCTTTTATCCTAAGACTTTCTTCCCCAAAAGAATCATAAACTTGAGAGCTATATGCATGAGAATGTAATTTTTTTGAAATTTGAGACTTCTCATCCTTTGCTTTATTCAATTCATTAGTTTTGTCCTCATTCTCCAATTGTTTAGATGAAATTGATTGAATATCCTTGGAAAGTTGTTTTAAAAGAGATTTCAAGGATTTCACATCACTTTTAAGAGATTTAGAGGAGTGAGAAGACATGACTAAAACTTTGTGTTTAAAAGTGCTTTACTTTAAGAAGGAAGAGGAAAGTTAATGAAGTTAGTTTTCCAGGTAAGAGAGGTGAGTCACTAAGGACTACTTAAATACCAAGTCTTGCCTTAGCCAAAAACTATCCCTCAAAATCTTCACACAATTCTTTCTTTAGGTAAATCACTTAGAACACAATGAGGATGGAGAAATCAAATTTTATGCAAGAAAACAATGCAAGCTATCTAACAACTAAAGCAATTTATCAAAGCTTTAAACAAAGATAAGTATAAGCAAATTAAGAAAAACTAAGCAAAAGCAATTAACAAAGGCTAAACTAGAAAGCTTAAACTAGTCGTTCCTAGGTGAGGTTTCTTAGACACTTTGAGCCTTTGAAGACACACTCACCGTCTAATTGCGTGATTAAGCTACTAATTAACAAGAGTGAAATGTAATTACAATTCAAGAAATGCAAAGAAATTAAATTGCACAAATTAAATTTCAGCAAGGCACTCTTTTGACTTGTTGTTACTCTTCTTGGTTGTGCCCTTCACGGTGTATGGTGTATTTTGGTTTTGTGTTTGTTGCTGCCCCTTGCCTTGATCCTCTTTGATTTAAGGAATTAAATTCTTCAATACAGTACCTATTAAGTAAAGCTAGACTCTCCTCAAGTCAAATCCCACTCAACAAGCACCAATTGATATTTATCCACCAACAAATTTAGAGGTCAAGAAAAGAAAGCAAGAAACAATTAAAATTTTAAAACAGCACCACTGCAATTGGATTTAATAATGTGACACAACTAGAAGGAGTTCAGAATGAATTGGACAAGCAAATAAAAAATAGGCACTCAAATAATGGATGGCACACAAAAGGAACCTAAAGATTGACACTAGAATTGATTTGAAAAACCAAAACAGCACCACTGAAAATATTGTGGTCCAGAAAGCGTGACTTAAATGATTTATGTTGAGTTGGCTATTTTTCTGAAAATTTAAACACAATTAATTCAGTTTCTTAACAAACTATTGGCGTTGGTTTCACTCCAATCACATGCCCCAATTAATTATGATATTTTATCCAAAAACAGTGTCCAATTACCGTCAGGTATAGTGCCAGAATGCACACTTCTTTTGTATATTTTATCTTTTTTTTCTATTTTTTTTTTCAACTGATTCTTTTTTTATTTTTGTGCTAACACCTCAAACTATTGAAATCCAGAGGCTCATAATTTTCTTATGACGTATTTAATTTTCATAAAGCAAAACAGTCAAAACAGATTTGTGAAAACAGAGGATTCTGAAATCTAGAATCAAAACAGAAAGATATACTTCAAAAACATAATGGAATTAATGTGATGGAATTTGTGTGGATCTAGCACACAAATATGAACTCAAACTAAAATGAAAAATGCACCAAAGGATCAAATCAAAACAGAATTCAGATTAAGCACTCAAATCAAAACAAGAAACAAATAATTCAAGAAAAGTACTACTAAGATTTGTTGACAAATTTTGGAAACACATGACTTGACAAAACTTATAGATTCAGAAAATAAAATGACTCAAACACATTAATATGAACCGAATAGAATTTCAATCAAGACTCAAGCAACCTAAAAATCAAAAACAACAACACAGTGTACCAAGAATCCTACACAAAAATTGCAAATAAGATGCTCAAGCACAATTTGAACAATTCTACCGATTGAAATGCTAAGAAGAGCATCCAACTCAAATTAAAATATAAAAAACAGCAAGACAAGATGAACAAAGATGAACAATATGAATATAAGAAGAACTCAAGCAGAAAAATACAAAGAGATACTTATCTCTTGAAGACCATAGCTCTGATACCAAATGATGGCATTGAGGTCTTCTCTTTTGTGTTTTTAGGGTGGTTTGCGGAAGCTTAGTGGTTTGTTGATGGATCAAGGCCCTCCTAAGAGGTGTGAATGCCTTGGAGGTGCATGAAGAGTAGGGAATTTAGGGAGGTTCGGCCAGCCCCTTTGGAAGGTGAAAGTATTGAAGATTTAGACTTAAATTCTAGGAAAGGGAGTAAAGTATGGCTCAATTTTGGCAGCATAACAATACTCAATTTAATCTTGCAAAAATGAGAGCCAAGCACCTCCTTATATAGGATTGGAGGGCTGGAATTTGAAGAGCCAAATACAAATGAAATGTAATCTAAATGACATGCAAATGAAGGAGCACATGGAGACACATGGAGCACATGGCACATGGGAGCACATGGCCTCCTAACCTTCACATGGTTACACTAGATTAGTGGTAGGTTCTAGAAAACCGTAACGAATCCTAATTTGCAGAATTTAAACAAAGGTTCACAGGGCTATGCTATTTGCACCACAATTAAAACTAAGCTACACTTATTTGGCCTTCTTGAACATCAACTCTCTTGGTCCTAGACGCTTCTTGTGGGTGCCCTCCATGCAAGGTTGGTCCTAGACGCTCTCTTGGTTTCCTTTCATGCAAGGTTGGTCCTAGACGCTCTTTTGGGTGTTGGGGCCTCTTCCATCATCGCCTGCTCTGTAATAGCGAAGTATAGGCGAAGGGGAGTACCTGGTAGCGGCTTGCACAAAACCGGCATGCTGGCCAAGTACTACTTTAGGTTGAGGAACGCTTCCTCACACTCGCCTGTCCATACAAACCGGTTATTCCTCTTTAAGCATTGGAAATAGGGATGTCCCCGATCCCCTCCAGCTGATACAAATCGCGACAGGGCGGCCATGCATCCTGTTACCTGTTGTACCTCCTTCACCGAGGTCGGGCTTCTCATGGCTATAATCATTGCACACTTCTCGGGGTTCACCTCTATTTCCCGCTCGGTGAGGAAAAACCCTAAAAACTTTCCTGCTTCCATCCTAAATACGCATTTTTCGAGATTTAACATCAATTTATACCTGGCTCTTGTGGTGAATAGCTCCTCTAGATCGGTGATGTGTTGGTCCTTCTCCTTGGAGGTGATGACCATATCATCCACATATGCCTGCACGTTTCACTCTATCATAGGGACGAGAATGGTGTCCATTAGCCTCTGGTAGGTTGCGCCCGCGTTTTTAAGCCCAAAGGGCATCACCTTATAGCAATAGCTAGAGATCTCCGTCATGAATGTTGTCTTGCACTCGTCTCGGGGATGCATCCGAATTTGGTTATATCCTGAGAAGTCATCCAGAAAACTGAGAAGTCTGCAACCTGACGCGCTATCTACCAGGGCGTCGATACTGGGTAGCGGATATGAATCCTTCGAACATGCCTTGTTCAAATCCGTAAAATCCACGCACATCCTTCACTTTCCGTTGGCCTTCTTGACCAACACCACATTTGCCAACCACTTAGGGTATTGGATCTCCCTTATGTGGCCAACACTCAACAACTTTTGAGTTTCTTTCTGGATGACCAGGTGTCTCTCCTCGTTAAATTTCCTCCGCCTCTGTAGGACAGGCCTGACCTTTGGATCCATCGTGAAACGATGGCATAGGAAATCAGGGTTGATGTTGGGCATGTCCGAGGCAGAGCACACAAAGGCTTCCAAATGTCGTGTTATCACCTCGGCAATCTGGTCCTGTACTTCTTGGCTCAAAGATTTGCCAAGCTTAAACTTATTTCCCCCGATCTCCCTTTCCAGCACCTCTCTTGCAGGCTCAAGTCGCCTCTCCCAGGCCATCTCTATACGGGCGACCCCTTCTCCCTCTTGAGGCTGGCTGGTGATTGAGCATATTTCTCATACCACTTCTTTGTCGCCTTCTGGTCGAACTTGATGGTAATTATCACTCTCTCGAGGGAAGGCAATTTCATCTTCATATGCTTCGTCGAGGCCACTGCTCTTATCCTATTCAGGGAAGGCCTGCCCAAAAGGATGTTATAAGCTGAGGGAGCGTTGACGACGAGGTACCTTGTTATTAACGGTGCGGGATGTGGTGTCGTCCTTAGCTCCACGTGCCCCCTTACTTCTACCTGGTCTCCAGCAAAACCGTACATACAACCGTCGTAAGGTCTCAGTTGGTCGGGCGACAACTGCAATCTGTTGAAGGTCGACCAAAACATTACATCTGTCGAGCTCCCTTGGTCGATGAGGACTCAGTGTACCCTTCTCCCTACTGTCACCACTGGATCATTATCATGTGGGACCACATCTTCTAAATCAACCTTCGTGACATAGAGGTCAGGCTCAGGTGATTGGTCAGGTATCCGTGCTTCTACTGCCATCACCTCTCTAACATATTTCTTTCGCTGGGAGGTGGTGCATCCTCCCCTGAGAAACCCCCAGAGATCGTGTTGACCTCGCCATGGACTGGTACTTTATGTCCCTGATCCCCTGCTGGGGTCACCACCGTTGAGGCTTCATGACCTTCCTCTAGGTATTCCTTCAGGATGCCATCCTTCACCAAATAAGCTAATTGGTGTCCAAGTGCCAAACAAATGTGCAAGTCGTGCCCAAAGGCCTTGTGGAACTCCTACCAGGTGCCCCTGCTTGGCCCCAACCTCTTGTCACTCTTTGGGGGTGGCTTTAACTTGTCGGCCACTTTTGGGATAGCGATCAGCTCCTTGAGGTTTACTCTGAACTTGTGTCGACAGGACATGTCTCCCTTCGCCCGCGCCCTAGTCTGATGTTTTTTCAGCTCGTAGGACACATGTCTGGCTGGTGATCTCTTCTCCGTCGCATTTTCATGTTCCCTCATGCGTTGGGCTCAACTGCTTTCTCGGGGTCTTGTCGGTTCAACGCTTCCACGTTTTTCCGTTACCTCTTCCTCTGCACTGATGTGGGCAACAGCTCGGCGGCAAACCTCGTTAAACGTTTTTGGCGACACCTTATTACAGAATTGTTGAAGGGCCTTGACAGAATTCCCCGCCTGAAGGCATATACCATCATAGCTTCATCCTTGGTTTGCAACTTTACCACCAGCGCCCCAAACCGATTCTGGAAGTCCTTCAGCGGCTCCCCCTGGTACTGCTTCACGTTGAAGAGGTCGAAAGAGACAGGGGGTGGAACATGGTTGACTATGAACTGTTCCATGAACAATGTGGAGAATTGATCCAACGAAGTGATGTGTTCATCGGGGAGACCGATGAAGCAACCAATGTTGTGCATGTGAACGTCCCCATGAATAACGTGCAATGCATGGCATCTGTTCCCCCCGAGATCATCATCTGAGTGTGAAAAGATATGATGTGGGCCTTCGAGTCTTCAGTACCTGTGAAAGTGATTTTTGGAGTCATGAAATTGGTGGGTATCACGACATTCATGATCGCTTGGGAGAATGGCATGGGGCGAGCCCTAACTGGAATGGGCGAGATTTGCTCCCCTGCAGCACGTTCCCCCATGCGCTGTAGATCTTTGCGCAATTCCTCATTGGCCTACCATAGCTCTTCGTTGCTTGTGCATGACGCATCCAAATCTACCTGGAACTGGTCTTGTCTAAGTGCCTGCTCGGCTCAAACCTCAGCCAAAACCTTCTCCTGATCAGCCTTGGATGCCGCCACCGTCTGCTAAAGAGTGCAGATGGTCTCCATGAGTTGTTGCATGGTGATGTTGTCGCCTTCTTTCTGTACAGATGTACCTTGTCTTGTATTTCTCATGTCGTCTAATAGCTCTAATCACAATTGTGGATGGGACCTAGTTTTATCGTGCCCCACGGTGGGTGCCAAAATGTTCTTGCCGATTGACCTAGTCGTCGGTTGAGTCTAGGAACAGGTTGTGACTCTGTTTGCCTCTGCTGGATTTTCTCTTTGCCTGGGATGTTGGAACGCGACTCCGTTTTGAAACTAAGGGGGTCCTACCTGTTGATTGCACTCCGAAGATCAAGTCAATACTGGGCTAAGAAACAATGAGTAAGTAAATAGTTTCAGTCTTAGAAACGATGTATCTTTACCAAGGATCTTGAATCCATTTTACAGACTACTGATGAAAATCAAATAAATGAGGCTTTTATTAATGGAGGAAGAGGACATCCACCTTCACATTTGAAGTTCTTCCTTCTAGTCTTCTCAAAATTAAAAGAAGACATAAAATAAAGATGAGGCCCAAGTCAAAAGCCCAAGCCCAAGAAGGCCAAAGCCCAAAGAGCCCAAGTCCATCCCATGAGGGGCAAGGCCAAGCTTTGAAATACTCTTGTATAGTTTTAGGAGGTGTGGTTATTAAATAAAGGAGTGTGAAAATGTAAAATAAAGTCACATTACCCATGTGACTTAGGAGAGTGGTGTAGGTGTAGTTTTTTGGGAGGTGTCATAGTAGAAAAAGGTCACACCTCCCATGTGACTTGTTTTTGGTGGGAATTTCAAATGAGTTTATTTGAAATTTCCCACCTATTTTTCAGCACCTTAGGCTATAAATAGAGGTGCTTCCTTTGTAAAATTCAGATTGGAATTAATCTAAGAAAACTCTACTCAAATTTTGAGTGACCTTTGGAGAGCTTTTGGAGCCTTCTTCTCTAGTCTTATCTTGATGGATCAATGGAGTCCTCAAGTGGCGGCATCACTCTCATCTAGGAGCATTCCACACTTCTAGTGGCGAGATCATCCATCCTCCTTCCATCTTCATGAGCATTCTCTTCTCCTTCCTTTCTTCTTCTTCAATTGTTCATGTTGCTTTGTGTTCTTGAGTTTTTCAGTTTCGGTTTTTCTATTTTCCAGCACTATGCTCTGTTTTGATTCTTAATTCTGTTCGGTTCATATGAATTGTTGTTTAATTCTGTTCGGTCATTCCAGCTTTCATTCCCTTTGTTGATTCAATTTGACAATATTTGGTTCATCCAAATGAGTTTGGGATTTGGTACTAGTTTTTTGGTGAGTTCTTGTCTTAGAACAATGATCCAACTCTAAGAAAAGTGCCTCTATATTTTCCAGCTCAAAGTGATTCCTAAGAATGTCAAGAATCTTGTTCTATATGTGGCTATTGGAATCACATCAACTATTAGGTTACTTCATTGTAACAACCTTATCTCGAGTGAAAGTAGGTTTGATGGGAGGGCAGTCTGTTACGTTGTCATATAATCTTAGTGTAACAACCGCACAAAATCTTCCTCCTTAGAGTGCATAATCTTAAGCATGGCCGCCAGGGTACCAACTCATGTACCAGCATTATGGGGCCCATCTTTCATCACTGTAGGCACTCTAGCCTTTACGTATCATGCATGCAGCTTACCCCTGAAAACCCTAGCGCTCTTGGGCCTAGGCGTCTTTAGGGGATATTTACTTGTGTTAGATCCAAATGTATTATACACACCACATGCACTTTTTCGCTGATTAGGCCTGGCATATATATGGGTTTCAACACACGCATTCTTGGGGTCCACTTACGTGGCCTATTAGCTCTACCAGACCACCGAGCTGACCTGCTCCATACAGGTGCCGATGTCCGATCACCTGAGCACCGAGCCCAACACTCTGGTTCAGTACAGTATTCAACTTGTTTGATGATCCTTTTAATGATGATTTGTAAAGAAGATTGGATTTTAATTGTGAGTTCTGCAGATTAGCAAATTATTTTATAGTACCTAAAATGCATTTCTTAGCCTTAGTTAAAGGCCCCTCCCTGAATACTTAAGCATACTTTTGTTCAAAATACTTGAATCAGTGATCCCTGAACATGGTAGTTTTAGCTTTTCACCAGGCATATTTAACACCATTTATTCATTAACTGTTCTTCTTGAATCTGATCTTTAAGTTTAACAACAAATTGGAAAGATTCTTGTAATTGTAATTGGTCTAAAAATCTCAAAGAGCTTGGACTTGTAAAAATTTCAACCCTGAACCAGAAGTTGGATGACTTATTTGCAAGGTTGATGAAAATAAATGCTTAAAATATTATATCTAAATTTGAGGCTTCAACTATCAATAGAAAACTTGACCCTAGCAAAATTGGAAAATAGAAGAGTTGGTGCAGCATTATCTTGTGAAAATCCATACTCAATCTCCTCAGTCTTTTGGTTTTCTTAATAAGGAAATAAGTTTCTGCAGGTGAGTATATCCTCGAGGAAACCATATTCACTACAAAAAAACTGATTTATCTACGAACCAAATCCGTATGTAACAACTTGCCTTTGTCTTTGTCTTTGCCGCATGATGAGATGTATGCTCTTCTACCTTTGCCTTTGTCACTCTTCTTGCTTGCTGATTTTTCTTTATGTTGATTGTTTGGACAATCAGCTTTTATATGACTTGGTTTACCACATCCAAAGCACGTGTAATTGGAAGAATTTGAATCATTAGGTTGTTTAGAGTACCTCTTTCTTTGTTGAGTTCTGTCACGGTTTTTCTTTCTAAGAAACCTGCTGAATTTTCTGGTGAGCAGACTCACGGTCTCATCATGTTCAGGATCAACTTCTTCCTCACTTGTATCATGTTCCATGGTAGTTTTCAGAGCAATTCCTTTGGCCTTCTTCTCCACAGTTTCTTGTTCTTTCAATCTTTTCAGCTCTATTTCATGCTCTATCAGCTTTCCAAAAAGTGCAGCAGTGGACATCTTGGATAAATCTCTGGATTCTGAGATTGTTGTTACCTTAGGCTGCCAGCTCCTATCAAGGCATTTTAGTACCTTTATGTTAAGCTCTTCCTTGTCAAAGACTTTACCAAGGCTAGTGAGGTGATTTACAATGTGTGTAAATCGTTTCTGCACATCTGCAATACTTTCTTCTGATTGCATTCTGAACAGCTCGTACTTCTGAATTAGTGAATGCTTCCTTGCCCGTTTCACATCATCAGTTCCTTCATGAGTCACCTCTAGTACATCCCACATCTCCTTTGCTGAGTTACATTGAGAGACTCTAAAGAACTCATCCATATTCAGTGCAGAGGTGATGATATTCTTGGCTAAGGAGTCATATTGGGCCTTCTTCTTCTCGGTTTCACTCCATTCAGACCAAGGCTTCTTTATTGTTTCATCTTTGACAACCTGCATAGGTATAAAAGGTCCACTGACCACTGCATCCCAGATTCCCATGTCAATAGACTCCATAAAGATCTTCATCCTGATTTTCCAGAAAGCATAGTTAACACCACCAAACATAGGAGGTCTATTAATAGACGCACCTTCAGCAAAAGGCATTTTAAACTCAGACATCATGCACACACTTGAGCAAAATACAAGCCCTAGCTCTTGATACCAATTGTTGGGTCTATTAGTGTCTAAGTTCAAGAGGGGAGGGGTGAATTGAGCTTATAAAATTTTTGCAAGAACACACAATTTTCAGTATACCAGAGGCAAAAAGAACAGATTGTTTTTACATGAAACAGATTGATTCTTCAGAGCAATCTAGCACAATTTGAATTTGTTCAATATAAAATTGTGATCAACAGAGAATTATACCAGAATCAGATTAGCTAAATATTATGAGGATGAAGGATACAGCTATGCTTAGGAATCAAACAAATTTACTCAACACAAGGTTTTAAGGAGAATGATTCTTTCTCAGATTTTAATGATTAGACTGTTTGTTCACAGATCACTTAAACCATCATATGCAACTGTCTTGTTTGTGATTAGAGAACTTTAACAAATCAGGAAGAACAGTTTTTACTTAAACCCAGAATTAACAGATTCAATTTCAAAAGAACAGATTTAGTTCTTGACAGAATCAAGCAAAACCAGAAATGAGTGCAGGGATGAAAAGAAAAGGCACACAAGCTTTTATACTGGTTCACTCATACAGAGCTACGTCCAGTCTCACCTTACCCCAAGGTGGAATCCACTAAAAAACAGTACCAATTACTTACAAACACAGCAGTTCTTGAACACTACAAGAACAACACAATCAATGCTGAAAAAAACCTATTTCAGCACACCTTGCACTCCAAGAAACCCTATCAAGGAGTGACTAACACTTACACCTTCACAAACCAGAATAAAGGAAAGATTACACCTGAAAAGAAGATGCAAGAACTCAAAAGCAGTAGTTCAATTTGCTGCAGAACTGCACCAGCACCTTCACCAAGATCAAAGGTTTCCTAGAACAAGCACACTTGAAAATCTCTTTGGAAAACCTTTCAAAAATCTTTTGATCCTTCTTCTCACATGGAAATTGTTTGATCTCTGTCAAAAACGTAATTGCTCAGCACTCTTCATGTGAGAGAGACTTTTCTTTATATAGAAAACAGTTTCTAACTTCTTTTCAAAAAACAGTTGAAAAGCAGTTATGAAAACAACAGATTCATTTTTTAACTTAACAGATTTATTTTGTGAAAACCGCCAACTCAGCTAACTGAAATAACTGTCTGAGTTGTACCTTTGGTGCCCTAACTAACTTGTGAAAAACCTTTCAGCTGACCAAAGAATAAAGATGTTCTTTCACAGTGAAACAGATTAAAATATAGCAAACAGGCCAGCTCAGCTTTAACTGAAATAACTAACTAAGCTTTACCGGTGGTGCCCTAACAGAATTTTAGAAAAGCCTTTTAACAGAGAAGAAATAAACCGATTCTTTCTCCATAAAACAGATTTATTTTTTGTACTGATTTAAAACTTTTAAGAGCACTTTTAAAAGCTTTTCAAAAACCCTTTAACCACATCATGTGCTTGATCTAAACTTGGTTAGGCATCTAGGATGGGTCATACGGCAAAAGGCAACCTTACACAATTACAAGCCTACATACAAGCTCATCTAAACCTATTACAAACTTCATAAGCAAACTAGCTATTTTTCTACATCAAACACACACAACACTAGGTAGAGAAGAGACTTCATCCATCTTCAACAGATATAACTAGTCTAATATGTTTAATAAAGGGAGTGAAGCAATACATCACCACATTTAGATGAAAGGGGAAGGTTAGGGGGTGGGCATGGGTTGGAGAGAATAAATAATGCCTCAAAGCAATTATACAAAGGGTCCCTAAACGTAAGGAATGTCTAGGTCCAACAAATGAAAATGATGGCCTTTAAAAAGCTTTTAACATGACAAAACAGAAACTTGGATGAGGTTTACCACTTTCTGCTCATACTTGCGATAACTTTGGATGAGGATTATCCTTCACCATTTTTTGCTCATACTTAAGCTACCTGTAAACATCATTCAAAATATTATCTTCAACTTTTTGTTTGCACCATAATCAATATGACAACTTTGTGAGGCAAAGGGACTTTAGAAACCCCAATATCAGTATTCTTAGAACACAATCTTATGTTATAAAAAACAATGACAACTATAATAAGAAGTACTAGTATAAGAAGACAATCAATTTAATATTTATAGCAAAACATTACTGCATTGAAACTGTACTGGTATGGGCGAGACCAAAGATCCGGTCACCCTGACCGAGACTCGGGCTTGCTGACCGAGACCGAGGAAACTTGGCCGAGACCACGAAAACATGGCCGAGACCACAGAAGCTTGGCTGAGACGAGGGAAATCGCCACGGTCGGCCTAGCCGGCCGACCCATACATCAATTAAAGTTCAAACTAAGGTCAGTGAAGTTAATCCATCATTAAGGATTAGGTAATACACCCATAAGTGAAATCCATTCCACTAATCATGCCCAATAAGGTAAGTTCATTAAAATAATATAAATAGCACACATCCCAAGGAGAAAGTTATGTCATTTATTACCGTGCACCTACTCGAATACTGATCACCCGCTTTACTAACTTGAGCATCGGAGTGCCTTTCGCAGGTACCCCCAATTCGGTGTTCACTCGAGACGAAGAGCCGAAGGAGAAGCACGAAGACGAGAAGGACCCCAGTCAAGCACCCAGCAACTTGCCCGAACGAAGGGGGAAGACAAAGACTTCAATAGTTCTCATGTCCCTAACAGGAACAATTGGCGCCCACCGTGGGGCCGAGAGAAACTAGCTGAAAAAAGAAAGTAGATGGTCTCAACTAGAAGTATGGAGAGAATGACTGAAGCCGACCAGACGGTGTTGTTGTTGTCTCTCCAAAGAGAGATGGCCGAGATGAAGAGAAAGACCGAGGAGACTGCTCAGAAGAACAAGCAGGAGCTGCAAGTTCTCTGCAGGGAGAACGAAGACATGAAAAAGAAGCTGGGGGAGGGAGGACCCTCTGTTGTACCAACCAATGTTGTCAGTAGGTCCTACACCTCTCCCCCCAACCCAAGGTCGACCGAAGGGACGAGGGACAGACTCCCTCCCCAGGAGATCGAGATGGACAACGAGTCATGCCTGGTCAGGTTCGCCCAGACGACCGTGACGGTCGACTCGACCCGACGACATCCTTTTACCAACACCATTATTGAAGTTCCACTACCTGACAAGTGGAAGGGTTTCAACCGAGACTGATATGACGGATCGACCGATCCCGATGAGCATATGGACGCTTACACCACCCATATGAGTCTCTACACCTCGGACGATGCAGTTTTGTGCCGAGTGTTTCCCACATCGTTGAAGGGAGCAACCCTCAGCTGGTTTACCAAGCTCTCACCCAACTCCATTGATAGCTTTGCCACCCACGTGACGAAGTTTGAGACCCAGTTCGCTACCAGCCGACCGCACCACCTGACTTCCATCGCCCTGGTGGGAATCCGCCAGGAGAAGGGAGAGTCCCTGAGAACCTTTGTTGATAGGTTCAGTAAGGTGGCAATGAGCATCCGGAATCTGAGCCCGGACATTGCCATGCATTACATGCTGACAACCCTATGTGCAGGGCCCTTTGCTGACAAGTTGTGCATGCAGCCGACCGACAGCCTAGACGAGCTGAGGAAGAGAGTTGCTAAGTACATGCAGCAGGAAGAACTTAGAGAGTTCCGTAACCAGGCCCGTGCCGAGGCTAGTGGAGAAAAGAACAAGGAGGAGAAAGAACGCCAGTGTCGGCCGAGTCAAAGGAACGACCGACGCAGAGACAACTGGGACCGACCAATCCGGTTCTCGAGATACACACCTTGACGGTTGAGAGGGGAAGGATTCTGGACGAGGCTCTCAATGCCGAGTTGATCCCTCCTCCAAGGAAAGTGGCCAACCCAAACAATGCCGACCCAAGGAAGCAGTGTAGGTACCATCAAAACAGCGGGCACTCGACCGAGGAGTGTCAGGCTCTGAAGGATAAGATCGAGGAACTTATCCAGGCAGTGCACCTCTGTCGATTCGTCAGGAACGGCCGAGACCCATCCTGCCGGGCGGAACCCCCTAGGCGAACGAGGTCACCCCAACGTGGTCGAAATGACCGAGATCACAGAGACGACCGACAGCCTAGGAGGGACGATCCTCCCAAGGAGGTCGAAAGAAGAGGTAACCGAGAGGTTATCAAGACCATAGCCGACGGCTTCGCCGGGGGAGGGAGCACCTACAGCGCTCGGAAGAAACACCTGCAAGCGGTGCACCAGGTGAATGCGGTGGCATTCCGACCAAGGATGCCACCCATCACCTTCACGGGCGAGGACTTCAAGGGCGTGGATTATCGCCAACAGGACGACCCGATGGCAATATCGGTCGATATAGACCAATTCACCATCCAGAAGACCCTCGTGGACCAAGGAAGTTCAATAGACATCCTCTATTAGAAAACGTTCAAGGCCATGAGGATGGCCGAGACCGAGATGATGCCTTACGACGACCATGTAGTCGGGTTCTCGGGTGAGAGGGTGGGTAACAAGGGCTACATTGAGCTCTACACCACCTTTGGCGAGGGGAAGAACACCAAGACTATAAAGATTCGGTATATGGTTATCAATGCCAATACCTTCTACAACATCCTCCTCGACCGACCGTTCATCAACCGGATGATGGCCATCGTACCGACCCCTCACCTGGCAATGAAGTTCCCTTCAAAAACGGGAGACATCCTTACGGTCCACGTAGACCAGAAGGAGGCACGAGAGTGCTATGTCGAGAGCCTCCGTGGGGAGCCCTTAAGGAACGACACTCTCCTAAGAGAAAGTCCTCCCGAAAGGACCGCTCACCCAGGGAGGCATGTTAGTCGAGCCAACCCTTGTGTTGGTAGACCTCGATCCCCGGGCGACCGAGGATAGACTGGAGGCAAGAGAAGAGCTGAGGAGGGTACCCCTCCTAGACGAAGAACACAGCACAACTATAGGGACGATCATGGCTACGGCCGAGGCCGAGATCATGCATGTCGCGTTAAAGAAAAATATGGACATGTTCTTATGGACACCAGCCAACATGCTGGGGGTGAGCCCGGACGTCATCACCTATCGACTGTCGATATTTAAAGAAGCCTGACCGATCTCCTAGAAGAAGAGGGACCTGGGCGATGAAAAACGCCTAGCAGCAAAGGCAGAGGCCGAGAAGCTTCTGTCGGTCGGATTCATACGAGAGCCCGATACACGACTTGGCTGGCCAATGTCATCATGGTCACCAAGCCGAACGACAATTGGAGGATGTAAGTCGATTACAAAAACCTCAACATCGCATGTCCGAAGGATACCTATCCACTCCCAAAAATCGACCGCCTGGTGGATGGGGCGGCCGACCATAAAATTCTGAGCTTCCTGGACGCTTACTCTAGCTATAACCAGATAAGCATGCACCCCAGGGACAAGGAGAAGACGGTCGATGCCAACTACTACTAGGAGGTCATGCCGTTCAGCCTCAAGAACGCGGGGGCGACCTACCAGCGCCTCATGGACAAAATCTTCAAATGCCTAATTGGCCGAGCGGTAGAGGTATATGTGGACGACATAGTCGTAAAGTCCGACTCTTTCGAACAACATGAAGCTCAACCCCGAGAAGTGTACATTCGGGGTTGAGAGAGGGAAGTTTCTAGGCTTCATGCTCACCTACCAGGGGATAGAGGCCAACCCGGACAAATGTGAAGCCATACCTGGCATGAGAAGTCTGAAGAACATCAAGGAGGTATAACAACTCCTAGGGCGCTTGATCACCCTCTCCAGGTTCGTCCCCCGTCTGGCCGAGAAGACGATGGTCCAGCTGCTTCGGAAGGCCACCAAATTCAGCTATGACGACCGATGTGAAGAAATCTTCAAACAATTCAAGGAGTTCCTGACATCCCCAGCTGTCATTCTGAAGTCGAGACCCGACCACCCAATCCTGGTGTATCTGGCGGTCTCGGAAGAAGCAGTCAGTGCTGCTTTGGGTGCAGGAGGCCGAGGGCGAGGAACGACCGGTATATTTCGTTAGCCGAACCCTCCACACGGCCGAGATGAGATACCAGATGATCGAGAAGGTGGCTCTTGCCCTAGTCCTCACAGCAAGACGAATGCGCCCCTACTTCCAAAACCACTCAATAATTGTAAGGATCGATTATCCCATTTTCAAAATTTTATCTAAACCTGACCTTGCAGGGAGAACGATAGGTTGGTCGGTTGAATTGTCCGAGTTCGACATACGCTATGAACCGAGGGGCGCCATCAAATCTCAGTGCCTGACCGACTTCTCGGCCAAACTGACACCACTGCCAACCCTCTTGGGCGGATGGACGCTCTACGTGGACGGCTCATCAAACAAAACGGCCTGTGGTGCAGGAGTAGTCCTGGAAGGGTCGGGCGACCTCCTCCTAGAGCAAGCACTCTAGTTCAGGTTTCGAGCGACCAACAACCAGGCCGAGTACGAGGCCTTGCTCACTGGGCTGAACCTAGCCTACGACATGGAAGCACGCGAGGTTACCTGCAAAATCGACTCCCAGGTAATGGTCGGCCAGGTCAATGGAGAATTCGAGGTGAAGGAGCCTCTACTGCAACGATACTACCACGCGGCCAAAAATAGTCTCGCCTGTTTCAACAAAGCACCCTTGGAACACATACTGAGGGAGAACAACAAAAGGGCTGACATCTTGTCTAAGCTATCAGTCACCGAGAAGAAGAGCCACCAGAGATAGGTCATACAAATATGGTTAAGGTACCCCAGTGTGTCCAAAACCGAATGTCTTGCAATAGACGAGGCCGAGGCCGAGACAAAAAACTGGATGACATCCATCATCCAGTACCTGAAGAACGACACATGCAAGCCAAAGCAAGAAAAAGCGATGAAACAACAGTGTGTCCGGTACACCATGATCAACGAACACTTGTACCAAAGAGGATACTCGACCCCCCTGCTGAAGTGCATCACCAGAAAACAGGTCGAGTACATTCTGGCCGAGATCCACGAGGGAGTCTGTGAAAATCATTCTGGGGCGAGGACGATGGCCGCTAAGGTCCTGAGGGCCGGCTACTACTGGCCGACCGTCCAAGGTGATTGTGCCGAGTTCGTGAAGAAATGTGCCAAGTGCCAGGAGTTCGGCCCTCTCCATCACACAAGGCCGGAAGAGCTGTATAGTATTATCTCCCTATGACCGTTCGCCATTTAGGGGATGGACATTATCGGCCCCTTTACACCAGGAAAAGGGCAGACCAAGTTCCTCCTCGTGGGAGTCCACTACTTCACCAAATGGATTGAGGTCGAACCCCTTGTATCTATCTCGGCCAAAAACGTGCAAAACTTCGTATGGAGGAGCATTGTTTGCCGATTCGGCGTCCCACACACAATAATAACTGATAATGGCCGATAGTTTATTGACCGAGGCCTGCAGTCCTTTTATGACAACCTGAGCATCAAGTCTGTTACAGCCTCAGTAGAACACCAGCAAACCAACGGGCAGGTCGAGGCCGCCAACAAGGTCATACTCAATGAACTGAAAAAGCGTCTGGGCAAGGCAAAAGGCCGATGGACAGAGGAGCTGATAGAAGTACTCTGGGCGTACAGATGCACCCCCCCAGACTACCACGCAGGAGACACCCTACAGCATGACATATGGGGTCGAAGCCATGATCCCGGTCGAGGTGGTTGAGCCCACCATACGAAGGCAGATGTTCGACCGCACCCTAAACGAGGAAAGCCTAGCGGTCAACCTCGATTTGGTAAGTGAATTTCGTGACAAGAGCAGGATTCGGGAGGCCGCCTGCAAGATTCGGGTGTCAAGGCGATACAACACAAAAGTCCGGTCGAGGAGCTTCCAGAAGGGCGACCTTGTCTGGAGGATGCACAACAATGCGAGAAAAAATGAAGGGAAGTTTTCGTCCAACTAAGAGGGACCTTTCCGAGTCCGAGAAGTCGCAAAGGGGGGAGTTTATCACTTAGAGTGGCTTTCGGGCAAAATTGTACCGAGGACGTGGAATGCCACGCACCTCAAGTTTTATTACAGCTGAATTTAATAAAGTCACGCACTCTTTCCCCACCTTACCAGGGAGGTTTTGACGAGGCATTTTCATCAAAGTACTAGCACTGCTCTCCTGCAACCCATCGGCTCGGTCTAGATGAAGCCTTAACCGGCATACCCTGCCGAGACTGATGAACTAGGTTTGGTCCGGACGAAGCCTTAAACGGCATACCCTGCCAACACCTCTCACTCGGCTCGGTCTGGATGAAGCCTTAATCGGCATACCCTGCCGAGACCGACCGACACACCCAAGTCAAACTTATAACTTGGCACAAGTAAACTCACATAGTAATTGGCCGACCGACCATTCAACTTATTCGATCAACGCAATCACAATTAATGACCAACCGACCATTCAATTTGTTCGATTAAAAGCAATCACAGTAAATGGTCGACCGACCATTCAACCTGTTCAATTGAAAGCAATCACAATTAATGGCCGATCGCCCATTTAACTTGTTCGATTAAGCTTTCACAATGAATGGTCGACCGACCATTCAACTTGTTCGATCAACGCAATCACAATTAATGGCTGATCGACCATTCAATTTGTTTGATTAAAAGCAATCACTGTAAATGGTCGACCGACCATCCAACTTGTTCGATTTAAAGCAATCACAGTAAATGGCCGACTGACCATTCAACCTGTTTGATTGAAAGCAATCACAATTAATGGCCGACCGCCCATTTAACTTGTTCGATTAATCATTCACAATTCATGGCCGACTGCTCATTTAACTTGTTCAATTAAGCATTCACAACTAATGGTCGACCGCCCATTTAATTTGTTCGATTAAGCATTCACAGTTAACGGTCGACCGCCCATTTTAACTTGTTCGATTAACGCAATCACAATTAATGGCCGACCACCCATTCAATTTATTCGATTAAGAAATGGCCAACAACCACTTGTAAATAAAGACCGATACTTTTAACTTGTGAAAATTCTTCTTAAATACAAAAGGGAAGGGCGATACATTGATAACTGCAAAAGGAGGAGGCCACACCCCGACCTTGGAGGAAACAGAATGATAAGAAAGAAAAGAAGAGGGAGTGGGATGAAGGCGCATAACATCGCACAATAGGCGAAAGGCCTGGAGGGATGCCCAGGTATTTGGATGGATATGGGTGAGAGCCATGTTGAGCGCCCGAAGGACGCCCATGGTGAATTTATCAAAAGGAAAGGAGACATGTAGGTCCGAGAAGAGACAAGTGTACATGTCGGGGGTCCATCCATCTAAGGTCCACGAGAGAAATGGTCATCGGGGGAGAGTCCAACCAATCAACAACATTGGTCGGATCGTCACCCTTAACTACCTCTACCAGGGGTGGCACCTCGGCCACCCCGACCGACAAGGAGTCGGTGGTAGATGAAGAAGAAGAAGAAGAAGTTGAAGAAGAGGAAGAAGAAGAAGGTCCAAGGGGAAGAGAGGGGCGACCGAGAGGAGAGGAAGGGTGACCAGAGGAAGAGGACGTAGGCTGAGACAAGGTCGACATAACTAACCTTGTGAAAATTGGACGAGACTAAGTCTAATAAAGGAGGGCGAGAAGTCACTCGGATCGCAAAGCTATGGACGAGAGAACGCTCGACTATCAGACAAACTCACAATTGAAAAGCACAGCGGCTCGGCACTGTTGAGATCACTATTTATAGGAGCTAGCGACCTCGAAATTCGAAACGTCAGATCCATCTCAACCGTTAGATCTTCTTGATCCAACAGTCCACAACGCTTCCCGCCTGAAAACCCCCTCATTAATGTCAGTCACATCACGCCACCTGAGGTCACGTCACACCTCGGGGAACGAGACAACCACACGAGTGAGAGGTGTTGGCAGGGTATGCCGTTTAAGCCTTCGTCCAGACTAAACCTAGTTGATCGGTCTCGGCAGGGTATTCCGGTTAAGGCTTCATCCAGACCAAACCTGGTTGATCAGTATCGGCAAGGTATACCGGTTAAGGCTTCATCCAGACCGAGCCAATGGGTTGCAGGAGAGCAGTGCTAGTACTTTGATGAAAACACCTCGTCTCCCTGGTAGGGTGGGGAAAGAGTGTGTGACTTTATTAAATTCAGTTGTAATAAAACTTGAGGTGCGTGGCATTCCATGTCCTCGGTACAATTTTGCCCGAAAGCCACTCTAAGTGATAAACTCCCCCCTTTGCGACTTCTCGAACTCGAAAAGGTCCCTCCCAATTGGACGAAAACTTCCCTTCATTTTTTCTCGCATCACTACACATCCTCCAGACAAGGTCGCCCTTTTGGAAGCTCCTCTGCCGGACTTTTGTGTTGTATCGCCTTGACGCCCGGATCTTGCAGGTGGCCTCCCGAATCCTGCTCTTGTCACTTAGCCATCAAGGTAGAATCACACCTTTTGAAAACAACTTTCAAAAATACTCATGATGATAGTTTCTACAACTCTTCTAGGAAGGATGCAACCAAAGTTTCTACTCAAAATTCTCCTTCAAATTTTTGCAAAGAAACCACTTCTTCCCAAAAAGTTTCTACCCAAAATCCTTCTACCCCTAAGTCATCCACCAAAACTTTAAAAACCAAATGTTTTAAATGTTTAAGTTTTGAGCATATAGCTGTCAATTGTCCAAATAAACAACCAACAAAGTTAAATGAGGTAAAACAAGACCAACTTACCATAAACAACAAAAGCGAAAATGAAAGAGAAAGAGAAGGACAAGATAAATTAGGCCTCATCCCTTTACCTCCAAGGTGTTTTCCTTCCTTATCTTTTTCATTACCCAAGGTTCCTACTTATACACCATATTGGATAAAGAATGTTAAGGATGATTTTTTCATACATTCTAGTTTTCCAAATAAAATCATTTTTAAACAATCTTTTCCAACATGGTCTGTGTATAGAACATCTTTTTTCTGAACTCCCAACATTTCAAAGTGATAAGTCATATTTGCCTATTTCTTCTTGTATTCTCTTATCTAATAGCAAACTGACTTTGTTTTATGCAGGAGTACTGAATTCGTGGACGAATTCTCTCCAACTTAGGGAGTATGATGAGAATCAAAAAGATGTTATCAATAGAAGAAATGGACAAGGGCCAAAGCATTTAAAGTTCTTCTTATTAGTCTTTGCAAAATATGAGGCCCAAGCCCAAAGCCCAAGCCCAAGAAGGCCCAAGCCCAAGAAGCCCAAGTCCAAACCATGAGGGGCAAGGCCAAGCATTAAATAAAAGAGCATCATTTGAATTACTCTTGTATAGTTGTAGGAGGTGTGGATATTAAATAAATGAGTGTGAATATGTAAAATAAAGTCACATTGTCCATGTGACTTAGGAGAGTAGGTGTACGTGTAGTTTTTAGTAGGTGTCATAGTAGAAAAAGGTCACACATCCCATGTGACTTGTTTTTGGTGGGAATTTCAAATGAGTTTTATTTGAATTTTCCCACCTATTTTTCAGCACCCTCACACTATAAATAGAGGTGTGGGCTCTTGTAAAATTCAGAATTGGAAATTGGATATAGAGAAACTCTACTCAAATTGAGAGAGAATTGTGAGTTTTGGTTTCTCCTTCTTCCATAGCCTTATCTTGTGTGCCATTGGAGAGCTTCAAGTGGCGGCTTCCTTTCACTTATCTTGGAACAAGGACTCCAAGTGGCGTGATGCAGTTCCAAATTCTCATTCCAGCCGAGCTTCATTCCATAAGTGTCATTCCTTTCATCTTCTTTTGCAATTTCATTCGGTAGTTTATCTTCTCTTTGGTGTTCTTCTCCTTTCCACCGATTGTTCTTGTGTTCCTTGTGCTGTTCTTCATTTTTCTGTTCGGTACCTTCTGTTTTTAATTCATTTGTGTTTAATATTCTTGTTCCATGGATGTTTACAAGGAGATAGCTCTCTTATTGAGTTTGGATCATCATTTTGGAAGGCTATGTCTCCATTGTTGACTCCTTAAGCTTCCTTGATTCCATTTCTGTTTTCAGCTTGTGTTTTGTTGATGTAATTTCGTTTTCATTGTTTAAGCACTCTTTGATCCTTGAATTGTTGTTTTCATTCTCATATAATGTTGTGTTCAAGAGTTTAAAAGTGTCTATGCTCAATCCAACTCATATCACTCATTTAGGGTGAGGTCGAACATCTGCCTTCGTATGGTGGGCTCGACCACCTCGACCGGGATCATGGCCTTGCCTTTTGCCTTGCCCAGACGCTTTTTCAGTTCATTGAGTAAGACCTTGTTGGCGGCCTCGGCCTGCCCGTTGGTTTGCGGGTGTTCTACCGAGGCTGTAACAAACTTGATGCCCAAGTCGTCATAAAAGGACTGTAGGCCTTGGTCAATAAACTGTCAACCATTATCATTTATTATTGTGTGCGGGACGCCAAATCGGCAAATAATGCTCCTCCATACGAAGTTTTGCACGTTTTTGGCCGAGATGGATGCAAGGGGTTCGACCTCGATCCATTTGGTGAAGTAGTCGACTCCCACGAGGAGGAACTTGGTCTGCCCTTTTCCTGGTGCGAAGGGGTCGATAATGTCCATCCCCCAAATGGCGAACGACCATGGGGAGATAATACTATACAGTTCTTTCGGCCTTGTGTGATGGAGAGGGTCGAACTCCTGGCACTTGGCACATTTCTTCACGTACTCGGCACAGTCACCCTGGACGGTCGGCCAGTAGTAGCCGACCCACAGGACCTTAGCGTCCATCGTCCTCGCCCCATAATGATTTCCACAAACTCCCTCATGGATCTTGGCCAGAATGTACTCGGCCCGTTTGCTGGTGATGCACTTCAGTAGGGGGTTGAGTATCCTCTTCGATACAAGTCTTCATTGATCATGGTGTACCAGGCACACTATTGTTTCATTGCTTTTTCTTGCTCTGGCTTGCATGTGTTGTCCTTCAAATACTGGATGATGGGTGTCATCCAGTTATTTGTCTCGGCCTCGACCTCGTCTATTGCAAGACATTCGATCTCGGACACACTGGGGTGCGTCAGCCATATCTGTATGACTGATCTCTGGTGGCTCTTCTTCTTGGTGACCGACAACTTAGACAAGATGTCGGCCCTTTTATTGTTCTCCCTCGGTGCGTGTTCCAAGGGTGCTTTGTTGAAACGGGCGATATTCTTTTTGGTCGCATGGTAGTATTGTTGCAGTAGAGGCTCCTTCACCTCGAATTCTCCATTGACCTGGTCGACCATTACCTGGGAGTCGCTTTTGCACGTAACCCCACGTGCTCCCATGTCGTAGGCTAGGTTCAGCCCAGCGAGCAAGACCTCGTACTCGGCCTGGTTGTTGGTCGCCCGGAACCCGAACTGGAGTGCTTGTTCCAGGAGGAGGTCGCCCGACCCTTCCAGGACGACTCCTGCTCCATAGGTCGTTTTGTTTGATGAGTCGTCCACGTAGAGCGTCCATCCGCCTGAGAGGGTGGGCAGTGGTGTCAGTTCGGCCGAGAAGTCGGCCAGACACTAAGATTTGATGTTGCCACTCGGTTCATAGTGTATGTCGAACTCAGACAGTTCGATAGACCAACCTATCATTCTCCCTGCAAGGTTCGATTTAGATAAAATTTTGAAAATGGGATAGTCGGTCCTTACAATTATTGAGTGGTTTTGGAAGTAAGGGCACATTCGTCTTGCTGTGAGGACTAAGGCGAGAGCCACCTTCTCAATCATCTGGTATCTCGTCTCGGCCGCGTGGAGGGTTCAGCTAACGAAGTATACTGGTCGTTCCTCGCCCTCGGCCTCCTGCATCAAAGCAGCACTGACTGCTTCCTCCGAGACCGCCAGATACACCAAGATTGGGTGGTCGGGTCTTGGCTTTTGGATGACAGCTGGGGATGTCAGGAACTCCTTGAACTGTTTGAAGTTTTCTTCACATCGGTCGTCGCAGCTGAATTTGGTGGCCTTCCGAAGCAGCTGGACCATCGGTCTCGTCTTCTCGGCCAAACGGGGGACAAACCTGGAGAGAGCGGTCAGGCGCCTTAGGAGTTGTTTTACCTCCTTGATGTTCTTCAAACTTCTCATGCCAAGTATGGCTTGACATTTGTCCGGGTTGGCCTCTATCCCCCGGTGGGTGAGCATGAAGCCCATAAACTTCCCTCCCTCAACCCCGAATGTACACTTCTCAGGGTTGAGCTTCATTTTAACCCCCCTGGGGGCCTTGTACACCTCGTCGAGGTCCTTCAGATGCTTTTCGAAAGAGTCGGATTTTACGACTATGTCGTCCACATATACCTCTACCGCCCGGCCGACTAGGCCTTTGAAGATTTTGTCCATGAGGCACTGGTAGGTCGCCCCCACGTTCTTAAGGCTGAACGACATGACCTCGTAGTAGTAGTTGGCATCAGCCTTCATGAAGGTCGTCTTCTCCTTGTCCCTGGGGTGCATGCTTATCTGGTTATAGCCAAAGTAAGCGTCCAGGAAGCTCAAAATTTTATGGTCGGTCGCCCCATCCACCAGGCGGTCGATATTTGGGAGGTGATAGGTATCCTTCGGACATGCGTTGTTGAGGTTTCTGTAGTCGACGCACATCCTCCAGTTGTCGTTCGGCTTGGTGACCATGACGACATTAGCAAGCCAAGTCGTGTATCAGGCCTTTTGTATGAATTCGGCCGACAAAAGCTTCTTGGCCTCTGCTTTTGCTGCTAGGCATTTTTCATTGCCCAGGTCCCTTTTCTTTTAGGAGATCGGTCGGACTTCTTTAAATATCGACAGTCGATGGGTGATGACGTCTGGGCTCACCCCCGGCATGTCGGCCGGTGTCCATGCGAACATGTCCATATTTTTCTTTAGCGTGGCGTGCATGATCTCAGCCTCGGCCGCAGCCATGGTTGTCCCTATGGCGGTGTTGTGTTCTTCGTCTAGGAGGGGTACCCTCCTCATCTCTTCTCTTGCCTTCAGTCTATCCTCGGTCGCCCGGGGGTCGAGGTCTACCAACGCAACGGTTGGCTCGACTGACATCGGTCGGGCCTCCCTGGGTGAGCGGTCCTTTCGGGAGGACTTTCTCTTGGCATAGCACTCTCGTGCCTCCTTCTGGTTTACGTGGACCATAAGGATGTCTTTCGTTTTCGAAGGGAACTACATTGCCAGGTGAGGGATCGATACGATGGCCATCAGCCGGTTGATGGACGGTCGACCGAGGAGGATGTTATAGGAGGTATTAGCATCAATGACCAGATGGATCTTTATAGTCTTGGTGTTCTTCCCCTCGCCGAAGGTGGTGTAGAGCTCAATGTAACCCTTGGTACCCACCCTCTCACCCGAGAACGCTACTACATGGTCGTCGTAAGGCATCATCTCGGTCTCGGCCATCCTCATGGCCTTGAATGTTTTCCAGTAGAGGATGTCTACTGAACTTCCTTGGTCCACCAGGGTCTTCCGAATGGTGAATTCGTCTATATCGACCGATATTACCATCGGGTCGTCCTGTTGGCGATAATCCATGCCCTTGAAGTCCTCGTCCATGAAGGTGATGGGTGGCATCCTTGGTCGGAATGTCACCATGTTCACCTAGTGCACCGCCCGCAAGTGTTTCTTCTGGGCGTTGTTGGTGCTCCCTCCCTCAGCGAAGCCGCCGGCTATGGTGTTGATAACCTATTGATTACCTCTTTTGTCGGCCTCCCTGAGAGGGTCATCCCTGCGGGGAGGATCGTCCCTCCTAGGTTGTCGATCGTCTTGTGATCTCGTTCGCCTAGGGGGTTCTGCCCGATGGGGTGGGTCTCAGCCGTTCCTGATGAATCGACGGAGGTGCCCAGCCTGGATAAGTTCCTCGATCTTATCCTTCAGAGCCTGACACTCCTCGATCGAGTGCCCGCTGTTTTGATGGTACCGACACTGCTTCCTTGGGTCGGCATTGTTTAGGCTGGCCACTTTCCTTGGAGGAGGGATCAACTCAGCGTTGAGAGCCTCGTCCAGAATCCTTCCCCTCTCGGCCATCAGGGGTGTGTATCTCGAGAACCGGATTGGTCGGTCCCGGTTGTCTCTGCGTCTGTCATTCCTTTGACTTGGTCGGCCCTGACGGTCTTTCTCCTCCTTGTTCTTCTCTCCACTTGCCTCGGCACAGGCCTGGTTACGAAACTCTCTGAGTTCTTCCAACTGCATTTACTTAGCAGCTCTCTTCCTCAGCTCGTCCAGGTTGTCGACCGACTGCATGCACAGGTTGTCAGCAAAGGGCCCTGGACGTAGGGTTGTCAACATGTGATGCATGGCAACGTCCGGACTCAGATTCTGGATGCTCAATGCCACCTTGCTGAACCTATCAAAAAAGGTTCTCAGGGACTCTCCATTCTCCTGGCGGATGCCCACCAGGGCAATGGAAGTTGGATGGTGCGATCGGCTAGTGGCAAACTGGGTCTCAAACTTCGTCACGAGGGTGGCAAAGCTGTCAATGGAGTTGGGTGAGAGCTTGGTAAACCAGCTGAGGGCTGCTCCCTTCAGTGATGTGGGAAACACTCGGTACAAAACTGCATCGTCTGATGTGTAGAGACTCATATGGGTGGTGTAAGCGTCCATATGCTCATCGGGATCGATCGATCCGTCATATCGGTCTCAGTTGAAACCCTTCCACTTGTCAGGCAGTGGAACTTCAATAATGGTGTTGGTAAAAGGATGTCGGCAGGTCGAGTCGGTCGTCAAGGTCGTCCGGGCGAACCTGACCAGGCATGACTAGTCGTCCATCTTGGTCTCCTGAGGAGGGAGTCTGTCCCTCGTCCCTTCGGCCGGTCTTGGGTTGGGGGGAGAGGTGTAGGACCTGCCGACAACATTGGTCGGTACAGTAGAGGGTCCTCCCTCCCCCAGCTTCTTTTTCATGTTTTCCTTCTCCCTACGGAGAACTTGCAACTCATGCTCTTTCTTCTGAGCAGTCTCCTCGGTCTTTCTCTTCATCTCGGCCATCCCTCTCTGGAGAGACAACAACAACATATTTTGGTCGGCTTCAGTCATTCTCTCCATACTTTTGGTTGAGACCATCTACTTTCTTTTTTCAGCTAGTTTCTCTCGACCCTATGGTGGGTGCCAATTGTTCCTGCTAGGGAGATGAGACCTAGAAAACTATTGAAGTCTTCGTCTTCCTCCTTCGGTCGGGCAGGTTGCTGGGTGCTTGACTGGGGTCCTTCTCGTCTTCGTGCTTCTCCTTCGGCTCTCGGTCTCGGGTGAACACCGAATGGGAGGTACCTGCAGAAGGCACTCCGACGCTCAAGCCAGTAAAGCGGATGATCAGTATTCGGGTAGGTGCACAGTAATAAATGACGTACCTTTCTCCTTGGGATGTGTGCTATTTATATTATTTTAATAGGCTTACCTTATTAGGCCTGATTAGTGGAATGGATCTCATTTATGGGTGTATTACCTAATCCTTAATGACAGATTAGCTTCACTGACCTTGGTTTGAGCGTTAATGGATGTATGGATCGGTCGACCAGACCGACCGTGACGATTTCCCTCATCTCGGCCAAGCTTCCATGATCTCGGCCAAGTTTCCTCGGTCTCAGTCAACAAGCTCGAGACACCAATACAATTTTTGTTTCAAAACTTCAATCACAAAAGAAGCCTACTTGCTCATGATTCTCAATCATCCTTAACTTTCACCTAAACAAACCCAATTTCAAAACGCATGCAACACCATTGGCCATTTTCATCACATCAAATCTTCATACAATATTTCAGACACAACCAACCATGAAATACTGCGATATCCCATCTCAGCCACCCAAAACACAACCTGAGATTTGAGCACTCAGAATTCCCCTTCATTTAAAGTATGTCGTAAAAAAACCCTAAATTTATTGAGCATTATCCAAACACAAATGAAAGAGAAAGAATGTTAATACCTTTCTCAATACTTGATCAATGAAGCCTCCAAATGTCTCCTCTGACTCGCCACTGGTTCAGGCCGCTACCAAGCTCTTGGGATCGACGTTGCACGACCAGCTCCTCATCAAGACCTTTGACTCCTTCTTTGGCTTTCTCCTTGTCGTCATTGGCTTCCTCCTCTACATGGTCTTCTTCTTCAGCGATCAGAACCAAGGGTTGCGCGCTTCTCCACCTCTTCATGACCATGTAGAAGAACTACTTTGAACGTAAGATTGAGGATCTAACTTAGGATTGGCTCTGCAAGACTGTCGACAACGTTCTCTTGGCCCTTTCTTAGATTTCCATTTTTGAAGAAAACCTAGGTTAGAGAATGCTTCGAAGGAGGAAGCAAGAACATGTTTTCTTACAAACAAATAAAAAGTGTTTCACAGAGAAAATTTTCTTTTAACTATTTTTAAATTTTTTGCTTTATCCATGGGTTAAGAATATTAGCCACTGTATATCTTTTTCACCACCTAACATTCGTAGGTAATGTACCACTTCTCTGCTTTCTTGCTTTTTAACAGTAGTAACATTACCTACCAACTGTAGATAAATCCAATTTACATAAAAAAAAAAATCCATAGGTAATAATCCATGGGTAAAACAGTTGTTTCCATGGGTAAGACACTATTGCAGAATATCTTGCTTAATATGTTTTTCCCTTTAATATGTTTCTACCAATATAATATTTTTTCACATTTATCTCAGAAAGCATGATTATATAGTTGTAGTCGACACGAAACCATTGATCAATTATGATGAGGAAATTAATCATTTGATGTTGCTGCATACAGCCTAATTTAGAACTTTTAATGAGGAAATGTGAATTCTTGTTTGTTAGATTAAAATAAAAATTTTAAAATGGATGGCCCAAGTGATGTTGTGGACATGCACTTAGAATAATCGCATACTTTGGGTGTGAGGATTATGGAGTCGAAACCTTAAAATCAAAGTAATTTATTTTCACAAAGCAAGCAAAAATTATTTTTAAATGATTTTTCGCATAAACTTCATAAGTCTATTTTACTTAGTATATTGAACTGATTTGAGTGTTTTTACAGAAGACTTGGGATGGGTGTCTTTACAGACTTAGTAGTCAAAGCAATAGAAAAGTATACAAAATTATATGTCCCACAACAAAGTAACACTATATTGTATATTAGGATGATGTCCCTTAAAACGTGATGACGTATATCGGTTAAGGTTATTTGGCTGCTATAGAAAGAATGTTGTTAAAGACAGTTTTCATGAATATTGATATTTCAAAAAGATAATGTATAATAAATAAGAAGTGTGTGGTTAGTTGGTGCTATTACTAAGGATTTTTTTTCTATAATATCTTCAACACTACTATCATGTACTGTTTAATCATGCAGAATTGGACCTTGATACGTTGACACAATTACATGTTGGAATGCTTCTTCCTTTTTCACTTTAAATACTGATCACAATTACATAATAGACCATACCATAGCATGAGCAGTCCATTAATGGCATGTTCAAGAGTGTGTTTGGGTGTTCTGATTCCTCTCATATTGTTCCATAACTTGCATGCTTTATCTCTCTCCGTATAGAAGTTGAAAGAAAACGTGATAGTGTCATCACCCAAACCAACATTCACAGCAGGCTTTTACGCCGTCGGACACAACGCTTTCTGCTTCGCAATATGGTACACCAACTCACCCAACTCTCTCGTTTGGATCGCCAACCCGGACCACCCCGTTAACGGAAAACGCTCCACCCTCTCCCTTCTCAAATCCGGCAACCTCGTTCTCACCGACGCCTCCCAGTTCCAAGTCTGGTCCACCAACACCACCGGTACATCCAAACAAATGCGCTTACATTTGTACGACAACGGCAACCTCGTACTACTCAAAGATTCCTCCGACAACGCTGTTTTGTGGGAGAGCTTCGATTTCCCAACCGACACGCTTCTTCCAAATCAGCCTCTGAGAGGGAGCACCAACCTGGTTTCCTCCAGAAGCGGGAGCAACTACTCCTCCGGTTTCTACAAGCTCTTCTTCGACTTCGAGAATGTTCTACGCCTCATGTACCAGGGCCCTCGAGTTTCCAACGTTTTCTGGCCTACCCGCTTGGCTTCAGAACAACAACTTCGGTAATGTCAACGGCAGATCCACTTTCAACGATAGCAGGGTTGTTGTGCTTGATGATTTGGGCGCCGTGCTTTCTTCCGACAACTTCACTTTCAGAACGAGCGATTACGGTACGGTGCTTCAGCGGAGATTGACCCTGGATCATGACGGCAATGTGAGAGTGTACAGCATGATAGATGGAGAAGAGAAGTGGGTGGTGTCAGGGATGTTTCGGCAACAACCTTGTTTAATTCATGGCATTTGCGGACCCAACAGTTATTGCACCAATGACCCCACAATGGGAAGAACGTGTTCCTGCCTTCCAGGTATTTCAATTACCTGTTGTTACTAGTTTTAGTACGATGTCAAGCATAAATATTAAAACATGTTTGGTACCATATGCTGGTGATCCCGCCTGTTGACCAGAACGTTGGATCTTGCCTCGTCAAACTTGGATCGACGTGTGCACCGCTTCAACCTCCGTCCTTCGTCGCGATCTACCTCAAGAACCTGCAAAAGAACAGAGCGGCGCCGCTGCGGCCGATCGCACTCCAACGCCCAAGTCAGTGACTGAACCACCAAATACTTCAAGAGCAAAACTCTAGAACTCTCAAGGAACCGTGCAATGTTCTCTCTCACAGTATGCTCAAGAACTCGCAAGCGTAAAGAATACAATCTGAACGTGCGTACCTCAGAAGTTCGTTGGGAAACCCTTTTATACCTGGTCACTTTCTCTCTCCTGGCAGTTACACACCTGGACACGTGGCTCGCATCCAGTCGTACACGTGCCATCATCTGGAGCCTCCTTGACTTGGGCGCTGCTTCTGACTCTCCTTTGGCTAAGTTACTTATGCATGGTGCTGCCCAGTGCATAGCTAACTTGGGAGCGCGATCTCTACTGGAATTGGCGAGTTAGGGTGCCTTCGTACACCTTCCCTGTGGTCTCGCCGGCCGCCTTCATAATTTGCACCACCTTCACCTTCGGCGATGTGCTTGCTCCGGCGATCTCTAATCACTTGGTCGCCTGAGTTTACATCTGGCGACTTCATCTTTAACCCGGTGACCGCCGGTTCTGGTGTGCTGGAGATCGGAGCACGCCAACATAATAACTGGCGACTTCACGAGCCCCCCGACCTCCTTCCCTTCTGCCAACCTGGCGTCTCGTCAACACGCCTATACTGTAGCTTGGTGCCACGTCATCACTTTCGACTACCAGGGCGGTACACAAGCCCCACAGTCTTAAGCGAAGACTTGTCCAGCGAAAAGACTAAAGGAGTCACGTCAGTACCGATCCACGTGGCACTGGCGCAGAATTCCAAGCGGTTGTACTTTCTGCTTCTCTGACGCTCCACCAAACATTCCTCCCATCGTTCGACACGTGGCTTCATCAACGGTTACCTTCAGTTAACGTTTGCGCTTCCCAAACCCATTTCGAAAAACCCTTAAACTCATTTCGCTTCACTGTTCCATCACTTTCTTCGTTTTCTCAGACGCTCCAACTCTCTTCTGCAAAAAGCTCTCAGCGTTCTTCAACCTTCTGAATCACCAACATCCTTCATCGCCTTCCCGATCATAAAAAGGTACTTCCTTTCCTTCTTCTGTTGGTTTCTCCTGCATTTTAACCGATTCGCATCATCCTTTAACTGTCTGGTGCATACGTTGTGGGTTGTTTTTTCCATTTTTCCTTCTTCGTAACTTAGGGCTCCGTCAACGTCACAACGAACCTACGTTTGTTCGTTTTTCACCCTTCTTTCATGATCGAGTCAGCCTCTGCGAACCCTGATCATTTTTCCTTTTCTTTTTCCTCTGCAGCTTCCGCAATGACTCGCTCAAAGATCACCCCAAATCCTCCTCCTTCATCACGAAACCCCTCCTCACAAGCACACGGCCCACCGCGAGCACACGGTGCTTCGTCTTCTCAGGCTGAGAGGCCTGCACCTTCCCGCCCCAACCTGGCCCAGGCTACTCCGCCTGTCACCGGAGGAGCCTCCGTCCCCTCGCTAGATTTCAAAAAACTATACCCCTGGGCCAACTCGACCTTGTTGAGGGAAACATCTTCTGTAAATTCTGCTGGGGCAGTTCTGCGGTTGACGAAGGGGGATGAGCCTCACCAATCATTCCATAAGGAGCACGACGAAAAGATGACGGTGCTACCTTGCCCCCCCCGACCTGCCAGTTTGCGCCGACGACAAGGTGAACAACGGTGGACCCTTCTGCTTCGTTTACACAACCTTGTTCAAGAAGGTGAAACTCAGGTTTCCCTTCACTCGCTTTGAGAGGGAGCTTCTTACCGAGCTCAACATCGCCGCCGCCCAGCTCCATCCCAACAGCTGGGCGTTCGTGCGGGCGTTCCAGGTCATGTGCGACCATCTGGGGTTGCCAGCATCAGTGGATGTCTTCTTATTTGTTTTTGAAACCAAGCACCCAGGAGATCGCCTGTGGGTAAGCTTGAACGGGATTGCTGGGAGGTCGATCCTCTCTATCTTCCAGCAATCCTACAAAGACTGGAAGGGCAAGTTTGTCCAGGTGCGCCCCAACGACAAGGACGCTTCCTTGCTCGACGGTTTCCCCTTGTATTGGGTAAACAAGGGGAACAAAGAGTCCAAAAGCAGCTTCAGGAGGCCAAGGAGTCCTGATAGCATGGGTGCCTTGGACAGGGACCTCTGCTTCTTCTGAAAGAGTGTGGCAGACGCCAACATCACCTTCCTCACCACCACACTCATCTGCTTCGAGTTCTTCGAGGACCAACTCGAAATTCGCATAGGTTAGAACGTCTAAGTCTTTGTTCTAACATTACCTCTGTTAACTGTTTCTGGGCGTCTTGTGCGTTGTGCGCAAGACTTTGGTTTTATTTTTCTGCACTATTTATCTGCTTTGCTGCATACTGCCTTATGCATTTATTTTCTTTCTGAGCTAACCCATGCATTTTTGCTCTATGCAGATAATATGTTGGGCCGGGGCAAGCTCGCTGAACTTAGGGCGCTCGCCCGAACCCACGGGTTGGCATCGGGTTCCCAAACCGTGCCAAACTCTGTGGTGGAGATCGCCGCTGCTCAAGGCAGATCGCCACCCAGGGACCCAACTTCCTCTGAGGCCCAACCCGCCAACCAACGCAAAAAGCTTGTCCTCAGGAAACCCAAGAGGAAAGCCCCCCAAGTAGTCCATGAGGAGGAAGAGGAAGACGACGAGGTAACTGAAGATGGCCTCGTCACGAAGAGGAAGAGGGTGGCACCTTCTTCACCATCTGCTCCACCCCCTCTTCCAACATCAACACCACCATCTACACCTGCTCCGCCTCCAACATTGCCACCCCCACCAGCTCCTGCCTCACCAGTCCAAGCAATCCCATTGGCGTCTGCGCCACCTGCGGTTGAGGCCCCCGAGCCAAACTTCATGGAGGACCCCCCAAGCGCCTCCACGCCTTTTGTATCAGCTGGAGGGGGTCCTCCTTCAAATGCCTCAACCGCAAACGTTGCTCCAATCGGGGATGAGGTTGCCCACAACTCTCCGATTCTGATTACTGAATCCCCGACGTCGCCACCACGCCACGAAGCACCTGCTGAGCAACCCACTCAAGAGGGTGGCGGCGAAAACCAACAGCAAACCCACCCGGTGCCTCCAACAGCAAACCTCTCTCTTGAGGTCACGAGGATGTGGGAGCCTTTCTCTGCCAAACTGAAGATGATGGCAGAGGACTTCCCCACCATTATCTCTAGAGCTGTGGAGAGCTCCACCAGGAAGCTCCAGGATGACCTCTACGCCCTCCGAACTGAGAATAGCACTATAAGGATTGAGGCGGAGAGGTTATCTTGCAATCTGACACTCGCCGAGATTGAGCACTCCCGAGTAGAAGATGCAATGAGCACCGAGCTCCGGGTGGCGCGCAAGGAGGCCACCGATCTACGCCATAAGGTGCAGCTTCTGGCTCAAGAGAAGATTGAGCTGGAGAGCAAGATTGTACCTTATCGCGTCAAAGTGGCTGACCTGGAGGCCTTAGTAAAGACTGACGCCGCCAAGGTGAAGAAACTGGAACAAAGGTCAGCCGATCGGGAGGTCTTCCTGGGGACGGTGGAAAAAGAAAGGGACGACACCATGGCGAAGCTTGCTGAAGCCAACAAAGAAAAGGGGAAGATCGCTGCTGAATTGGGGCAGGTGCAGGCAGAATCCAAGAAGGTTGCTGAAGACCTTCTCCAAGCTCAGGAAACCATCGAAAAACTCAAGAAGCAAGCTGAAGAGCTGGAGCAGCAGAACAAGGGGCTGAAGGAACAAACTGAAGAACTCAAGAAACAGATTGAAGAACTTAATCTGAGTTCTGCTCAAATTCTGGCTGCTGGATTCGAGGCCGCACGGGAACAGTTCGCCTGCTTGTTCCCCGATCTAAATCTCAGCATGGTGTCCCTCAACAATGAGGTGGTGGATGGGAAGGTTGTTCCCGCTGAAGACTGATCGATTCCCTCCATCCACTACCTTTATGCTTTTCCTTTGCATATAATTGTAATAAAACTTTCTATTTTTCTGTACATGTGCCCTGAACTGATATTTACTTTAATGACAAAGTCTTTGTATTTCCTCTTATAACTTCTTTGGCTGCTTTAACTTTCCTTGCACAAATTGCTTCAAAGAAATAACTTAGTAATTTCGTAAGCGCACTCGTGTACTTAACTGTTTCGAACCACCGATCTTCGGACAATAGCGCTTTAACAACTCGTAATCTTAAGGCAATGAACCTTAGCGTAAAATCACTCTTCAAACAACGAACTTTAACTCAACTAATGGCTTAAGACACTGCTAACCCGACCTGCTTCATCAAAATCGGGTCTTTAACTTTCTTGCCACTGCATGAACCTTTCCTGGTCGCCAAAGACTCTTGGCGATATCAGCTTCTTTCTGCCTTCACAACTTGGCCATTGTTCCTTCATCTGGGGGTAGAGGCGCCTTTCGGATCCTTCTCTACCTTCCTGAACTTCAGAACAAAAGACCGGGTGACTAGGCGTTCTCTTCGAACCTACCTTAGCCACCCTCCAAACTTCTTCCACCCTTTACACCATACCTGAACTCGTTCGAGACGAGAAGGATTTTATCTTGCCTGACTCGCTCATCGGCGAGAAGGTCTTTAACTCGCCTGAACTCGCTCTTAGGCGAGAAGGTCTTTTAACTCGCCTGAACTCGCTCATAGGCGAGAAGGTCTTTAAACTCGCCTGAACTCGCTCATAGGCGAGAAGGTCTTTAAATCGTGCCTCTACATTGCCCCAGGGGTTACATCTTCTCTCCCCCGGAAACACTGAGGACTTTTGCTGGTGCCTCTACATTGCCCCAGGGGTTACATCTTCTCGCCCCCAGAAGCACTGAGGACTTTTCACTTTTCCTTGCCTGCACTCGCTCGACGGCGAGGAGGTCTTTATCTCGCCTCAGGACGCGCGAGGGCGTTGAGGTCTTTTAACTGGTGCCCCCGATCGCCGAAAGACGATGAGGACTTTAACTTCAACTGATGCCTCCGATAGCCGAAAGACGATGAGGACTTAAAACCTTAACTGATGCCTCCGATCGCCGAAAGACGATGAGGACTTAAAACCTTAACTGATGCCTCCGATCGCCGAAAGACGATGAGGACTTAAAACTTTAACTGATGCCTCCGATCGCCGAAAGACGATGAGGACTTAAAACTTTAACTGATGCCTCCGATCGCCGAAAGACGATGAGGACTTAAAACTTTTTAGAAAGCATGCAATATATCTTTACTTGCCTTAAATCACATATAAGTGACAAGGTCTTTCTTCAAAACTTTCTGAAAACAACAAGCATGCAATCTAAAACAACTTTGAACTTCGAAAACTCTTCTTTTATTGGGTGGCCTCATTAAAAACCCTCCTTAGGAAAAAAAGAGTGCCCCCTTCAAACTGTTTTAACAGAGACATTGTAATATAACTTCGTGTTTGTCTTTACTTACAAAGCTCTTAACTGTAATATAACTTGAGGTGCGTGGCGTTCCAAGTGCGAGGAATCACCCCTCCTTCCAATGTCTCTAAACGGTAGGCGCCGTTCCCGAGCGCCTCGGTTATTCTGAACGGTCCCGTCCACTTAGGCGACAGCTTATTCTCCATCTCGTACTGGTGGGCCTTCCTCATCACCAGGTCGCCTTCTCTGAACTGTCTCGGCGTCACCTTCGAGTTATATCTTCGTTCAATCCTTCTCTTCACCGCCTCAGCTTTCAATCTCGCCTCTTCTCTGACCTCATCCAGTAGATCCAGGTTCAGCCTTCTCTCTTCATTCGAGTCTTTCTCTACGAAGTTCTGGAATCTCGGCGAGCTCTCCTGGATCTCCACTGGAATCATTGCATCACACCCATAGACCAAGCTGAACGGGGTCTCATGGGTTCCCGACTGTTCGGTGGTGTGGTACGCCCAGACTATACGGGGTACCTCCTCAGCCCAGCTTCCTTTAGCTTTCTCTAGCCTTCTCTTCAAACCTCTCAGCAACACCCGATTAGCTGACTCTACTTGACCATTTGTCTGAGGGTGCTCGACGGATGCAAACACTTGTTGAATTCCCACCCCTTCGCACAGCTTCTTCAACAGGTGACTTGCAAACTGAGTCCCGTTGTCCGACACCAGGCGCTTGGGCACACCAAACCGGCACACAATGTTCTTCCACACGAAACTTTCGATCTTGTGTGCGGTGATCTGGGCCACTGGTTCTGCTTCGATCCACTTGGTGAAATACTAAATCGCCACCACCAAGTACTTCATCTGCCTGATCACCAGCGGGAATGGTCCCAGGATGTCGATTCCCCAAGTATGAAACAGCCAAGGACTGTAAATCGACTTCAACTCCTCGGGAGGCGCCTTGTGCCAATCGGCGTGCTGTTGGCATTGTTTGCAACACTGTGCATAGTTCTTGCAGTCTTTTCTCATCGTTGGCCAGTAGTAACCTGCACGGAGGGTCCTTGCGGCCAGAGCTCGACCACCGACGTGACTTCCGCATATACCTTCATGGAGCTCTGCCATAATCCTCGTGCAATTACGGTACGGTGCTTCAGCGACAACTTCACTTTCAGAACGAGCGATTACGGTACGGTGCTTCAGCGGAGATTGACCCTGGATCATGACGGCAATGTGAGAGTGTACAGCATGATAGATGGAGAAGAGAAGTGGGTGGTGTCAGGGATGTTTCGGCAACAACCTTGTTTAATTCATGGCATTTGCGGACCCAACAGTTATTGCACCAATGACCCCACAATGGGAAGAACGTGTTCCTGCCTTCCAGGTATTTCAATTACCTGTTGTTACTAGTTTTAGTACGATGTCAAGCATAAATATTAAAACATGTTTGGTACCATATGCTGGTGATCCCGCCTGTTGACCAGAACGTTGGATCTTGCCTCGTCAAACTTGGATCGACGTGTGCATCGCTTCAACCTCCGTCCTTCGTCGCGATCTACCTCAAGAACCTGCAAAAGAACAGAGCGGCGCCGCTGCGGCCGATCGCACTCCAACGCCCAAGTCAGTGACTGAACCACCAAATACTCCAAGAGCAAAACTCTAGAACTCTCAAGGAACCGTGCAATGTTCTCTCTCACAGTATGCTCAAGAACTCGCAAGCGTAAAGAATACAATCTGAACGTGCGTACCTCAGAAGTTCGTTGGGAAACCCTTTTATACCTGGTCACTTTCTCTCTCCTGGCAGTTACACACCTGGACACGTGGCTCGCATCCAGTCGTACACGTGCCATCATCTGGAGCCTCCTTGACTTGGGCGCTGCTTCTGACTCTCCTTTGGCTAAGTTACTTATGCATGGTGCTGCCCAGTGCATAGCTAACTTGGGAGCGCGATCTCTACTGGAATTGGCGAGTTAGGGTGCCTTCGTACACCTTCCCTGTGGTCTCGCCGGCCGCCTTCATAATTTGCACCACCTTCACCTTCGGCGATGTGCTTGCTCCGGCGATCTCTAATCACTTGGTCGCCTGAGTTTACATCTGGCGACTTCATCTTTAACCCGGTGACCGCCGGTTCTGGTGTGCTGGAGATCGGAGCACGCCAACATAATAACTGGCGACTTCACGAGCCCCCCGACCTCCTTCCCTTCTGCCAACCTGGCGTCTCGTCAACACGCTTATACTGTAGCTTGGTGCCACGTCATCACTTCCGACTACCAGGGCGGTACAGCTGGAATATTGCATAGAGAAAGACTTACCAAGTGCTTGTATATATGGATTTCCAATGCAGCACTTGTCTGCTTCTGTTTTGGTCAGGTTCGCGTGTTCATTGATGATTTTCGTTTATGCGATCAGGTCACAGATGGAAAAATACTCAAGACTGGTCTCAAGGTTGCGAACCAAATTTCCAGTCTTGGTGCGGCAACACTCCGCCAGAGTCTAACTTCTTGACCTTGCCTCAAATGGAGTTTTACGGATACGACTATGGTCTCTATTCGAATCACACGTACCAACAATGTGTGGATCAGTGTTTAAGGTTGTGCGGATGCAAAGGGTTTCAATTCAACTTTCCGGAGAAAGATGCGGTTAGTAGTAACTGCTACCTCAAGACGCAGTTACGAAATGGGCATCGTTCAGCGGGTTTCGACGCAGCATTCATCCTGCGACTGCCCCGTAACTTTGATGACATACTAATTGTACATAATGGCAATGCCATGGTATGTGGGGGGAGTAGTGCAGTAGAGGAAGTTCTAGCGAGACCATATACCAAAGAAAAAGGAAATGAGTTGGTGAAGTTCATGTTGTGGTTTGCGGTTGCCTTAGGTGGAATTGAGGTTGTATGCATCTTTATGGTGGTGTTTCTTGTTCAGGAAAAATACTGATAAAGAAGGCTTTGTTGTTGCAGCTGCAACGGGGTTTAGGAAATTCACTTACTCTGAACTGAAACACGCAACTAAAGGTTTCAGTAAAGAGATTGGAAGGGGGGGTGGAGGTACCGTGTATAAAGGTTTCTTGTCTGATGATCGAGTTGTGGCAATAAAAAGACTACATGAAGTAGCAAACCAAGGAGAGAGTGAGTTTCTGGCTGAAGTAAGCACCATTGGAAGGCTTAACCACATGAATTTAATTGCCATGTTGGGGTATTGTGCAGAGGGAAAACATAGGTTGTTGGTTTATGAGTACATGGAGAATGGTTCTTTAGCTCAAAACCTTTCGTCAGATTCAAATGCACTTGATTGGAGCAGAAGGTACAACATTGCTGTGGGGACAGCAAGGGGTCTGGCCTACTTGCATGAAGAATGCTTGGAGTGGAATTTGCATTGTGACATCAAGCCTCAAAACATACTTCTTGACTCCGATTATAAACCAAAAGTAGGGGATTTTGGGTTCTCTAAGCTACTCAACCGGAACAATCTTAACAATTCAAGCTTCTCAAGGATAAGAGGAACAAGAGGTTACATGGCACCTGAATGGGTTTTCAACTTGCCAATCACTTCCAAGGTTGATGTGTACAGCTATGGCATTGTTCTCTTGGAGATGATCTCTGGAAGGAGCCCAACAACAGGTGTCCAATTCACAGAGTCAGAATCAGAGTCAGGTCATCATGAGAGAGTGGTGACATGGGTGAGGGAGAAAAAGAGGAAAGGATCAGAAGTGGGAGCATCTTGGGTGGATGAGATCTTGACCCTGCTTTGGGATCAAACTATGACATAAATGAAATGGAGATATTGGCAACGGTGGCTCTGGAATGTGTAAAGGAAGAGAAAAACGTGAGACCCAACATGAGCCAAGTTACTCAGAGGCTCCAAAATCATGAACATGATTCTTAATGGCTTGAACAAAGATTAGCCATCTCTTCCACGGTTGTCACTTCTTGATGATTTCTTCTATCATAATAAATTGTCTGTCTGTGTTAAATCTTCAATTTATTGTGCAGTTTAATCTGCTGTTGTATATCAGATTGTAGTGCTTGGCCACGGCATCATGTTAGAGTGAATTGATACATTTTATTTTACAAAGTACGAAAAAAATAATAATAATAATAAACAATATGGAAAATGAATTTGTATGGTAGAAAATGTGGATCAATGATTTTTACATGGTTGACTTTAAAAGGAAAAGTAGAATTGGTGTGATTTCTTTTGTTATTTTATATAACAATTATATAATTATGTATATTACTAAAAAATGTTAAGATCAGTAACTTACACTTAAAAAAATACTTGTATAGTCACATCAATTGCTCTAATGGTAAATTTGCAAGAGAATAATTCTTAATTATAAAAAAAAGCATTTAGGCTGTCAAAAAAGCACTTAAAGAAGCATTTATATACAAAGTTATCATTTTTAACCTTTCCACAATCTTCTAGAAAGCAAAGGAGTACGGTTCTATTTCAACATATTTTTCATGATAATTCTCACATTTCAAGAGAAAAATAATTAAACACTAAAAATATTTAAAAGGACATGAGTGATGTAATAAAAAAGTTAAGAAAAAACTTAAAATATATTATGAAATTTTGCTTCAGGTGTGACTTTGTTAAAGAAACAAAAGAAATCAATCATGCAAATTTGGATACAAGTTTAATATGTTAACTTGTTTGTGTTCTTGCCGGTGACTTGGCCGCCGGTTGACTCTGGCGACTGGTTCAAGCTCCGCCTGTCCCTTCTGGAATCTGCACTTCTCTTGGTTGTTGAATGCTTTTACCTGTAGAGACAGAGGGCGCTTACAATCGTTTGCACTCCGATGCTCAAGTCAGTAAGGGCTCACAAAGCAACAATAATTCTCAGTGTAGTGTGTAAAAACAACGTCTAAAAACGGCAAACCTTCACCTAGGGTTTTAGTCCCTTTTTATAACCGCACATGCAACAATTGCCCTTGAGATAAGCAAATATTAACTGAAAATAAGCCCATTATCTTATATCTCTAACAGAAAACCACCTGCCACATGCACCAATGACCTTTAGGTGCTAAACTGTAAGCCACATTCTGTTATACATACACCTCCCTATCTTTTTAGGGTTAGCAACATCTATCAACAGGTATTTTACGTGCAGCAAACATGTACGCGCAACAGATAAAATATCTCTTTATATTTTATCTTATATCTTTATAAAATATTTATTTATATTTAATCTTTAAGCACATGCAACTTGAATTTAAATCATAGCACATCGTTAGAAATTAGACCCATTAACCAAACAGACCCAACACCGCTACCTTGACTCCAGGTCCATGGCCGAGCTGACTTCTACCCTACCCGAGAATTGAGTAGTAGCTGGTCCAAGACCGAGGACCGAGCTCCTGCCCAATACAGTTTGTTTACTTAAAATGTTATAATTTGTTTTTTCAAATTAAACTCTTGAATAATAGTTTAAATATATTACTTTTAATACATTTAAAATATGATTAAAATGTATTTTAATTATTCCATTTTTTTAGTTTTACTTGTAAATTTTAATACTTATATATATATATATATATATATATATATATACCCATGTCACAATGTCAATAAATTATGATATAAAGAATTCTTTTCTATAAGAATTAAACAAAATATAGAAAGGTTGAAAAGAAATAAAGAGGAGTAAAAACTTTACATTCGCAAAGACTACAATGCTCAAATGATCATCTCAGGAGGAACAAATGCCATTCGATGCAAGATTTTCATGAGCACTTTTATAGGTACAACCCTCCAACGGTTCAATGGGATCCCCGACGACCTCATTACCTCTTTCTCCCAGTTCGCCAGGTTGTTTAGAGAATAGTTCTTTGCCAACAAGGTCAAACCTCCAAGGTCATATGTCTTCTTTGGCGTGAGGCAAAGGGAGGGAGATATGTTGAACGAGTATCTGAAGAGGTTCATCGTGCTAACAATAAGATTTCAGACACACAATGAAGAGATGATGATCACCACTTTCGAGCAGGGAATGGCAGCAGGGCCATTCAGTGATTCGTTGATCAGGAATCTAGCAAAGACGTTTTTTGAGGTGCGTGAGCGGGTTGTCACACATATTGAGGTGGAAAAAGCCATGCTCCAAAAGAACGACACCTCGTGCTCTAGGTAGCCTAACCCTAAGGAGAGCAGCTGAGACCGACCTCCGCGGGTCTATGAAACCTCAGTTGAGAAGAAAACGAACTCGAGGTATGTGCCTTATGTGGCCAAGAAAGACAAGTCGAGGAAGGCAAGGGAAGAGTATAAGCTCTTCCTAAGTTCTGGGTATCCTACAAAAAGCTCATGAGCATTCTGAGAGTAAGAGATAAGTTGAAGTTTCCCCAGAAGATGAATCGGAACTTAGGATCACTAAAAGATGTTTGGTGTGAGTTCCACAAAGCATTTGGGCATAACGTGGAGCGATGCATAGCCTTGGGTCACCAACTAGCCGACCTAGTCAAGGAGGGGTTCTTGAAGGAGTATCTCGAGGACAAACAGGAAAGACCACAGGGGGAGATTGCCCAGACCCGATACATGAGATACCGGTCCACAGGGAGTTAAACACCATCTTTGGAGGATTTTCTAGAGGAGGAAGCTCGGCTACCAAATGTAACAATATGCCTGAGAAGTGATGTCTTTAGAGAAGAGGAGACTTGATCGTGCTTAGGAGCCTGCCCTATGCTTCACAGGGGCTGATCTAGAGGACGTGGTTTCTCATGAGAATGATTCGGCTGACGTGATGTTTTGGGAGACCTTCGTCAATTTACAGTTATCTCATGACCAATTGAGGCCATACGATGGGGTGTTTGGTCGGCTTCGCGGGAGATCAGGTAGAGGTACGAGGGTATGTTGAGTTGAGGACAACCTTCGCTGAAGAAAACGCGATCAGGACCATCACCATCAGGTATATTGTTGTTAACGTGCCTTCTACTTATAACTTGCTTCTAGATCGGCCCTCCCTGAACAGGTTGGGAGTAGTAGCCTCGAAGGCTCACATGAGGATGAGGCTGCCTTCAGAGGAGGGAGGAGTAATCACCATAAAGGACGATCAAAAGGCGGTTAGGAAGTGCTACGAGAGTAGTGTGAAGAACAAAGACTTACAGAATCGCGTAGTCGAGGTGCTCGGGAATGGAGCATATAGACTAGAGACCCTGAAGGGGGAAGCCATTCCTTGAGCATGGAACATGGCAAACCTCAAGTTGTATTTCAATTAAGATATTCATGCTTAATGCTTTCTTTTTTAACAATGTGATGGTTAAGGTGATGCTCTTTTTCTCTTTAAGGGAATTTTTAATGGGGTCACCTAATGATAAATTTGTTCTTGGAAGATGTTGCATTTAATTTTATTGATCTACTTGAATTAGCACACAATAAGTCGACCTAGCTCGACATAATTATGTATGCTCGAGCGTAGGCGCCCTATGGGATTAATTTGTTGTTGAGTTGTTTGTTTTAGCACATGGTAAGACGACCTAGATCGGAATGAATAGAGTCATCCGAGTATAGGTTCCCTGTGAAGATGAATTTGTTGTTGAATTGTTTGTTTTTTTAGCACATGGTAAGACGACCTAGATCGGAATGAATAGAGTCATCCGAGTATAGGTGCCCTGTGAAGATGAATTTGTTGTTGAATTATTTGTTTTAGCACATGGTAAGACGGCCTAGATCGAAATGAATAGAGCCATCCGAATATAAACGCCCAGTGAAGATGAGTTATTCAATTTGGTACGGGCTAAGACGATCTAGCTCGGTGTAAGTCTGTGCAAGTGTGTTTGTCTGTAATTCAATTGTTTGTTTGTTGATTTACTTAAGCCTGTGTAAGTCAACCTAGCTCGGAATAAGTGTGTATACCCGAGTATAGGTGCCATGGGGAATTGATTTGTTTTTCTTAAGCACAAATAAGTCAACCTACCTTGGTATAAGTACGTATACCCGAGTATAGGCGCTTTGTGGGAGTAATTTGCTTGTTGAGTTAATCAAGTATGGGCAGGTAAGACGACCTAATTCGATGTCAATATGACCACCTAAGTATGGGGCCTTGTGTATAAAATGATTACCTAGTGGCAGGTAAGACGACCTAGCTCGATGTCAGTACGACCACTCGAGTATAGGTGCCCTGTGGGTAAAGCTGTTGTAGATAAGGTACTTGGCATGGTAAAACGACCTAACTCGATGTCATTACGACTACCTCAGTATGGGCCTCTGTAGTTTAATTTGTTATGGTTAAGTTGTTTGATTTGAGGCAAGGTAAGACGACTTAACTCAGCGTAAGGACAAGTTATAGGTGCTTTGCACGCAGATGTCATGGTTAAGTTGTTTCAGTGCATGGTAGGTCAGGCTATCTCGGTGAGTGAATGATCAGATGATCAGCCGAGTAGGCGCTTTGCGAAAAAAAGCTTGGTGAGATCAAGATATATGGCCTCGAGCCAAGTTTGCAGGATACACCTATGCAAGTCTAGAGTGAGCATAGGATTGTTGTAGCTATGGGTGTATAGTTCATTAAAAGGTTAGTTCTTTGTTAGTTAAGGACTCCACGATTTTCATGCTTAGGTTTTGCCTAAGTTGCATTCTTATTATCTTTATTACTTTATGCTTAAGAGGTAGAGATGGGTTAGTGTAAGTAATAGAGTGTTCACATGTGTGTGATAATAGTTGTTATACTTGAGCTAGTTTGTTGTATGTTAAGTAGCGAGCACCCATGAATAAAGGTACACAAGATTCTCTTCTATTGTTAGCATCGTGAGTAAAGGTGCCCGTAGGCAGAATAATTTTCTGTTATATATTTTTTAGTTGAGATTATATTCTCGTAAGCCTCTTCGCCTAGTCAAGCTCAGCTCAAGCCCGGGGGACTTGTGTACTTGACAGGAATGCTCGGGACCTCGGTCCAAGTATTTGGGGGAGGTCCGCTTGGCGTTTGGACTCTAGAGGTGGGTCAAGAGCTCAACCCAGGTAGGGGTCGGTCCAAGAAAGGTAATTAAGATAAAAGATAAAGAGATATTTTATCTGTTGTGATATTATTCTGAAGATGAAAGATATAATTGTTATTGTTTAAATCTGTTATCATATTATTCTGAAGATAAAGAGATATTTTATCTATTGTGATAATATGCAAGTTAGTTATATATTAATTAATACATGTTAATTACATATTAATTAATAATTGTTGAGAATAAAATAGGAACACCCGAGAATAAAGGTGCACATGTTAAACAAAATGTGTTCCTGCTGTCAGCATCTAAAGATAAAAGTGGTGCCCATGAGCATGTGGTTTTCTGTTATTATTTTATGCTTTCAGTAGAGATTATATAAGGGAGACTGTTTCTGATTACTAGAGACTGAAACTGATTATTATTTAGTATGTTCTCACTAACTTGATCGTCGAAGTGTGATCAACAAGTAGAGCCCCCTTTGTCTTAACAGAGCGTTGTTCCAGTGCGTCAAGAGGAGACAAACTAGAAGTGAAGCTTGCCCATCCGGTCAACCTGAGGTCAACCAACAAGAACAAATTTGTTTCTTATTTTTATAATTATAATTAAAATTTATACAATAAGTTTCAGTTTTTTAGAAAATTAATTTATTTCTCCTTTTTAAAATTGTATTAGAATCGTGCTAGAATTTTCATAAATCCTACAAACATTTTTTGAATTGGACACTTTATCGATATGTGTCTTATGAGTGTCAGTATCTGATACGTGTGTCAAATACGGACACACCATTTAAAAAAAGTGTTTGAACTATAGATGGTTGGATCAATAAAAGAAACAGACTCATGAAGCTGGTAGGATAAATTAGCCCTAAAATGATAAACATTCATTCCCATATTATACAGGTCTAACACTGAAATTTACCAATAGAAGGCGTGCACTTCTTTTTAGAAAACTGGCACATAATGAAATGAAAGTCCTTCCAGAATGGCATTAACACATTCTTCACGATGCACAAAACGCCAGCATTAGCAAGTTCATTGACAAAGCTTTTAATTTTATGAAGATAGTCCTCCATTGATTGTTGAACCTTCTCCTAGACTTTATAAGACTGATCCAATCCAAGAAAACAAGACAAAGCAAACTTTGTCAAACAATTCTATTAACTATTTGGGACTCAAATTTCACACTAATCAACACAAATTATATTACATCTCTGAAGGAGAATTTTACACTAGTGTACATCAATTCTTCTGAATTCTCCATCATCACTTGTCTCTGAAAGAATTGCTAATAATTGATTAATATTGTTGATTACCGATTAATTGAGTAATTGAACGGAGCTAATGAGTTTATTTTTATTGTATTGTACTGTACCAAGCTCTAATTTTAATTAAATCAAACACCTATTCATGGTTGTTATCCTCACTTTTTAATATACATAAACACCTTTTCTGTTACCACAGTCACCAAAACCAGAAAAACAACCTTTACATAGATTTCTTAATTTTCATGAAGGCCCAAAACTATGTTGAATAAAATGGCATTTGGAGATGTTGAAAAAAATGGCATTTGGAGTTCAAAGGCACCAAGTTTGATCCCATTTTCTTATAGCATAGACTTCATACCATGTAGTTATGAAAGACGATAACTTGCATGAAAACATTAGATTCATCCTCCAAACAGAATAGCAGGCAAAGTAGTCTTGGTCAAGAACAACAATGTTTGTCCTCGGGCCATTAACTGTGTTTTGTGTCAAGTCAAACACCGCCGTCCACGCAAAAGCACAGTTCAAGAATATTCAATCAAAAAAAAATCTTACCTATTTTCCATGAAATATTTTGTCATTATGCATATATTCAAACCTAGGAAATGACTAATGAGTATGTAATGAACGAAGGTAACAGTCACTGTCATGAGCAAGGATCATCTATATATATATATAGACGCACACACACATAAAACAAGACCATGAGGTAGAGCATATTACAACATAGCATGAGAAAATCCACTAATGGCATGTTCAAGAGTGTGTTTGGGTGTTCTGATTTCTCTGATATTGTTCCATAAGTTGCATGCTTCATCTTCCTTGTCTCTCTCCGTAGAGAAGTTGAAAGAAGACGTGATAGTGTCATCACCCAAACCAACATTCACAGCAGGCTTTTACGCCGTCGGACACAACGCTTTCTGCTTCGCAATATGGTACACCAACTCACCCAACACCCTCGTTTGGATCGCCAACCGGGACCACCCCGTTAACGGAAAACGCTCCACCCTCTCTCTTCTCAAATCCGGCAACCTCGTTCTCACCGACGCCGCCCAGTTCCAAGTCTGGTCCACCGCCACTGCCACCACATCCAAACAAGCCCACTTACGTTTGCACGACAACGGCAACCTCGTACTCCTCGAAGATTCCTCCGACAACGCTGTTTTGTGGCAGAGCTTTGATTTCCCAACCGACACGCTTCTTCCAAATCAGCCTTTGAGAGGGAGCACCTACCTGGTTTCCTCCAGAAGCGGGAGCAACTACTCTTCCGGTTTCTACAAGCTCTTCTTCGACTTTGAGAATGTTCTACGCCTCATGTACCAGGGCCCTCGAGTTTCCAGCGTTTTCTGGCCTTACGCTTGGCTTCAGAGCAATAACTTCGGGAATGGAAACGGCAATGGTAGATCCATTTTCAACGATAGCAGGGTTGTTGTGGTGGATGATTTGGGCTATTTGGTTTCTTCTGATAACTTCACTTTCAAAACAAGTGATTACGGAATGATACTCCTACGCAGATTGACCCTGGATCACGACGGCAATGTTCGTTTGTATAGCATGAAAGACGGAGAAAACAAGTGGTCTGTGTCAGGACTATTTCGGCGACAACCTTGTTTTATTCATGGAATTTGTGGACCCAACAGTATTTGCAGCTATGAGCCAAGAATAGGAAGAAAGTGTTCCTGTAGTCCAGGTATTTGAAAAAACAATAGAAAATAATTATAACATTAAATAATTAGTGTTTCGTTTTCATTATTAAAATTAACGTATTCACTTCAATTTTGAAGCTTTTTCGAAATAGCATAGTTGAAACATTATTACTAGCAGTAGTGTTGGTCCTTAGTTTGAGATTTCTTGAGGTTAAAAAAGAAAAAAGTTGCACGAGAGAATCAAGGCATGTATTATTATCCTTAGCTTCTTCTTTTTGGTATAAATGCTTATTATTTCTTCATTCATGGAAACAGGATATAGATGGTTTGATAGTGAAGACTGGTCTCAAGGTTGCATACCCAGTTTCCAACTTTGGTGCAACAATAACACTGAGCAAAAGTCTCGCTTTCTAAGCTTACCTGGAGTTGATTTTTACGGATATGACTATGGTCTCTTTGAGAATCACACGTACCAACAATGCGTGAGTCTGTGCTCGCGGTTGTGCGAATGCAAAGGGTTTCAGCACAGCACTTCGAGGAGTGTTAATGGTCAGTGCTATGTCAAGACACAGTTGTTAAATGGTCATCGTTCACCGAGTTTCACCAACTCATTTTTCCTGAGACTGCCTTATCACCTCCATGACTATGATGACAGCCCTAACAATAATGGTTTGGTTTGTGGAAGAAATGGTGTAGTAGTTAAAGTACTTGAGAGACCTTACGTAGAAGAAAAAGAAAACGAGTTGGTGAAGTTCATCTTATGGTTTGCGATTGCCTTCGGAGGTATTGAGGTCGTGTGCATCTTTATGGTGTGGTGTTTATTGTTTAGGAAAAACGGGATGTTACCTAGAGAAGGTTATGTTCTTGCAGCTGCAACGGGGTTTAGGAAATTCAATTACTCTGAACTGAAACATGCAAGTAAAGGTTTCAGTGAAGAGATTGGAAGGGGGGGTGGAGGTACCGTGTATAAAGGTTTCTTGTCTGATGCTCGAGTTGTGGCAATAAAAAGACTACATGAAGTAGCAAACCAAGGAGAGAGTGAGTTTCTGGCTGAAGTAAGCATCATTGGAAGGCTTAACCACATGAATTTGATTGGCATGTTGGGGTATTGTGCAGAGGGAAAGCATAGGTTGTTGGTTTATGAGTACATGGAAAATGGTTCTTTGGCTCAGAATCTCTCGTCAAATTCAAATGAGCTTGACTGGAGTAAAAGGTATAACATTGCTGCGGGAACAGCAAGGGGTCTAGCCTACTTACATGAAGAATGCTTGGAGTGGATTTTGCATTGTGACATCAAGCCTCAAAACATACTTCTTGACTCTGATTATAAACCAAAAGTAGGGGATTTTGGGTTGTCTAAGCTACTTAACCGGAACAATCTTAACAATTCAAGCTTCTCAAGGATAAGAGGAACAAGAGGTTACATGGCACCTGAATGGGTTTTCAACTTGCCAATCACTTCCAAGGTTGATGTGTACAGCTATGGCATTGTTCTCTTGGAGATGATCACTGGAAGGAGCCCAACAACAGGTGTCCAATTCACAGAGTTAGAAGCAGAGTCAGGTCATCATGAGAGATTGGTGACATGGGTGAGGGAGAAAAAGAAGAAAGGATCAGAAGTGGAACCATCTTGGGTGGATGAGATCGTTGACCCTGCTTTAGGATCAAACTATGTCATGGATGAGATGGAGATATTGGCAACGTTGGCTTTGGAATGTGTAAAGGAAGACAGAGAGGGGAGACCTAACATGAGTCATGTTGCTGAGAGGCTCCAAATTCATGAACATGATCTTAATGGCCTGAACAAAGATTAGCCATCTCATCCACGGTTGTCACTTCTTGATGATTTCTTCTATCATAATAAATTGTCTGTCTGTGTTAAATCTTCAATTTATTGTGCAGTTTAATCTGCTATTGTATATCAGATTGTAGTGCTTGGCAACGGCATCATGTTACAGTTGCAGAATAGTATATCAGTAGTAGTACACCTGTGTTTTACAATAGTTCCATCAATTGCAGCCAACTTTTTTGCTTCTTTAACCTCTTTTCTCATTTTCTGCTGTATGATTATAGCACCTTGTGATTGAATGTTTCTTGGTAAGCAAACCTTATATTATTAACAATCCAATATGACCACAATTTATGCAAGGAGTAGAAAAAGTAAACCCCCATTGAAGCACCAATGAAGTAGCCTGCATATCACATTACATTTGCCATTTACGTCTCTGACACTGGTTGTCTTGATCAATCAAGAAGTTTTAGTCTGAATTATTACAATAATGTCACTCTCAATATCTAATAAACATTACACAGAAATACAATATTAAATTGAAAGTCTTTAAAAAGTATTGTCATATAGATGCAATTTTATGATTATTGCAACCTTGGATCATGCTCTCAGTTATTAGTCTACTGTCCACCTTGCACAACAGGTGCTGTATTTTGTATCAGTTCTCTTCCCTCATCAAAGTTATGTCTTTGACAAAATGTGCAAAGTTTAGGAATTAAAAGAAATGTGTAACATGACACAGAAAAACAACAGAAATGAGTGTGTAAAACAATTGACAGCTTGACTCAGATTGATATTTCCAAAGTAGAACATGGCTGTGATTTCACATGCTTCCTCCAAAGAGATTTTAGAATAAATAAATAAGATCAAATAATTTTGTTATAAATTAAAATTAAAATTAACTTATATCTTATTAAAAAAATTGTATATTTTTAATTTTATATTTTCTCATTTATAAGTTCTCACTAAGAAATTTATTTAAATATATTCTCTGATGAGATTGAATTAACTTTTTAACTTTTCTTTTAATGGATACATTTTATTTTTACAATGTACGAGAATACAAAGAAAACAATAATAAACAATGTGGAAAATAAATTTGTATGGTAGAAAATGTGGATTAATGATTTTAACATGGTTGACTTTAAAAAGAAAAGTAGAATTGGTTTGATTTCTTTGTTATTTTATATAACAATTGTATAATTATAAATATTATTAGAAAATGTTAAGATCAGTAACTTATACATAACTAAATACTTTTATAGTCACATCAATTGCTCTATGGTAAATTTGCAAGAGAATAATTCTTAACTATAAAAAAACCATTTAGGCTGCAAAAGAGCACTTAAATAAGCATTTATATACAAAACTATCATTTTTAACCCATGCATAATCTAGAAAGCAAAGGAATATTATTCTATTTCAACATTATACTTTCATGATAAACCTTACAATTCAAGAGAGTAATAAGAAAAAAAAAACTAAAAGTATTTAAAAGGACACGAGTGATGTAATAAAAAAGTTAAGAAAACACTTAAAAAATCATATTATGAAATTTTGCTTCAGATGTTACTTTGTTAAAGAAACAAAAGAAATCAGTCATGAAAACTTGGATACAAGTTTAATATTTTAACTTCTTGTTTGTTTACTTAAAATGTTATAAACTTTTTTCAAATTAAACTCTAGAATAATAGTTCAAATATATTACTTTTAATACATTTAAAATATGATTAAAATTTATTTTAATTATTTCATTTTGTTAGTTTTACTTGTAAATTTTATATATATATATATATGTGTGTGTGGGGGGGGGGGGGGGGGTGTGTGTCTATATATATATAGACCCATGTCACATTGTCGATAAATTTTGATATAAAGCATTCTTTTTTATAAGAATTAAACAAAATATAGAAAGGTTGAAAAGAAATAAAGAGGAGTAAAAATTTTACATTCACAAAGAACATAGAAGAATTATATTAAAAAACATGTTGAACGACATTTGGTCCATTTGTAATCGTATGATGTTATATTGCAATGAGTGCAATTACCGTTGAATGTAACTAACCCGTCCACCCCATTGTCCATTTCTTTCGCATATTGGTTCTAGATTTGGATGATTTTCTACACTCCCACGTAACAACCACTAAGCCATTGTTTGTGGTCTTCAATTCCTTTTCCTCATCTGGGTTTCCTTCTCAGCATAGCATGCATTGCACTTAGCTAAGCTTTCCATTTGATCCAGACACTGCTTCAAACATGTTATTTCAATTTCAGTGGTGTTGTTAACTTAAACAAGATTTCTTTTTTCTTTTTCTCTTTGTTGATAGAGATCTTTCTCTATTGAAGGGGAAGAGTTCAACATATGATGACAATGAGGACAAAGCAAAGTTTTTTGTGGTGTGTATGGATTTTGCTTTGTGGGTCTTGTGTTGGAACGTTTGTGGTGGAGAAGAACAATTTGAAAATCACTTCTCCAAATTCATTGAAAGGTATATATGAATGTGCAATTGGGAATTTTGGGGTCCCCAAGTATGGAGGAACCATGATTGGCTCAGTGGTGTACCCCAAGACCGATCAGAATGGATGTAAACCCTTTGATTCCTCGTTGAGTTCCAAGCCCGGAACCTTCCCCAGCTTTGTTCTTATTGATCGAGGAGGTTAGCTACCATTTACTCCTTTCAATGCTCTTCAGTTTTCAAATATAACAAAGGAAAGAAGTATAAGACTTGGATGGGTTCATTAAGTACTTTAAGATGGAGTTCATAATTAAGTGCTTTTAGCATGCTTGTTCAATTAGAATTACAGTTTCTCACAGTGATCTTTGCTGAAAATCCTTATTATTCATATTAATGTGAAACGAAACTTTAATTCTAATTGGAAAATTTTATCAGAAGAACACGTGGATTTGCATCTAAGTTTTGTTGTATTGTAAAATGTCTGTGTTTATTTAGAGTTGTTTTGTTTTTTATACATGGACTTTTATCGAGTGAGTAACTGTCAGGATCATTGGTGTGAGTGTGTTTTACACTTTCATAAAAAGTTCCATGGTGTGTTTTTGGTGTGGATAATTTGAATCTTCTGTGCATTGCAATGCATTTTTCTTTCTTTTATGCAATTAATTTATGGCATCACTCGGACAGTTGGGGGTAACTTTCTCAATCGAATATGTATCTTGACATTAGTTTTCAGTTGCTATTACAGACTTACAAGGTGTTCTCAATGATAAAATCTGTATAACTTCTTTTTGAAATTTTTGTTAGAGTGCTTCTTCACTTTGAAGGCGTGGAATGCACAGAAAGGTGGAGCAGCGGCCATTCTTGTGGCAGATGATAGGACAGAACCATTGATCACCATGGACACACCTGAAGAAGGAAATGGTGCCAGCAATGACGATTATATTGAGAAGATCAGCATTCCTTCTGCCCTTATCAGCAAATCACTAGGTGATAAAATCAAGAGTGCTCTCTCTAGTGGGGAAATGGTTAATGTAAATCTTGATTGGAGAGAGGCTCTTCCTCACCCTGATGAGAGAGTTGAGTATGAGTTTTGGACAAGTAGCAATGATGAGTGTGGACCAAAGTGTGAAAGTGAAATCAACTTTGTCAGGGGTTTTAAAGGGGCAGCTCAATTACTAGAGCAGAAAGGGTTTGCAAAGTTTACCCCTCACTATATAACTTGGTATTGTCCAGAAGCATTTATACTGAGCCAACAGTGCAAGTCCCAGTGCATAAATAATGGGAGATACTGTGCACCAGATCCTGAGCTAGATTACAAGAGAGGGTACAGTGGTAGAGATGTTGTTATCCAAAACTTACGTCAAGTATGCTTCTTTAAAGTGGCAAATGGAAGTGGAAAGCCTTGGCAATGGTGGGACTACGTCACTGACTTTTCAATCCGCTGCCCAATGAGAGAGAATAAGTATACTGAAGAATGCTCAGATCAAGTTATCAAATCTCTTGGTATGTTGGATACACTTTGCAGTGGACTTGTGCTTCTCTTTGCTGTTTGATTTTTAGTGTACGCCACAACTTTTCCAATCTTGTAAAAATCATATATGGCTTTTTCTTTTCTTCGCATAAAATTTAACAGTCAACTCATCAACAACTACCTTTGAGATGATTTCTAAAGTAGCTATTGTGAAAGAAAACAAACTTATCATGCATGCATGATCTGTGATTAGATTACGGCATAAAATTATTTTGCATTACTAGTATATAGCATAATTTCTTACATAATAATGCAATTGTCATCTTTTGCCAAATTTTCCTGTCATTGTTTTTAGAAGTTTCACTGTTATGTAAAATGCTAGCTTAAGCATAAAAAAAAGGGTCCGGCTTTTATGTATATGTGGAACAAAACCAAATTTGTATCTTCGTTATACAAATATCACAGTCATTATGCTCAAAATCAACATAAAAATAAAGTCATGGCTTGATTGATTCTCTTTATCTATTGGAAAAAATTTAAGTAAACTTCTCATTCGTCATCTCAAATTTTCTGGGGGAATGTTTTGTTACATTATTCTAATTTCGGATATGTTGCATGCTTGTTCACTCTTCCCTCACATACTTTACAGGAGTTGATTTGAAGAAAGTTAAAGATTGTGTTGGAGATCCTACTTCGAATCTGGATAACCCTGTTCTCAATAATGAACAGGACTCACAGGTTTGTCTTGTAGCAGAATATGGCCTTCTTCTAGGATTGTTTCTGTTCTCTAATTAGACCCTTCTGTTGGTTAATGTTTTTTTGTTTCAGATTGGTAACGGCGATCGTGGAGATGTTACTATACTACCTACTCTTATTATAAACAACAGACAATATAGAGGTCTGACAACCTTTCTGAATATCTTCGTGGCTGTTTAACCTTGTTCTGCTGTATAATTTTTATTCTTAACCATTTCTAGGTAAGCTGTCAAAAGCAGCAGTACTGAAGGCAATCTGTTCAGGTTTCCAAGAGACTACCGAGCCATCAATTTGTTTAACTCCAGGTCCTTTTTTGCATTTCTTCTTTTCTCCCCGTTCCAATCATCCTTGGAGAAGAACCAATAAATTAAATCTTATCAACTCATCTTTCAACTGGCAATTTGGATAGAAGAACTGATATCAGGTACCTTTGATTATCCTTTGCAGACATGGAAACTAATGAGTGTTTGCAAAACAATGGTGGTTGTTGGCAGGACAATGCTGCTAACATTACTGCGTGCAGGGTATTTGGTTAACTCAATCTTGTCTGCCATGTTTTTGTGAATGTTTATATTACTGCACTTCAATACATGTGGAGTAAGGCTTGGTTCTATCACTTTCAAAATTATAGGACACTTTCAGAGGAAGAATATGTGAATGCCCAGTTGTACAAAATGTCCAGTTTGTTGGTGATGGATATACCCATTGTGAAGGTAAATTAGTTTCTTTAAAATAGATAAATTGCTTCATGTCATCATCTCCAAGCTATAAAAATCAAAATATAAATATCACCTTCACACATTTTTATTTCGAAGCAGCTACAGGCGCCTTGAGGTGTGCAATCAACAATGGAGGTTGTTGGAAAGAAACCCAAGGTCGCACAACTTTCTCTGCTTGTATTGTAAGTAATCCTCTCCATCCTCTTTTACATTATCATGCATGCATGCTTTTTTTCTTTGAATGTTGATATATGCCTTCTTTCTTAAATGATTATGCAGGACGACCACACCAAAGGTTGCAAGTGTCCACCTGGATTCAGGGGAGATGGAGTCAACTCCTGTAAAGGTACTTTGACATTCAAAATTTGTTTGAACTGTTCTAATATAAATAGTTATAAATCTTCTTACAACATCTTCCAATAAAATTTAAAACTTACTGAATGAAAAGAGTATTGAATGTTTTTATGTTTTCATGATAAAAGTATATTTACTTTTTTTCTTAATTCATTATTAGATTTTAGGAGAATTAGCAGGAGGTTAGAGTAGGAAGATATAGCATTACTCTTCTAGTACCTAACCTTTGAATGGCAAATACATCAATCATGAACTAATCTTGGTGAGAATGTTTGAATATGATTCTACAGTTGTAAATAGTCATGCCATTCATTATTAGCTTGCAAATCTGACATTTGTTTCTTAATATTTCTTGTGTTGATTTTGTAGATGTGGACGAATGCTCGGAGAAATTGGCCTGCCAGTGCCCAGAGTGTCATTGCAGAAATACTTGGGGAAGTTATGAATGCTCATGTAGTGATGGTTTGTTCTACACGCGAGAAAATGATATGTGCATTGGTGAGTTTTTATTTTTAACATTTTCTGACTTAGTTTGTATGACATTTTTTATGCCTGTCTTACTGGATCAGCAGATTTTGTTCACTCGTTAAAATTTGATAGATGAGATTCTTCATGGAAAACATGACTTTGCACTGGTTGCCACTTTGGCATTTTATTTCTATTTATACTGTATGTAGTTTAGTTTCTGAAGGTTCTAAATTTTATTCTGGGCTTTCTAATTATCTATGTTGATAACCTTTCCATGGTAGTGGAGACTTAAAAAATAATAATTTATTCATTTTCACACTAGCGGTATCTTACAAATATGCAGGAAAATATGCTGCTTCAGTGGCCGGTGGGGGCATTGTTTGGATGGTTCTTCTGATCTTGGTTGTTGCTGGTGCTGGAGGGTATGCATTTTACAAATACAGAATCCGGGTATAATTCTAACTCATTTGATTGTCCTTTAAACAGTGTGACTTTGACAAATATTCCTCAAGGCAGATGTAGATAAAAGCTGGTATATTAATTTCAATTGTTTCAATATTTATAGTCTTCAAAATATAAAAAATCCATTTTCCCAGTGTTGAGGTAACATGCTGCATTGGTGAAAGACTCTTATGATTAAAGTCAGGAAGGATGAGAGTTTCCTTCGTACACCTAGTTTCAGACAATACAGTTACACTACAATGCTCGATGTGTATGAGGTGAACATTGGTTAAAACCAAAACATTCAACATAATAGTTAAAATAGAGACTGAACAGTCCCAAGATGATGCAGCACTCAGTAAGTGGTACATGAGAATGTTTCCGACAAGGATGTACAATGTTGGAGGAACAAGATGCAGGTCACCTTAGACAAGGCTGTAAGTCAGGCGGCACCAAGATTAAGTGTCTGTCTGAACGAATACTAAAAAGAAGATAAAGTGAAGCACATACGAAATACTGTCTCAAAATAACTATCTGAAGTTTAATAAAAGAATTAATGAAGTCATACAATACCTTTAGCTCTTTTCTATTATTTTCTCTTGTATACATGATTTTGAGGGATGTTGCAAATGATAGATACTAATTGAGGTACTAATCTAGTTAGGATTGCAGTCAATGTGGTAATGAAATAATATTATTGTTTTTTATTAAAAAATAATACAATACCTGTAGCTCTAAGAAAATATAACTACATTTCGTTAAATCATCTTTTCATTTCATTAATACTTTCTCATTCATTCCAGTTAGTGAGCATGTTATGTTGTCCTGATTTGCTGGTTCAAATGACAATCAGTTTTTATAATTTAAGCATTGACATCCTAAACTCGTTTAACTTACAAGAGGAAACATTTTTCTGCAGAGATACATGGACTCTGAGATAAGGGCAATTATGGCCCAATATATGCCCTTGGATAATCAACCGGAGACTTCTACTCAAACTCATGAAGATGTCTAGAAAGTCTGGGAAAACCATTTCTATGCAAAGATGAATTTGATATGTGGGACATTCTCTACAGTTGGTTAGTTATTAACAAGAGACAAACTGTTTCACCCGAGGCTCCTAGCATCAGGCTTAGTTAGTATCATCCTTACCCCTCAAATATCTTTCTTTCCATTTCTTTTCCTTATTTTTTCTCTTTTTCTTCCATCAAAGTGGATGGTTTGATTTCTGAGGAAGTACTGATATGGAGTGGAGTCATGTCCTTTTACTAATTTAGGCCACTAGAATTTGGCACCATATTTCTATTCAACTGGGGATGTTAGATATGGCATGGAAAGAGACATTATTTGGTAGAAAATATCAATTTTGCAATCATTTATCAATTTAGCAATCTTCTATCATTTGTTTTATAGCAGTCTGTAAATTTTATGAATAATATCTGTAGTTTGTCGCTGCCAATGGACCTACTAAATTAACTGCAAAGCTCTCAAGAGTCAGAGGACCGAACATAAACTTTTTGCCTGTTAATTGGAATGTCCTGATCGCTCAAATATCCAGGGAAATCATTCATTTTGCATCTTATAACCCTAGCTTAAGGTTACTACCGCATTGGCACAGCCAATGGGGTTATAAGAAAGAATGTGTAATCCAGAAAGAATATGTAATTCAGAGCTTAATACAAAAATGGGTATCATAGTAAAACTATATCTTCAAAATTGTTGCCATAATTTTAAGGTTGAATATGTACGAAGTAACTAATTTTATGATAGAGTTGGAATCATACAACAGATAATGTTAAAGGAACAAAAGTGCATGTTGCAATTAATGGAAATATTCTGCAACTGTAACAACATACGGTTTACAAGCACTAGAATCTGATATACAACAGCAACACTAAACTTCACAACAAAAGAAGATTTACCACAAGGCACGAACAGACAACTTTTGATAGACTGAATCTACCAAAAAACGAGAGGAACTGGAACTGTGGATGACAAACAAGGTAGGTGAAACCATGGGATGTCTGGCTATTCTTTGTTCAAAACCATCATCAAGAATTGTGCTCGTGACTTTGGATTCTCTCAACAACATGACTCATGCTGGGTCTCACATCTTTCTCTTCCTCTACACATTCCAAAGCCACCGTTGCTAATATCTCCATTTCATTCCTGTCATAGTTTGAACCCAAAGCAGGGTCAACAATTTGATCCACCCAAGATGATCCTTTCCTCCTTTGCTCCCTCACCCATGTCACTAACCTCCCATGATTATGTGATTCTGCATCTAATGCAGTGATTTGGATACCTGCTGTTGGGCTCCTTCCCGTTATCATCTCCAAGACGACAATGCCATAGCTGTAGACATCCACCTTGGAAGTGATTGGCAAGTTGAAAAGCCACTCTGGTGCCATGTAGCCTCTTGTTCCTCTTATCCTCGAGAATGTTGAATTGTCGAGGTTGTTCCGGTTAAGTAGCTTAGACAAGCCAAAATCTGCTACCTTAGGTTGGTAATCAGAGTCGAGAAGTATATTTTGGGGCTTAATATCACAATGCAAAATCCACTCCAAGCATTCTTCATGCAAGTAAGCAAGACCCCTTGCAGTTCCGAGAGCAATGTTATACCTCTTAGTCCAATCAAGAACAGTTGAACTCGATGAAAGGTTCTGAGCTAAAGAACCATTCTCCATGTACTCATAAACCAACAACCTATACTTTCCCTCCGCACAAAACCCCAACATGCCAATTAAGTTCATGTGGTTAAGCCTTCCAATGATGCTTACTTCAGCCAGGAAATCACTTTCTCCTTGGTTTGCTACTTCATGTAGTCTTTTTATCGCCACAACCCGATCATCAGACAAGACACCTTTATACACTGTACCTCCACCACCCCTTCCAATCTCTTCACTGAAACCTTTGGAGGCTTGTTTCAATTCAGAATAACTGAATTTCCTAAACCCCGTCTCCGCAGCAAGAACATAGGCTTGTTTGTCTGCATTATTCCTAAACAAAAAACACCACACCATCAAGAAGCACAAAACCTCAATTCCTCCCAAGGCACTCGCAAACCACAGCATGAACCTCACCGATTCATTTTCTTTTTCTTCCACATACGGTCTTTCTAGTTCTTTCACTCCTCCGCTATTTCCCCCACAAACCAAACCATTATTGATGGGGTTCTCATAATCAAGAGACAAAGGTAGTCTCAGGAAGAATGATCCCGTGAAACCTGCTGAACGATGCCCATTCAGCAACTGTGTCTTCAGGTAGCACTGACTACCCAAACCACCTTGGTCTGAAAGACTATGCTGAAACCCTTTGCATTGGCACAATCGCAAGCACTGATTCACACATTCTTCGTAAGTGTGATTCGGATAGAAGCCATAGTCATATCCATAAAAATCAAATTCAGGTAAACCCACGAAACGAGACTCTTGCATAGTGTTGTTGCACCAAGGTTCAAAATTCGGTATGCAACCTAGAGTCCAGTCTTGACCATCAACCCATCTGTGACCTGATAGCATAAATTTCTCAATGAACACTACAGGAGAAGACAACCATATGTATAAACAATTATAAAGGGGGAAAATACGAAGTAAAATGAAGTAAATAAACTTATCTTGTAACTTCAAATCAACATATTCACTCCAACTTCTAAAGCAAAATTTGGTTTTAGAATATCCATGGGAAAAACTTACTTTATTTTAACATTAGTTGACGAAGAAGCTCAATGCGTTTTAACTTCTTATTTACCACTTTTAGTAAGAACTTTATTCAAAAAGACCCCAATTCACTGTTTCCTCTGCTACTTTCCTGAAATACCTGGAAGGCAGGAACACTTTCTTCCAATTGTGGGGACATTGGTGCAATAGCTGTTGGGTCCACAAATGCCATGAATAAAACAAGGTTGGGGGCGAAACAGCCCTGACACCACCCACTTCTCTTCTCCATCTATCATGGTGTACACCCTCACATTACCGTCATGATCCAGGGTCAATCTCCGCTGAAGCACCGTCCCGTAATCGATCGTTCTGAAAGTGAAGTTGTCGGAAGAAAGCACGGCACCCAAATCATCAAGCAAAGCAACCCTGCTATCATTGAAAGTAGATCTGCCGTTGCCATTACCGAAGTTGTTGCTCTGAAGCCAAGCGTAAGGCCAGAAAACGCTGGAAACTCGAGGGCCCTGGTACATAAGGCGTAGAACATTCTCGAAGTCGAAGAAGAGCTTGTAGAAACCGGAGGAGTGGTTGCTCCCGCTTCTCGAGGAAACCAGGTTGGTGCTCCCTCTCAGAGGCTGATTTGGAAGAAGCGTGTCGGTTGGGAAATCGAAGCTCTGCCACAAAACAGCGTTGTCGGAGGAATCTTCGAGGAGTACAAGGTTGCCGTTGTCGTGCAAACGTAAGTGGACTTGTTTGGATGTGGTGGCGGTGGCGGTGGACCAGACTTGGAACTGGGCGGCGTCGGTGAGTACGAGGTTGCCGGATTTGTGAAGGGAGAGGGTGGAGCGTCTTCCGTTAACGGGGTGGTCCCGGTTGGCGATCCAAACGAGGGTGTTGGGTGAGTTGGTGTACCATATTGCGAAGCAGAAAGCGTTGTGTCCGACGGCGTAAAAGCCTGCTGTGAATGTTGGTTTGGGTGATGACACTATCACGTCTTCTTTCAACTTCTCTACGGAGAGAGACAAGGAAGATGAAGCATGCAAGTTATGGAACAATATCAGAGGAATTAGAACACCCAAACACAATGTTGTTGAAGATGCCATTACTGGATTTTCTCATGCTATGCTTTGCTGTTTTATGATGGTGGGGTTAAAGTGGTTGAAACGAATCAATAAATAAATAAACAGAAAGAAAGAGCAATGAAGTTGAAAAGGAGGAGATATGCAACTTGGGCTATGAATTGATGGGTTTGAAGATGAGCCTTGGCTGGACTGAGTATAATGAATATAATATCTTAATTTAAATATCAAAGACTACGTATAATTAATTAAGCACATATAATATTATTTTACAAAAAGTTTTATAATATATAATATATGAAATAATTCTATAAAAATTTATAATAATCATTCATTGATGTACCGACCAGTCCTCGATCATCGACTTTAGCGACGAACCTCAAACATCGCATGCCGGATAGTAGAAGTGAGCCACGTCAGGTAGACTCCAGATGCACATATCAGGGTATTGGTCAGTCTTCGGACATCGGTGCCATAGACATCGACATCAAAGAGAGACATCAGACATCGGACATCGGTGTCTGATAGTAATAGTGGGTCATGCAAGGTGGGCCCTAGAATTATACTAAGTTACCAGTTAAAACATCATATATGAGGAAAGCCTAAGTCACGAGAGATCCATGTAGGTGGTGTGTATAGCGCATTCAAGCACGGCACGGGTAAATAGTCCTTGGAGGCTGATATGAATCCAAATAGAAATGACAATAAAATTGAGAATTTAGGGTTACGGAACGGAATAAATTCAAAACAGTAACAATAGAAACCTGGATAAAGGAAGGCGCCACAAACAAAGTTTGATAAGCCTAAGGATGATCGCCACAAGAATTGGTGGATTCTTGATAAGATCGCAAGATACAGGGAAAAACCCTAGCAAAGAAACACTCTCTAAAATTGTCAAAATATCCGTCCCTATTCTGAGTTTCAACAGTGTATAAATTACAAAGGTCTTTTCTTGTTTGTAAGAAAATAAGACGATACTACAATCCTTATATTTCAAGAATGATCATTTGTCCCAGTGGTTAGGTTGATACTCTGTACTTGGCCCTGAGTTCAAATCCTAACTCCTAACTCCAAACAAAATAATAATTGTTATTTTATTTTAATATTTCAATCTTGTTGTGCGTGGCCCTTGGGCTTGGATGTTCGCATCAAAGCATTTCTTTCCTCATGTGTTTAAGGAATATATTGGAGTTAAAGGATTTAAGCAAACTCAACATGATGTAAACATAATTAGTTCAGCACACAAATGTTCCTCATGTAATTCCAAACTAGTGCTTTAGATCAAGATGTCATCAAAATACACCACAAAAAATTTGCCCAAAAATTCTCTCAAAACATAGTTCATTAATCTCATAAAAGTGTTTGAGGCATTTGTTAGCCCAAATAGCAACACACGCCAGTCATACAATCCATATTTTGTTGTAAAGACAGTTTTCCATTCATTCTCATTCCTAATCCTAATTTGATGGCAACCACTTCTTAAGTCAATTTTTGAAAATATACAACCACCATACAATTCATCCATTAAATCATCTAACCTGGGAATATGGTGTTTATACTTAATGGTAATGTTATTGAGTGCTCTGCAATCTGTGCACATCCTCCAATAACCATCATTTTTAGGCACCAAAATTACTGGAACAACACATGGGCTCATGGTCTCTTGTACCCATCCTTTGTTCATCAATTCTTCAACTTGAGTTTGGATTTCCTGCAAAACACAATCAACACTAGGAAGAAAATCAATTTGGTTAAAATGGTCAGCAACCAAAGTGTTGTTTTTGCAATAAGGTAAATAAAGAGGTTTTCTAGAAAGTAGCAACTTCTTCACTTCATTCACTTTCAGTAATCCAGTCATTTTTCTCTCATGTGTTTCTCTCTTTTTAAGTGTTTCACTCTTGCTCTGTTTAGGTGTTTCACTCATCTATCTTTTCTCTCAATTTGATTTGATCCTCACACACCTCTCTAGGAGATAATGGTTTGAGAATGATCTTCTTATTATTCCGCATGAAAGAAATTTTATTGGTGAAACCATCATGAATAGCCTTGGTGTCAAACTGCCACGACCTCCCTAACAAAATGTGAGTTGCCTCCATTGGAACCACATCACACAAGACATTATCATTATATTGTCCTATGGATAGGTGCACCTCCACTTGCTTACTCACTTTCATCTCTCCATCTTCACTAAGCCATTGAAGCTTGTATGGCCTTGGGTGCGGTTTTGTCTCCAAATTCAATTTGGTAACTAGTCTTGAGCTAGCTACATTGGTGCAACTTCCTCCATCAACTATGAGTGAACATATTTTCCCTTGAATGGAACATATAGTATGGAAAATATTTTCCCTTTGGGTTTGGTCCAAAGCTTGCATTTTGCTTCCCATAAGCTTCCGAATCATCAACAAATCACCCTCCAATGTATCAAACTCCACCTCTACCTCTTCCTTCTCTTCTTCACTTGAAGGTTCCCTGACTATTTGTGTCTTTGATAAACTGATCATATTCTTTTTTGTTGGACATTCTGAAGCATAATGTCCTCTTCCCAAGCATTTGAAACATTTTACCTCACTTGTTTTCCTTTTAGGTGGTGATTTATTATATCTATGAGGTGACTTCCCACTTGAAGATGTGACTGAACTTGAGGGAACTCCTTTATCCTTCATCGCCTTATCCTTCCAATTGAAATTTTTATTATTGTTAGAACTCCTCATGATTCCCTTCCTCTTGAGTTGTTGTTCTACTTGGTTAGCCTTGTGCAACAACTCTTTCATGTCAACATACTCTTGCAGCTCCACAAGATCCTTAATATCATGATTCAATCCATTCAAAAATCTTGCCATGATTGCTTCATTTTCTTCATTCTTTCCAGCTCTAATCATGGTCACCTCCATCTCTTTAAAATACTCTTCCACACTTTTATTTCCTTGAGTCATTCTTTGAAGTTTGAGTTGCAAATCCCTATTGTAGCTTGTTGGAATATATCTCTTCCTCATAATCCTTTTCATTTCTGTCCAAGTTTCTACCATGGGTTCTTCATATCTAGTTCTGTCCCTTTGGTATTTATTCCACCAAGTTAAAGCATAAGCTGGAAATTCAGCTGCTGCCAACTTCATCTTCTGCTCCTCATTGTACTCATTGCAAGCAAACACATGCTCTACTTTAATTTCCCACTCCAAGTAAGCATCAGGATCACTTTTCCCATTGAATGTGGGAATATTTAATTTTATTCCATCAATTCTCAGAGTTCTTTGTTCTCCATCATTTTCTCTTCTCCTCCTCCTATATCCCCCTCTATTTTCTGGATTTACTTGTTGTGCTTGCTCCATTTGATCCAACCTCTCATGGAGTCCATCACTTTGTTATTTCATTATCCTTTCCAAGTGTTGTGTTAAGGCTTGTATCTGTAGTTGAGACAGTCCTCTATCTGACGGTTCCCCTGCCATGCTCAAGTAAACAGATTACAAATAACAATAAGTTTGGGCCTCACACCACTTTCTCACGTGTTTACACTCAACACTCGTGTTTCACACAATAAGTTTTTTTTCTAATGATCACACTTCCTTTTACCACTCTTTCTCTACTTAAGGTTCTTACAAGAATCAAGCAATCAATAATCCAGAATCACTTTCAAAAGTAGCAATTAGAATCAATTAAAAATAATAGTAAAGAACAAAATAGTGAAGAACAATTTCACTATCAACAAACAAGCAAGACAATTAAAAAAACAGCAAGTAAAAACAATATATAGAGAAAATAAAATATGTAGACAAGACACTTTTAGAACTTTTAACAAACACCAAGTATGCACTGAATAAGAACTATTTTTTTCTGTTTTTCTCTTGTTCTTTTTTTTTCTGTTTATGCTTTTTTTTTTAAAAATAAAAAAAATTAACAGTACCGTGAACAGTGTCGTGAACAGTACCCCCCGTGAACAGTACGTGAACAAACAGTGTCGTGAACAGTACCGTGAACAGTAATGAGGGAAAAAAAATACAGGATGCATAATTATATTATGACTCAAACCTTTGTCCTGAATACCAACTGATATGAATCCAAATAGAAATGACAATAAAATTGGGAATTTAGGGTTACGGAACGGAATAAATTCAAAACAGTAACAATAGAAACCTGGATAAAGGAAGGCGCCACAAACAAAGTTTGATAAGCCTAAGGATGATCGCCACAAGAATTGGTGGATTCTTGATAAGATCGCAAGATACAGGGAAAAACCTAGCAGAGAAACACTCTCTAAAATTGTCAAAATATTCGTCCCTATTCTGAGTTTCAACAGTGTATAAATTACAAAGGTCTTTTCTTGTTTGTAAGAAAATAAGACGATACTACAATCCTTATATTTCAAGAATGATCATTTGTCCTAGTGGTTAGGTTGATACTCTGTACTTGGTCATGAGTTCAAATCCTAACTCCAAATAAAATAATAATATTATTTTATTTTAATATTCCAATCTTGTTGTGCGTGGCCCTTGGGCTTGGATGTCCGCATCAGAGGCGCTAAGGCCCGCTAGGGTTAGGGTTTCCAAGGGAAGTTGCATGCATGACATGTGAATACTTAGGGCACCCGCATAACAGATGGCGCCAGATTACGCTAAGATTGTGTAATAGCGGCGCAAGGACATTCTCCAAGGAACCCTAGACATGGGTAACAGAACAGAGGTAAACCCTAGTTTCAACCTATATAAAGGGCGCTAAAAACCTTAGCAAGGTACACGATTTCTAAGACTGAAACTACTTTATACACTTAGTGTTTCTTTGCCCTAATATTGACTTGAGCGTCGGAGTGTAAACGGCCGTCAAGGCGCCCTTTGTCTTTGCAGGTGAGAGATTCTTCAACCAAGGAAGTTCGATTCTCAGGCGGAGATAGGAGGGACAGAGACTGTCGTTTGAGTCAACCAGTGAGAACAATTGACCATGTTGTCTTGACATATCCCAATATTTTTGAATCTAGTAGTTGTGGATCATTGAAAAATTGTGATATTTGAATTTTTTTTTAAATTAGTGTATAAATAGTAAACCCCAAATTTTAAAGTGTTTGTGTATTGAGATATAACATGATCCCAACTTCTATCAATTCCAGCTCACATAATAGTATCCACTACATCACATAATAACCACACTCATAATTTTCAGATTGTTTATTGCACTGCAAGTCAAAATAAAAAAATATAATTTAAATACCTTAAGGTGCATCCAAGTAAGTTTTTTCGCGTTTGCACTTCCCCTCCCACTCAACATGTTATATCCAGAATAAGCACTAAAATAATAAGATTTTATGTTATAACACATTATGTAATGTATAAGTAATAATAGATGTTAAATGAAATTGTTGTACCTATCTATAATGTGTTTAAAATAGTTAGGAGGTTTCTTATACAAGGAGCAAAACCATGCAACGATATGATCTTGAACATATATGATCAGTAGTTGCTAATGATGCATAATATATAACAAATTAGTTAGTTTCTCTTATTTCAATAATTTAGTATAACTTATTTAATGAATATGAACTTACTCATGGATATATGGAGAAATATAAATTTATTTTCCTCCATTCTTTAAGGCAGTGGTGATGTATGTTTGTGTTTTTAACTTTTTGTTACCCATTGATTGAATGTGTTGATGGTCTAAAAACCCATATGTATCTTGTTTCCACTCATGAAAACATAATCCACAAATATACCTAAACTTCAATAAGTTATTAGTAATATATATAATAAATAAAGAGTATAAATATTTTAATAATTGAACTTACATGATCCATAATTGCATAACTATTATGTTAACTCCCGATTTTTGAATACAAGGTCCAACAAATCAAACATGTGAAAGTACAATAATACATCACTATGCCTTCCAAAAATATTGGCATCCCATGGAACCTCTACGACGGTTGTATCTAAAGCTGTAGCAACTTCCACCAACATCAATGGAGAATGTTTTCTACTTTTACAAAGACAGTTTTTTCTTATGTTCCTACTACTCATCAACAAAAAACAAATAATATTGTAAAAGGGTTGGAACACCCCTCTGTGTTCCCTTTTTGTTCAATTTATTGATTGCCGATTAAAAAAAAGTTAGTATATTGTAGATCAAGGATGATCTTGAAGCTTTGATGTCTCCAAATCCATGGTGTTTGATGCAAGGCTGAAGTTGTTGCTTGTGTGGATAGGATTTAGGTAGATTAATATGTAATCCACTCTTTGTTTCAATCTAAAACTGTTTGGAATCAAATCCTTTTTTAAAAAAGATTGTTTTATAAAGAAGTGGAAAAACAACCTGTTGTTTTATCGACTCAATCGGTTGTTTGACACTTAGTGGTTTTTGAAAAGGGTTTGAAGCTGTTTGACTTGGTTAACTTTGCTGTCAAACCAATTCAATCGGTTGTTTCGAAAATTCAACCGATTGTTTTTTGAAAATCCATTACAGAATTTCTGTTAAGTTTTCAAATCAGCTTTAAATGTTTTCTAATTGAAATAGGTTCCTGCTTTAAATGTTTTTAACAAACTTTTGGAGTATTTAAAAAGGTTGTTATGCGTTCCTCAAAAGTAAAACAGTTTTTAGAGATTTGTGAAAGTGTGAAAACAAATTTGAGTTTTCAAAATTTGCATTCAAGCTTTTGGATTTTCTCAAAGAAGTGGAATAGGATTGCTGTAATCTTTTGATTTGATCTTTCATCAGTTATAATCCTTTCTGTATCTCTTATATTTCTAAATATTGTTGTGTAAGTTCAGAATCAGAGGGTGTTCTGATTTTTGTGGTGATTATGTGCCAAAGGAAGTGTGTGACTTGAGGTGTTCAAAGTCACTTTTTTGGTGGTGTGTTTGTAATTTGGATTTTGATTGCATAGTAGATACCCAGTGATTTTTGGGGACTGAATGTAGCTCTTAGGATAAGAGTGAACTGGTATAAATTGCTTGTGTGCTTTTCTTTTGCCCTAAACTCATTTAAATTATGCTTTTAAGTTGTTTTTAACTCTGCTGATAAAAACAACCAGTTCAATCGCAAAAACTACCGGTTGATTTTATAATAATTAACTTAAACAGTTTTGTTTGATTGCTTTCTAAATTTCTGTATCTGTGATTCTGCATTGAATTTCATTATATCTTCAAAGTTTGCGAAAATCTTTCATAAACAATTCACTTTCTCTCTTGTTTAAGGCCATATATTTTAACAATTGGCATCAAGAGCTTGGTTCTTAAAAAATATTCAAGTTTGATCCTAAAAATCTTTTTCTTATGGCTGAAAAATTATCCTTTGGGGAGGGTGCATCAATAAACAGACAACATTTGTATTGTGGTTTGAATTACCAATTTTGGAAGATACGTATGAAGATCTTTGTTGAATCTCTTTATAAAGAGAGGAATATGGGATGCAATTGAAAATGACCCTTTTATTTCTAAGCTTGAAAATGATGGAGTTTTTATTGAAAAGCCTTGGTCCCAATGGATTGATGTAGAAAACAAAAGAGCAAAGTTTAATTGCATTGCAAAAAATATTATCACCTCTGCCTTAAATTCTGATGAGTTTTTCAAGGTCTTTCAATGCGGATCTGCTAAGGAGATGTGGGATACCCTAGAAGTAACTCATGAAGGAACTAACGATGTAAAGAGGGCAAGGAAACATACTATAATCCAAGAGTATGAGATGTTCAAAATGGTTAAAGTAGAATCGATTGCGGATGTGCAAAAGCGATTCACTCATATTGTCAATCAGCTCATGAGTCTTGGAAAGGTCTTTGACAAAGAAGAGTTGAATATCAAGATTCTCAAATGTCTTGATAGATCTAGGCAACCTAAAGTCACGGTTATCTCAGAATCAAAGGATTTGACATCTTTGACTACAACTTCCTTGTTTGGAAAGCTTAAGGAGCATGAGTGGAGATGAATAGACTAAACATTCAAGAGAGTGAAGATAAGCATGTGAGAAACATTGCTTTAAAAGCTGTCAAGCACAAGAATAATCAAGTTTCAAGTGATGAGAGTGAGGGAGAAACTCTTAGTTTGCTATCCAAAAAGTTCAACAAATTCTTGAAAAAGAACCGCAACAAATACTCCAACCAAGAGAGGTATGGCAACAAAAAATCTAGTGATTTTAATGCTAACAAATATACTTGTTATGGTTATGGAGAACAGGGGCACATAAAGGCAGAATGCCCAAATAAAGAGAACAAAGAGAATAAGTCAAACAAGAAGGAAAAGAAGGAAAAAAAAAAAGCCTACATTGCTTGGGACGAAAATGATGTCTCTTCATCAAGCTCCTCATCAAGTGAAGATGAAGAAGCTAATTTGTGTTTGATGGCCAAGGAAGAGGATGATGCAAGTAGTGTAAGTTATTGTACTTCTTTAAATGCTGAAAATTATAGTCAACTTCTTCAAGCTTTTAAAGAAACACATGAGGAAGCTAACTGATTGACTCTCTTGAACAACTGATTGAAAGGTATGAATAACTGGCTTGAAAACAGAGTCAAGGCACTGGAAGAATAGTTGGAGAATTCAAAAACTGATTTTGAAAATCTAGAAATGCTTTACAAGAACTCTTCTTGCAAGTGTGACTCACTTGTTTGTGAAAATTGTGAATCTCTTGAAAAGAAGGTTCACTACCTTGAGAAAATTGTGGATAGGCTTTCAAAGGGTAAATCCAACTTTGAGATTGTCTTGGCATCTCAAAATTGTGTTTTTGGAAAAGCAGTTTTAGGTTTTAATCCACAGAGCAAGAAAAATGAGTTTTCAAAGCCTTTTTCAAAACTGTCATAAAAACAACCGATTGAAAAATCGAAACAACTGGTTTTTACATGTTTGTATTGCATGAAGAGAGGTCACTCAGTTAGATTCTGCAATATTAGGAAGTTTTATGTTCCTAAAGGAGTAATGAGATGGATTCCCAAGAATTCTTAGGTTCCTCATGATAAAGTTAATGCCAAAGGACCCACATTTGTAAGGGAACCAAATCTTGTTTCTTGAATTTCTCTTTTGTAGGTAAACTTGATGGAAAACATGGAGATGTGGTTGTTCCAAACACATGACTGTAGATAAATCTAAGTTTGTGAACATCAATTTCAAGCAAGAAGAACATGTGACTTATGGAGACAACAATAAAGGAAAGATTCTTGGAAGAGGCACCATTGGAGACAAGAACAACTTCTTGGTTCATGATGTCTTATATGTGGAAGGTCTCAAGCACAGTCTTCTTAGCATTAGCCAACTATGTGATAAGGGTTATCAAGTAACCTTCAAGTCCAACTATTGTGAGATATGCCTACCCAATTCAAAGGAAGTAGTGTTGATTGGTAAAAGGATCAACAATGTTTATCTTTTAGATATCTCTTCTCCTACATCTATTGGTAGTCTTCTTTCAAAACATGATGAATCTTGGTTATGGCATAGAAGAATAGCTCATATTCACATGCATCATTTGAATAAATTGATATCTAAAGATCTTGTAATAGGGTTACCCAAACTCAAGTTTGAGAAAGACCATTTTTGTGAAGCATGCCAAAAAGGGAAACAAATTAAGCATTCTTTCAAATTGAAAAATATTGTTTCTACTTCAAAACCCCTTGAGCTGCTGCACATGGATTTATTTGGTCCTTCAAGAACCATGAGTCTTGGTGGAAACTACTATGCACTTGTTGTTGATTATGACTTTTCTATGTATACATGGACGTTGTTCTTGGAGTCAAAGAGTGAGGCATTCTCTGCATTCAAGAAGCTTGCCAAAAGATTGGCAAAATCTTGTTGCAGCAACATCATTACAATTAGGTGATCATGGAGGGGAGTTCCAAAATGAAAAATTCAGCACTTTTTGGGAAAAGCTGGGAATTTTTCATAATTTTTTTGCACCAAGAACTCCTCAACAGAATGGAGTAGTGGAGAGGAAGAACATGTCTCTTAGAGAACTAGAAAGAACCATGCTAAGTGAATATTCCTTACCCAAGTATTTTTAGGCTGATGCAATGAGCACTTCTTGTTATGTGATGAATAGAGTGCTTATAAGGCCAATCTTGAAGAAAACTTCATATGAGCTTTTCAATGGAAGGAAGCCAAATATTAGTCACCTAAAGGTGTTTGGATGCAGATGTTTCATTCTGAATAATAGGAAAGAAAATCTGGGCAAGTTTGATGAAAAAGCCGAAAATGGCATCTTCATTGGTTATTCTTCAACTAGCCATGCATATAGAGTCTACAACAAGAGACTTATGACTTTGGAGGAGTCTGTTCATGTGGTGTTCGATGAAATCAATCATACAAATCAGGGTTCTACAAAGAATTATGCAGAAGAAGATGAGAAGAACATCATTATGCAGAAATTGGAATCCTGTCCAGAAAAACAATCGATTGATTCTGCGAAACAACCGGTTGAAATTTTGCAACAGGAAGAGCTGCCAAAGGAATGGAGAATTCCAAGGGATCTTTCAGTAGAGAACATCATTGGCCAAATCCAGAAGGATGTTTCTACATGTAGTGTTGTCTTTAACTACTGCAAGCATATGACCTTTGTCTCCCAAAATGAACCAAAATCAATTGGAGAAGCTCTCAAGGATGATAAATGGGTAGCTGCCATACATGAAGAACTGCATCAATTCACAAGAAATGATGTTTGGTTTCTTGTTCCAAAGGATGACTAGATGAACATCATTGGAAGCAAATGGGTTTTCAGAAACAAGCTGGATGAATCTGGAGTGATAACAAGAAAAAAGGAAAGACTTGTGGCTAAAGGTTATAATCAAGAAAAAGGCATAGATTATGGTGAAACCTTTGCTCCAGTTGCAAGATTAGAAGTTGTAAGGTTGTTGTTGTCCTTTGCTTGTATGAGTGGATTCAAATTGTTTCAAATGGATGTTAAGAGTGCTTTCGTTAATGGAATCATCAATGAGGAAGTCTATGTTGAACAACCACCGGACTTTGAAGATCATCAACATCCTAACCATGTATACAAGCTGAAAAAAGGTCATGTATGGGCTTAAACAAGCTCCAAGGCAGTGGTATGAAAGGCTTAGTAACTTTCTTTTATCCAATGGCTATGAGAAAGGGATGATAGACAAAACTCTCTTTATCAAGAAGTCAAATTCTGAAATTATCTTGGTCCAAATCTATGTTGATGACATCATTTTTGGTGCTACCAAAGATAGTTTATGTGAAGAGTTTGTGGCTGCCATGCAAGGAGAATTTGAAATGTCAATGATGGGGGAGCTTTCATTCTTTCTTGGACTGCAGGTAAGCAATCCAAAGATGGAATTTTCCTAAGTCAATCAAAGTACTGCAAAGAAATTCTCAAGAAGTTTGAAATGGAAAGTTGCAAAGAAGCCAGCACACCTATGCCATCAAGTTGCTATATGGATGCTGATGTGGCTAGAAAAGAGGTAGATCAAACCAAATATAGAGGGTTGATTAGTTCCTTACTTTATCTCACAACAAGTAGGCCGGATATCATGTTTTTCGTGTGTCTATGTGCAAGATTCCAAGCAAATCCAAAGGAATCTCATCTCAAGGCTGCAAAACGAATTCTCAAATATCTCAAGGGGACAACCAATGTTAGATTATGGTATCCTTCTCACTCTCCTATACACTTAATTGGATATTCTGATTCTGCTTTTGCAGGGTGTAAGCTAGACCGGAAATGCACAAGTGGGACTTGTCACCTTCTTGGATCAAGTCTTATTTCTTGGCATAGCAAGAAACAAGCTTGTGTGGCTCTTTCCACTGCAGAGGCAAAACACATAGTTGTTGGAAATTGTTGTTCACAAATTCTTTGGCTCAAACAACAACTAGAAGATTTTGGTTTAAAGATTAGCAAGGTGCCTTTGCTTTGTGACAACACAAGTGTTATAAACCTCACTAAGAATCAGATTCATCACTCAAGAACAAAGAACATTGAAATCCGTCATCACTTCATAAGGGATCATGTGAACAATGGAGATTGTGAGATGAAATTCTTTGAGACAAGGTTGCAACTTGTTGATATATTCACAAAGCCTCTGCCAAAGGACAAATCTTTCTTTTTAAGAAATGAGTTAGGTATTTTTGATTCAAAAACTTTTTCTTAATTCTGTTTTTATCCCTTTCTTCATTCTATTTGTGAAGACAAATAGGGGAAGAATGTGTTGGTTTCTGTGTGGTGTATGCTGCTACTGCAAACTCTTATTTAAAGTTTTAATTTTTCTTAAAATTGTTTATGTTGCTGCTACACTCACTGGTTTGGCACTGTTTTTGGCTGGTTTTTCTACTCTTTTGGAAATGCAGAAAACTGGTTTGTGTGCCTTGGTAACCTGCTGTTTTATCTGCTTTATGTTTGCATAGTTTCTGTTTTGCAGGTGCTAATTCAGACTCAAACAGATCAACACAAGCAACCAAGGATTTGTCTTCATCAAATAGGAGGAGATTGTTTATCAAAGATGATCTTGAAGCTTTGATGTCTCCAAATCCATGGTGTTTGATGGAAGGTTGAAGTTGTTGCTTGTGTGGGTGGGATCTGGGTAGATTAATGTGTAATCCACTCTTTGTTTGAATTTAAAATTGTTTTAAATCCTTTTTTTGAAAAACATTGCTTTATAAAGAAGTGGAAAAATCAACCTGTTGTTTTATCGATTCAATCGGTTGTTCGACACTTAGTGGTTTTTTAAAAGGGTTCGAAGTTGTTTGACTTTGTTGACTTTGCTATCAAACCAATTCAATCGGTTGTTTCGAATATTCAACCGATTGTTTTTTAAAATCCATAACAGAATTTCTATTAAGTTTTCAAATCAGCTTTAACTATTTTCTAAACGAATATGCTCCTGTTTTAAATGTTTTTAACAAACTTTTGGGGTATTTAAAAAGGTTGTTATGCGCTCCTCAAAAGTGATAACTATTTTTAGACATTTGTGAAAGTGTGAAAACAGATTTGAGTTTTCAAGATTTGCATTCAAGCTTTTGGGTTTTCTCAAAGAAGTGGAATAGGATTGCTGTAATCTTTTGATTTGATCTTTCATCAGTTATAATCCTTTTTGTATCTCTTGTATTTCTGAATACTGTTGTGTAAGTGCAGAATCAAAGGGTGTTCTGATTTCTGTGGTGATTGTGTGCCAAAGGAAGTGTGTGACTTGAGGTGTTCAATGTCACTTCTTTGGTGGTGTGTTTGTAATCTGAATTTTGATTGCATAGTAGATACCCAATGATTTTTGGGGATAGGATGTAGCTTTTGGGATAAGGGTGAACCGGTATAAATTGCTTGTGTGCATTTCTTTTGCCCTGAACTCATTTAAATTTTGCTTTTAAGTTGTTTTTAACTCTGTTTATAAAAACATTCGGTTGAATCGCAAAAACAACTGGTTGATTTTCTGATAATCAACTTAAACTGTTTTGTTTGATTGCTTTCTAGATTTCTGTATCTGTGATTCTACATTGAACTTCATTATATCTTCAAAGTTTGCGAAGATCTTTCATAAAAAATTCACCCCCCCTCTTGTTTAAGGTCATATATCCTAACATATATAACATATTTTATATATAATCCTATTAGTGCAAAGATATACCATAGATTCTGATATAGGTCTGACGAGATGCCTAGATCAGGCAATGAAAGTATGTAATGCCTCTGCTACAATTGTCACCTCTGATGTTGGCACAGGAATTGCAACATCGTCATAAAGGACCTTCTCCATCGTGACCTTTATAAATTAGAAGAAAGAGTCACATTGTGACCCCTTCGTAACACTTGCCCAGGGTCACAAATCAGGTGGAAGACTCATAATCAACATACAACTCACATTGGCTAGTTGAATCAAAGTCATCCCCTGGTGGATCAACCGTCGAACAACTCCCTTTTGTGATGACTCTCTTAATAGGAGGCGGGTCATTTTGTATCATAGCAGGTGGTTGTTGGGAGAGTCTTAAACCTTCCAACTGCTTTACAAACTCCCTATCCATCCACTTATTAAACCCTTCCATTAAGCTTTCTTTAATCTCTTGAGTAACCTTAACCTTTATCTGTTTCTATATTGTAGCAAATACTCCTGGCTAGATTCATTGAACGAATGTTCCTTGCATTGTGATGAGGGCCCAAAGTATGAGCGATCCCCACCCCATATCTAGCAACACGAACACGTCTAGGGTGCTCAGGTCGTCCGATAGCAATAATAAGAATATCCTCGCAACCATAAAGATTAAAATCCGCTTTGTTGTTTGCTCAACAAGAGAATCCTACAACAAATGAAAACAAATTGTCAAACTTCAACACACGTATTAAATTTAAAATAACACATACAAAACATCTTTCTTATAATTCATTCAGTTGTTCGTTGTGATTCCTTAGAAGTCCATGTCCCTGATTGCTTTAGACGGGCATTCTTCCATTTCTCATGTTGGGATGGTGGGGATGGAGGGTTCAAAGAATCTAAATTCCCTTCCTTAGTAGAAGCAGAACGTGCTTTAATCTTTTGTTGAATTAACTTCTGCTCTAACTTCTTAAAACTACCATGGGACAATAAGTGTGGGGTCTCATTACGCGCTTGATAAGATTGTGCTTTCTTCTGAACATCCTATCATCAACATTCAAAATTTAATAAAACGTTAATATAAAAACTACATCTAAATAAAACAGGTGATATTAACCTACCATTTCTCAGTTTGTTTAATCTGTACAAATTGCTACCAAGTTTCTTCATCAAGGAATATGTATTTTGTACAAGGATTTTATCCTTTCCTTGCACCATATATATAAGTTGTTCTCAATTTTGATTTAAACTGACAAAACTTAACACCCACTGAAGATAGAACCTTCGTTCTCAACTTTTACACATGGGATATCATAATGCGTCTACATTCCATACTTGGGATGATTAGTTCATAAAAAACATAAACAAACTTCAGATTGAACAAAGTGAAACAAACTTCAGATTGAAAAAAGTAAAAATAGTTACATACCAGAATATCCTACCAAATCATGTTTCTCTCGTGCTCGGTGACGTTATCCCAAGAAGGAATTAAGATAGAGATCCTTTCGCTAGCAACCACTCCGAGATAACTGCTAAAATTATGTGAATTTGGCCCACTGGCGACACCAATGTTGACATCAATAGTCAATGGTACTTTTTTACCTTTATTTATCTTAATACACATAGTTTTTAATCTAGTATGTCCTCTACAAGTTCTTGAACGAGGAACTTCATCATCAGTCATGTTCTTATTGTCAAACAAATATGATAAGCATTAAGAATTTGAAACATAATAAAAATTATATAATTTAAAACTAAACTTGAAACACGTGTACATACAAATATATATTTCTTCGTCATGATCATTTTGAGTTGCATGTACAACATCAGCAACATCCTTGTACTCTCTATTAATCGTCGTTCCTTTAAGTGATTCAATCTCATAAAATGTCATTATTTAGTTCTTCATCTTTTAGGTCATTATGTTATTTTTTCCATGTAGCACAACAAACTAGTTTTCAGACATAAGGTCTTGGATATAAAAAACTTGGGAAGCTTGATATGTCATTATGAATGGTTTGTCATGATAACCTATCTTTCGAAAGTCAACCAAAGTCATTTCTGATTCATCAACTTTGACATCAGTCTTATTTTCAACCCACTTGCATTTGAAAACAGGTATCACAAACTTGGTATGATTAACTTCCCAAATTTCTACTATGACACCATAATAAGGGATTGATCCCACAACGGAATTTTGATCTTTTGAAGTTGAAAATTGCATGGACTCTACCTCCAAAGTGATTCCACTATTTTGCATTGTACTCTTATCATCTCGAGACTTTGTGTAAGAAAAACAACCATTTACTTCATAGCCAGAACAACATAAAACATCAAACTTTAGACCATTTGCAAGCCATATCAATGTTTCAGATGTTGATGGATCATTCATGATTTGTTGCTTAACTCATGACATGAAATTTTTGTTATGCTCGACTAACACCCATTTTTATAATTACCTTGGATTCTTATATTTCACAATGTCTTTGTGTGTATCTAAGTATGGTAATACCTCATCAGTATTATTCAGGATATACAAATGTGCTTGTACAACCTGTACTGGACCAAAGCGTTAGGCTCAGCGCCCACGTGATTGGACATCAACACCTGTGTGAAGCAGGTCAGCTCGATGGTCTGGTCAAGTTAATGGGCCACGTAAGTGGGCCCCAAGAATGCTTTTGTTGAAATTCATATATATGTAAGGCCTGATCATTGAAAAAGTGCATGTGGTGTGTATAGTACATTCGGGTCTAGCACAAGTAAATATTCCCCAAAGACGCCTAGGCCCAAGTGCGCTAGGGCTTTTAGAAATAAGCCGCATGCATGATACGTGAAGGCTAGTACGCCTACATTAAACAGATGGGCTCCATGATGTTGGTACATGAGTTGGTACCCTAGGGCCATGCTGTTAAGATTATGCACTCCAAGGAGGGAGATTTTGGGTGGTTGTTTTACTAAGATTGTGCACATTGTAACAGACTCAACAGACTCTCCTCCCATGAAACCTACTTTCACTTGAGATAAGGTTCTCGTGAGAGAAGGGTTGTTACAAGAAGTAGCCTAAAAGTAGTCTATAAAAGGGACTTGAGATCCCTAGTAAAGGTACATCGTTTCTAAGACTGAAACTACTTGCTTACTTTCTCATTACTTCTTAGCCCAGTACTGACTTGATCGTCGAAGTGCAATCAACAGGTAGGGCCCCGTCTTTTTCAAACGAAGTCGCGTTCCAACATTCCAAGGAAAAAGCAAATTCCAGCAGAGGAAAACGGAGTCACAACCTGTTCCCAGAGTCAACTGGCGACCAGGTCAACCGGCAAGAACATTTGGCGCCCACGTGGGGTCCGATAAAACTAGGTCCCATCCACAGTTGTGATCAAAGCTACCAGGCGATATGAGGAATATGAGACAAGGTCCATCTGGACAGGAAGGAGGTCACAACATCACCATGCAGCAACTCATGGAGACTGTCCACACTCTCCAGCAGACAGTGGCGGCATCCAAGGCTGATCGTTCAACTAGATACATCCATCTGATTTTTCTTAGAAGATGAACAACTAAATGTACCATGATATTAAAAAATGATGGAGGAAAAAACATCTCGAGTTGACACAAGATAATTATTTTTCTTCAAGTTCATCCAACTTTTGAGGGTCAATCTCCTTACTACATATCGAATTGAAAAATGAACATAGTCGAGTGATTGTATGCCTAACATTTTTTGCAAGATTCCACGAATAGCCACCGATAATAATTGTTGCATTAGAACGTGACAATCATGAGACTTTAAGCCAATTAGTTTCAAATCATTCATAGATACAAGACTCTTAACATTTGAAGAGTAGCCTTGTGGTACCTTAACACCTTTAAGACATTCACAAAAACTTGTTTTCTCTTTCTTCAACAAAGTGTAACACGTTGCATGCAAGTATGTACGTTTACCAACTTCTCGCAGTGCCAATTCCTCTCGTATATTCATTTCAATCAAATCCAAACGTTCATTCACACCATCCTTCATTTTTCCTTTAATGTTCATAAGTGTTCTGATTAAGCTGTCACACATATTATTTTCTATGTGCATTACATCTATACAATGTCTCACATCTAACTTACACCAATACGAAAGATAAAAAAAGATTGATCTCTTCTTCCATATTTCAGTCACAATTTTCTTCTTCTTCATTTTTCCAAAAGTCACATTAACATTTTTTACCTTTTCATAAATTTGAAGGCCACTTAATGGAGTGGGACAAATGTCATGTTCTTGGTATCCGTTGAAAGCTTTTTTCAATCTATGATACGGGTGGTATTTCGTTAGAAATCTACAATGCCGAAGATACACAATTTTCCTTCCATGTTTTAACTACTCATATGATGTCTTCTCTTCAGATATTGGATATGCTTTATGACCTTTCACAGTATAAGATTGCATGTAATTAGAAAGATTCATTCTTAAATGCATCAAACACATCAACCCCTTCATCCCACAATAATTTCAAATCTTGAATCAATGGATTAAGATAAACATCTATGTCATTGCCAGGTTGTTTTGGACTAGAGATCATCATAGATAACATCATGTATTTGCACTTCATACACAAAGTAGGAGGTAAGTTGTAAATCACTAACAAAATAGGCCATGAACTATGATTACTACTTAAATTTCTAAAAAGGATTCATTCCATCAATTGCCAATCCAAGTCTTAAGTTTCTTGATTCTTTTCCAAATTCAGGAAATTCTTTATTAATATTTTTCCACTATAAAGAATCAGTTGGATGATGAAGTAGTTCATCACATTTCTATTATCTACATGCCACCTAAGGTTTTTAGCATCATCTGTATTTGTAAACAAATGCTTAAGCCTTGGAATTATTAGAAGATACCAAACGACCTTAGCAGGAGGACCTTCCTTTGTGACTTCATCAATTTCATCATTTTGACCAACTTTAACCTTATAATGTGACAAACCACACTTGGGACATCTTCTTAAATCTTCATACTCATTTCTATATAAAACCTTTCGGAAAAAGTATATTCTTTTTGCCTCGTAATTTCGATTGGGTAATGCATTTTTTTTTGGAAGCATGTCCTTCAGCAATTAAAGCAATTCTGTAAAGCTTTTATCGGTCCATCCATTCATTGCTTTCAAATTCATCAATCTTAACACTGTTGATAATCGTGTGAAGTTAGTTGAACCAAGATACAAAGGAGTCTCTACATCATTAGACATATTTTTGAAAACTGCTTCAACAAAAGATTCTGCTCCTACATCACGAATCATGTTCTCTAATCTATCATCCATTGAGAAATCAACACACTCTGAAGCTCTACGGACACTTGGCAAGTCTAACAATTCACCATGCCACGTCCATGCTGTATAATTTTTCAAAAATCCATAACACAAAAGATGTTCTCTAATTTCGAAAATACTCAAAATCCTGTCGTAAAAACAATTCACACAAAGACACCTTATTCTTACTCCATTATGATTACTAAAGACATTATGTTGTGCAAACTGTATGAATTTTTCCTCCCCTCTTTCGTAAACATCAGTTATATGTGGTGTATTAATCCAACTTTGATTTATAGAACTGGTAAACTAAGAAAATATAAATCAAAATTGTCGAAGGTCGGACACCCGTAGACTCAGCATTAACACGTTTAATACATATAAATACTATCTAATTCATTATATAAAATTAAATAAAAAATTTCGAAGGTCGAAGACTCCCAGATTCAGCATGAACGCGTTATATATATATATATAAATATTATCTAATTCATTATAAAACTAAATCAAAATTGTCGAAGGTCGGACACCTCCAGACTTAGAATAAACGTGTTCAATATATAAATACTATCTAATTCATTAAAAACTAAATCAACATTGTCAAAGGTTGGATACCTCCAAACTAAAAATCAACACGTACAATAAATACATAAACACATTTAATAAAATATTAAATTCTAAATAACACACTAACTTGAAAAGTGGTAATGTGAGAGGGAGGAGGATGCAAGGTCATTGACATTGTCCGGGGATGCTGCAAAGGTGCTGGGGCGCAGTGTAGGGAAGATAACGGTGCAGGTGCGATGTAGTTGCGGACAAGGCGCAGAGGTGGTGCGATGTGATTTATTCTAGCGCAAGAAGGGAGTGGCGATGAAGTTGCAAGAGTAAAATGAGAGAGCGTGAGAGTGAAAGAGAAAGAGATACTAGAATGAGAGAGGGCGTGAGAGTGAAGTGTGAGGTGAGGGCGCGGGGGGAAATAAACAAGGATTTTAACGAAAGTTGGGGAGTGAACCTTCATTATTATCGATTGTTAGCACATTTAACGACAGTTCTTGGACAGAACCATCAATGTTTTCCACCTAGAGTCACTTTTAATGACAGTTGGTCCTAGAATCATCGTTAAAAAGGTTGAATAATTATGAAAATGTAACTGATCTTTTTTTAACGATTGTTTTGTGTTAACTGTCTTTGTATAGGGTCGTGGTAATGATATTTTGTACTGGTGTATCTACTGCTTTCGCGAAAAGAAGTGCACAGATTTATCATGTTTTTTAAGTGAGTTAGGAGGAAAATGTGAAGACGAGTGTGTGAGGGGTGCTTAATTTCCATCTTCTCTCATGAGCAGAAAAAGAAGGGGTAGCCACGTAGATTTTCGGTATTTTACCTAACTACCCCCTTAACATTGTGCAAGCATGTGAACTGAATCATTGAACACTGACCACATTCCGGAATCTTTGACAACTTTTAAAAAATTTTCTTCAAAAAATCATGAATGTGTGGTGCACCATTTGAAATCATTTGTCATTGTGTCGTTGTTGTGTGAACTTCTTCCTTGCCCAGCAGAGAGCTTCTTTCATAGCTTTGTTCCTTGTCCAGCGAGGGTCATGTTAGAGCTTTGTTCCTTGTCCAATGAGTGTGTACAGTGGTTTCGCTGAGAGATTTCTATGCTTAAGCATCAAAGAAAACAAGGATTTGTGGTTGGAGGTGAGTTACATTCTTCAAAATCAATTTGCATGCCTATACTACACTTAAAAAAATCAATTTCATGCATTTTTTCAGTTGACAATCAATTTTGTTGCACTATATTGGATGGAAAGCCCACATGTTTTTTATGCAAAATCGATTCTTTTGTGACTTATATTTCATGCAGAATCGATTTGACTCCATTCTAAATTTTTTTAAGGTTGAGTGTTGTCTCCTGTTAGTTTTCTTCGGTTTTGGGCTCCTTTTCTTCACTCCTATAGTTTTTGTTCGTTTCCATTTGTGGAATTTCTCAATATCTAGGATTGAATTGAATTTTTTAATATTGAATTTTGTTAAATGTTGTTGTTTGTTGTTTATTGTTTTAAATTCAGAAATTAATGAGATGCAAGAAGAAATTTGATGGGGTGTAGTAAGAAACATCATAATAAAAAAATATAAATTTTTCTTATGCAGGTCAACACTTATGCAGGGCTGGCCAACAAATTCAGCTCGTGTCACTTTTGTGGAGCAGGCCAAATGCGGGACATGCCAATATGAGATGAGTCAATCCATTAGGGGAAGATGGAGAAGGTGTATGGAACTATGTGTTGGCATAAACTTCAAAGTTTCTCATACTTTTAGGGAAGACAATAATTGTGTTGATAAATTGGCTAATTTGGGTGTTGATAATAAGTTAGAGTTTTTCTTATACTTTGTTATGCTTCCTTGTCTTAGTTTGAATTTTCTCCATAACAGATACCAATTTCTTTTATTTCATGTTTAGGTTTTCTTACTCGGGTTTTGTTTTGGTCCTCCCTCTTTATTTTCTTATTTATGTTATGTTTCATATGTTCACTAGAATGAGTTTTTTTAAAATAAAAAACTTAAATTATTTACAAAAAATAGTAGTTTTAAAAAAATAATAAAATGAATTACTTGTATTTAGAAATACAATTCATTATAATAATATTGTTTTAAAGGAAATCAACTAGTTATATTTATCAATATGATTAAATTATTTAAGTTTATTTTTATTAAAAAAAATGTAACAAAGATTTCAATTTAAGTATAATTTTGAGCAACATGTTTGTATTTTCTTTTAATTCCAATCAAATTAATTTTTAATTATTAAATTGTGACTAGTTTTTATTTATTTATTTAGTTTTTAACATATATATGTTTTAAAATTAAAAGAAATAAATGAACTTTGGTAAACTTAAAATATAGTACACCATGTTTTCTAATAATTTTAAAAAAAATTATGGAAACTTAACAAGTTAGTTTTTAAGTATATTGTTATGTTTTTCATAATGATTAAGTAGGTTATGATTGTCTTTACCTTAATTTTCTGATCACAACATATTAAACACATTTTCTTTCCATAATATTGATGGTGGTTATACTTGTTGTCATGTTATAGTAATTATTATCACTAGTTTTATTAATGTAATATTTATTGTATTATAGTACTTGTGTAAAAAACGTTAAAGGATAACAATTCTTGATGTTTTAGAATTGTATCGAGATGGTGGTTGTTGAAAAATTTGTTGATAATGGTTCATATTCAATCTAATTCATGAAATTCAATGGTTAAAAAACAAAACATATGAAGACACTATATTACAAACACCAAAAGAAACATCAATATTTATTAGGAAAAATTTATTATTAATCTCCTAATAATTAGTCACATGGAAAAAAATTGTTCATGAGCGAGTTTTATATCAAAGGAAGATAATTCACTAACACTGAAACTATAACTCACAATAATCACTAGAAAGATTTAACCTAGACACATCAAAATTTATTCTTTCTAAAACTTGAAAGGAACCACTACTGTACCGATCAGGTCATCGGGTGTGATGACGTGGACAGTAAGTGACTACGTGGGGCGTGCTTGGCGGGACACGTGGACAAGAGAAAGATGAGTGGTCAAGAAGTTAATACAGTCGCCGTTTGTGGAAGTGGCGTTCTTCAGTGTACATAGTCGGTTGTCGCCAGGTTTTCGTATCATCGCCGTGTTAGATAATGGAAGATCAGGTGGTCAGGAATCGCCGCAAGAGGCACATCGCCGGATTTCCCAGTAAACTTAGTTGAAGTTGTTGGAGGTTCAGGCAAGTAAGTTCAGGCGTGTAAGTTCAGTAAAGATGATTATTACGTCAGCATGAAGCATGGAGGTTAAGTGAGTTGGAGGAAACAACTTGCTCATCGATGACGGGATTCCCAGAGTGGACATTCGTCGATGGCGAGGTTTCCTTAGCTAGAACATGCATGGCGTGGCAGCGAGGAAGGTGGCACCTGCGACAAGCGATATCACAGAGATGATGTACTTTGTTGCATCCGATACTCGCTTTGTCGGGTGGCGTTCCAGAGTGTGTTATGTGCTAGGTTACACCTTGAATAAAAGACTTGGCCGCGTGACGGGATGCTACATAGAAATGACGCTTAAGTTACCCCAGCCCAGATGATGACACGTGTAGAGTTGGATGCTACATAGAAATGACACTTAAGTTACCCCAGCCCAGATGATGACACGTGTAGAGTTGGATGCTACATAGAAACGACGCTTAAGTTACCCCAGCCCAGATGATGACGCGTGTAGAGTTGGATGCGGTCCACGCGTCCAAAGTGTAACTATCTGGAGAGAGAAAATACCTAGGTATAAAAGATAAACTTAACAGAATTTGGAGGTACGTTCAATACAACTCTTTTTTATTATTGAGAACACTTGAGCACGGTTCCACAGCACCTAGTTTTTTCTCAGTTTTTGGGGTGTTCCTGTTACTGACTTGAGCGTCGGAGCGCCACCGGCTGCAGAGGCGCCATACTATGTTTTCAGGTTTTCAGAGAGACAATTTGTAGTGTGGACTTGAAGCGCACGTGGTGTTAAAGCTGGTGAGGAAAGTTCGTGACGAGGCATCGTTCTTGCGCTTGGTCAACCGGCAGGATCAACTACCTTTGTAAGGAATTTAGCTTATTAGGAAAAAAAATCATAACACTTTTTTTCTTCTCTTTTTTTGACAGACTTTGCATATTAAGTTATCTTCCTCTCTTTATGTATTTCTTTACTTGGATGTGTAAGTCTTTAACAATTTTCATTTTGTAAGTTCCATCACTACACGCCATTGCTTCATTAGTAGGAAGAGGTAACAAATCAAATGAGTTAAAGGGTTAAAGAAATCCTAAAAAGTGAGTAAGAAATTGTAGGATTTATCATTGTGTATCACAAATTCTTTAAGAAGGTAATCTTGCATAGTTTGCAAAGACAAACAAGGACATAAAGTCACTTATCTTAAGTGAAAAAACTATTTTGATTTCTCTTTAACTTTTTACTAAAGTTAACAATGGAATGTCCCTTTTAAAGTAACATTGGCTTTTCACATTTGAAACATCAAACTCTATTTCAAAGGATTTTGAAAAATTTAAACAACAAGAATAGGTGCATTAATAAAATGTTCCTTTAATTAATGTTCTTAAAAACAATTTCTTAGATTTCACCTTATTGAAAAATAATATTTTATTTAATTATTTCATTCAAAGGTGAGGTTATCGTGCTAAAATCTTAGACAAATATTTCATATAAACTAATTAACCCATAAAATTTTTTACCTCGCTTACATTGTTGGGATTAATCAATCTATAATAATCTTTAAACATATTTTTCATCTAATTGAGCTCCTTTGGAGTTGTTTGTTATTTTCTAAATCCTAACTAATATTATATAATTTTTAAAGTTTATATCTTTTTAAATGATTTCAAGTATCTGAAGCATATTTCTATTTATTTTTGGCTAAAATTTTGGATGATTTTATTAAATCTTTCTATTAATGATTAATAAGGATAAGTTAAATTCCTTACTAATAGGAGATTAGACTAACTACCAGTACACAACCTCCAACCTCAAGTTAAGATTACTTCCTCGTCAAATTTCAACCATAGAATCGCCCTTGTTCCGAATAAGGTACTCACTGAAGAGGTTAGCCCACATTCTCTTCATTAGGCTGATGTGTGCGAATCAAGATGTTGCAAAAGCGATTAAGGTAACTCTTTAGAGGTTTGCCATCTTCATTGGGTTGATGTATGCGAACCGAGATCTCGTCAAAGCGATTAAGGTAACTCTTTAAAGGTTGCCTTCCTGCTGCTTAGTGTCAAAGAGATCGATAATTCATGGAGGTTTGACTTTATTGGTCATGAACCTCTCCACAAACATTCGGGAAAAAGTCTAGAAAGAGTTTATGACTCCATCAGGAATTCCACTAAACCATTGGAGTGTGGTGCCCGTACAACATTTGCATCGTACAACATTTGAGCCACCTGATATTAGCATTTGCACTTGGAAAGCAGCTTTTAAGTGCCTCTCTAAATCTCCTGATCCTGGAAATAGTGTGATCTTGGGCACCATGTAGTGAGGGGGTACATGTTCTTCCATGATCGCCCTGGAGAAGGGTTGTGGATCTGCTTGAGCATGTACCTGCCATCCTTACCCCACTACCTTCAGTTGACAGTTGTCTGGCTGACCTTTGTCAACTCATGGTATGTTGCAGTTCTTCTTTTCCCTTTTGTAACTACTCATGTGCTCGCATGACTTTCTCTATTAAATGGCATGACATCTTCTCTTATTCATGCAACTGCTCATGCTCGACGCGATCCTCTTCTCTTTACCACTTTTGCTCAAGATGGACTTCTTCCTACGGTCATTCTTGTCCTGGGCTTCTTCCTACTTTGTGTTTGGCCTCTACATTTTAGTGTATAGTGTCCAAAATTTGATAGCAACATTGCCATTGTCTCCAGGTTGAACTTGTTGTCTCTAATTGCTTATGATGTTGCAATTATTTCTCAAAAAATGTATATATTATTATATAGGGCACTAGTACAAAAGTTTAAAACAATTCATTATTTAATGTGTTTTTACGATCAGATGTTGTCTTTCAAAATGCGGTGGCATTTTTTAAATTAACTTGATTTAAGAATGCGGCTATTACAACTAACCGCCTTCTTAAAATCTTTTTTATCCTAATTCAAAAGTGCGTCACTTACGTTTTCATACTCTCCTTTCTCACACGCTTCGTTTCTCTTATGTGCTTCCTCCCATTAATTGTGCTTCCTCTTTTCTTCTTCCCTTCTTTGCATTGTCGTTGTGCCATTGGTAAGCATTGTCTTCCTCTTTTCTTCTTCACCATTGATTTTTGTATGTTTTCCATTTCTCTTATGTTTTGTCTTATGTCATTGCTAACGTCACTATTTCATTGGGAAGGTTTTTGTTTGTTTTCTATTGTGTCTTCCTCGTCGTTGTTTCCTTGCAACATTGTATATTTGCGTTTCATTGGGAAATTTTTGTTTGCGTTTTCTGGACTTTCAATGGGATGAAATAGTAAGAATGTGAAGAGATATGATATGAATGCACCAAGAGATCAAAATAAATGCTAAAATAATGACCATGTTCTTCAGAAAAGATCAAAGTTGAGAATTTTTTATTAGAAACCCAAACAACTGCGAAAAAGAAAAGAAACCTTAAACGCCACTCGTTAATGCGATTTATAAATGCGGCTATGTAAATAGTTGCATTTATAAATCGAATTTACGAATTTCTTATCTCTTCGATTTAAGACTACATGTACATCAAATGCGAATAGTCGTCGTTGTTTTACCTTTCTGCACCCGTGGGAGTAGGAAAAGTTTTACCTACTCTCATGGTGGGTGTCAATATTCTAGTTCAAAGTTTAAATGTCCCCATAGTGAAATATGTATTTTATAGTTCTTAGTTAAATTTTTATTGTATTCTTAATCTTTAAGTAATATTATCCCGTTTTTAAAGTTTAGATCTTTCTTTTAGAAGTAGCACAAGTAGACATTCATTTATTATTATTAATAGAGAATTAGACTACGAATAGCTGACAAATTCAATAACAGACAATATCATTCATACAAATATGTTTTTTTTCTTTATTATATGTGATAATGTATGATGTACGTAATCATTCATATTCACGCTATATACGAAGATACCATCCAAGTATACTAAAAGAGACTATAAATAGCCTAAGTACATGATGCAAGAGTATACCAAAACTCCAAAAGACATGACTAAGACTAATCCACTCCAAATTTAATATTGAAAGTTGTTTTCCTTTTATCTACTTCTTTGACCAGAACTTGATTGAATCCACTTTTTCAATTTATTTTCTATAAAAATATATACAATATACAATAATTATGAACAAGCAGATCATAAATTCTGCTAATACAATGTCCATGTGTTGGAGATCCCACATCGACTAGAGATTAGAGCCTTTCATTGTATATAAGTGGGTGCAAACCTCAACCCTATGAGCCGGTTTTATGGGGTTGAGTTAGGCTTAAAGTCCACTTCGTAACATGGTATCAGAGCTATTTCGAGCCTATCCTAGCGAGTATTTGTTGGGCCTATCGTGCCACCCGCTATCGGGCCGCTATCGGACCACCCACAATATATAGTCCCACGCACGAGTTGGTAGTCTCGGCATGAGGGGGTGTGTTGGAGATCTCACATCGACTAGAGATTAGAGCCTTTCATTGTATATAAGTGGGTGCAAACCTCAACCCTATGAGCCGGTTTTATGGGGTTGAGTTAGGCTCAAAGTCCACTTCGTAACATGTTCCATCTTTCTTTTCTCAGAAATAAGATCACATGAACATGAACTTATATTTTTTTGAATCCATCTTTTTTCATAAAGAAACCATATCATTGTTACTCAAACCAATAACATCTTTTTTTAAACACCGTCATTTTTTCTGGGTAATTAATAAATTTATAATCATTACTCAAACCAGTAACATCTTTCTCCACACAATTTTGCCTAATTAATTTTAAAATATTAATAATTAGAATATAATTAACTTAAAATAATAATAATAAATAGTAAGAAAATTTTAAAGTGCTAAAAATAATAAAAAACGGGAGTTTAAAAAATAAGATATTATATTTTAGCGATAAAATATATTTATTATGTAATTTAACAAAAGTATAAAACTTTAAGAAATATTTAAGTTTCTTTTATTTTTTATTATTCTAAAAATTTAAAAATGTACATAGTACCTGAAAATAAAAAATAGTAATAACAAAATGTTTGTTTGTTTGCTTACATATATATATACACAATGTTTTTCCTCACCTCAGAAACAGGATCCGTGTGCACACACACTTGTACATTTTGTTTGTTGTTGTTTCTTCCCTTCTCTCCCAAACAATCAACCAGAGCTACATGAGAGAATACGATTCATGTTGAAGGAACAATAAATCTTGTGCATGAGAAGGTTGAAGACAAAATAAAGTTCCTGATGAATGATTGATTATTGGTTCTTTACCAACATGTTTTAATAATACTTTAAGAATTATTGGTTCTTTAATTCTGATAACAGTATTAGTTTATGTTATTTAATAAAACAGTTTTTGTTTAATTTTTGTTATAACAGTTTTTTTTTTTTATAGGCCCATTAGGTTTTGTTTATTTTGTTTATTGTACTCCTTAGACCCAACTCTATTAGCAAGAGCTTTTCTTTAAATCTTCTTTACCTTGTAATCAAAGACACACGTAATACAATTTTCTTAGTTTTTTACTTTCTTCTCCAAAGTTGTGTCTATGTCAATTATGTGTCTTTGTCGGTTCACGCTTCTCTATCACAGATCATTTTGCGTTCATCTAGGGGCACCGCTTCTGCTTTGTTAGATAGCTTAAAAGTGGCTACTGTGTTATGGTATCAGAGCTCTTCTCTTGAAGAGCTCTGCTGCGCACTCTGCATCTTGATCCTTTTCGTTTAAATCTCTTGAAACTAATCTTGGGTTTCTCCCTTTCTTTTTTCAGTAATGGCCGAAGAATTCGCAATGCAACAGGTTCCATCTAGCCAATCAAATCAACCAGCTAGCTACCTCTATCTGCACCCCAACGAAAACCCAGCTGCGTCGTTGGTCTCGCCGATGCTGGACTCCACCAACTATCACTCTTGGAGTAGGTCAGTGATGACGGCCATGAGTGCGAAGAACAAGGCGAAATTCATCCAAGCTTCGCATCCCTGTCCAGATGAAAATCACCCAACATACTCGGCTTGGAAGAGATGCAATAATATGGTGGTATCATGGTTAGTCCATTCTGTCTCCACTCCTATTAGACAGAGCATTATTTGGATGGACTTCACTTTGGATATTTGGAATGATTTGAAAATTAGGTTTTCACAAGGGGACTTGTTTAGAATTTCTGACCTCCAATTGGAAGTTGCTGTTAGAATATATGACCTTAAACGAGAGAGGGGTGAATTGTTTAAAAGAGGTTTATGAAATATTTTTAAAGTTTAACAAAATTCTTTGTATCCAGAATAGAAATCAGGTTAGCCAAGAACAAAAGCAATAAAACAGCAAAGCAATAGAAAAGCAATCGATTGTTTCTGGGAAACAATCAGTTGTTTATACCAGTAAAACTTAAAACAAAATTTAAATGAGTTTGAGGGTAAGAGAGAGATACACCAACAGTTTATACGGGTTCACTCTTAATCTAAGAGCTACATCCAGTCCCCAGAAAACCACTGGGTAATCCACTAAGTAATCAAACCAGATTACAACACACAAACCACCAAAGTAGTGACCTTGAACCCTTCAAGAAACACACTCCCTTTGGAAAAACACACACCAAGAGTATTGATCTTGACCACCTCAAGAGCACACAACACTCCTTGGCAACACAATACCCGAAATACAGTATATTGAGAAGGGATTACACTTGTTTACAGAATAATCTGAAATCAATACAATTGCAATCCTATTCCACTCTCTTAGAAAACCCAAACCATGATGTGAATGTTCAAATCTTGAAATCAACTTTTTCACAACTGAAAAACTCAAATTTATTTCTCTCGTTTGTTTGAAAAGATAAACAAACAATTTATACTTTCCAAAGATTGGTCAAAGCAATTAATGAAGGAGCGTATTCAGTTGGAAATCATTTAAAGCACATTCAACCACCAAAACAAAATTCTGTTAGGATTTTCAAAGAAACAATCGGTTGAAACCACGAAACAACCGATTGTTTGGTTTGGCAGTTAAGTCAACCAAACTTAAACAGTTTTCAACCTTTTCAGAAACTCCTAAGAGTAAAACAATCGATTGATTCGACAAAACAACAGGTTGTTTTTCACTTAGTTGTAAAAACACTTTATTTCAAAAAGGATTTAAAACACATTAGCTTTAGATTCAACAAAGGAGTGGATTACAAATTAAACTACCCAGATCCCACCCAAACACAGCAGCAACACCAACCTTTTATCAAACACATAGGATTTGGATTCTTCAAAGCACTTGATCACTCTTGATCAACAATCTTCCTCTATGTCATGAAGACAAATCCCTGGTTGCTTGTATTGGTCTTTGTTTGAATCTGAAGTAGCACCTGCAAAACAAAACTTATGCAAACCAGAGCATCTTTAAGAGCAGGTTAGATTGGCACATTAACTAGTTTTCTGCATAAACCTTAGAGCAGAAAAACCAGCCAAAAACAAACACTGTATCAAACAAACAACCGGTTGTTTCCTCGATTCAATCGGTTGTTTCTATCAGCAGAAGCAAAAATCAACTTTAAAAACATAAATTAAAGAGATTTAACAGTTTGAAACAGTTTGTAGAGAAACACAAAAACCAAATCTCCCCCTATTTGTCTTCTCAAATAGACTTTATGCATAGAGAGCAGTTTATGAGAGATTTTGAGAGTCAATAATGCCTAACTCATTTCTTAAAAAGAAAAACCTGTTTTTTGGCAAAGGTTTTGTAAATATATCAGCAAGCTGTAGTTTTGTTTCAATGAACTTCATCTCACAATCTCCATTGTTCACATGATCTCTTATGAAGTGATGACGAATCTCAATGTGCTTTGTTCTTGAGTGCTGAATATGATTTTTGGTGAGATTTATAGCACTTGTGTTGTCACAAAGCAAAGGAACCTTGCTGATCTTTAATAAAAAATCTGCAAGCTGCTGTTTAAGCCAAAGAATTTGTGCACAACAGCTCCCAACAGCAATGTATTCAGCTTCTGCAGTGGAAAGAGCTACACAAGTTTGTTTCTTACTATGCCAAGAAATGAGACTTGATCCAAGAAGATGGCAAGTGCCAATTGTGCTTTTTCTGTCTAGCTTACACCCTGCAAAGTCAGAATCTGGATATCCAATTAAATGTATAGGTGAGTAAGAAGGATACCATAGACCAACATTGGTAGTTCCTTTGAGATATTTCATAATCCTTTTTGCAGCCTTGAAGTGATATTTCTTTGGATTTGCTTGATATCTTACACAAAGACATACGACAAACATGATATCCGATCTACTTATTGTGAGATAGAGTAAAGAACCAATTAAACCTCTATATTTTGTTCGATCTACCCCTTTTTCAGCAGCATCTGCATCCATATAACAGCTTGAAGGCATAGGTGTGCTAGTTTACTTGCAACTCTCCATCTCAAATTTCTTGAGGATTTCTTTGCAATACTTTGATTGACATAGGAAAATTCCATTCTTTGATTGTTTAACCACTGCCTTGGAGCTTGCTTAAGCCCATACAAAGCATTTTTCAACTTAAAAACATGATTGGGATGTTGATGATCCTCAAAACCCAGTGGTTGCTCAACATACACTTCTTCATTGATAAAACCATTGAGAAAAGCACTCTTTGTTAGAATGTATGGCTTTAAACTAGAGGGGTGATGAGAATCAAATAAAGGAGGCTTTTATTAATGAAGGAAGAGGACATCCACCCTCACATTTGAAGTTCTTCCTTCTAGTCTTCTCAAAATTAAAAGAAGACATAAAATAAAGATGAGGCCCAAGCCCAAAGCCCAAGCCCAAGAAGGCCAAAGCCCAACAAGCCCAAGTCCATCCCATGAGGGGCAAGGCCAAACATTAAATAAAAGAGCATCATTTGAATTACTCTTAGGAGGTGTGGATATTAAATAAAGAAGTGTGAAAATGTAAAATAAAGTCACATTATCCATGTGACTTAGGAGAGTAGGTGTAGGTGTAGTTTTTAGGAGGTGTCATAGTAGAAAAATGTCACACCTCCCATGTGACTTGTTTTTGGTGGGAATTTCAAATGAGTTTTATTTGAATTTTCCCACCTATTTTTCAGCACTTCGTAGGCTATAAATAAAGGTGCTTGCCTTTGTAAAAATCAGATTGGAAATTTGTATTAATGAAACTCTACTCAATTTGAGAGAGAATTGGAGAGCTTTGTGCCTTCCTCACTTAGTCTTATCTTGAGAGTTCTTGGTTACCTCAAGTGGCGGCATAACACACTCATCTTGGAGTCTCCATCCTCTAAGTGGCGTGATCATCCAACCAATTCCTCCATCTTCTTGAGCTTCCTCTTCTCCTTCCTTCCTTCTCCTTTTATGTTCATGTCTTAGCTTGTGTTCTTGCATTTTCAGTTCGGTATTTTAGTTCCTTTGCTGTTTTGCTTCGGTTCCTTTTGCTTTTGTCGATCCTCTTTGCTTCTTCTTCATTTCTAGTTGTTGTTTTTTATTCAATTTGACAATACATGGATCTTCCATGTGAGTTTGGGTTTTGGTACTAGTCTTGGTGAGTTCTTGAACATAGAACCTTGATCCAATTCTATAAAAAAGTGCCTACATCATATCCAACTCAAGTTGATTCCTAAGAATGTCGAGAATCATTCATATTGTGCTATTGGAATCACATCAAGGGGGTGAATGGTTTAAAGTTTTCGCAAACTTATAAGTCTAGAATGAAATTACTTTGAGAAACAGTTGATAAGGAAATCAATTTGCCAAAACACAAAGCAAAAAGCACAGCACCAGAAAAACAATCGGTTGTTTCGCATAAATAATCGGTTGTTTATACCAGTTTGCAAATATCAAAACTGAATTTAAAGAGATTAAGGATAGAGAGAATGCACACAGAGGTTTATATTGGTTCACTCTAAACCCAAAGCTACATCCAATCTTCTCAGAAACCACTGAGGAAATCCACTAAGCAATCAACCTTAGATCACTTACAACACAACCAAAGAAGTGACCTTGATCCCCTTAAGATGCACACTTCCTTTGGCCCAGCACAACAACACTAAGATTGTTGATCTTGATCCCCTCAAGAACACACCACACTTCTCAGCAACACACAGAAAGTTTCTTTCAAAAAGTATACAGGATTACACTTGTTATAGAACTAATCTGAAATCAATACAAGATGAAAAATCCTATCTCACACTCTTTGATCAAACTCAATCTCTAAGCAATCTTAACTTTTCAAAATCTCAATCTCTTGAAAAACTCAAATCTGTTTTTCTGTATTTAATCAAAGTTGTTGTTTGTTATCAAATCTTAACAAACTATTCATTGCATTTAAAGATTGGTCAAAGCATTAAAAATTGGAGCGTAAACAGTTAGAAAATCATTTAATGCTCAGTCAAAGCACAAAACATTTTTCTATTATGGTACCAAAACAAACAATCGGTTGTTTTGGATTTGACAGCAAGTCAACCATAAAAACAGTTTTCAACCTTTCGGAAAACACCTAAGTATAAAACAATCGGTTTTTTCGACAAAACAACAGGTTGTTTTTCACTTAGTTTGAAAAACACTTTTCTTTTAAAAGGATTGAGAGTGTTTATGCTTTGGATTCAATCAAGAGTGGATTATACATAAAATCTACCCCAGATCCTATCTAAAAGACAACTCAACAACAACAAGCACAACCAGCCTTTCATCATCCTTCAAAGGGTTTAGATTCTTCAAAGCTTGAACACACTTGGTTCAACAATCTCCCCCTATTTGATGAAGACAAATCCCTGGTGCTTGTGTTGGATTTGATTGAATCTGAAGCAGTTCCTGCAACATACAGTTTAAGCAAAGCACTTCTGATATAGGGTTTGAACAGAAACAGTATATCAGAGCATAGAAAAACTTACAAGGCTTTCTTTAAACAACCATAAACTGTTTTGCATAAATTTAAAACTGAGACAACACACAGCATAAATCTCCCCCTATTTGTCTTCACAAATAGACAAAAAGAAGAGATAGAAAGAAAAAAGTTCTTGATAAAACAGAATTAAAGAGCAGAAGCAGAAAAAAAAATTGATACAAGCCCTAAAAACAATCGGTTGTTCTGAGATATCAACCCGTTGTTTTTCCTTCTTCATTCATCATCAGCATATTGTAGATAAAAATATGATTTTGGACAGCTTCAATTTATTCATCTAACGTCATGAAGCGAGAATCCATGTTGTTAAACCTGTTATCAATGCTCTGGAAGTTGCTTACACACAGATCATGGAGATTTCTTTGATTCTTCGCAAATCCATCAAGCCTATTGACCATGTATCTCTCAAAAGAAGACATGGTTGGCATTCCATCTTCCTGATTTCCAGCACCAGCACTGGGTCCAGCATCTTGATTTGTTTCAGGATGATCTTCATGTTGAAAATCCATATCAGCAGCATGTTCTTCTTCTTCAAGATTAGCAACAACACTTGATGAAGCACCATGGTCACCATCTTTGCCTATCCATTTGCCACCTATTTTGGTGAATCCCATTTTGCTGAGAGATCCATTGTTCATCTCTTGAGTTGATTTCACCAACTCAGATGTTTTATCTTCCAGATTCACTTCAAAATACAACAAAAATTTAGAAATCAAAACAGCATATGGATAGTGATAGTCACTTAACCTCATTGCCTTTTGCATGTACTCTTTGATGATGTGGATCCAATTTATTCTGATTTTCTTCATTATGCAGTAGATATACACAAGGTCCTCCTCTGTAAGAACAGAATGATTGCTCCCCCTTGGAGTTAGAATCCAAGTCACAATAAGGGCCAGCAAGCTTTCATCAAGTCTCAAGCCACCAACCGAACAAGTCCTAACTTGAGCATTTTGATTCTTCAAACAGCTTTTGTAGTATTGGACTTTGTTGAAATCCTCCACTACACCAAGGTTCCCCTTGTTCATTATGAGGCCAGAATACTTTAGACCCGCCACTGCATTCCACACATCATAGGTGATCTCCATATCTACACCTTTCACATGAGAGACAACGTTGTTACCCTCAAATTTAAGATTTGTGTAGAACACTCTAATCAAATCTGGGTAGATGTTCCCCTTCATCTCCAAGAACTTTCTGAGAGATTGATCTTTGAGCAGCCTTCTTACATTATCTAGCTTTTAGCTTTTCAGCCAATCAAAGCAAACAACTTTGGGGTTGTTTATCACTTTGGTGCTAGTCTAAAACCTATACCTTTCAATAAGATCATTATCACCAGAAAACCATCCTTCTAGCCTTCCTCCAGACCTTACTGCTTTGGTTTTAACTCTCTTTGAGGTGGGAGGAGTTGATTCCATGATGGCAGAGAAGAAGCAGAGAAAAGCTCACACAAGAATTGCAAGAGATGTTGCAATTGTTTGTTCTTGTGAAAGAGATCAACTGCAACAAATTTTATAGCAAAAACATAATCATAAAGCATTCAATGACATGAGTGGGTACCAGATTTTCAGAGAGAAAGGACTTGAAAGCCCTGCACAGAAAACGTCAGAAAAAGCAGAAAATCACATGGTCATCACATGTGATCTTTGACTAGTCATAAAAGCTCTCAAATTTTCAAGATTTTGGAATATATTCTTTTATCACTATTGTAACTTCTTTTTTAGCGTGATTAGCTTTCAACACAGGTTCATTGACCAAGGATTCTTTCTTTAATTTGATATGCAATGGATAGAAATTAAATTGATTTCTTCACAATGCGGTCAGACACAAAACAATCGGTTGTTTCGAGGAAACAATCGGTTGTTTTTCTACAGTAGTAAAACTGATTTTAAATTTTTAAACATGAGCAGAAAGACTTCAAAGCAGATGAAATTGACCATTTTAAAAGAGATGTTTAAGCATGAATCTGAACTTTAAACAGAAATTAAAGATATAGATAAGGAAGGTCTTATCCTTTATGATGTTTGTCCAATGAGTCATGTGCTTTGTGATCAAGAAGTCTCATTTAACTGTTGAGAGCCTTTGGACAGGTGCAGAACATTGATTCAGCTTCAAAGTTAGTCCTTTTCTTCCAAGAACTTGATCAGATGACACAGTTCCTCACACTTCTTTAGATTTCCTGCATAAACATGAGTTCAAGCCACAAGATTTGGTCCCTTCACAAATGTGGGTCCATTTGATTTCTTTTTATCATTTGGAACCTCACATCCTTTAGGAATCCACTTCATGAAGCCCCTGGGAACAGAAAATTTCCTTATTTTGTAGAATCTAACCGAATGGCCCTTTTTCATGCAGTAAAAGCATGTAACAACCGGTTGTTTCGACTTAACAATCGGTTGTTTTTCTGGCTTTCTTGAAAAAGTTTTTGAAAACTTATCTTGTTTGTTTTGTGGATTAAAGCCTAAACCAGCCCTTCCAAAAACACAGTTTTGAGATGCCAAGACATTCTCAAAGTTAGATTTTCCTTTTGAAAGCTTATCCACAGTACTTACAAGATAATGCACTTTCTTCTCAAGGTTTTCACAATTTTCACAAATGAGAGTGTCACACTTGCAAGAAGAATTTTTGAAATGTGTTTCAAGGTTTTTAAAATCCTTTTTAGATTTTTCAAGCTCTTCTTCAAGTGGCTTCACTCTCTTTTCCAGCTAGTTGTTAAGTTCTTTCAATCGGTTGTTTGAAAAAACCAATCGATTAGCTTCATCGTGAGTTTCTTGAAAAGCTTCAAGCAATTCACTATAATTTTGTTCTTTTAAAAAGGCACAAGAACTTACTTCACTTGAGCTGCAAGATTCATCATCTTCTTCAGCAATCAAACAGATGTTTGCTCTTTCTTCTTCACTTGATGATGAACTTGATGATGATACCTCATTTTCATCCCAAGCTATGTAGGCTCTTTTTGTTTTGCCCTTCTTTTCCTTGTAGCTAGACTTTTCTCCTTGCTTTTGTTTGGGCAATCTGCCTTTATGTGCCCTTATTTGGGCAATCCTTGTTGTGATTCCTTTTCAACAATTTGCTAAATTTTATGGATAGCAAGCTAAGGTTTTCTTCATCACTATCATCACTGGATTCTTGTTTGCCTTTGTGCTTGACAGCTTTTAAGGTTATACTCCTTACGTGTTTGTCTTTGCTTTCTTGAACATTGAGTCGATTCATCTCTAACTCATGTTTCCTAAGCTTTCCAAACAAAGAAGCCATACTCAAGGATGTTAGATCTTTAGATTCGGATATAGCAGTTACCTTAGGTTGTCATGCTCTATCAAGACATTTTAAGATCTTGATGTTTAGCTCTTCCTTTTCAAAGGTCTTGTCAAGGCTCATGAGATGATTGATGATGTGCGTGAATCTTTTCTGCACTTCAGCAATTGTTTCACCTTTGAGCATTCTGAACATCTCATACTCTTGGATTAGAGTATGCTTCTTAGCTCTCTTCACCTCATTTGTACCTTCATGAGTTACCTCCAAGGTGTCCCACATTTACTTTGCTGATTTGCATTGAGAGACCCTAAAAAACTCATCTGAATTCAAAGCAGAGGTTATTATGTTTTTAGCAATGCAATCAAATTTGGCCTTCTTGCTTTCAGAATCAGTCCATTGAGACCAAGGTTTTTCAATGGAAGATCCATCTTTTTCAAATTTTGGGACAAAAGGACCATTTTCAATTGCATCCCAAATACCTTTATCAAGTGATTCCACAAAGATTTTCACAAAGCACCAGAAAAACAATCGGTTGTTTCGCAGAAACAATCGGTTGTTTATACCAATTTGCAAATATCAAAACTGAATTTAAAGAGATTAAGGATAGAGAGAATGCACACAGAGGTTTATACTGGTTCACTCTAAACCCAGAGCTACATCCAGTCTTCTCATAAACCACTGAGGAAATCCATTAAGCAATCAACCCTAGATCATTTACAACCAAAGAAGTGACCTTGATTCCCTCAAGACACACACTTCCTTTGGTCCAGCACAACAACACTAAGAATGTTGATCTTAATCCCCCCAAGAACACACAACACTTCTCAGCAACACACAGAAAGTTTCTTTCAAAAGTATACAGGATTACACTTGTTATAGAACTAATCTGAAATCAATACAAGATGAAAAATTCTATCTCACACTCTTTGATCAAACTCAATCTCTAAGCAATCTCAACTTTTCAAAATCTCAATCTCTTGAAAAACACAAATCTTTTTTTCTGTATTTAATCAAAAGTTGTTGTTTGTTATCAAATCTTAACAAACTATTCATTGCATTTAAAGATTGGTCAAAGCATTAAAAACTAGAGCGTAATCAGTTAGAAAATCATTTAATGCTCAATCAAAGCACAAAACAGTTTTCTGTTATGGTACCAAAACAAACAATCGATTGTTTCCACGAATCAATCGGTTGCTTTGGTTTTGACAGCAAGTCAACCATAAAAACAGTTTTCAACCTTTCTAAAAACACCTTAGTATAAAACAATCGGTTGTTTCGACAAAACAACAGGTTGTTTTTCACTTAGTTTGAAAAACACTTTTCTTTTAAAAGGATTGAGAGTGCTTATGCTTTGGATTCAATCAAGAGTGGATTATACATAAAATCTACCCCAGATCCTATCTAAAAGACAGCTCAGCAACAGCAAGCACAACCAGCCTTATATCATCCTTGAAAGGGTTTGCATTCTTCAAAGCTTGAACACACTTGGTTCAACACTCTTCACATCCATTTTAAAGAGTTTGAATCCACTCATACAAGCAAAGGCCAACAGCAGCCTCACCACTTCCAATCTTGCAACAGGAGCAAAGGTTTCACCATAGTCAATGCCTTCTTCTTGATTGTAGCCTTTGGCAACTAGCCATGCCTTGTTTCTAGTAATCACTCCAACCTCATCTAGCTTGTTTCTGAATACCCATTTAGATCCAATGATGTTCATCTCATCTGTCTTGGAGACAAGAAACCACACATCATTCCTAGCAAACTGATTCAGCTCTTCATGCATTGCATCCATCTATTTTTCATCTTTAAGAGCTTCTTCAATAGACTTTGGTTCAACTTGAAAGACAAAAGCAGTGTGCCTGCAGAAGTTTGAGATAGAGCTACGTGTAGAAACACCCTCCTTTATTTGCCCAATGATGTTCTCCACTGACAGATCCCTTGGTATTCTCCATTCTTTAGGCAACTCATTCAGCTGTAGAATTTCAACCGGTTGTTTCGATGAATCAATCAGTTGTTTTCTGGACAACAATCCAGTTTCTGTATAATGATGTTTTGTTCATCCCCTTCAGTGTTGATCTATGAGGGATTTAAGACTTTTTGATCAACTTCATCAAATACCACATGAACAGATTCTTCTACAATCATGAGCCTCTTGTTGTAGACTCTATAAGCATGACTGTTTGATGGATATCCAATGAAAATGCCATTGTCTGCTTTTTCATCAAACTTTCCCAAATTTTCTTTCCCCTTATTCATAACAAAACAGCTACATCCAAAACTCTTAGGTGACTAATGTTTGGCTTCCTTCCATTGAAGAGTTCATATGGTGTTTTCTTCAAGATTGACCTTATCAGCATTATATTCATCACATAGCAAAAGGTGCTAACAACATCAGCCCAAAAGTACTTGGGTAGGGAGGATTCACTTAGCATGGTTTTTGCTAATTCCTCTAGAGATCTGTTCTTTCTTTCTACTACGCCATTATGTTGACGGGTTCTTGGTGCAGAAAAATTGTGCAAAATCCCTGTCTTCTCACAAAATTTGCTGAATTTCTCATTTTGGAATTCCCCTCCATGATCACTTCTTATTGAGCCAATATTGTTGTCCCTTGTGTTTTGCAAGGTTCTTGCAAGCTTCTTGAAAGCCGAGAAAGCATCACTCTTTGATTCCAAGAAGAGTGTCCATGTGTACCTAGAAAAATCATCCACAATAACAAAAGCATAATAGTTGCGACCAAGACTCATGGTTCTTGAAGGGCCAAAAAAATCCATGTGAAGCAACTCAAGGGGTCTTGAAGATGAAACAACATTTTTAAGTTTGAAGGAATTTTTAACTTGTTTCCCATTTTGACATGCTTCACATATGTGGTCCTTCTCAAACTTAAGCTTGGGCAAACTAATCACAAGATCTTTTGAGATTAATTTGTTTAAATGATTCATGTGAATGTGAGCTATTCTTCTATGTCATAACCAAGATTCAGCATGCTTAGAAAGAAGACAACCAATAGAACAAGGAGAAGAAATATCTAAGAGATAGACATTGTTGATTCTCTTACCAATCAACATTACCTCTTTTGATTTGGGCAGACAGATTTCACAAGAGTTTGTCTTGAAAATGACTTGATAGCCTTTGTCACACAGTTGGCTAATGCTAAGCAAGTTGTGTTTTAGTCCCTCCACATACAAGACATCATGAATTCACAAGATACTCTTGTCTCCTATAGAGCCTCTTCCAAGAATTCTTCCTTTGTTGTTGTCTCCATATGTTACATGGCCTTCTTGTTTGAAGATGATGTTCACAAACTTGATTTATCTCCTGTCATGTGTTTTGAGCAGCCACTGTCCAGATACCACTGTTGCATGCTTTCCATCAATTTTCCCTACAAAATTCAAGTTCAAGTGTAAAGATTTGGTCCCCTTACAAATGTGGGTCCTCTTGAATTACTTTCATCACTGGGAACTTCAGAATTTTTGGGAATCCATCTCATAAAGCCTTTAGGAACATAATATTTCGTAATTTTACAAAATCTAACTAAGTGGTATCTCTTCATGCAGTAAAAACATATAACAACCGGTTTTTTCGATTTAACAATCGGTTGTTTTTCTGGCACTTTTGAAAAGGAGTTTGAAAACTTGTTTTCTGGATTAAAACTCAATCCAGCTTTTCCAAAAACACAATTTTGAGATGCTAAGACACTCTCAAAGTTGGATTTGCTTTTTGAAAGCTTATCCATAGTTTTCACAAGGTAGTGAACCTTCTTTTCAAGAGATTCACAATTTTCACAAACAAGAGAGTCACACTTGCAAGAAGAATTTTTGTAGAGCATTTCAAGGTTTCCAAAATCTGTTTTTGAATTTTGCAATTCTTCTTCCAGTGCTTTGACTCTGTTTTCAAGCCATTTGTTCATACCTTTCAAACAATTGTTCAAGAGAGCCAATCGGTTAACTTCTTCATGAGTTTCTTTAAAAGCTTGAAGCAATTGACTATAGTTTTCAGCATTTAAGGAGGCACTAGAACTTATGATGAGAATCAAATAAAGGAGGCTTTTATTAATGAAGGGAGAGGTCATTCACCTACACATTTGAAGTTCTTCCTTCTAGTCTTTTCAAAATTAAAAAGAAGACATAAAATAAAGAGAGGATCAAGCCATAAAGCCAAAGAAGTCTACAAGCTTTCAAGAATAGGCTTCATTTAAATATCTCTCTTTATAGTTTCTTTTATAAATTTGTAAATAATATAGAATGTTTAAATACATAGTTTTTAGGAAAGGTGCTTAGAGGGAAACCTTAGATACCTCTTCTGTAAAAGCATCTTTAGGCATTAGTTTAGAATTTTCTAGAAGGTGACTCTTCATGCTTCACTTTAGGTGCTAGAAGTGAGTAGCATGCAAGGGACTTTTGGTTAGCTTGTTTTGTAAGCTTCATGACCAGCCCTTGCTCCTATAAAAGGAGGGCTTAGGTCCTTCATAATGCAGATTTGGAATTTGTAGTAAAGAAACTCTCCCAATTTGGTGATTGAGTGAGTGAGATTTGATTTCTCCTCTTCCTAGTCTCATCTTGAGTGCCTTGGTTCTCTCAAGTGGCGGCATTGCACACTTATCTTGGAGCATTCACACTTCAAGTGGCGTGTTCATCAACCAAGAACTACAACCACATAAGTCCTCTTTCTTCTCCATCTTCTCATTCCATTTCCGTGCCTATTTGAATTCCTAAACATGTCTTAGGTTCCTTTCTTGCTTTCTATTCGGTGTTATTGCTTATTTTCATGTTTCAATCGGTTCATCTTCTTTCTCCTTGGATTTGTTCGGTGCATTTCAGTTTTGATGCATTTTAATCGGTTCATTTCATTTGTTAAGCAATTTAATCGGTTCATTTGCATTTTTACATCTTTTAATCGGTTCAATTGGCAAGAAATGGGTCTTCCATGTGAGTTTGGTGTTTGGTGCAAGTTTTGGTGAGTTCTTGAAACTTAGAACATTGATCCAATTCTATTAAAAGTGCCTAAGCTATCTCCAACTCAAGTTGATTCCATAAAATATCAAAGAATCATCTATATCTTGCTATTGGAATCACATCAACTTACACTGCTTTCACTACTTGAATCATCCTCCTTTTTAGCCATTAGATAGAGATTAGCTTTTTCAACTTTGAAGATATGCTTGATGAGTCATCATTGCAAGCTTTTCTTGATTTTCCTTTCTTCTCTTCTTTGTCTTGCCTTTTGGATGAGTTTCTTTTGCTGATCCTTTTCTTCAAGAATTTTCTGAGTTTCTTAAACAGCATGCTAAGCACTTTCTCTTCATTTTCATTTGTCCCTTCATGAATGACTTCTAAAGTGTCCTACATTTCTTTAGCTGATTCACAATGCGAAATACTGAAAAATCATTGGAGTTTACAGCAGATGTTATGATATTCTTGGCAATGCAATCAAAAATTTGGCCTTTTCACTTTCTTCATTAGTCCAGTGGGACCAAGGTTTTCTAGTAAAAGATCCAGCCTTTTCAATTCTAGGAATGAAATGACCATTTTCAATTGCATCCTAAATTCCTTGATCAATAGATTCAACAAAGATTTTCATTCTAGCTTTCCAATACTTGTAATTCAAACCACAAAACAAAGGTGGTTTGTTAATTGAAGCACCCTCCTCAAAAGGTAGTTTTTCAGCCATAGAAAAAGGTTTTAGGGTCAAACTTGAATATTTTTCAAGTACCAAGCTTTTGATGCCAATTGTTAGAATATATGGCCTTAAACGAGAGGGGCGTGAATTGTTTAAGAGAGGTTTTTGAAATCTTTTTAAAGTTTAACATAATTCTTTGTATGAATCCAGAACAGGAATCAGGTTAGCCAAGAACAAAAGCAATAAAACAGCAAAGCAACAGAAAAACAATCGGTTGTTTATATCAGTAAAACATAAAACAGAATTTAAATGAGTTTGAGGGTAAGAGAGAGATACACCAACAGTTTATATGGGTTCACTCTTAATCTAAGAGCTACATCCAGTCCCCAGAAAACCACTGGGTAATCCACTAAGTAATCAAACCAGATTACAACACACAAACCACCAAAGTAGTGACCTTGAACCCTTCAAGAAACACACTCCCTTTGGAAAAACACACACCAAGAGTATTGATCTTGACCACCTCAAGAGCACACAACACTCATTGGCAACACAATACCAGAAATATAGTATATTGAGAAGGGATTACACTTGTTTACAGAATAATCTGAAATCAATACAATTGCAATCCTATTCCACTCTCTTAGAAAACCCAAACCATGATGTGAATGTTCAAATCTTGAAATCAACTTTTTCACAATTGAAAAACTCAAATTTATTTCTCTCGTTTGTTTGAAAACATAAACAAACCATTTATACTTTCCAAAGATTGGTCAAAGCAATTAATGAAGGAGTGTATTCAGTTGGAAATCATTTAAAGCACATTCAACCACCAAAACAAAATTCTGTTAGGATTTTCAAAGAAACAATCGGTTGAAACCACGAAACAACCGATTGTTTGGTTTGGCAGTTAAGTCAACCAAACTTAAACAGTTTTCAACCTTTTCAAAAAACTTCTAAGAGTAAAACAACCAATTGATTCGATAAAACAACAGGTTGTTTTTCACTTAGTTGTAAAAACACTTTATTTCAAAAAGGATTTAAAACACATTAGCTTTAGATTCAACAAAGGTGATGAGAATCAAATAAAGGAGGCTTTTATTAATGGAGGAAGAGGACATCCACCCTCACATTTGAAGTTCTTCCTTCTAGTCTTCTCAAAATTAAAAGAAGACATAAAATAAAGATGAGGCCCAAGCCCAAAGCCCAAGCCCAAGAAGGCCAAAGCCCAAAGAGCCCAAGTCCATCCCATGAGGGGCAAGGCCAAGCTTTGAAATACTCTTGTATAGTTTTAGGAGGTGTGGTTATTAAATAAAGGTGTGTGAAAATGTAAAATAAAGTCACATTGTCCATGTGACTTAGGAGAGTGGTGTAGGTGTAGTTTTTGGGAGGTGTCATAGTAGAAAAAGGTCACACCTCCCATGTGACTTGTTTTTTGTGGGAATTTCAAATGAGTTTATTTGAAATTTCCCACCTATTTTTCAGCACCTTAGGCTATAAATAGAGGTGCTTCCTTTGTAAAATTCAGATTGGAATTAATCTAAGAAAACTCTACTCAAATTTTGAGTGAACTTTGGAGAGCTTTTGGAGCCTTCTTCTCTAGTCTTATCTTGATGGATCATTGGAGTCCTCAAGTGGCGGCATCACTCTCATCTAGGAGCATTCCACACTTCTAATGGCGAGATCATCCAACATTCTTCCATCTTCATGAGCATTCTCTTCTCCTTCCTTTCTTCTCTTTCAATTGTTCATGTTGTCTTGTGTTCTTGAGTTGTTTGGTTCGGTTTTTCTGTTTTTCCAGCACCTATATTCTGTTCTTGTCTTTTAATTTCACTTTTGTTCGGTTCATATGTTTGCTTATTCAATTCTGTTCGGTCCTTTCAATTTTACCTCTCTTTGTTGATTCAATTTGACAATATGTGGAGCATCCAAATGAGTTTGGGATTTGGTACTAGTTTTTGGTGAGTTCTTGTCTTAGAACAATGATCCAACTCTAAGAAAAGTGCCTCTATAATGTCCAGCTCAAGGTGATTCCTAAGAATGTCAAGAATCATTCTCTATATGGCTAGTGGAATCACATCTTGTGGTATCATGAGTCTTAGGTTCTTCTTGTTTAATTGTTGAGTTGTGTGCACTTTAATTTCAAGAGCTCTTTAATTTTCTTACAATTTAAGTTTCTGTTTTAGAATTTTAATTGAGTATTCTTGCTGTTTTTCTTTTACACCAAGTGCTTGTGAAAAGGTTTATGGCACTCATAATTCTTACGAGTATGGTTGCTCTTTTGGAATGGCATTATCCTTCCTAGAGTTTACCTTAAGCTTCCTTTCACTTGTAATTAAAATTTGTGATGTGTCTTTTAATTTTGTAATCATGTCAAGTTTTGTCTTAGTCATGTTATTCCATATTTGTCATTACTTTTAGTAGTACTTTTATTGTTTTGATTGTTTCTTGCTTTGGTGTCATATAATTTTCTGAATTGATGTTGATCCTTTGTGCATTTTCTTTTTAGAATTGAGTTCATACTTGTATTCTAGACCTATACAAGTTCCAATACATCATTTTCTATTATGTCTTTGCTAGTTCATCATCCTGTTTTTTTATTCCTATTAGGATTCCTCTGTTTCTGAAAAAAAAATGCTTACTGTTTTTCCTTATTGCAATTGATTTACTTACTGTAAAATTCTGAAATTCTGGATTTGAAATATTCAAAGTGTTAGAAAAGAATAATTCAAAAATACGAAGTACACAAAAAATGATAAATAAAATAAAAAAAGTGTACAATTCTGCCGAAAAAAATACGGTAATCTGGCAGCGATTTTGAAAAATTTATTTCTCTCAATTGGCTTACTGTTTTTAATTGACTCCAGTGCCATTATTGAGTTAACATCTTGAAGTTTCTGTGGTTTAAATTTCATAATCCAGTTCGCTCTACATCATTCCAGTTAAATCAGTGAATATCAAGCACAGTTTGCATTTAAAAAAAAAAATTCCAGTAGCTAATTTTTTGTTTTCTTCATCTACTCTAGTGCTTTTCCTTAAGTATTCTTTTGTGTGCCTACTTTTCTCATTGAGTTCTTTATTTTCTTGATTGTCTTTCATTCTTACTCTTTGAGTTTGTCTTACATATAGTATTCTTTTTGCAATTACCTTTCCTTGCCTATACCTTTTCTTGTTTGTCTTTATTGTTTCATTGGTTTTGTGGTGGTTGCTTTTGAGATTGGTGTGCTTGCTTTGACATATTTCATTTGAGGATTCCAAGGCCTCAAGATCAGATTGGTGCAAGAACATTATTTCTTTGAGAGTGATCTCTTTTTTCTACCTCATTTCACTTTGGCAGTTTCATTGCCAAGCTCACTGTTTTTGCTAATTTTGTTTCTTAACTTGTTTGCTGTTTTTGTGCGTTTGCTGTTTTTTATTTGCAAAATGGCTGGCTATTCAAGTGGTGCATCTTACAAACAGCATTCTCCTTCCAAAGCTTCAGTCCTTGGTGAAGAAGAACATAGAAGAAGGAGGCATCACTATCATTCTCATGAAGAGAGCTATAACCGTGACCAAAGATATCACCAAGTGTTCAACATTGCTTGTAAAAAAGTCCCTAGTTTTAATGGTGATAGTGATCCTAATGTGTATTTAGAATGGGAGACTAAGGTTGACCATTATTTTCATGTGTATAAGGTCCAAGATGACCAAAAACTTAGATTAGTTTCTTTATCCTTTTTGGGCTATGCCAAAGAATGGTGGCATAAAATTGTAATGGACATTATATATCGCAAGAAACCTCCCGTGGTTTCTTGGAATGCTTTGAAAGAGTGTATGCGCGCGAGGTTTGTTCCTCCTTCTAGGAAGGAACACTTGTTGAAGTTCCAAAGGCTTCCTCAAGGACATAGGATGGTAGATGAATACTTTAAAGATTTTGAAACAACTTTGACTAAAATGAATATGCATGCTAATGAAGAGTCAAAGATTAAATGGTTTGTACGTGGTTTGAAAAGAGATATTAGAGATTTTGTAGAATTAAAAGAATATTCTTCTTTAAAGAGCGTGTTTCGCAAAGCCATCAAGGTAGAATCATATCTTTTGAACAAAACTTTCAAAAATACTCATGATGATGATTTCTACAACTCTTCTAGGAAGGATGCAAACAAAATTTCTCCTTCCAATTTTTCCAAACAAACCATGTTTCCAAACAAAGTTTCTACTACAAATCTTTCTACTCCTAAGTCACCTACCAAAACTTCAAATATCAAATGTTTTAAATGTTTAGGTTTTGGGCACATAGCTCTTCATTGTCCACAAAAGCAAATCTTAAAGATCAACAAGGTAAAACAAGACCTAACTCACCCACCTACCACAAGTAAACAAGAAAAAGACAAAGAAGGCCAAGTTGACATGGGTCTTATCCTTTCACCTCCAAGGTGTTTTCCTTCCTTATCTTTTTCATTACCCAAGGTTCCTATTTCACCACCATCTAGGTTAAAAAATGTTAGGGATGATTTGTTCATACCTCCTAATGGTTGTCACCATTTAAGAGGTCTTTTTCCAAAACATCACATCATTCCCAAACAAATTTTTCCAACTTGGTCGATTTATAGAACCTCCTTTTCTGAAATCCCATTATTTACAAATGCTAAGTCATGTTTACATTTTTCTTCCACTTTTAATTGTAAAACTAAACTGACTTTGTTATATGCAGGGATTCAGAATTCGTGGACGAATTCTCTCCAACTCGAGGAGTATGATGAGAATCAAATAAAGGAGGCTTTTATTAATGGAGGAAGAGGACATCCACCCTCACATTTGAAGTTCTTCCTTCTAGTCTTCTCAAAATTAAAAGAAGACATAAAATAAAGATGAGGCCCAAGCCCAAAGCCCAAGCCCAAGCCCAAGAAGGCCAAAGCCCAAAGAGCCCAAGTCCATCCCATGAGGGGCAAGGCCAAGCTTTGAAATACTCTTGTATAGTTTTAGGAGGTGTGGTTATTAAATAAAGGTGTGTGAAAATGAAAAATAAAGTCACATTGTCCATGTGACTTAGGAAAGTGGTGTAGGTGTAGTTTTTGGGAGGTGTCATAGTAGAAAAAGGTCACACCTCCCATGTGACTTGTTTTTTGTGGGAATTTCAAATGAGTTTATTTGAAATTTCCCACCTATTTTTCAGCACCTTAGGCTATAAATAGAGGTGCTTCCTTTGTAAAATTCAGATTGGAATTAATCTAAGAAAACTCTACTCAAATTTTGAGTGAACTTTGGAGAGCTTTTGGAGCCTTCTTCTCTAGTCTTATCTTGATGGATCATTGGAGTCCTCAAGTGGCGGCATCACTCTCATCTAGGAGCATTCCACACTTCTAGTGGCGAGATCATCCAACATTCTTCCATCTTCATGAGCATTCTCTTCTCCTTCCTTTCTTCTCTTTCAATTGTTCATGTTGTCTTGTGTTCTTGAGTTGTTTGGTTCGGTTTTTCTGTTTTTCCAGCACCTATATTTTGTTCTTGTCTTTTAATTTCACTTTTGTTCGGTTCATATGTTTGCTTATTCAATTCTGTTCGGTCCTTTCAATTTTACCTCTCTTTGTTGATTCAATTTGACAATATGTGGAGCATCCAAATGAGTTTGGGATTTGGTACTAGTTTTTGGTGAGTTCTTGTCTTAGAACAATGATCCAACTCTAAGAAAAGTGTCTCTATAATGTCCAGCTCAAGGTGATTCCTAAGAATGTCAAGAATCATTCTCTATATGGCTAGTGGAATCACATCTTGAGTGGATTACAAATTAAACTACCCAGATCCCACCCAAACACAGCAGCAACACCAACCTTTCATCAAACACATAGGATTTGGATTCTTCAAAGCACTTGATCACTCTTGATCAACAGTTGCTTCTTTAAAACAAGGGGATTTATCTATTACTGAATTTTTCACTAAACTCAGAATTGTTTGGGATGAATTGGAAAATTTTAGGCCTAATCCTATATGTGTCTGTGCAACCAAATGTTCATGTTCCGTTTTATCTGTTATTAATCAAAGAAGGTGTGAAGATCAGGCTATGCAGTTCGTGCATGGACTGAATGATCAATATCAAAATATAAGATCCCATGTTCTTCTTATGGAACCCATGCCTCCCATAACCAATTTTTTTTCTCTTGTGGCTCAACAAGAGTGCCAATTAGCCAGCAATTTTCTGACCACTAGTGTTAATAGTGTTAATTCCAATTGGAGTATCCCTGCTATTTTCTCTTTTTGTGGTAAGAATGGTTATACCGAAAATGCTTGCTTCCGCAAAATTGGTTTTCCTAATCAAGAAAAAAAAGTTTAAAAATATGGCAGTAACAACAACAAGAAACTTTGTACCCACTGTAATAGGGCAGGTCATACCCCCCCCCCCCCCCCCCCCCCGCTCCCGAGTATAAGCTTCATAAAACTAGTGTTGCTAATGTTGTAATATCTAATGATGTTTTTCTTGAGCATGCCAAGAAAGAACAGGAAAATTGTGTTTTTCACCTCTCTATGCAGTAGTATCAGGCCTTGGTTGACATTCTCAAGCAACATGCTAATGGAGCCACTACCAGCCAAGCGCTAGTGAATCAAGTGGGATCCTTCATTGTGAATTCCCCACACAAAGTTGTTGAACAGACTCCAACTAGTAATATGTACGCTTTAAATGATTACAAAATGCTAAAAACTATTGGCTTATATACTCAGGGGCCACTGACCATGTATGCATATCTCTATCTGAATATTCTTCTCATAAGAGCATTAAACCCATTCAAATCAGCATACCTAATGGTCATCATGTTTTTTCCTGATTTTTTGGAACCATTATTTTCAATGACAAACTGCATCTTACTGATGTTTTATATGTTCCTCAATTTTCTTTTAACCTCATATTTGCTTCAAAACTCAGTCTCACCCTAAACTGCAGTTTAATCTTTTCTTCTACCTATTATTTGATATAAGACAATCAAACCAAATAGAGGATTGGTTTAGTTGATGCTAAAGCTTCTTATGTTGTTTCTTCTTTCAATTGTGTTGTTGAAAACATTAAATTGTGGCATTACAGACTGGGCCACCTATCTGATGAGAGATTGAATGTTTTGAAAAATAAATACCCATGCATTTATGCTGAAAAAATGCATGTATGTGACGCTTGCCACCGTGCAAAACAAAAGAAACTTTCTTTTGCTTTAAGTAAATCTGTCATTGTTAAAAGTTTTGAATTACTTCACATGGACATTTGGGGACCATGTTCTATTGTTTCTATGCGTGGTTTTAGATATTTTCTAACTATTGTTGATGACTTCTCTCGCTATACTTGGGTCATTCTCTTGCATAATAAATTTGAAGTTCATAATCACATTCTTAAATTCATTGCCTATGCTGAAAATCAATTTCAAACTACTGTTCAAATTATTAGAACTGATAATGGTGCTGAATTTGCTATGAAAGATTTTTTCTCATCTAAAGGCATTATTCATCAAACTACTTGTGTTGAAACTCCTAAACAAAATGGCATAGTTGAAAGAAAACACCAACACCTCTTTAATGTAACCTGTGCCTTGCTTTTTCAAGCTAACTTGCCCCCCTCTTTTTTGGGATTTTGTTGTACAACACGTTGCCCTCCTTATTAATTGCATTCCCACTCCCTTTTTACGCAACACTTCAGCCTATGAAAAAATTAATGGAAAGCTTTTTTATCTCTCTTGCTTACGTGTTTTTGGATGCTTGTGTTACTCCAATAATCTTATTGCCCATAGAAAGAAACTTGATGCACATTTTGTTCATGGTATTTTTCTTGGCTTTCAACCCAACACTAAGGGTTATCTTTTTCTAAATCTCATTAACCATAATATTGAAGTATTGAAACACATTGTCTTTCATGAAGATCATTTTCCATATAAAATGAACACTGCACCTAGAAAAATCCCAATGATTTATCTCTATTCGTTCCCTCTAACTATGATTCCAACTCTGATTTTTCTTTTGATCCCGCTCCTCTTGAGACTCTGACACCTCATCCTCCTGAAGTTGTTCTGGATGCACCTCATCCTCCTGAAGTTGTTCTGGATGCACATCCAAGACGCTCCACATGTCCACGATGACCTTCTACATACCTAGAAGATTTTCACACTGAGTTACCGCTCACAAACAATGTAAGTACTAAATATCCTCTTTGTAATTTCATTTCATATCACTCCTTATCACCCAACTTTAAACACACTATTTCTTTTATTTCATATCACATGGAACCACGTAATTACACTGAGGCCTCTAAGCACAGTTGTTGGCAGCAAGCCATGAAAGATGAACTAGATGCTCTAGCCACTAACAACACATGGATCATGACATCTCTACCCCCTAGCAAAACCGTCATTGGTTGTCGCTGGATTTATAAGATCAAACATAGGTATGATGGAACCATAGATAGATATAAAGCTCGCCTAGTAGCAAAAGGTTATACCCAATTAGAAGGCCTTAACTTTCTAGATACCTATGCCCATGTTGCCAAATTAACCACTCTTCGGCTGTTCGTAGCAATTGTTGCCGCCAATAACTGGACCCTCACTCAACTTGACGTCAACAATTCTTTCTTACATGGTGAATTGATTAAAGAAGTTTGTATGAAACCACCTCCTAGTCTTGTTATTCCCCACTCCAACAGTGTTTTAAAACTTCAAAGGTCTCTCTATAGGCTTCGTCAGATTGGGAGACAATGGTATGCAAAGCTATCATCCTTCTTAATTTCAAATAAATACATTGTATCTAATGCAGACCACTCCTTATTTTTAAAACATTCTGGTTCTAATACAACTACATTACTTGTCTATGTGGATGATATTGTGTTGACTGGCAATGACAAAGCTGAAATTCTTCATATTACCAACATGTTGGACCAACATTTTAAGATCAATAATCTAGGCGCTCTCACTTATTTCTTAAGTCTTAAAGTAGCCCGCAACAGCTCTGGCATACACCTCAGTCAAATAAAATACACCATTGATCTCCTACATGAAACAGGCATGCAGGATTGTGCCCATATGCCCACTCCCATGGCACATTCATCTCAGCTTTCCATCACTGAAGGAACTTCATTGATTGATGAAGAAGCCTCGGCTTATCGCAGACTTATTGAACGTTTGATTTATCTAACCAACACCAGGCCTGACATTGCTTTCAGTGTTCACAATCTAAGCCAATTTGTTTCTGCACCCACTAGCAACCATAATCAAGCTGCCTTTTGTATTCTACGATACCTTAAAGGTATCCTGGATCTGGTATTTTTTTATTCAGCAATAGCTCCATGCATTTAAAGGCTTATAGTGATTCAGATTGGGCTACATGTCTTGATTCAAGAAAACCAGTCATTGGCTTTTCTGTTTTTTTGGGTGAATCCCTCATATCATGGAAATCCAAAAAGCAACAAACCATATCAAAAATCTCTTTTGAAGCAGAATATAGAGCCCTTGTTGCCACTACCTGTGAACTCAAGTGGCTAACCTTTCTTCTTCAAGACCTGCACGTCCCTTTCATCACTCCTACAACCTTATATTGTGATAGCCAATCTGCTATACAGATTGCATCTAACCAAGTCTTTCACGAACACACCAAACATATTGAAATCGATTGTCACATTGTCAGAGAAAAGCTCAATGCAGGGCTTCTCAAATTACTTCTGATATCCTCTGCCATGCAAACAGCTGACATCCTCACCAAACCTCTCCATCCTTCTGCCTTCAAAGAGCTTGTATGCAAGCTGGGAATGAAAAACATCTATTCCCAACTTGATGGGGGGTGATAACAGTATTAGTTTTTGTTATTTAATATTAACAGTTTTTGTTTAATTTTTGTTATAACAGATTTTTTGGTATGGGCCCATTACGTTCTCTTTATTGTACTCCTTAGGCCCAACTCTATTAGCAAGATTTTTCCTTTAAATCTTCTTTACCTTGTAATCAAAGAAACATGTAATACAATTTTCTCAGTTTTTTACTTTCTTCTCCAAAGTTGTGCCTATCTCAATTACGTGTCTTTGTCGGTTCACGCTTCTCTATCACAAATCATTTTGCGTTCATCTAGCGGCAACACATCTGCTCTGTTAGATAGCTTAAAAGTGGCTACTGTGTTAAATTGAGCAATCATATGTAGTTTCCTGTAGCAATCACCACTGTTATGCAGACTTGTTCTATTCCTAAAAGTTTTTCTCTGGCAATGCAGTTATGTTCCATTTAATTCCAAACTACATACCATATTTATAGCTTTTGGTAACCTTCCTTGTCCATTCTTCACTGATATTCTTTTTTGTTGTATCATGTGCATTGTGTCTATGCTCATTACAACCCTTGTAGGAGCCTTCCCTTATGTTCTTGAACACCTGCACACACTATCTATCTTAGCCCTAGAGTCATAACCATTAGTAGAGAATTAATATTTGTGTACCACATGTACTTTGTGTACCAGTTGGTATCCTAAGACCTCTTCTCCTAAGTTAATGTTTTAAAAAAATTATGGGATTTAAGTATCAAAATGAGTAAGTGAACTATGATAAGGGAAATTTGTTTCTTATCCAAACACATACCTTCAACTGTGCCACACACAATACCTGTTTAGCATCTATTTTTCGATTTTGAGAAACAATTAAATTCCTTTGCTTCCAAATAGTCCACACTAACACAACCCACGCCCCTTTTCAAATCAGGTTTTGTTTAGAGGTAAGAAAATGACATTTTGAAGTGATTAAAATTGTCCTTTGACCTTTTGTGTGTGACATTACGGATAGCCAGCCATTTTTGACACTAGTTTCATGTATTGATGTGTGATAATTTTCGTTTAGCATTAAAATTAAAATGATTTAAATAGAGAGTGTCTAACACCAAAGAGATCATATAGTATATATAAATAAGGTCATATAACCCAAAATCGTCTCCCATCGAATTCTATAGTCAATTCAGTAAATGAGTGGTAAGAATCTATCTGCATGCAATAAAAGTTTAACAATAAAGTAAAAGGAATAGAGATTGTTGTGCAGAAAAATAAAGTAGAGATTATAAAATAATTACTTTTAGGCTTTTCCATCAATGAATTCTTCATTAGTTAATAAATATATCATTCATTCAATCGTCTAAAAGGAATTGAATTGACCAACATACGTCAGCCAAAGACATTTGAATCTCATTAATGAAACATGTGTCCACTAATTTATTTGGTACCGTACTTGTCTCCTCCATGCGTATACTAAAAATATTTGTTATCTTTTACCTCTTGAATCATGCGCTCAAGATATTTTTCAGGAAACTAAACATGAGTCTAATTAAAGATAGAATTGAATTATCAACGTGTGTTTAAAAACAATTTCCAAAATAGCAATTAAACTCAAAAAAATACTAAACATTTTACCGCAGTCAGATATTGAAGAACAAAACTTTAACTACACAAAATCTCATAATTCATTATGAAATTACAAGAGAATCAACTCAAAGGAGTTTATCCTTACATGCGAAGGCAAAACAAAAGTATTAGAAAGAAGAAAACTAGAAAACTAAGAAAACCTTCATGATCTCTTTTTCAAACGTTATTGTGAAGTTTGATGATTTCTCATTGAAGCTTGTATGTTTCAATAGGTTTTGCTGCTCTAAGGGTCTCAGAAAAATATTCTGGTTCAGATTTTGTTAACAGTTTTCCGTTTCCAACTTTCTAGAATTCTCGAATTTTGTTTCCTTTTTATCACAATTCTATTTCCAGATTTATCATGATTTTGTTTCTTTGTGTTTTGCATGAAATTTGTTTCCAATTCTGTTTTTTTTTAATATTGTAGATTTTATTCTCTTATTCTTCTCCTCAAATTTCTTTTTATGTTTTGATTCAAAGAATCAACTTGGACATTTGCATGGCTCACTCACAAAGGTAGAAACTTCATTCAGACTGTCTAGCCGACCATTTACTCTAACAACACATAATTAATAGAAATGATAGTTAAGACCCAAATAAATCTAATTAAATTAATCTCATTTAAAATAGTGAATTCATTCATAATTACAATCCAAGAAAATATGATTAAATTTTTAAAATGTGAATAAAATTATACTCATAATGTTATAATCAACTGAGCAATAAACACACAAATTGTCACTGAAATGGACACCCCTACGAGGACATGCCAAGAAAAATGTTTTAACTTTCCATAGACCTAAAAACATTTCATCTCACCCTCGTACCATGATGTTGTAATACATCTAAGTTGATTTGCTAGAGAACTCATGATTTTCACCTATTCTCCAAATTCTCTTATCAAGTCGAACCCTACTTAGCTGAACATTGCAAGTTCATCCATATCCTTAATATCCTTTCGTTATCTTCACTCTTTACACCTATTACACTTATTTCTCATACTACTATATTTATATTTATATTTAAATTGAACAATGTTTTTTCATAACCACTTGCCTCATATTTCAACCTCCACTTCCACTTACCTAGTAAGCTAACATAAAAATATTTGTTTATATGATGTGATATAAAAGAACATTTTTACATAAATCTATATTAAAGTTTTGTTTGGGTGAAAAAAAGTTACTACATAATAATCATCAGGAGAACTTCTCAATTGCACGACAACAATTGAATAATAAAAAGAACTTCTCAACACATGATAACATTTGGGTTTATAAATGCTCTTTGAATTGAAATGAAAGTTATCATTATAATATTATTAATATAAATGATTAGATGTATGCATAGCTAGTTTCTAAATAAATAACTTATTTTTCATGCGTTGCTTTACTATGAATACGTTATCTTTTCTCATATTTTTTATACATAAATTCCATTTTAAAATAAACATAAATTCAAAGTTAGGACATGTGTATTTGCAAAAAATATTATATTTAATTAATATTTGAAAAAACAAAAAACTTTAAAACTTAAACTAGAATCATTTAAAACATATGGCTACACTTTGAGAATTAAAAAAGATACTTCCACCATAAACTGGTGTTAGTACTACTACTACTTCCAATTGAACTAATTTGGATTTTTTTTAGAACTTACCCATTTAGGTAATTATAAAAACAAATTACACTAAATCAATAAATTATTTCAGTAATGGTAATCACACCATTAGAGTAAACCTATAAGAATAATTCTTCTTTGGACGAAAGGATAGACACTTTTTCTAATTCTCTTTTCTTTCTCTCTCTTTTTTTAGCAATACTCTCTTTCTACTATTGCTTGAAAACTATTGCAAGTATGACTTTTTTTGTGGTTTTACTTTTTATTTAATAATTCTTTCTCTTTATTTAAAAATAAAATCTATCAAAAATTGTAATTTGAAATATTTTTTAAAAAATTTACATACTTAGAAATATTTCATTTTCATCCTTATCTATACCACTTTAAATCTTTATAGTCTCTATGAAATTATTAAAATATTCTCTTAATTTTGAAAGATTACACAGGTTTTCTTTACTTTTTTTTATAATATATATAAAAAAAATATAAGAAGAAAATAATAGTATAATAAACTTTTCTCTTCCTAATGTGAATAGATAACAGAAGAACATAAAGAATGCATCTCTAAGTCTTCTTTTCTGACTTCTCATTACTGTATTCAAATTGAGCTACTCAATCACTTCTTTGGTCTTCATTGCAATTCCCTGAACTTTCCCATTTCCAACATTTTCGAAGTGATTAATTGACAAAAAAGGTTAAAAGTGACTTACTTTTAAATAATTATGTACAAGTAGAAATTAATATATATATATATATATATATTATGATAAAAAAAAAGAGTTTTTAAATTGAAAGTGAATTTCTCTATCTTCTACCGTCTTTTTTTTATATATATAATGAAAAAACAAAGCTTTTTTTTATCATATCCTCCTTTCAAAGCCATAAAAATGTAAACATATTGACTATGATTAATATTGGTAGGAAAATCTCTTATTATAATTTTTTTTTATCATTGAGAGCAAAAACATGCCTTTAATTTCTATTTTATTTTCGATATAACTTTTTCTTATCATTGTTGAAATTAGATATTTTGACCGAAGGGACACGCGGCACATGTTTTTGATTTGTCCATCTTAAATAATTTCATCTACCACTTCACATCGCAGCGTTTACTTCTTATTTTACTTTTCCATACATAAACCATCAATTTCTTCTTTTTTATTAAGTAATTATTAAAATAGATGAAATTTTTAAAAATTATCGAAATAGATACAAGATTATGATATCACAAAAATTTCGTTAAAAAAAATATAAATATTAAAATCAGGTCAAGTAAGACGACTTCAATGTATTAATTTAAACGTAATCAAATTTCAACCATATTCACACTAGTTATACATTTTTTATAATTTTTTAAAATCTTATCCTTTTATCTTCTAAAATTTTATACCCTCAAATCTTTCTAAAATCAATATTTTTTCTTATTGATGATACCTAATTAGTCTTATTCATTGATATCTTATTGCTTTAGTAAAAGGGTCTCTTTCAACAATCACAAATTTAAAAAATATATTCACTTCAACCACATAAATGGAAGAGAATTAAGAATCAAAAACACTTAAAAAATTTCAATCAATTTACAGTTGATAAAACTAGAAGGTAGTTGCTAAATACATGTATTAAATTTTATAACCACATTACACCCAGTGAAATAAACATGTATCATTCTTAACAAGTATTTCATAATAAACATACTTAAGTATTAAACACCTCATGTACGATTCCTTTTAATTATGACTAAGAAATTCATTTTGCCCTTGCATAGCTAGTCCATGATGTTTTCATGACAACTTCACACATTTTCTTGCTCTATGCTTGACTCATGTGGAATTGTTACTTTTTTCTTTTCTTCCATCTTGTTCTTCGGGTACGTCTTTATCATCAACATAAGACCTCTACAGATGTTCGTTATCCTCTACAGAAGAACTATCATGCACATCAGATTTTGCCTATGCAGTTAAAAATCCTTGTAACTCTTTCAACTCCTTCTCCAAATTGCTAATGACAACCTATTATTTCTTCGCTTGGCGAAGCATATCAACTACTCTCAGCTTCATTTTACCATAATCTTTTTTTTTACATGTTGGTTGTAAATCCACGTCGAACTACCTCAAATGCTTATAGAACGAATTCATTTGCAGCTCTTCATTGGATACAAATAAGTCCACAATAATTTGTTCATGCACACAATAAATACCAACATAAATGAAAAAAAAATTTAAGTATTCTACATTTAATAAAAATTTCATGTATTCTACAAACCACATTTTGTTGCGACCCACATGCAATTTCAATGTCACCCAGCCTAACATTAATCCAGTATGTGATACAAGGATATCTATTTCCAATATCGGCACTTGACGCTTATAAGAGAACAAATGTTCAAGAACCCATATCTACACAATTCATGTCATAAATTAATGTTAGTAACCACAAAATGGATGGGAAGTCATTACACATACGAACTAAACATTTTAAATTACCTACATTAAGTAGACACAACCACCAACATGGATATATGTAGCATTAGTTTTTCTCATAAATCATTTTCTCATATACATCACTATGTTTGAAAAAACTCCTACTCTTACAATTGTTTTCTATTTTTGCTTAGTCAAATTTGTCTCCCACAACTTTAAGACCTATACCTAAAAAACATCTAACACAGTAAATGAGACAACTGTAGAGTTCACTACAAAACTGTGACTCCTCTCCACCCATCTAGTACATAACTCCCTTAAAAGGCAGTGAACACTCACTTTCCATTCTATAAAAAGTTTCCCTGGATTTGTGCAGGAAGTTTAATGTCGGTCACCACATATTCCTACTAGGGTAACCATATACTGTCACCCTCTAAGTTGAGTGAATTTTTGTGGTCACTTCACACTGTCATACTCTCATGGTCTCTAAGAAACTTATTTAACCCACTTTCTCCCCACCTCATGCCCCTCCCCAACCAAGACGAACACTCACTTCTCATTTCCATAAAAAAATTTCTTGGGTTTGTGCAGGAAGTGTAATGTGGGTCACCACATATTCCTACTAGGGTCACCACATATTGTCACTCTATAAGTTGAGTGAATTTTTGTGTTCACTTCACACTGTCCTACTCTCATGACCTTGCACTTGCAACAATGAAGGACAATGTGCACTGCAACAATGAAGGACAATGTGCACAACATTTGCCCGAGAATGAAGGATGTGCACAACACTTGCAGCAATAAAGAACAATGTGCACGACACTTACACGAGAATGAAGGAACGTGAACAAGAATACACTTACACGAGAATGAAGGAACGTGAACAAGAATGAAAAAGACAATGGCTACGGAAGAAGAAGACACCCCAATATCTTAAACCCTAATTTTTATCCTTTCTGACCTTTAAAGAAATTTTTAATCTATTAAACGTATTAAACTGCTCCACAACTTCAATAAAATAATATTAACTTTCACACTACTTTGACACGTAGATAGTTGTATGATTGAGCAACTGCGGTGCCAGTGGTTTAACCATCATTTTCCTTATAAAAACCAACGAACTTTATTTATCATTTGACAATTGACTTTTCAGTTCTTTGAGAAACAAGAAAACGATGGAAAGTACTGAGAAAAGAGTGAACAAAGCAGAGGAAAATGGTGGCTTCTTTTGTTCTCTTTCATTTTAAATAATGACATGAACTTCAACATTAGCACGCAGTATCATGCAAATGGCATGTTCAAGAGTGTGTTTGGGTGTTCTGATTCCTCTGATATTGTTCCATAAGTTGCATGCTTCATCTTCCTTGTCTCTCTCCGTAGAGAAGTTGAAAGAAGACGTGATAGTGTCATCACCCAAACCAACATTCACAGCAGGCTTTTACGCCGTCGGACAAAACGCTTTCTGCTTCGCAATATGGTACACCAACTCACCCAACACCCTCGTTTGGATCGCCAACCGGGACCACCCCGTTAACGGAAAACGCTCCACCCTCTCCCTTCTCAAATCCGGCAACCTCGTTCTCACCGACGCCGCCCAGTTCCAAGTCTGGTCCACCAACACTGCCGCCACATCTAAACAAGTCCAGTTACGTTTGCAAGACAACGGCAACCTCGTACTCCTCGAAAGCCAGAACATTTCCTCCGACGTTGTGATATGGCAGAGCTTCGATTTCCCAACCGACACGCTTCTTCCTGGTCAAGCTCTCACGAAGAGCACCAGCCTGGTTTCTTCGAGAAGCGGGAGCAACCACTCCTCCGGTTTCTACAAGCTCTTCTTCGACTCCGAGAATGTTCTTCGCATCATGTACGAGGGTCCTCAAGTTTCCAGCGTTTATTGGCCTGACCCTTGGCTTCAGAACAACAACTTCGGAAACGGTGGCACGGGAAATGGTAGATCCACTTACAACGATAGCAGGGTCGCGGTGCTTGATGATTTCGGCTACTTGGTTTCTTCCGATAACTTCACTTTCAGAAGCATTGACTACGGGGCGGTGCTGAAACGGAGGTTGACCCTCGATCACGACGGTGGTGCGAGGTTGTACAGCAAGAACGATGGGGAAGAGAATTGGACAATGTCAGGGGAATTTCGTTCACATCCTTGCTACGTTCATGGGATTTGTGGGGCTAACAGCTATTGCAGATACGACCCTCCCAGTGGTCGAAAGTGTTCGTGCCTTCCAGGTATGAGAACGAAACATGTTAAACTTTTCCAAAACTAGATTTCAGTTTTTTGTGTTAACAACTTTTCTGAAGATTAACTTTTTGGAAAGTATATATATAATGGACCATTTTAAGGGGAGGTTCTGTTTCTAATTGCGTTTCTTCTTCAACAAGTTTTTCTTTAAATTAGTTTTAACTTACATGAAAAATATTGTGATTTTACCGTGTCAACATGTTCATGAGCTGATTAACGTACAAAACTCTTGTGTTCTTTTACTTTCTTGATTCCTTTTTCTATAACAACATATTATGTTCTTTTGTTGTGAGTGTTTAATGAGAGGAATTATGTAAATAGGTCATTCGTGGGTTGATAGTGAAGACTGGTCACAAGGTTGCAAACCAACTTTCCAACATTTGTGCAGCAAAAAGAACAGCACCGACGAGTATGAGGCTCGCTTCCTGCACATACCTGATGTTGATTTCTACGGATACGACCTTGGCTACTTTGGAAATTACAGCTACCAACAGTGTGAGAGTCTCTGCAAGCAGTTGTGCGAATGCAAAGGGTTTCAACACAGCTTTTCAGACGAAAATGCTTTCTTTCAGTGCTACCCAAAGACGCATTTGCGTAATGGGAATAGTCAACCAGGTTTCAAGGGATCATTCTTCCTCAGACTTCCTTTATCGTCTCGTGATGAGTACGAGAACACCATCCAAAATAATGGCTTGGTTTGTGGGGGAGATACTGAGGGCTCAGAGCTGCTTAAAAGATCGTATGTTCAAGGGGGAGAAAATGGATCGGTTAAGTTCATGCTGTGGTTTGCAAGCGTTTTGGGGGGAGTTGAGCTGGTGTGCATCTTTCTGGTGTGGTGTTTCTTGTTTAGGAATAATAGAACGTTACCCTCAGGGGCTGAAGGACAAGGGTATGTTCTTGCAGCAGCTGCGGGGTTCAGGAAATTCAGTTACTCTGAACTGAAACAAGCCACCAAAGGTTTCAGCGAAGAGATTGGAAGGGGTGGTGGTGGTACAGTGTATAAGGGTGTCTTGACAGATAATCAAGTGGTGGCAATAAAGCGTCTTCATGAAGTAGCAAACCAAGGAGAAAGCGAGTTTCTGGCTGAGATAAGCATCATTGGTAGGCTTAACCACATGAACTTAATATCCATGTTGGGGTATTGTGCGGAAGGAAAGCATAGGTTGTTGGTTTATGAGTACATGGAGAATGGTTCTTTAGCTCACAACCTTTCATCAGCTTCAAATGCACTTGACTGGAGCAAAAGGTATAACATTGCTGTGGGAACAGCAAGGGGTCTGGCCTACTTGCATGAAGAATGCTTGGAGTGGGTTTTGCATTGTGACATCAAGCCTCAAAACATACTTCTTGACTCTGATTATAAACCAAAAGTAGGGGATTTTGGGTTGTCTAAGCTACTTAACCGGAACAATCTTAACAATTCAAGCTTCTCAAGGATAAGAGGAACAAGAGGTTACATGGCACCTGAATGGGTTTTCAACTTGCCAATCACTTCCAAGGTTGATGTGTACAGCTATGGCATTGTTCTCTTGGAGATGATCACTGGAAGGAGCCCAACAACAGGTGTCCAACTCACAGAGTTAGAAGCAGAGTCACCTCATCATGAGAGGTTGGTGACATGGGTGAGGGAGAAAAGGATGAAAGGATCAGAAGTTGGATCATCTTGGGTGGATCAAATCGTTGACCCTGCTTTGGGATCAAACTATGACATGAATGAAATGGAGATATTGGCAACAGTGGCTTTGGAATGTGTAGAGGAAGAGAAAAATGCTAGGCCCAGCATGAGTCGAGTAGCAGAGAAGCTGCAGGGTCATCACACGATTGTTGATGCTTTGAACAAAGAATAGCCATGCATCTCTTCTATGACAGCAAAGTCACTTCCAGTGATCCTATTCTTGATAATAATGCAATTAATATTTTTAATTCAGTTATGGACTGTGTGCATCTTTATTTTCATTTGTTTGTTACCATGTTGTTCTCTTGAAACAGTGGCTTAGTGTGTATTGTAAAACTAGTTTGAATACTTCTTTTTTCTGTTCTAGAAGGTAGGAATAGATTAGTTGACTTTTTCTTTTCCAAAATAAATTATGTCCAACACTCATAAACTGGTTGCTAATAAGTACAAGCCTTCTGATGAGAATGAAGCAAAGTGTTTGTGTGAGAGTGGAAGTACCAACAGAATCCAGGGCACAACATTCTTACAAACCTGTGCAACTAAATAAAATTGACTATTTTTTACATTAATTTATATATATTGTTACATGTGAAAAAATACAAACAGTTAGATATAATTTTATTCCATGTAAAAAAAAAGGAATGTTAGTTTATATTTCTATAACTTCTATTTTTTATCCTTCTAAAATTGATTTTTTTTTTATCTTTTATATCTAAAATATGTGTTCTAAATAGTCTTGATTAGTATTTGTGCTATAATGTTAGCATGCAACACTCCTAACAAATATTAAACTTCATAAAATAAATTAAATTTATTTATCTTGTGTACTATTCATCCCTTTCCAAATAATAAATCTTTAGTTTGATTCAAAAGTTGTTTTTGATATGAAGTAATGTAAAGTAGCTAAACTGGTTAAAGAAAGAGAGTATTTGGCATTGGCAATGTAGGAAACAAAACACACATTTCCATCATCTTTACACAAGGAAGCCAACATGTCCATTTTTTGCTCCAACAAATCTGATTCATCTTCTCGTTTAGCAAGAAGCTTCAAAAACTCTGCATGGAGCATGAGCTCCCTAATGACTGCATTGCCAGAATCTCCCTCCACCATCTGCAGCCACGCCTCAACCATACTTCCTCCCAACACACGCCACTCCCTTCATTCAAACACAACACACCATGCCACTGAGTTCTCCACTCCAAGAGACCACGTTCGTACAATTACCACCCCTTCAAGAAACTCCTTCTTTGCCTCATCTTCCAATGAATCTTTCTACCATAATAATCACTTTCTCCTTTACTTTGTTATCACCCACCTAAGTTTTCTTGCTGCATTCCATTTGATTCTTTCTAGCTATTTCTTTTCCGGGTTCTTGAAAATGTTTCCCATTTTTCATGTGTCACTGATACAAATTTTCTTGATTCACCATCATGCATGTTGTTGACTGGTTTGCTTTACGTCATCATTGAACAAACATAATGGACTCACTCTAATCTACCCTGTTGGTTTTTTTTGGATTCCCAGAGCTTTGGCATGGCCTGCAATATTGACAATGACGACAACAACATCAAGTTCTCCACTTGCCTCTCAGATATTGATGAATGGTTGGAACATGCCAATAAGTTCTGCAGATCCTCTAACCATCTTACAGGTTTGTCACGTGATCTCATGTCTATCTGGTTGCTGCTTTCTAGTAGTGTGTTTAGATTCATGTTACATGATTTAGAATTGATTTTGAGTTGAACTAGTTTAGCATTAGTTTGAAGAAAAAAAATACCACTGAGTTTGACTACTAACTTGTTTGTAGAATAAAAACTATTTGGACACAAGTCACTTCAAAATCAATTTTACAAAATCCAATTAGTAAACAGATTAACTAAACACACTAAAAGCTATTATTCATTACACCTATTCTAATGTTTTGATCAGAATCTATTGATTCGGGGCAAAATGGAAGCCAAGAAGAAGAAGACTCGAGACTCTCAGCAATGTGCAACAGCTACCTTGTGGCTCCAGAACATCGTGAACTTCACAACATAACATTACCCTGTGTAAGAGAAGATAGTCCTGTTTTCAAAGGCCAGACCTGCCTTACCTGCACTCACAGAGCCGCAAAGTGTGGAGGCTATGAACGAACAAGATTGATTGGACCATATGATGAATTTTTCGATGATGTCAGGAGGAGGAAACAGGAAGCAGAAAGAGATGCACATAAAGCCAAGCATGTTGAACTTATGCTCAAGTGAGTGAGAACAAAGCAAAAATTTCTCAAACCTCTCACTTTTTGTTTGTGTGATTGTCATTGAGACAGTAACAAAGCAAGTTTTGATAAATTTGGTGATAGGATGAGAAGAAAGGAACACGCCATAAATGATTGGGAGTTACAGCAAACAAGAAAAGTTATGGACAAGATGGATAAAATTCAGGCATGTAAGCTTGTTCCATCTATATTACATTTAAATATGTAGATTGTGCACACATTTCACCCTTAATAGGGTAGAAGAACAAAGCACAAACTGTGCAGTATCAAACTGCTTGTTTAACATTGAATTGTGTACATCAACCCTCAAATGCTCTGAAGGATTAAACACAATGCAAACTTGAACTCTAGTTATCTGGTAAAGTAGCAAGAGCTTCACATAAGGATCATAGGAAGTAAGAACCCAAGTTTAACAGCGTCTCCTCATGTTTTGACTGAAATGTTAGCGACTCCACAGAGAACCAAATACACAGTAAGATTTTGAGAAGGGTTACAAGTCTATTTGGAAAAACTTCTTCATAAATAATTCTAAAAGAGAAAAGTAAAATTAACTTCTACATGAGAAGTAAATAACAGAGAAACTGATTTCAGTTTTCATTTTGTCTTTATCTTCTACCTGATAAGTTTCTCTACACAGTGTCCTTTTATGCCACATTAGCAACACAAGTAGATTCTTAAGCAAATGCATGTCTTCATTGTACCCTCCTCTTTTTTTTCATAAATCCTTTATCGCCTGTGATTACAGAATGATCTGGAGAGGAAGCAATTTAAGGCCTCAGTGAGGACTCAAAAGAAACTATGCCTAGTGAGGGAAAAAGCAGAGAAGCAAAAGCTAGATTTGAGACGATCAACAATGAAAAGATTTCAACAGATGAAAACATCTGAGACTCTCTCCCCTTCAGAACCTTCTTGGGGTTCAGACCTCCCATTACGTCAAAATGGTTCCTTCTACTAGAGCTTTGTTCCTCGTTGTTTGTAAAATGGTTGGTTAGAGTTTATATATGCTCATGGTGAAGTTGAAATAAGGGATACTGTGACACTTTCAGGTTTTTTTCCCTTTATTTGGACAGGACACTGACCACATTAGGAAACTTTTTATGTGTGCAAATTCCTTTGCCAAAAAAGCTGAAGATGCCACACTCATGGCATGCCTAAGTTCCAAAGTGTTTCCAGTAAGATATCTTGAGAAGGGTTGGAAGATGAGGGAGATAGTTTTAGAGATTCTTCACCTTTTTGTAATAGAAATTGTTTCCTCCACAGTTAACAAATTGGTTGAATCATGTTCTGTAAGCTTCACTTCATTTTAATTTGTTCTCTTCCGTCTTCAAATTAATTTTGACCTTTTATTTATGTTTCTTTGCAACTTATAAATAAATATAAATATTATAAAACAAATTCTTTTATAAAATTTATCATTAGTTTTCAAACTTATTTTTCACTTATCCATAAGCACTGGCGTATCCAAAGTTACTTCAGGATTAACAGTTGCACTCTATCATTTTTCTAAATATACAATTAAATATATTTAATTTGCATATTTTTTACACCTCTTAATATATATATATATATATATATTGATCTTCTGGTTTCATGTATTTACATATAAGAGTTGGTAATTATACTGTTTGCCCTCACTGATCCGTGGTCTTACATATGTTTAAATATGTTTCAGAGAAGTGTTTATGAAAAAAAAAATTAGGAAAGGTTAAAGAGATTAGATATGATGAATCAGTGATAACGAGCTTATATAAACAATTTATAAAAGCACTTTTCGTTTGTTTTACTTGTAAAACGGTTGCTTTATTATATAACAAGTCATTCATATTTGCCTTTATTTATTAAAAAGTATATTCTGTAATTTACATAAACATGTACATAATTAAAATGACAAATTTATAAACATATTTTTAATAAAATAAATTCAAAATACTTACTGAAAAGTATTATAAAATAAAAAAATTTATGTAAATTTTTTCATAGAAGAAACCACATGCATATTCAAGGAGAAAGAATTAAGAGGCATGAAAAAGAAGAGAATTTCACTAAAACATGATATACAAAGTAGAAAGTGTTAGATTACAATTGAGGAAATAGTCCTAACTAACATGGTTAGGGTTAACTGGCTAACCTACACAAACTAACAAGTATGAAAAGACTATATTGACACTCAGACCCAACCAGACACCATGTTGTCATCCACTGGTTTTGGACCTCCACAAGATCTTGACACAGATTCAAAAAGCTTTTCGATCTCTGGGGCACATCTGATGAAACTCCGGTTCCAGAAGTTATACCTAGGATTCTGCAATATCACAAGAAAATATTACAAAGAGAGAAGAGAAGTGATTTGGTTAATAAGCTGTAATATGCACCAAAATAGAAAATACCTTGATAAGTTCAATAAAGGTAATGAGGAGGCCCCAGGGATGAGGACGGTTAACAATTAGGCGTTCCAACAAGACTCTAGTAATTTGTTCTTGGATAACTTCCTGCTGTCAAAACATGAGTATATAGTTAAATAATAATTGGAAATATGTCTGACATAGCTTAAGATAAAAGGCATGGCAAGAGTTAGGTGTACCTGGTTTGATTCAGCAAACAAGTAAAGAAGGATGAAAGAAAAGTAGTGTGTGTTGGTATTAGGATAACGCAGTTGGTTGGCAATGGCATTTAGAAAAAGGTAGCGGCCTTCGGTGTCCAAGTCCACGATGAGTGTCTGGAAAATATCCAAAGCAGCACCAACAGAAAATACGGCCAAGGGGAAAGCATTTGCTGAAGATTGTGCATGGGGAGTTCTTCCCTGAAGCTGATGGATTGCCTGTTATACCAAAACATTATTTAGATCTTTGCATTGTGATCATAAATATGATAGGATCTAACATGCTATGCTTAGAACAAAAAACTTCAGCAACTTTAAAACTCCAATTTAAAATGGCAATCTTAATCTATAACAGGTGGTTATTGTTATAGACTCATTAATGCAGAGGCAAATATGAAAAATAAGAGTTTCCCATTTAATGTACCTGCATTCCAACATATAGCACAAGTGAGTTGATTAATGGCACATTGTATCGAGTACCAGCAGAGGCAGCTTCATTGGGTGCGAGAAGCATCTTATCCTTCAGTTCGGACAAAAATGGAGAACTTTGTTGCCTTGTCTGCAAAAAAAGTGATTGGAAACTTATGAAAAAAAAGGTAGGAAAGTAAAAATAGATTGGAGAGAAACAACTAAGGAAATAAAAGGTAGAAAATCTTGACCAAAAAGAATTCACATGTTGTAGACAAGCAACAAATGCATAAAGCATAATCATTCTACTCAATTATAACATAGCAAACCAACTATGAACAACAAACCAATTCGAGGAGGGAAGGGCGGACCTTGAGGTAGTCATCTACATCAGCCTTCATCTGCTTTGCTTTAAGTGCAGCATCAACCTCAGAAAGAATGCGGGGTGATTGGGTAATTTCTTGAAGTAAATCAATCTGCATACAAAAGCACAAGGCAGTAACATCAACTTAAAGCTCCTTAACCTTAACAAAACGTTTAGGGGGGAATCCGAGATTCTAAGACCTTCAAATTAGGAGTAGATGGATCGGGCAGTCTCATACTACGTGGAAATGCACTTAGAATGATATTCCTCATCTGTATGCAACTTGGAGGTATAACATCACAAAAGGTAAAGTGATAGTCACATAGAAACTCGGGGAAGTCATGAAGTAGCACTAAGAGCACCCTAAGTGTCCCTTTGTAGAGGACACGGACCTGATCACAACAGAAAAATTAAAAAAAAAGTGTAGATGTAGAGAAGCATTATTGTGCATAGACCCAGTTAGAAGCTGTTAGAAAACCTATAAGAATTATCCTATAATATATTTGTGTAAAATAGATAATAGGATATTTCTTAGAATTTCTAATAAAAGAAAATAATTGAGGCATAGATAGAGACAAACCGGGTCTCCCAGTTCAGCATGCCTCAGAAAGGGCTCCATAAATTGGAACAGGTCTACAAGTAACCGTTGGATATAAGGCCAACCCTTTTGACCATTACCAGTCAACATTTTAGGCATGAAGCTCCTGTGACTTATCAGCTCAAGCCATGCAAAACTGAAGAAACATGCACATAAAGGAACTAAGTTAAAAATACAAAAACAAACGAAGCATTAAAAATGTATATATAAACATACACACACACACACATATAAACATGTGTGTGTGTGTGTGTGTATGCCGTGAGCACGATAAAAAGTGATCTGTAGACATTACAGACAGAATTGTTAATGAGACTAGGCAGAACCTATATATAAATATATACACACACACACACATCATAAAGACTCTACAAGTAAATATACTCACTCAAAACAATGATAAATACTAGCATCAGGACAATTAACATTCATAATCATTCTAACAAATTACTATATTCTGTATTTCACTCGTCAAAGGTACAAAAAAATTGTCCAAAGTCTAACACGATGATACAAGAGAATATAGAAAGTTCAACCAATATAGAGGACACATTATTACAATATGATAAATTCAGGAACATTAAAGGTGGGATAGCTTGCCAAAAGACAGACATCCAACACAATTACATATAGATAGAGATCCACATTTCAATAAAAAGAAAATCGGTAAAATAAGTCATATCATAAACAATAATGAGGAGCATGTCAAATAATGCCTGCTCAGATTGGATTTAAAATGTATTCTTAGGTCAAGTCCGCCTTAATTTTGAGATTGCATTAAGCAACGCGTATATAATCAACCCAAATCCCAACATAATTCACAAACAAAGTTAAAGCGTTTTAAATTTCTGATGAATTCAGAGCCCGCTAATCATTTTACTCAACATAACCTCTTCCACAAAAAAAGGGGCATCATCTTTAGCAAGTAAATATCTGACAAAGTAAACTAAAAGTATATGATCCTTAATCAACAATGTTTATACATCTCTCCACAAAAAATAGGAATTGGAATTCTTAAATGACAGAACAGAAAATAATAGAACAATAAAACAGTCTGCATAACAAAAAAAATAGCATTCCATTACAAGATTGTTAAACCAAAATACAGCAAACTATGAATCAAAAGTAGACATTCCTAACCTGAACGCAGGAACTTTAAGCGGCTGCAATGCATGAAATGCATTGGCAAAAGCAGTCAAAATCTGCAATTCATGAAGCGGTATTAGTCAAGCCTGTTCTTAACTTATTGGGTGATGGAAAGGGGGTTGAAATGCTTTGGCAAAATCAATACAAACAAAATAACCAGCCTAATTGGCAGGTCATTACCAGTCAATAATAAAAGTATCTACTGATAAAATTCCTGACAGTTTCAAATTCACACATGTATGAACAAATTTAATGGTTATAAACAGTTTGAACCCACGTTTGTACCCAAAAAATATACAAATAAATAAACTATTCAAGTAAATGAAAGTAACAAACACCTGAAGATTTGCACCGTCAGTAACAGGCTCAAGGGAACCAAGATCTAGAAGCCAGTTGATGAATAATCTGAAAAGTGGTCTTGGATTAAAAGATGCTTTCTTCTCCTCTGCATCTTTTATAATGAATCTGACAGCAACTGCCAGAATCTATCATAAAGCAATGGGAAGTATTAGACAACAATTATATAATTAGTAATGCCTGGGAGAAAGAGAGACTGCATTAAAACTTTAGTTTATAACACACCTTGGAAAGAAGAAAGGGTTTGTTTGATCCCTGTTCCAGAAACCAACAGAACAGCTAAGATGCTAAAAATACCCAAAAAAAAAATGAGAAAAGAAAAAGATATACAGTTGACAACCTTCAAGATTGAGAAGACAAGCTTTGCATAAATATCAACTGCAAGAAATGACATTGTCTGCAGCTGTTGGGATTGTAGTGACCCTGAATTAATCATTTCAGTGGATAAGCAATGTGCAACCGCAAGCTCCTGGAAAAAAAGAACAAGGAAAGTGGTTAAACTGACAATCCTGGTCGTTAGTAGAAATGAATAGCTAGCATGAAGAAAGAAAAGCCACCAGTAATAGGCGGAAGAATCGATCTGTAAGATCATCCCCCTTCAGCAGGCCATTCTGATGCAATTGCAAGATGAAGTGGGCGGAGACTGTATCATTGGCGCCAGGAAGTTCACATATCCTATACCATTCTGTAAACAAAATGGAAACCTACAATTTGTGCATAAAATAAGTAATCATTAGAAGTTCAAAATTTTGTTTCTGGTCCAACACATACATAATTAAAGAAAGATTTGATGCCAATGTCCCTTTGCTAAACAAAGGAAAAATAAAAGGTAAGAAATAAAGGGAAAAAACTACTCAACATCTGAAACTACACGCAACTCAGCATTCTGAGCAAGATCACGCTTACAAAAGCAGTAAAGTCATAACTTGCAAAATATATTTTCTCCTTTTATGAAATGCAATAGTATCAGATTTTAGGGTTTTCAATTGGTTCTACATGACACTTCCTAAGGCTAAAAGGAGCCAGTGAAATTTTCATTTCTTTTTGCATAACTTCACAAGGGTGTGTTTTCAAAAGGCTTACTGTACACCTTATGTGGACTTGTATTATAACATATGATATGTCTCTACTAAGGTGTTTTCTTTATTTGAATCAGAACTTCAAATAGCTTACGAAAACAAGTTAAATTTTTTTCATTCAAATGAAAAAATAACTTATACATAAGCACTTCATTAAGCTGTCTATCCAAAATGGAAAAAAAATATAAACTCTCACTGTTGTGCTCATTCTTTTATTTCAAGAGCTTATAGATCTTACAAAGACAAAAAAAGTATTAATTTTTTAGTGCAATTCTAAGGTGTAATTAACTCATACATCAACTATTCTACTCAGTCATAACACAGGTACATTTGGATGAAATAAAATCTTCAATAAAACATTAAAATAAAAGTGGCAGGCGGGAAAAATATAATTAAGCCAAAATGTGAAGCAGTTATGTTGTGCCAAATAGCCAAGCAACAAAATTCACACTAATCTATCAATTTCGACATCAAGATACCTGCTCCCGGAACCCAGCTGGATCTGGTTCAATAGAATCCACGCTGTTGAACTCTTCCCTGTTCGCAGGTAGCAGACCAGGAACCTGCTTTGACACGATGACAAAAATACCCAGATTTCAGGAAAACCAAAAGCAACAACTGATAAAAAAACAGAAGAGAAGACAAAAAGTGCATGAACAATAGTGGCAGCTGAACCACATTGCTCGTGTGACCTTAATGTCTCTTGATTGTCTTGCCTTGTCCTCTTTTCCAGCATTGCCAGAGGTTAGAGCACCAGGATTCTTGATCATTTCAAGAAGTTGTGGTAATGGCTCAGGGCATCCAGGTTTTGTAGCAAGCTGAAAAATAAAATATTGTTAGGAATTTAAGGCACACACTAAGGAATGCAGAGATTCATGTAAATACAAACCTTAGCCAAAGCATCAACAAGATTGTGAAGTTCTGAAATAACTTTAGGTTCCTCGATAACCAGGGTTTGAAGAAGGGAAATGGAAAATTCCGTTGCAGCCTCTGCACATTCACCCAGTAAGTTGCTTCATTATAGTAGTATAGAAAAAGTAAAGCCTAAAAAAATATTTTCTTTGGACATACTGTTCCTTCCTCCATCAATAAGTTTTGCCATATGAACATTGTACTCAGTAAGATTTAGCAATTCACTACGGATGAGGCCAATAGTAGTTTCTTTGTTATATTTCCTTTCTTCTTCTGAGTAAATTACCTACAAGGAGTACACAATGTACAGTTTAAAACAAATCAAGAGCAATTAGGTGTCATTAAATATAAACACTTACTTAAATCATTGAAATCTATGAATATTGGAATAAAAAATAAATATACTGACATTAGTAATTAAATAATTAACTAGCTTAACTACTTTAACTGGTCTTGATGAATTAAATATTTGTTTTTTTACAAGACAAGGAGGGAGGTGTTAGTTTTAGGGTAAATAAGAAACATCTTTGGTAACAATCAAATATTGTTTCCCATCTTCAAATGAATTGTTCTTTATCAGCAAACAACAGACGTTACCTAAATTGTCAAATTTAAGGAATGAGAACAACAATATGCCATTCATAATATGCAATTTTGTAAAACAAAACTACCAAGTATACATAACATACTACAAAATGTAAGTTAAAAAGTGTCAAAAATTAAATTCTAACAATCTATAGAACATTCAACTCATGGCAACTTTTGTGAGTTCAACAGTACATACCCAACTAGTAAGCTCCTTCACAGCAAGCTTGCAAACATCACGAATGGCAGTCAAGATTGCAAGATGAGCAGAGACATGGATGTTGTTTGATGCATTATCGTATAAACCCTTGAAAACCTGTTTAAAAAAACTAACAATTGTCAATCCCATCAACCGAAAGTGGAGGTATCAGAAATGACACGGACAATAAGTATGAAACTATTGAAGTAATCAATTCAAGATAACATATATAGCCTTAACGTTCAGTAAAATTCATCAATAACAAAATTCTCCGCAGGGGAAGCACACCTTTTGAGCCACTGCTAAAGCTGCCTCATCTCGACTAACACATCTAAGTATGATCTCTGGAACCTCAGAGATGACACCCTGAACATCATTAAGAGCCCAAAACAGATATTAAAACAAGTGGAAAAGAAACTATCAAGGTAAAAAAAATGCCAGTAACCGTAATTCATATTAGGCGAAACAGTACAGACTGTATAAGTTATGTGAACCACAGTAAAATACCTGGATTTCTGCATCCCTGGAATCATTGCTGACCATAGCTTCCAACTGAAACCAATGACATAAAGACAGTCAATAAACATCTGAAAGAAACATTGCATCCTAATAATAAAAAAAAATTAATCAACAATCCATAGCACAATTGGTGGTCCTGCTTCAAAAATTATTTTACTGCACCTGCGTGAAAAATTGTAGCTTGATCGGAGATGAAAAGAAAATCAAAACAAAAAATGAAAGAATAACATAAGCAAAATTCCATTGAAGCAAAGGTATCATTTTCAAAAGTATATCTTGCAGGAAAACTTATTCCTTTTCAAACACATGCAATTTCCTTACCAGCCATAAGTTAAATTTACAATTTCCATTATCATAAAAGGTTAACCTAACAAGAAAAACCTCAAGAACAGCACCTTAATTTCCATCCTCGGTTGCATTTGCATTTAATCATAAAAAGATAACATAACATAAAAAGACATTCCCAAAATTATCTAAAAAATGCATCAATTCACCAATAACTTCAAAAACCTAGTTACCTAGGGCAAGTCTTCCATCACAACATACACACATAATATGTTATGAAACTTCTCTAATTGGCATGTTTTGCACAAGAGTGCGATGTATATGACAACCAGCGAAATTCCAACATACTCTAAATAATAAAAGCCTGGTATAAATTAATGAAACACACCGTGTAATGAAGCAATAGTAACATTCATTAGTACAATTATATAGAAATAAAATATATTGGTTATATTAACCTTCTATAATGGGATATACACAAAGAGACACAATAATCTGAAAGATTAGCAACAACCTTATGTGCAACAATTTGGAATTTATCTAGGGCATCTCTTGTTGTGAGAGAAGGCTCCAAGAAACTACTTCCAAGGCGCTCCATAGCACCTGATGTGACTAGTGTCTGTGAAGAAGTTCCAGATTCCTGGCCATAAATCACAAACATTTAGTCTATAATCATGACATGTTGAAGCAATAATAATGTTTATTTAAAATTCTCACTTTCACATCAGACGAATCCACTGCATGCAACTCAGGCGTGGAAGCAGCTGAAGGAAATGAGGCAACAGACTCTTTCTCCAAACTTAGCTGGGAAGCACTATCAGATGCTCTAATGTGAATTGAGGAAGCACTGAAACATTCAATGCAGATTGTAAATAAATTTGAATTTATAGACCTATAAGACAGAAAAACAGCCATAGAAAATAACAGGTGGGAACCTAAAATGTTGAGCCAAGTTAGACTCTGTCATATCTTCTAATGGTCGAGATACTCCTTCATATCCTGTACTCACAGGGTAACCAGGGTTAACCTGACCAGAGACAGAACCATTCGTGCTAGGAAGACCAGTATTGCCAGATTGACCAGCAACACCAGCAGACATAGAATGTGAGCTCTGGCTAGACTGGTTTTGCCATGGAAGCCGAACAAAGTCCTAATATAAAGGAACAGAAATTAAAAACTGGTGTTAATCTCTACAAATCCCAGCAAAAATTGAATACATGCCAAATGCATTTCCTAATATAAATAAACAGAAATTAAACTCTGGTGTTAATCTCTACAAATCCCAGCAAAAATTGAATACATGCCAAATGCATACCTCATATACACGCTGTTGTGACAGTGACAACTGGCCAGGCTTAGGGCGAAGAGGCTCTGGAACACCACCCATAGAACCTTGTGGATACAAATTTGCATCAAAAAATGTAGAACCCATACCTTCTCGATGCTTCCTTCTCAAAGAGAGTTGTTGACCAATCTCTGTATCGATGGTGTTTATTGCCTATAAGATAGCATCACAGACAACAAGCCAGTTAAATTGGATTTATCACTGTAAATGCAAAGTCAGAAGAGAAATGGCAGTTGTAGCCACCACTATCAACCAAATATTTTACTGATGTTACACCTAAAACAATTTGTAAAATTAGTGACATGAAATAATAAAATGTCTTGTCGCAATTATAAAAGAATTAAACTAAGAAATATTATTTTTCCTTCAGTAAAAGATTTAAACAGTCTACATAGACCCCAAAAGCAAATACTATATGTCAAAAGAAGCTATAACCTACACAATGTACATTGACATTGCGCCTCTTTTTGTTTACTCTTCACATTCATACTTCTTCAAAACAACATACAATCAAAACAAGATAAGGAAAATATAAATGGAGAGCTATGGAGGTACTTCTACTCCATCCCCAATGTGTTTCATCAGTTAACTATAACGCAAAAAAGCATTTCACATAGTAATCAAACAATCACATACAAGGAAGGATACAATTTGATAAATACTCATTCTTACAAACCCAACAATTTTACAGATGTGAGCAATTGGTGGTTCATATATCCGTATCTAACAATATACTTCAGTAATAAACAATGGAGACATCTAAATAATGTCTACATTCTAAAATTAATTATTATATTACCAAATGAAAGAAGCAACAAAAGAATTTTTCACCATTGTTGGCATTGCCACTAATAGCTATAACCACAGATATTTAGCAACTAACCTTATCAGTAGCAGCCTGTTCAATGACAGCACAGCCTAGATCAAGATTATCATTGGTGACAAGTTGCACAGCTTGTTCCAAAATTTCATTAGCAATATTTAGGTTCTGCAGTGAAGTCCTCAATTGACCAGAGATCGATGCCCGTAATGGCTCCTAGAAATTGAGATGCATTAACCAGAAGAAAATAAAACAAAAGTAGCCTAAAAACATAACACTCTAAAAGAATTAGCTAACTAACATATATGCAACAGAATAGATATCATATTTAAGGGCATTACTTTGCAAGTAACATGAGCCAAACTCCCAGCAAGACTTGCGACCATTAAGTGTGCTGCATTTAATATGCGTGTCTCATCAGATTCCATGGCATAATCCTGCATATGATTTACATAAATTAAAATCAAGAAAAAAAAAACTAAAAAAGCTGTTTATCTACACAACTAATCAAGAGTTAAAAAGATCGTTACTAAAAGAGGCGACATTATAAACCATATCATCCTAGATATATCCAATGAAAAGATTACATCAGGAATTACAACAAATGGAATTTCAAAAATCAAGCAGTTAAAGCAAGGCTTCAGTAATATGTAAACCTTTAAAACAAGCTCCTTTGTAGTTTGTGTTGCTATGGAAACACTACGCTGCACAATACTAGACACTATCTCTTTGATAGCTCTATCCATTGCAATGGGTACCGCTCTGTAATAAAAAAATAGTATCCAAATCACACATATATTCAAACAAGAAGTACAACATAGTGATAGCACCATACCTCTGAAAATGCATTTGCAAACCAAAACCACTGAGCTTTTGATTAATAATAACGTGAGTCCCAATGTTAGGTATCTGTGTTGGAAGCTGTAACCACAAGAAGCAACAATCAGTGATGCTTAAAAATAACCTTCAATTAATCTATAAATAGTCCAAAAAGGAGGGAAACGAGATTTTGATTCCAAACCTGGCTAATAGAAAACGGTGCTTGGGCAGGAGTAGCTTGTAACAGCCCTTGAGCAGAGGGAAGTTGATCAGACAATCCCAAAGGTGTTACCTTTTCATCTTCCATCAATGCACCCGAAGACATATGAAGAGGACCAGCATACTATCCACACAGAAATATTCAAAGAAATATTTATAAATCAACAAAAGGAAAAGATCACCATAGACCAAAAAGAACGCAAAAACAAACCTGAGACAGCATATGTGGATGAGCACCCGTATTTGATTGATTGGTGACTTCAAGTGGCAATTCCACTTGATTTACTGGAGGTACAAGACCAGATTTTATGTCAGTAATCATTTGTGATTGAGATGCTCCAACATCTTTATTAGAGAAATCAGGATTTCCTTCAAATTCTCTTTTTCGATCCTTCAGGAGAGAAGTTGGGGTGACATCCTTCATATCAACACCAAGATTTTTGAATAAAACCTGTATAGCACAATTATTACATTAAATAGGTGGATGAGTAACAAAATTATGCAAATGATACTCCAGCATGGAAAGAGAAAAGAAACTGACCTCTATGTCAAACTTGAGGTTCATTTTCAAGTTTGGCATTGAATAAATTTCAACAAGCAATCCCAAAATGCCCATAGTCCAAGGATTAGGAGGTTGGTATGCAAGACTGCTTTGGCATGGTTCAAGGACCTATAGCATAAAATTGAATGACAATGTAGCATGCCTATTGAATATAACCAATGAAAAATAATCACAACCAAAAATTATACCTTTGATGTAAATGGAATAACAGCAATCATTAGCCCCTTCTCATATGCCTACAATGTGGAAAACAATTTGATAAGCAAATGATAACTTGAAATGCCATCTACTCCTAAAATATATTCAATTTCGAATTTACCTCCATAATCAAAGACTTTGGGTCTATTTCACGAGCCCTCAAAACCTGATTCCGGCCAATTGTTAACTTTCCAAGCCAGCTCCCCAAATTTTTAAGCAAAGAGCGTTCCTCTGAACTTGATTTTATGAGTTCAGATCCTAAAAGAACCTGAAGATTATGCAAACACAAAGTATTATTTCAAACATTTTACACATCTACTCATAAATCAAGCAAGGAACAGAAACAAGAATCAAAACCTTGCAATTTTCATAAGTTGCCTGAACAATCTCTTTGTTCAAAGCCTTTGAATTAACTTTGTCCAGGAATTTCAGGTACAGGTCATGGAAATTTGGTTCAATGCTTGCTCTGGAAGGAAGTATCAGTTGGTATTAAGTATATGCATAAAAAAAATAGAGGTACCATTTTGATAAGATAAATATAAAAGCTGTGTATAGTAAGATGTGCCAAAAACAGTTTGAAAAAATAATTCCTATGTTAATGAACACAAAATAAAATATGAAACTTCTACTATCTACCCCCATGTTCTGTCTCAACTTCTACCTTCTCAAAATTCAATTGAGAGAAACGGAAATTATTAACAATGGTTTGCTAGATTCATCTAATACTCACTATTTCCATGTTAAACCCAAGTTCTTGGTTTAATTTATTTTGTAATGGAGTACACTGAAAATATCTATGAACTCAACAGTCTCTGTAATGGAAGAATAAAAACATGTGGTTTATACTGATCAACAACTCAATAATAGCAGGACCTAGAATAGTTACAAAACCAAATTTCTATGCTTCTAAGACCTGTTAAATGCTCTACACCTTTTAATTCTCTATTTACCCCCAACAATCCAATTAAACCTCCTTGCACTTAATCACTGTAAAGCAGGACTTAGAAAATATACAAATCCAAATTTTGTAGTCTCTAAGATCTGTTTAGTTACCCTACTCATTTATTTATTAGCCCCAATAGTCCATTTAAGCTTCCCTGCTGACCCTTAGTAAATTCGCTTTCTGCACAGTCAATATACCTACGTGGATGTAACATTTTAAGCAATTGTATGACATGTGACATAACACGAAGCAAAACTAACCTTTTCATAACCATATACTGCGCAAACCAAGGATAGTACTGTTCTTTCAAAATTTCAGTGAACTCTTTTGATTTAGCTTCAATATTAGCAGCAGAAACATTATTAATTATAAATAATATCTTGTCCTGAACTTCTGACCCTGGAGCCTGTTAGCAAAAAAATGAGGCTTAAACTACAGCAAGTAAAAGAAACACAATTTAAATTCATATAAGAAATTAAAGTAAAACAGGGACCAGGTGAAACATAAAAAACATCAAAATTATTTGTAAGCAGGTATGTAAATCCATTAAAAAACTCAAGAAAGCAGCCAATCCCATAAATTAATTGTAAGAGGCTAGAGCACCTCAATAGGAATTTCTCTTTTCTCAGCAGCAGCAACCAAAGTTTCAATGTTCAAGGCAGATCCAAACCCTACATCAGATGCACATATCAAAGGGGTACAAAATATATTCAGAAAATAAGAACATAATTAAAGGATACTATCTATGACTTTATGCTATGTAAAGGAAACTGTTAACAAGTAAAAAATATATACTGGTAGAAGTAGGGACACGGGAAGGGCGGACAAAACCAGGAGAAGAAGATAGCATTGACGAGGTGCTGACTGAGCTATGCAACTGCAATTGTAGCAACAAAACTAAGTCCCGGTATAAAAATATGAGAATGTGAAATATAATAAAGCATGGTAAACAGAGAAAGTTAAGCAGAGAAAAATAAAATCCGAAATATTCTGAGAAAATCACTGATAAAATTTGTGGTTCAATATATGAAAATCACTGACTACGTAACAACCAACAACCATGAGTTACAATGGAAACATATAGCTTCCGTAACTGAAAGTAGACTATCCTTCTCAACTACCCAAGTATGTCACTAACACAATATAAGTAAGAATACAGAATATTACAATGCTCAAAGAACAATATAAAAGTATAATACCTTATTGGTATTAGAAGCATCAGTAGGTGTTAGTACTGAAGATTGCCCTAGAGAAGATAACTGTGGTTTGACATCAGTAGATGAACCAACAGAAGCTTTGTGACGATCATCCAAGAGATTTTCACGTCTCTGTTGAAGCTGCAGTGACAAATGTTGCTGCCCAGGTTGTATGACTGTGGGGCCACTGAGCTGCTATAAGGATACAGCATAAATAAAATGTTAGCCGGACAGAAATTCAATAAAAAGTAATTGAAAGGAAAATAAAATAACATCTATTATCCATAATCTTTTTTTTATGATATAACCTTATCAAGTGACAAGTAATAATAACAGGTTTCTTTCCCCACCACAAATATCCCAGAAAAACAAACCCTGCAGCAATGGGTCTCCACGGAATAACAACAAAGACCCTACCATACTAATGATTCACACAATGGGAAACAAAACACCTAGATGTGATACAACCGATCTTCCGCTCATAAATGGAGCAAATGACTATTATTCAGAGAAGCAGCGTAGTCTATAATGTGATGAATATGAAAAAAGTTTTAGGGCGATATGCAAAAAAGTTTCGGCTTATACTAAGGAAGCCCAAGTCAATGAGAAAAAGCTGGATAGAATAAATAAACAAATAGAACATAAGGGACACTCATCCCTGAGGTTAAAGTCCCTTGAGTATCCACAATGGAATTAAACACAGGAAGCAGATCGGGAAAATTGGGGATCACTGCGGAGAGCAATTTTACTCACAAAATCAATGAATGGAATCATTCATCATGTCAATCCTGCCAGATGTGTGCAGGCTCAAGCTCCTAGTAAATCAATTGACCCAACTCATGTAGTTGGAAACTCCAAATAGGATATTGCAAACCAACTTTAATATTTTTTTTAAAAATAACCATCTTTTCCCTTAGGGTTCCCAGTTGCAAATTAGAGAATATATGAAGCATTCTTCACAACTCCACTTCTTCACTAAAAGGAGCACCAAATAAACAACACTGCCATAGTCATCTTTGGACATTGTCATTGTCAGTCATCGCAATGCACATACTGTAGTCACTTGCCATTGCAGAGGTGGCTTTGTGGTCTCTGGCCGTCAGCAAGGCTCACAGCAACACCAACTACTACATTGTGTGTGACTGTTTTTGGATATTGCTGGCTGTTCTGAGCAATTTTATGACATGTGAACCTATTTCCAATTGTTTTAACTAATGGATCTTAAAATTTAAGATTTATTGTTAGTTATTTTCTTCTCTATATTATTTTTAATACATGTGCAGGTCTGTAAATATAGTTATTCATATATGCATAACTCTTACAAGTCAAATTAAGATCTCATGTTATGATATTTTATCCCCCTCCAATCCCCGAGTTTCACAACATCAATGGCAGCGCATAAGATTTTCAGATGTATCTGCCAATTCCAATCACATTCCCTTAATAAAGCCCAATTTGCACAGGACCACAACTCCAAATCGCAACCTTGCCTCTCACTTTGTTTCTGCAGACACAAAGCCCTAATAGTTTGATTGGATAGGTGAAGATAAAAAAGAGTTACTTTGTTTGTATCATAGATTTAGAGTACTTTTCCACTCTATATCCAACCTATTTCCACTATGCTCTCTCTCTCTCATTTCCTCTCTATTTTATTCAACCAGAATAACTGTAACTTTCATTTTATCTCTTACCTATTTCACTCATCCTGGAATATGACCCAAGATCCTCAATAACCAAGGCAGCTGCAAGGACCAAGGCTGCCATGGTCGCAATTTGGGTGAAACCCACTACACTATAGAGCTATTGTGCCACAATAACTGATATAGTTAACAACACCCTCAGCCAAAAACAAAATACATCAAGCACAAACAGAAGTATGATCATATTGAACATAGGTACATAAATAAATAATCTTTAATACGAAAACTAGGTTTAGAACAACCAACTTAGGCACAATGTTACAATGTCATAAACCATTAACGTAAAAATATATAATATGTAACAGAAAAAGGTATAAAATTTAATTATAACTGACTATCCATGAGCAATTGCACTTCTAATGTAAAATTAAAACCAGACTCTTAAATCTGACTCATTTTAGAAAATAGAATACAAGACAAACACAAATGATAACAAGTTATTCTTACCTCTACATGCCCTAATGTAGCCGGTGCAGAATGATGGTTACTAATAACAGAAGCATGACTTGCCCCATCACCATCCGAATGACCAGAAGAAATCCTAGCAAGGGCCTGCTCAATGAAAGCAACTATTTCTGAATGTGTACTGCGCAAATGGGAAATTTGAAGAATATGATTGCAATACTGAGGCCACTCAATTAGACGATCCACAAACTGCTCCAATGCCAGACTTCCAAACAAAAACATCTGTACAAAAGTTTCGTCAGCCCTCACATCAAATGAAAACTTCAAAGGAATTCACTATTCAAAACAACACAAACTTTTGAATCTGCAGGCTTGCGCAATGCATCAAGAACATAACGCAGTGCAATCCCCAAAGACAGATGAGTTACAAGCTGATGCTTGATCACAGAACCTGGTACATGATATAAAAATAAATGAAGGAAAAAATGGTACCAAAGAATATGAATGTGGTGCAAAATCGTGGACCGATAATGTTAGCAAAAGCACGCACTGTGCGTACTAAAAAACATAATTTTAATAATGACACCCAATGAAGAAAACCCCAAAATTTATATGCACTACATACGTATAGGATAAGAAGTTTACAAGTTAGAAAAACAGTCTAAGGGAATAAATTTTCTAACAGAGTATGTAACTATCATTGTCACAGGTTCAACTTAGCCTGGTCAATTTTGTCAGCAAACGGAATTATTAATGCACATTATCATCTAAATGCATGATTGCAGCCTTATGCTTACATGATGAACATATACGAGCACAACTCTGACTAAAAACATTTTACATTACTTACCAATTCACCAATCCAGATCAAAAGTTGCTTGGTTGAAATGAAACACTATCATAAACCTCAATAGTTGATGATCATATGAAGTTAAATTTCATCATCTACAATGCCAAAAGAGAAACTTACCAAAGAGAACTGCAGCTATTTTGAGTTGCCTTTCAGGATACTTTGGAAAAAATCTATACTCCTCGAATAAGTTTGCAATCATGCAATCAAAAATCGATTTCTCCCTGTTAACTCACCAAGAGAGAAAGGATTTTAGTACTTAGCCCAAAAACCACAAACTTAATGCCATTGACAGAATTTCCAACCAAGGGACCAGGGTTGGCAAATCAATCCACTTATCAACCATTCACCCGTTAGTCCACAAGTAAATTCATCTAATTATGCATTACAAAAATATAAAAAAATGGATTCATCAACACCATCCATCTAATTTTAGGATGCTTGATCTATCCACTATTATTCAAAATCCAACAGATCATCCTATCAATACTTAATGGATTAAAGATAGTGCAGCTAATTTTTCATTATTAAATTATTCTTAAAATTTCATTTTTAAAAACTTTTCAAAATTCCACTTTTAAATTTTTGGCAAAATTTATTTCTGAATTTTTTTAAAAATAAATCATTATATTTTTTAAAAAAATTTAATTTTATGAATGGATTGGATATTCATCCATACAAAATAATTGTGAAAGAATTGGATTGCATTATTATTAAAAGGAACAGATTGGATTAGATTTTTAATTAAACTGTTAATGTATCCAATCCATTATAATTCAAAAAAAAAATCAATCCAACCAGTCTGGAACCCCTACAAGGTAAAAAAGAACACACATGCGTTGAACATGAAAGTTTAATTTTCTTTTTCCTCAGGGAAGGTTTTAAGAGGCATAATTAACAGCTAGAGTGAGCCTCAAAAACCTTGATACAAATGGTTACTAAACTTTTATAAAATTCACAAGGCCAGAACTTCAAAAATAACACAACACTAAGATGGTATTTACAACAACAGATTGACCAGAGGAAATTTTAGAAATTATCACCTCTTCACTGAAGATTCCTTGAATCTAGCAAGCATTTGTACCATTGCATTAATGGTTAACTGATCAGAGAACATTTGATGGAAGTAAGAGTTTGCTTCTGCTTCAATGTCATCCGCATATCCATCAGAAGTAGATGAATCAGCTGCTCCACCATTCTGAATCCTTGGATTTGAATCTATAATAGATATATGCAGCCTCTCCAACTCCTCAGAAAGATGTCTAGGGGCAACCAAGTCATTATGAGATTTAAGAACCTGTAATCTAAAAAGGTCAGATACAACAGTAAAAATGAAAACAAATGAGGCTATAGGAGAGGCAGAGAAACCAAATGATTTAAAGTATAACCTTCAAGACAGTAGCAGTTGTCTCAGCATATAGACTCAGAACAGCACTAGATGGATGAAAAGATTGGCCAGAAAGGTTCTGTGATCCACCAAAATGGGCATCCTTCAAGAACTTGAGACACTCCTGCAAGGTAGGCCAAATAATGTCAGCCACTTTTCTGCTACGATAAATTCAGAGAAGTACAACTAAAAATGCTATGAACAAAAAACCAAAAGAATGCATAAATCTATAATGCTACTGCCATTAAAATTTAGAAATCAAGTAATGAGGGAAGGCATTATTACCTCAAAAAAGGTTTCCTTGTATGTAATTAAGTTGCTACTCAACCACTTCTCAAAGTCAAGTAATTCTTTTCTTGATGCAACAGCTGCTAACCTTATACTATAATGAGAAGGAATAACTTCCACCACAGATGATAAAATCTGTAAAACAAATATGATAGATTAGAAATGGCAAGAAAAAAATAACAGAAACATGAGATTGGTATTCATGAAGACAAATTTAAAAGCTTATAGCAAGGTAACTAAAAGGACTCAAGGAATGTGAGAGCTGCTCATTTTAACAAAGTTTAGACTTAAACAAGAAAAAAAAACAATACCTAACAGTAAAATCCATATATAAGAAAACAATCAAAATGAAAAATACAAACTTAACAATAAAACAACCTTTAGCTCCTGGCAGATGTCCACAATTCTTATAATACTGTCTGAGTCATGGTTTTGAGAATCAATTATCCCTCTAAAGACCAAGTTAGGATTTACATGCCAAAGGTGTAGAATCATCCCACTGCCTACAGCACTTTTTACAATCATGGGAAAAACAATTAGAGATACTTCCTGCTGCAAGAGATTGTAGGCCGTCTGCAAGAACAACAAATAAAAACTTCATATCAAGAAAAGAGAGGAAATGGAAAACTGTTGAGAACTAACAAATATGAATCCATTAAATTTTACATTAATGTGTGCCATCCCAAGAAGCAAGACTTCAGGACAGTGCTTAAGGGGATAATCAAGGATTGATCGAACAACACTGGCATGACCTTTTTCAGCTAGCTGGCAGAGGACATCTAAAAGGTCAAGACACAGCCATGAATGATTGGGATGTCCATTTTGAAGTTTGTGGCCATTAATTGCATCAGCATATACCTGAAAAGCAATTTGTTGCCATAAAATATGTAGATGGGAACAAGTAATAGAATTAGTGAAAAACGATCACCATACCAGCTGTCTTCCAGAGTGTGAAAAGGTAAACATTTCCGGTGCTGCTGATACAGCATATTTAAGGAGCGACAACTGACCCTCAGTATTCTTCCAGACAGACCCACAGATGGCATGGAGAGGAAACGGTTCCTGCTAGGCCCATTTCATACATTCAGGATTTTATAACAGAGCTTGCATGTATATCAATTAAGCTCAAGGGAAAGTATATGTAGTGTTCTGATATCATACCTTACAGGCATGTTTATATACGGACATGAGAAAAGAGAATGCCTCTTCACTAGGAAGAAAAAACCCTTCATGATCAAGATTTTCAATAACACGTACCCAATTGGTATGAGGTGCCTATATCAGAAAAATGAAAACATTTATCTCATTTATTCCAATTCCAGCAACAGGAATAAGAGCACATGACAAGATGGAATTTTAAGCTTTATTGAAGAAAACTCACAAGATGCTTGACTGTATCAATCAAGACATCAATATTCCAAGAGTTCAGCGGCGGCAACTCAGACACGTTGTATCCATGGGCCGCACGAAAATTTAAGTATGTGTTTTGGTTGTCCTCCAACCCAGTATGGGTACAAGCAATAGCACCAAGTAATTTAGAGAGTGTATGTTCAGTTAAAGGTAAGAAGAGTGAAAATATATCCTTGCACTGTGAAACATCAACAGTGCATCCATAGCCTAGCTCCTTCACAATATCACCCATGTTCATTTCCTTCTGTATGTCTGCCAAAATAGCATCAAAATCATTTTCTCCAGAGTCGTGGAACAACTCCATATTCCTGTAATTTGCAGATAGAGAAACATCATAACCCCAGGATTTAATCATTTATTATTAATAATGTAAATCAAAAATACAGTTTTATTCAAACGTGAAGCTGATTGTAATTTGCCAGCATTTTAAATTTAATTAATGATTAAAAGGGTTCAACTTAACTACTTATTTCAGGGGTTAAATAAAATAAATATTATTCACAGAACAGTGAGTAGTTAACTTCATACATGGTAATCAGTCAGTAATAATCTATAATTATCATGACTTTTTTACCATAATTTTATCACCCATACAATACAAAAAGGATAGGTATATAAGTTACCACCTTAAAAAATCAGCCTCATGCATCTCATCAGGAAGCAATGGAGTCAAGACGAAAGGTGGTGTGTCTTTGAACTCCACAAGTGATAATATCTGCATAAAGGAATCCACGTGCTTGGAAAGACCCTCGGACTGCTTTAGGAACATGATAATACTGTGAATTTGCTCATGAAAACTCATAGAACCAGGGTTGGCACACAATTCCTCAATCTGAGACATGCAAAAGTTTTTTCCTAAACACAAGCAAAATTTCTGATCAAATAACGTAATATATAAACATAAAACTACATAATACTCTGAGAAAATATTGATGTGATAGATAATACAGAAATGACCACGAAACGAACATTACAAAAATATATAAACATTATTTATCAAGCAAAATGTTCATAAGAAAAAACATTTAAAAAAACTGAAACTAGAAATTAACTTCATACTTACCACACAGCCTGACATCAGGATTCTCAGAATCAGATAAAGCAAGACTGATGACCATCTTTTCCAATAAAGATAACTGCAATCCATTACAAAAAATTTCTAGAAAGCTTTCATTAATTTCCATATTCTTCATGGACTCAGAAAACACTGTGCTGAAGTTTGGTTTGTCCAAGAGGTATTTAATGACTGCCCCAAGAATTGGCTCATGCTGCATGTCTTTCGTATCTCTTCTGGCATAACCATAGTGATCCAAGCAAGTTTGAAGCAGCAAAATGCATCCAGTGGTTCCAAATTCAGCAAACTGTCAGCCAAACAAAGTACAAGTCAATAACAAATCCAAAAACAGACAGCCAATACAGAGAAAATTTCAAATATGAATAAATTAAAAAGTAAGAACACACAAAAGAAAATCCACTAAGGTGTGCAGAAGCTAATAGTTGCCTACTATTCTAAGATTAGGGTAATTCGCAGGGAGCAAATGCAGAGAGAGAGAGAGCACCGTGCAAGACAGGACATAAACAAAGACGCAAAGTCCATAAAACAGCAGAAAAATAACAGGTCAGAAATGGCATACACAAATCATAGTCATATTATAACCACCAGAGAAAGAATATAGACACTGGATCATTACCAAATTACAGTGACACTGAACCTTAGCATCTTATATTTGTTTGCTAAATACCATTAATTTCTCTCAGGAATCCCAGATGATTAAAAACCAAATGCTAAAAACCTCGAGATCCTATCCACTACAATCACCTCCACAACACTATCTACTCTTCAGCTGAGCATAATCTCAAAACACCGCAAAAATAATTATGATCAGGCCACACCTTCTACAAAGGCCAAAGCCCATCCGTAAATCATTTCATACTCCAATTTACTAAAGCACAGTAGTGAGCAAAAATAATGTAGCTAGATTGATTATTCTCCTTATCACAGGAAGACAACAACATCTAACAAAGCATTTCAAAAGAATACAAACAAACATCATGCGCAAAAAAGGTAAATTTGAAAAGGTAACACCAGTACCATAAACCCTAGAAACACACAACTACATAAATCTACAAAATCATTTCCACACACAGCATATTCGAGCACCGCACACCAAGGTCGCAAAAGTAAAGCATTGAACACACGCATTAAACAAACAAAAGCACGTCAAGTCGATTTTAAATTGGATTCCCTCAAAGGGAATTTGCGCAGCCCCCGGGTGAGAAAGGAGGAAACTTTATCAAGCACGGAGCACGAACACAAAATTGGAGAGAAACCCAGAAAAAATTAGCGTAAGAAATGAGATGGGGTTTTGAGGAGGAAGAACATGGAGAAATGGATGAATGAATGACCTGAGAGAGTTGATGGAAAACGGAGTCAAAGTTGACTTCGTTCAAGGTGGTGAGGAGAAAGCGAATCTGGTTGGAGGAAAAGTTGGACATGGATGGCAAGGAATGAAGAAGAGTCTTCATCACAGAGAATGCTGGAAATGGTAGAGAAGAGAAGAGAATGCGTGAGATTTGAGTGTGAAGAAGGTTGCTTTGCTGCTTGATTTGGGTCTGAAAGGAACCATGTTGTCCTTCTTCCTCTTTATCTTGGGCTTATGGGAATAATCTTGCAGGCCTTGACCCATTTTTAGCGGGCGGGCCTTCTGGATCTTTTTGGGTGTTTCTTCCTGCACCCCTATATTTTAAAATACCAAAATAGCCTTGTTATTTTTATTTGAAAAGGCACCATTATGGGGTTTATAAGTTTCCAGAATGTGGGTTCCGCAAAATTTATGGATTAGTGGATCTGGAATGTTTTTTTTTTGACTTATGAATTGGTGAATCCGGAATGTATTTTTTGACTTATGGATTGGTGAATTCGAAATGCATTTTTTGACTTATGGATTGGTGGATGCGGAGTGTATTTTTTTACTTCTGATGTTTGGTTGTGGTTTTGGTAAGATGTAAATTTGTAGAAGTATGGACAATGACAAAGGATTTGTTGAACTTCATTATTAATCAATTTTACAACTCATTGAAAAACATAAACATAAATATTCTTATACAATCGCCAAAGATTGGTCTTGATATGTAGTTATAAGGTTGTAATCGAATTCATAAATTAATATGTAAACATACATTGTGACTATTATAAATGTGAAAGAACAAATTCACTCACTATTGTGTAAAAACTAATTTCATTACCCTTTAAAATAATAATGTAAACAATGTGTAGCTTCATCAAATTACAAAATAGAAATACAACTAAAAACATAAAAGATATAAATAATCATCGTTGTCCATGTCATTGTTTGCGAACATACACACACGTCATACGAATGGGCTACATGATTTTCATAAGTTGTCAACCTCATAACTACATATGAAGACCAAACTTTGACAATTGGATATAATGTTTATGTTTATGTTTTCTAATGAGTCTTAAAATTGATTAATAGTGAAGTTCAACAAATCCTTCGGTATTGTCCATACTTCTACAAATTAACATACCATGAAATTCCAACAAATTATTGAAAACCACAACCAAACATCAAAAGTTAAAAAATGCATTATGGATTCATCAATCCATAAGTCAAAATAAGCATTCTGGATTCACCAATCAATACGTTAAAAAAATGCATTCCGGATCCACCAATCCATAAGTTAAAAAATACATTTCGGATCACCAATCCATAAGTCAAAAAATTGAATTCCAGATTCGTCAATCATAAGTAAAAAAAATGCATTATGGATCCACCAATCCATAAATATCCTGAAACCCAATTTTCGAAAATCTATAAACACCATAATAATGCCTTTTTTCAAATAAAAATAACAAGGCTAGTTTTGGTATTTTTAAAATGTAGGGGTGCAGGAAGAAACATTCATTTGTTTGTGGGTTAATTCTTCCTGCACACATGATGAATTTTTACCTACACCCGATCCACTTTTAATTTTTTTCATTTTGAATTGAAAATTAGAATATAAAAAGTACACTTTGGAAAAGCCAACTCGGAATAGATTGTATGTTATGGAAATAAAATTCCTAGATAGAATTAGGAAATGAAAATCTTATTCTAGAAAAGCAATTTCACAATACAAAAAATACATTTTGGAAAACAAAATCTATACATAATACAAATGGAGAGGACTCTCATGGTAAGTTTAAACATGTGTCCTCTCCATAAAATTTAGCAGAAAAAAACCAAAAAGTTTTAATAGTAAAAGTAGAAAAACTTCCACCAATCAACACAACACACCTGAGCAAACGAAAACGTGTCACGTTTTAAAACTCACTTTGTTGTTTGGTTTCCCCATTCTCCCTCATTTCGCTTTCTCGATTGTCTCTCTTTAACACTCTTTTTCTCTCTCATCCTTTTTTTCTTTGAAACCCTAAACTCCTCTCAATCTTTTGCCCCTTTCTCTCCTTTTTTCCTTTACTTTTTTCACCATTTCAGCAACTACAGAGCTACTCTATTGGAAAGTAGTTTTGCCTAAAAACACCATTACCATCTGTAGAAATGGCGCCTTCTTTTGAATTTTGAAATGGTAATGACGATTTTTTTTCACTATAAATTGTGTTGTATCAAACGCTTTTTCATTTCTGTTCGATTTTCTTCTGTTCATTCTCCATGGACCAGGTAATATTTTATATCGTTTGTTCATCTCATTATCACATCTATGTTGTGTTTTTAGGGTTTTCTGATTAAAAGATATCTCCTTTTTATGGTTAATTTTTATTTTGATGCAAATCCACCATATATTCAGTCATCGATTGAAGATTTTTTTCCTTTTTTGCATTCTAGGGTTTTTGAGGGTTTAATCGTTAATGGCGTTGTTGGTTTTTAAGTATATGGTTTTAGGGTTGATGATATGAATCCAAATAGAAATGACAATAAAATTGAGAATTTAGGGTTACGGAACGGAATAAATTCAAAACAGTAACAATAGAAACCTGGATAAAGGAAGGCGCCACAAACAAAGTTTGATAAGCCTAAGGATGATCGCCACAAGAATTGCTGGATTCTTGATAAGATCGCAAGATACAAGGAAAAACCCTAGCAGAGAAACACTCTCTAAAATTGTCAAAATATTCGTCCCTATTCTGAGTTTCAACAGTGTATAAATTACAAAGGTCTTTTCTTGTTTGTAAGAAAATAAGACGATACTACAATCCCTATATTTCAAGAATGATCATTTGTCCCAGTGGTTAGGTTGATACTTTGTACTTGTTCCTGAGTTCAAATCCTAACTCCAAATAAAATAATAATATTATTTTATTTTAATATTCCAATCTTGTTGTGCGTGGCCCTTGGGCTTGGATGTCCGCATCACTCCCTCACTCTTGAGAAAGACCTTGGAGGATGTCCGCATCATTCCCTCCCTCTTGAAAAAGACTTGAAGTTAAATCCAAAGCTTCTCCAGGATCAAAGATTACTTTCTTTCTTCCTTTGTTAACTTGTTTAGAATAACCTTCACCTTTTTCTTCAACTTGTGCTTCAACCTTTTTATGTTGCTTTCTCACATAGTCAACCTTAGCCTATGTATCTTTATTCTTTAAAACAGAAATGCTCGGCATAGTTAACAAATCTATTGGAGTTAAAGGATTTAATCCATACAAAATTTCAAATGGATCACAATTCGATGTGCTTTCAACAACCATATTGTAAGCAAACTCAATCTGATGTAAACATAATTCTTGGATAACCATCACCTTTTCATAATCTACATGAACTCCTTTGGTACTTACCACAAAACACAAGAATGCAATTTGTTCAGTACAAAATGTGCATTTCTCAAGATTAGCATACAACTTTTCTGTTCTAAGAACATTTAAAACAACACACAAATGTTCCTCATGTAATTCCAAACTAGTGCTATAGATCAAGATGTCATCAAAATACACCACAAAAAATTTGCCCAAAAATTCTCTCAAAACATAGTTCATTAATCTCATAAAAGTGCTTGAGGCATTTGTTAGCCCAAATAGCAACACACGCCAGTCATACAATCCATATTTTGTTGTAAAGACAGTTTTCCATTCATTCTCATTCCTAATCCTAATTTGATGGCAACCACTTCTTAAGTCAATTTTTGAAAATATACAACCACCATACAATTCATCCATTAAATCATCTAACCTGGGAATATGGTGTTTATACTTAATGGTAATTTTATTGAGTGCTCTGTAATCTGTGCACATCCTCCAATAACCATCATTTTTAGGCACCAAAATTACTGGAACAACACATGGGCTCATGGTCTCTTGTACCCATCCTGTGTTCATCAATTCTTCAACTTGAGTTTGGATTTCCTGCAAAACAGAATCAACACTAGGAAGCAAATTAATTTGGTTAGAATGGTCAGCAACCAAAGTGTTGTTTTTGCAATAAGGTAAATAAAGAGGTTTGCTAGAAAGTAGCAACTTCTTCACTTCATTCACTTGTAGTAATCCACTCATTTTTATCTCATGTGTTTCTCTCTTTTTAAGTGTTTCACTCTTGCTCTGTTTAGGTGTTTCACTCATCTCTCTTTTCTCTTGGACTCTCTTTTCTCTCAATTTGATTTGATCCTCACAAACCTCTCTAGGAGATAAGGGTTTGAGAATGATCTTCTTATTATTCTGCATGAAAGAGATTTTATTGGTGAAACCATCATGAATAGCCTTGGTGTCAAACTGCCACGGCCTCCCTAACAAAATGTGAGTTGCCTCCATTGGAACCACATCACACAAGACATTGTCATTATATTGTCCTATGGATAGGTTCACCTCCACTTGCTTACTCACTGTCATCTCTCCATCTTCACTAAGCCATTGAAGCTTGTATGGCCTTGGGTGCGGTTTTGTCTCCAAATTCAATTTGGTAACTAGTCTTGAGCTAGCTACATTGGTGCAATTTCCTCCATCAACTATGAGTGAACATATTTTCCCTTGAATGGAACATCTAGTATGGAAAATATTTTCCCTTTGGGTTTGGTCCAAAGCTTGCATTTTGCTTCCTAAAAGCCTTCGAATCATCAACAAATCACCCTCCAATGCATCCAACTCCACCTCTACATCCTCTTTCTCTTTTTCACTTGAAGGTTCACTGTCTATTTGTCCATTTGATAACATGTACATAGTTTTTTTTTGTTGGACATTCTGCAGCATAATGTCCCTTTCCTAAGCATTTGAAACATTTGACATCACTTGTCTTCCTTTTAGGTGGTGAATTATTATATCTATTAGATGACTTCCCACTTGAAGACATGACTGAACTTGAGGGAACTCCTTTATCCTTCATCACCTTATCCTTCCAATTGTAATTATTATTATTGTTAGAACTCCTCCTCATGATTCCTTTCCTCTTGAGTTGTTGTTCTACTTGGTTAGCCTTGAGCAACAAGTCCTCAATGTCAACATACTCTTGCAGCTCCACAACATCCCTAATATCATAGTTTAGTCCATTAAAAAACCTAGCCATGATTGCTTCGTTTTCTTCATTCATTCCAGCTCTAATCATGGTTACCTCCATCTCTTTAAAATACTCTTCCACACTTTTATTTCCTTGAGTCATTCTCTGGAGTTTGAGTTGCAAATCCCTATTGTAGCTTGCTGGAATATATCTCTTCCTCATAATCCTTTTCATTTTTGTCCAAGATTCTACCATGGATTCTTCATATCTAGTTCTGTCCCTTTGGTATTTATTCCACCAAGTTAAAGCATAAGCTGAAAATTCAGCTGCTGCCAACTTCATCTTCTGCTCCTCATTGTACTCATTGCAAGCAAACACATGCTCTACTTTAATTTCCCACTCCAAGTAAGCATCAGGATCACTTTTCCCATTGAATGTGGGAATATTTAATTTTATTCCATCAATTCTCAGAGTTCTTTGTTCTCCATCATTTTCTTTTCTCCTCCTCCTATCTCCCCCTCTATTTTCTGGATTTACTTGTTGTGCTTGCTCCATTTGATCCAACTTCTCATGGAGTCCATCACTTTGTTGTTTCATTATCCTTTCCAAGTGTTGTGTTAAGGCTTGCATCTGTAGTTGAGACAGTCCACTATCTGACGGTTCCCCTGCCATGCTCAAGTAAACAGATTACAAATAACAATAAGTTTGGGCCTCACACCACTTTCTCACGTGTTTACACTTAACACTCGTGTTTCACACAATAAGGCTTTTTTTTCTAATGATCACACTGCCTTTTACCACTCTTTCTCCACTTAAGGTTCTTACAAGAATCAAACAATCAATAATCCAGAATTACTTTCAAAAGTAGCAATCAGAATCAATTAAAAATAATAGTAAAGAACAAAATAGTGAAAAACAATTTCACTATCAACAAACAAGCAAGACAATTAAAAAACAGAAAGCAAAAACAATATATAGAGAAAATAAAATATGTAGACAGGACACTTTTAGAACTTTTAACAAACACCACGTATGCACTGAATAAGAACTATTTTTTTTTTCTGTTTTCCTCTTGTTCTTTTTTTTTCTATTTCTGTTTTCCTCTTGTTCTTTTTTTTTCTATTTCTGTTTTCCTCTTCTTCTTCCTTTTTTTTTCTTTTCTTTTTTCTATTTCTTTTTTTTTGTTTCTGCTTTTTTTAAAAAAAAATTAAAAAAATGAACAGTCCCGTGAACAGTAACGTGAACAGTACCGTGAACAGCCCGTGAATAGTAATGAGGGAAAAAAAATACAGGATGCACAATTATATTATGATTCAAACCTTTGCTCTGAATACCAACTGATATGAATCCAAATAGAAATGACAATAAAATTGAGAATTTAGGGTTACGGAACGAAATAAATTCAAAACAGTAACAATAGAAACCTAGATAAAGGAAGACGCCACAAACAAAGTTTGATAAGCCTAAGGATGATCGCCACAAGAATTGGTGGATTCTTGATAAGATTGCAAGATACAGGGAAAAACCCTAGCAGAGGAACACTCTCTAAAATTGTCAAAATATTCGTCCCTATTCTGAGTTTCAACATTGTATAAATTACAAAGGTCTTTTCTTGTTTGTAAGAAAATAAGACGATACTACAATCCTTATATTTCAAGAATGATCATTTGTCCCAGTGGTTAGGTTGATACTTTGTACTTGTTCCTGAGTTCAAATCCTAACTCCAAATAAAATAATAATATTATTTTATTTTAATATTCCAATCTTGTTGTGCGTGGCCCTTGGGCTTGGATGTCCGCATCAGTTGAAAACGTGCGTGGCCCTTGGGCTTGGATTAACAGAGGACGTAAAAGGTAATGATGGTTCATTTTTATGGTGAACATTAAAAGATATCTCCTTTTTATAGTTAATTTTTATTTTGATATATTTCCAAATCCACCGTATATTCGGTCAGCGATTGAAGATTTTTTTCCTTTTTTGCATTCTAGGGTTTTTGAGGGTTTAATCGTAAAAGGTACTAATTTTTGACCTCCTTTTTGGATGCATTTGATATTCATGTTCATCTCATTTAATTGTTTGTTGTGTGTTATTCTCATTCCATGGTTCATTTCATTTCATATTTATTTTCATTTTGATTTTGTCCTCTTTCATATTGATGTTCATTTAATTTCATATTGATGTTCATTCTGATTTTGTCCTCTTTCATATTGATGTTCATATTGATTATGGTAAGATTGTTATATGCTTATGGGATGAGAATTTCTTTTTTGCTTACTTGATACATTCAACTACTTCCACAGTCTTTGTTCTCTGTTTCTTATTATTTTTTTCAGTTTTGTTGATATGAAGGTTTCCTAGATAGGAAGTTTTCTTAGATATTTACAAGATCTTCATTTCTTCTTCTCTTCCAGATTTCTCAGATATTTACTTCAGCAAGTAATCATTATCATATATTATTATTATTATTATTATTAATTATACTGTGGATGTTCTTTATTCTTTATACAATGCCTTCAGCATATTAATTTATTTTTTTAATGCAAATTTTTTAGATATTTGTTGCAGCAAGTAATCATTATGAGAACATTAAACTATTGGGATTCTGAGAAATTTAAATTTTTTATATATTATGTTATACTGTGCCTGTTTTGTATTCTTTATTCTTTGTTTATATATTCTTTATTTTTTGCTTTTTCCATATATTGTGACAGTACTTTGTGCTTTATACACGACTTTCAAGATCATTATTTCTTCTTTCTAAATTTAGTGCAACAAGTAATCATTATATATTATTTTATATAATGTAGCCTTTTTTTTATTCTTTAAACCCTGATTTCAACACACTCCGTTATTATTCAGAGTCCTACTTTCTTTTCCACTACCTTACTTCTATTGTTCTATTATTCACTGTCACGGCACCCACTGCTGAAGAAATTGTTAAACTTGACACACGAGGTCTGTTTTGTTCAATGAACATCTGCGGTGAAGTATGTATTTTTTTTGTATTTTCATAAAATTTATACTTTTATACAGTTTCTATAGTTGCTTACTTTTATTCTTTATTTCAAAATTTATAGCTTGTGTTTGTTGATCGTGCATTTGCTATTGAGTTTAAAAAAGAACTTGGTGAAGAGTGGACCCTTGCAGATAACGCAGGGAATGTACATATAGTAGAATATAACCAAGATTTGTTGTCACCAGAAATCATGACAGGGTGGTGGACTTTGGCTGATTTTTATGGGTTTGAAGGGGATCACACTATCTTATTCCATTACGTCAGCGAAAACGCTTTCCATATAACTGTTTATATGGAAGATGTCCCTGAAATTTATTTCAATCGTTATTTGGATGGAGTTGAAGGGAGGAAATCATTGACCATTGGTCCCTTTCACCATTTTTCCATTAAGTTGTCTACTCTAGACGTAAATGAAAGTTCTCTAGTGAGTTTATCATTGATTTTTTTTTTAAATACGTTTGCTATATTGTATTCCTTTTGTTTACTTATTATTTTGATGTTATTGAAGGGTATACCTCCTGTATTTTCTGAATATTTTCGCCAAGGTAGATTCAAAACGGTTACGCTGCATGGACTATTGAAGGATGTTGAATGCAAGGTTTTAAAATGAAGGTTTTTTTTATAGAACCATTAAAATTGGTAGCGGCTGGAAGTATAATAATATAATAATATGAAAATAAGAATATTAAACTTGAAAATGAATTCAAATAGAAAAGATTCTGTGGACATTTATAATTTTTGTACTTTAATAATAAATAAGACAAATTGAAAAATGTTGAATAATATAAAATAATTATTTATCAACTTTGAAAATAGCAAGATTCTATTTTTTAAATTAATGAAAAATTAAGTATAATAATGTAATAATATCACATAATATGAACATAAGAATATTAAACTTGAAAATAAATTCAAATACAAAAGATTATAATGTAACTGTAATGTTATTTAAGCAAATGGAGGATTAGGTTTGTATAGATAGTGTCAAATCAATTAAAGAAATTCATTTTTTTTCCAGCTCATACAAAGTTTTTCTTAAAAGATGCATTACTTTCTTGCCTTCTTAGGGATTTGACTATTGTTGCAGAGTCCTTACTCTGTCACATCTGCCATTTTCTACTCTATTTAAAGTTACACCTAATTTTCTTCCTTCACCGCCTCTCTTCCATTTTGTGTTATTTGTTTATCACATTTGCTCTATCCCAGCCACCGCTACTTTCATAGGTTTTCCTTTTTTTCCATGTTTGTGAAACTGAATCCACGGTATATCAACCCCAAGGTACGATTTTTTCGTTCTTTTTTACGCATGGGAAAACAGTACTATATCATGAAATGAAATTGGTAAGAACTTCGTCATTTCCTAAACCTCACATTACCTTTTGTTGGAAGTTTGACTCAGAATGTTTTGCTTAGCATAGTGATTTTCCCCCAAACTGTGTTAAACCTTTTCATAGGTTTCCCTTTTTTGCCATGTTTGTGAAACTGAATCCACGGTATATAAACCCCCAAGGTACGATTTTTTCGTTCTTTTGTACGCATGGGAAAACAATACTGTATCATGAAATGAAAGTGGTAAGAACTTCGTCATTTCCTAAACACCACATTACTTTTGTTGGATGTTTGACTCATAATGTTTTGCTTAGCATATTGATTTTTTCCCAAACTGTGTTAAACCTTTTTATGTATATTTATGACATTTTACCTTTTTTGTGATCCTTACATTCTGCAATCTTCGTAGGCATTAGGGTTCGTCCTTGATTCTAAATTTGAAAAGTTAATTTTATTAGGTCAAGTTTGAAAGCTTGCAATCTGTGTTTTATAGATAGGTTTCAAAGCAAGGGTTCCTTTTTTTGTAAAGCAGAAAGGTTCTTTTGCAATTCTGCAAAAAAACTCATGTCAAGTTTCCATTTTTGGAACATCTTTCTATAAATTTACAATTTTTTTTACTTTGGTTTTCATCTCTTTTACATATTGCATGGACGTCAGTTTGTATAACGTGATATTTTTCTCTTTTTAAAGTCAAACAACATTTTCATTAATGGTAATGCTTAAAGTAGAATGATGTTTTTTGGAGTAGAAAAACAATTTTGTTTCCACGACCTAAAAGTTAAGAATTTTATGACAATGTTAATGTATTAGACCATTTTATGGTTTGATTCTTTCAAAAATCTTTTCCTTTTCATGAAACATTGTATAAATCAATAATCATTTATTGTTAATGATTTTCTTTATTTAGTTCTTCTTTGTGTCACAATACTCATTGTTTTTCTTACTATTCGTACTCATTTTGAAATCTAAATTTTAATTATTTTTTACTTTTTCAAAATAAATAAGAACCAATTCTTCTATATAAATAGATGTGTGGTATGTTCTTTGGAGTCACATTTAGTATCAGCATTTGTAGTCTGCATTTTCCTTTTACTTAAAAAGTCAGGCTTACAATGTCTTTGTTAAGACAAAATACAAATGCAATTAAAGATATCAATCCAGAGAATGAAAATTGGATTTTGATAGCAAGAGTAATTCGATTATGGTTTGTGTCGGACTTCAAGAAAAGCAAGTTTCCATTCTCAATGGAAATGGTGATTCAAGATAAAGAGGTCAATTGTTTTATCATTTCCTTTCTTATTGTTTTGTACTAAATATATCAATATCAATTATTCTAATCATGGTTAATCTTGAATCTTCTTTTCTAGGGTGATAGAATTCATGTTTTTGTTAGAAAAACACTAATTTATAAATTTCAAAATAATATTTTTGAGGATAAGGTTTATTCCTTCAATTTCTTTAGTGTGGAAACTATTAAGGATCTTAGAGAACAACCCGTCACAAGTATAAGATTAATTTCCAGTTTGGAACTAAGGTAAGCTGTGTAGGTAATGATCTGGTATCAAGTGCAATACCTCAGTACACCTCAATGTCTATGATAAGAGCCCCTGATTTTGATATTGATTATTTAGTTGGTAAGTTTACTTATAATGGTTTTGGTTCAACATATTTGTTTCCATATGTGCTTACATACTTTTCTTCTTCCAGATGTTATTGGTTTACTGACTGGTGTAGGCATTGAGAGGGAGATTAATAGAATAGGCTCATCAACAAAGTTAAATGTGATTTCCATTAAAGCTGATGGGTAAGCTAAAATTTCGTAGTACAACCATTCCAATTTTTTTTTTACACAAATCAAATTTTATTTACAACAACTTGCGAAAGGAGTGTACATTATTTGGCAATTATGTTGATGAACTCAATGCATTTTTGTCATCTGGAAAGTTGCAAAATGTGGTCATCAATTTGCAATTTGCTAAAGTCAAGATTTTCCAGGGTATGTTTACTCATGAAACTTATTTTTTTATTATTCTACTTAAATTTATGTACTTATAACATAATGTATTTTATTTTGATTGTAGACAAGGTTTGTCTGCAAAACTACTTGGATTGTACAAAATTAATATATAACTTACAGTCTAAAGAGGCAAACGAACTTAAGAAAAGGTTACTTCAATACGTACTTTGTCATTCTGTACTTGAAAATTATGACACATTCTAATTACAAATTTAACATTTGTAGGATCATGGAAAATACAGATTCTCCTACTCAATGACTCAGTCAGTTGTGTGATTCTGGAAAACAGAATGTTGATGATGAATTTATCCACTTGATTCAAAGAAACACTATTCAAGGCTTGAAAGATTGCAAGGAGGTATCATTATATTTTTTTTATCAAAATTTAATTAAATCAATTATGTATGCTTTAACTGCAGTGTTGAATCAAGTGTGTTCAAGCTTTGAAGAATCCAAACCCTTTGAAGGTTGATGAAAGGCTGGATGTGCTTGCTGTTGCAAAGCTGTCTTTAGATAGGATCTGGGGTAGAATTTATGTGTAAATCAACTCTTGATTGAATCCAAAGCTTAAGCATTCTCAAACCTTTTAAAAGAAAAGTGTTTTTCAAACTAAGTGAAAAACAACTTGTTGTTTTGTCGAAACAACCGATTGTTTTATACTTAAGTGTTTTTAGAAAGGTTGAAAACTGTTTTTGATGCTTGACTTGCTGTCAAACCAAAACAACCGATTGATTCATGAAAACAACCGATTGTTTATTTTGGGACCATAACAAAAAATTGTTTTGTGCTTTGACTGAGCATTAAATGATTTTATAACTGAATACGCTTTAGTTTTAAATGCTTTGACCAGGCTTTGAATGCAATAAATAATTTGTTCAAATTTTGTAACAAACAACTTAGTTTTAATCAAAGAAAATCAGATTTGAGTGTTTCACTGATTTTGCTTTTGAAGAGTTGGAGATTGCTTTTGAGATTGCTTGGATCAAAGAGAGTGTGATATAGGATTTTCATCTTGTATTTGATTTCAGATCTCTTTTGTAACAAGTGTAATCCTTTGTGCCTTTGAAGAAACTCTGTGTGTGTAGTTGAGAAGTGTTGTGTGTTCGTGAGGTTGTCAAGATCAACATTCTTAGTGGTGTTGTGCTGAGCCAAAGGAGGTATGTGTCTTGAGGGGATAAAGGTCACTTCTTTGGTGGTGTTGTAAGTAATCTAGGGTTGATTGCTTAGTGAATTCCCTAGTGGTTTCTGGGAAGACTGGATGTAGCTCTTGGTTAAGAGTGAACCAGTATAAACATGTGTGTTCAATCTCTCTATCCTTAAACTCTTTAATTTCAGTTTTATATTTGTGAACTGGTATAAACAACCGATTGTTTATGCGAAACAACCGATTGTTTTTTTGGTGCTTTGCTTATTTGCTTTGTGTTTTGGCAAACTGATTTCTTAATCAAGGTTTTCTCGAAGTAATTTCATTCTAGACTTAAAAGTTTGCGAAAACCCTCTTTAAACCATTCACTCCCCCTCTAGTTTAAAGTCATAGATTCTAACAATTGGTATCAGAGCTTGGTACTTGAAAGATAATCAAGTTTGATTCGAAAATCTTTTTCTATGGCTGGAAAACTATCTTTTGAGGAAGGTGCTTCAATCTACGAACCACCTTTATTCTGTGGATTGAATTACAAGTACTGGGAGGCTAGAATGAAAATCTTTGTAGAATCTATTGATCAAGGAATGTGGGATTCAATCGAGAATGGTCTTTTCATTCCAAAGCTTAAAAAGAATGGTTCTTTTATTGCAAAACCTTGGTCCCAATGGACCAATGAAGAATGTAAGATGGCCAAGCTTGATTGTACTGCTCAAAATATAATAGCTTCTGCACTAGATACTAATGAGTTTTTCAGGATATCAAAATGCAAAACTGCTAAAGAGATGTGGGACACACTCAAAGCTACTCATGGGAACATCAATGAATCAATGGAAGTAAGGTCAAGAAGTCAAGCACGAAGGAAAAGAAGGCAAAACAGAAAAAGCCTCAACCTCTGCTTCATGGCCAAAAAGGAAGATGACTCAAGTAGTGTAAGTTCTTCCAACTCCTCAAATTCTGAAAATTACAGTCAATTGCTTCAAGCCTTTCAAGAAACACATGAAGAAGCTAACCGATTGACCCTTTTGAACAACCGGTTAAAGGGAATGAATAGCTGGCTTGAAAACAGAGTCAAAACACTGGAAGAGTAATTGGAAAATTCAAAAACAGATTTTGAAAACCTTGAAATAGTTTACAAAAACTCCTCTTGCAAGTGTGATACTCGTATTTGTGAAAATTGTGAAAATCTTGAAAAGAAAGTTCATTATCTTGTTAAAAATGTGAACAAGTTTTCTAAAGGTCAATACAACTTTGAGAATGTTTTGGCATCTCAAAACTGTGTTTTTGGAAAAGCTGGATTGGGTTTTAACCCACAGAACAAGCAAGATAGATTTTCAAAGTCATTTTCGAAACTGCCAGAAAAACAACCGATTGGACCATCGAAACAACCGGATGTTACATGCTTCTACTGCATGAAAAGAGGCCATTCTGTCAGATTCTATAAAATCAGAAAATATGTTGTTCCTAGGGGCTTTATGAAGTGGATTCCCAAATGTAGTAAAGATTCAAATGATGAAAGTAAACAAAGGACCCACATTCATAAGGGGACCAAATCTTTGTACTTGAAAATCTTCTTTGTAGGAAAACTTGGAGGAGAGCATGCAACAATGGTACTTGGACAATGGGTGCTCCAAGCACATGACTGGGGACAAATCAAAGTTTCTAAGCATCTCCTTTAAGCAAGAAGGACACGTTACCTATGGAGACAACAACAAGGGAAGGATTCTTAGGAGAGGATCCATAGGAGACAAAGATATCTTAGTCATCCATGATGTTCTCTATGTAGAAGGATTAAAGCACAATCTGTTGAGCATTAGTCAATTGTGTGACAAAGGATATCAGGTTACCTTCAAAACAAACTCCTGTGAAATCTGTCTTCCCAACACAAAAGAGGTAGTGTTGATTGGTAAGAGAATCAATAATGTTTATCTTCTAGATATCTCTTCACCTTGTTCAATTGGTTGTCTTCTATCCAAGCATGATTAGTCTTGGCTTTGGCATAGAAGAATTGCTCACATTCACATGAATCACTTGAATAAGTTAATTTCAAGAGATCTTGTGATTGGGCTACCAAAGCTCAAGTTTGAGAAGGACCATATTTGTGAAGCTTGCCAAAAGGGGAAACAAGTGAAAAATTCTTTTAAAATTAAAAATGTTGTTTCTTCTTTAAAACCTCTTGAGCTACTTCACATGGACCTTCAAGAACCATGAGGCTTGGTGGAAACTACTATGCTCTTGTTATTGTGGATGATTTTTCTAGGTTCACTTGGACTCTCTTCTTGGAATAAAAAAGTGATGCCTTTTCTGCATTCAAGAAGCTTGCAAGAAGATTGCAAAATACAAAGAACAACAACATAGGATCAATAAGAAGTGATCATGGAGGAGAATTCCAAAATGAAAAGTTCAGCAAGTTTTGTGAAAAGATGGGAATTCTGCATAATTTCTCTGCTCCAAGAACTCCACAACAGAATGGTGTGGTTGAGAGGAAGAATATGTGCCTTGAAGAGCTAGCTAGAACAATGCTAAGTGAATCTTCTCTTCCTAAGTATTTTTGGGCTAATGCAGTTAGCACTTCTTGTTATGTGATGAATAGAGTGCTAACTAGGCCAATTATGAAGAAGACTCCTTATGAACTCTTCAATGGAAGGAAGCCAAACATCAATCATCTCAGAGTTTTCGGTTGCAGCTGTTTTGTTCTCAACAATGGAAAGGAAAATCTAGGGAAGTTTGATGAAAAAGCTGATCTTGGTATCTTCATAGGCTATTCTTTAACAAGTCATGCATACAAAATCTACAACAAGAGGCTAATGACTGTAGAAGAGTCTGTTCATGTTGTCTTTGATGAGGTGGATCGCAAAAGCATTCAAATCCCGAAGAACAGTGCTGAAGAGGATGAGCAGAACATCAGTTTGGAGAAGCTGGACATCAATGCAGAAAAACAATCGGTTGATTCCTCGAAACAACCGATTGAAATTCTGCAACAGAGTGAGTTGCCCAAAGAATGGAGGATTCCTAGAGATATGTCAGTGGAAAACATCATTGGGCAGATAAAGGAAGGTGTCTCAACACGTAGCTCCATCTCAAACTTCTGTAGGCACACTGCTTTTGTCTCTCAAATTGAACCAAAGTCAATTGATGAAGCCCTCAAGGATGGAAAATGGGTTGAAGATATGCATGAAGAGCTTAATCAGTTTGCAAGGAATGAGGTATGGTTTCTTGTCCCTAAAACAGCTAAGATGAACATCATTGGTTTGAAGTGGGTGTTCAAAAACAAACTGGATGATGATGGTGTGATCACAAGGAACAAAGCAAGGCTAGTTGCCAAAAGGCTACAATCAAGAGGAGGGAATTGATTATGGTGAAACCTTTGCTCCTGTTGCAAGATTGGAGGCTGTGAGGTTATTGCTGGCTTTTGCATGTATGAGTGGTTTTAAACTCTTTCAAATGGATGTCAAGAGTGCTTTTTTGAATGGCTACATCAATGAGGAAGTGTATGTGGATCAACCACCGGGCTTTGAAGATCATCAACATCCCAATCATGTCTTCAAGCTGAAAAAGGCTTTGTATGGGTTGATGCAAGCTCCAAGGCAGTGGTATGAAAGGCTTAGCAACTTCCTGCTGTCTCATGGCTATGAAAGGGGAATGATTGACAAGACTCTCTTCATCAAAAAGTCAAATTCTGAAATTATCCTTGTGCAAATCTATGTTGATGACATCATCTTTGGTGCTACACAAGATAGTTTGTGTGAAGAATTTGTGGCTGCTATGAAAAGTGAGTTTGAAATGTCTATGATGGGAGAATTGTCTTTATTTCTTGGATTGCAGGTTAAGCAAACAAAGGATGGAATCTTCCCATGCCAATCAAAGTATTGTAAAGAGATTCTCAAGAAATTTGAAATGGAGAGTTGCAAGGAAGCAAGCACACCTATGCCTTCAAGTTGCTACATGGATGCAGATACTGCTGGAAAATGGGTAGATCAAACTAAATACAGAGATTTGATTGGCTCTTTGCTATATCTTACAGCAAGTAGACCGGACATCATGTTTGCAGTAAGTCTTTGTGCAAGATATGAAGCAAATCCTAAGGAGTCACACTTCAAAGCTGCAAAGAGAATTCTGAAATATCTCAAAGGAACATCAACTGTTGGGTTTTGGTATCCTTCTCACTCTCCCATTCATTTGATTGGCTATTCAGATTCTGATTTTGCAGGATGCAAGCTAGATAGGAAAAGCACAAGTGGTACTTGCCACCTTCTTGGTTCAAGCCTCATCTCATGGCATAACAAGAAGCAAGCATGTGTAGCTCTCTCTACTGCTGAGGCTGAGTGCATAGCTGCTGGAGGCTGTTGTGCACAAATTCTATGGCTCAAACAGCAACTTGCAGACTTTGGATTGTAAATCAGCAAGGTCCCTTTGATGTGTGACAACACAAGTGCTATCAATCTTACCAAAAATTAGATTCAGCACTCAAGAACTAAGCATACTGAGATACACCATCATTTCATCAGGGATCATGTAAGCAATGGGGACTGTGAAGTGAAGTTTGTTGATACTAAACTGCAGTTAGCTGACATCTTCACAAAACCATTACCAAAAGAGAGGTTCTTCTTCTTAAGAAATGAGTTAGGTATCCTTGACCTTCATAATCTTTCCTAAATCTGTTTTAATACATGTTAGAGTCTATTTGTGAAGACAAATAGGGGGAGAATTGATTGGTTCTTGTGTATCTTTCTCTGAAACTGTTTAAATCTGCTGAAATCTCTAATATCAAAATTGTTTATGCTTCTGCTGATAGAAACAACCGATTGTTTCGTGTAAACAACCGATTGTTCGTCTGGAAATCTGCTTTCAATATGTGAAAATCTAACCTGCTGCTGTAAGAAGCATTGGATTGTATATATGTTGTTTTTGCAGGAACTGCTTCAGATTCAATCAAATCCAATACAAGCAACCAGGGATTTATCTTCATTAAATAGGGGGAGATTGTTGAATCAAGTGTGTTCAAGTTTTGAAGAATCCAAACCCTTTTAAGGTTGATGAAAGGCTGGATGCGCTTGTTGTTGCAGAGCTGTCTTTAGATAGGATCTGGGGTAGAATTTATGTGTAAATCCACTCTTGATTGAATCCAAAGCTTAAGCATTCTCAAACCTTTTAAAAGAAAAGTGTTTTTCAAACTAAGTGAAAAACAACCTGTGGTTTTATCGATACAACCAGTTGTTTTATACTTAGGTGTTTTTAGAAAGGTTGAAAACTGTTTTTGAGGGTTGACTTGCTGTCAAACCAAAACAACCGATTGATTCGTGAAAACAACTGATTGTTTGTTTTGGTACCATAACAAAAAACTATTTTGTGCTTTGACTGAGCATTACATGATTTTATAACTGAATACGCTCCAGTTTTAAATGCTTTGACCAGGCTTTGAATGCAATAAATAGTTTGTTCAGATTTTGTAACAAACAACTTAGTTTTAATCAAAGAAAAACATATTTGAGTTTTTCACTGATTTTGCTTTTGAAGAGTTGGAGATTGCTTTTGAGATTGCTTGGATCAAAGAGAGTGTGATATAGGATTTTCATCTTATATTGATTTCAAATCTCTTCTGTAACAAGTGTAATCCTTTGTACCTTTGAAGAAACTCTGTGTGTGTAGCTGATAAGTGTTGTGTATTCTTGAGGTTGTCAAGATCAACGTTCTTAGTGGTGTTGTGCTGAGCCAAAGGAAGTGTGTGTCTTGAGGGGATAAAGGTCACTTCTTTGGTGGTGTTGTAAGTAATCTAGGGTTGATTGCTTAGTGAATTCCCTAGTGGTTTCGGGGAAGACTGGATGTAGCTCTTGGTTAAGAGTGAACCAGTATAAATCTATGTGTTCAATCTCTCTATCCTTAAACTCTTTAATTTCAGTTTTATATTTGTGAACTAGTATAAACAACCAATTGTTTTTCTGGTGTTGTGCTTATTTGCTTTGTGTTTTGGCAAACTGATTTCTTAATCAAGGTTTTCTCGAAGTAATTTCATTCTAGACTTAAAAGTTTGCGAAAACCCTCTTTAAACCATTCACCTCACCTCTAGTTTAAAGCCATACATTCTAACATGCAAAATCTCTTTTTTGTTTTCAGGAAAGCACTTTTGTTGTTTTAGCTACTATAAAACATATTGTAGCTGATGATGAATGGTGGTACACGACTTGCTTATGCAATAAAGCCGTTTACCCGGATTCGAAAATGTTTGTTTGTGAGAAATGTAATAAGCATGTTATGAAAGTGCAACCAAGGTATTCTTTGTAAACGCCGTCTTTTTTTTTATTACTTTCTATATTAGTAAAATCTATTATATTATATTTCTTAACCTTTTATTTATATTTTATATTTCAGGTATAAGCTGAAGGTGTGAGTAATGGATGAGACAGACTTCACCACTTTTATTCTTTTTGACAGGGATGCAACTACACTGATCAATAAATCTTGTGCGGAATTATTTGAAAGTAATGACAAGGTAATTTTCCAATAATGCATATGTCTATTGATGCATATATGAAAAGGTTATTGTATAAATTAATATACTAATATATTTTTTTTAATTTCTAGAACGCTGACTCTGGCGTACTACCCAAAGAATTTGGTCTTTTGATAGACAAAGTCGTGTTGTTTAATGTTGGTTGTGTCAAAAAAATTTGTACTGATGAGAGTATTATCCAAAGATTTTCTCATGGTGGTTCTGAAAGTTGTGTATGTATTTTTATTTTATTTTATTATATTTTGTGTTGCATTTTATTTCTAAATTAATTATGTATATCTTTTAATTTAATTTTTATGTTGACAAGGAACCTCATACTCAGAAGAAAAGACTCAGCAGTATTAAAGATGTCGAACAAGACGATTCCTCTGTCGAAGTTCCTCAGGTATTTTATATTTAAATGATTAGTTTAAAAAACTAAATCTTACTAATATTTCTACTTCATGTTGCAGGATTTGTTTAAAAAAATTTCCAATGAAGTTGTTGAATTGCATTCTGAAACTGTTGACTTAACGAGAGACAGACAGTTAAGTGCTGAAGTAGTTCATCCAGGGCTTAAAAGAGATTTTGCTTCACACAGCCGATGATGATGTTCCATTAAGGGTATTAAGGAAAAATATCAAGATCGAAAAGGGAGTACTATGAAAGATGATTTTTGATGTATTTCTGTCACTCTTGGACATTTTTAGTTTGTACTTGTAATTTTGTTTACTCTTTCTAATTTCTATTCACAATATTTTAAGATGTATCAGTATAATTACTTTTTAAAGTCTATTTATTTAATATTGTTGATTTCATCATTGGACCTTATCTTTAAGGTACGTAATTCCTTTATAGTTAATTTTGGCCTTCTACTTAAGAATTTCACTTAGTTTGTGTGTAATTAATATAATGGCTTATTTTTTGGAAGAATGTTAGGCACATAATCTTACAGGTTTGCAAATTATGTAATAAGGATAATTATTCTAGATATTACTTTTCAACTTCTATAACTTATCTGTTCTTCCATTTTTTTTAAGATGATTACAATAATATTTTGCTTTCAGAGGAAGTATTATTACAGGTATGTATATTTGCTTACAACAGTTATTTATACACGCTTCAAAATTATTGTGCCTGTTCAATTATTTTTCACATTTATCTTTTATATGTGTTTTTAATCGTTTTTTTTAGAAGTCATAATGATTTTACTCTTTTTAATCCTTATTTTATATTTATGATTGTACTCACCTTTTTGTGTAAAGTAAGTTATTTTTAATTAATAATATGCATTAAATGGCTGTCAGAATTGTGGTCGTTCTCTATCCCTTATACACTCTTTTCAACGTAGACTTTTAATCTTCCTAAGTATTTCTCATAGATATGGCAACAAGTAATCATTTCAGTATATAGATAAAGTAGGTAAAAATTATAAGTCTATTTGTTTTATTATTAAATTATTACATAGGTAAAAATTATATAGATATATTATTATTTCCAATTACGTTAATTGTTTGTTTTTTTCATATAAATACTAATTATTAGTAAATAAAATTGCACTACTGACAAATATTATTATTAGAATAAAAATTATTATTTCATTTGTTATAAAAATTAGAATAATTGTAATAATTATTATTTCATTATTGTTTAATAAGATACTTGAACGACAAGTATCCTGTTCTATAATGCATTGGAAAATTGAAAGGTCATAAAATACAATGGTGTAGCAATAATTACAGTTAACATACTTATCTTATCTTCTATTCATGATTCATTACTCAGAATCCTACTCTTTTCTTCTATCTACGTTTCTATATTACTGTTGCCTAATTCCTTCACTCTCCATTGTTTATTATTCACTTAGATGGCTTATATTGCTAAAGAAATTCATGAACTTGATACACGAGGTCTTTTTTGTTCAATGTACATCCACGGGCAAGTATGTAGTTTATTTTATTTTTCTTCAATACCTACTTTTTTCATCAATGCATTTTGTTGACTTCTTTTATTTTTCACAATGGATAGAATGGTTATGTTGATCGTATACTCGCTGTTGAGTTTCAAGGAGAACTTGCTAAGGAGTGGACCCTCGCAGATAGTGTAGGGAACGTCCATACAATATATTATAACCAAGATTTATTGTCTCCCCAAATTTTGGATGGATGGTCGACTTTGAGTTCCATTTATGGCTTTAAAGGTGACCACTCTATACTCTTCCGTTACGGCGGTCAAAGTTGTTTCAAAATAACTGTTTTTATGGGAAAGATCTGGGAAATTGGTGTTAATCATTATTTGAAGGAAGTTCATGGAAGGGAACCGTTGACCAAGGGTCCCTTTGAAGATTTTGACATTACGTTGTCTTCTTTTCATATCAAAGGAAATTATCTGGTAAGTTTAAGAATCCTTTCTTTTAAATGCTTTGGTTTATATTGTATTGCTTTTCTTCAATACTTACTCTCATTTTGTTGAAGGATCTGCGCGGTGCATTTGCGAAATATCTTTTGAAAACGAAATTCAGAAACATGGTACATGGACTGCTACATGATGTTCAATGCAAAGTGTTAAGAGGAAGGTTTCCTTCAACAAAAATCAAGCTTGGCAGGAGCTGGAAAATTTTTTGTAGTCTTCATTCCTTCCGTGAAGACGACAAAATTATATTTGAATGTCATATGATGATGCCTTTTTCTGATATTAGGGTTCTGCTGCTCATGAAAAGTCACTATAAAAGACAGTCCAAACTCTGTTATTAGATTTCTTAATGTTTTTGGATAATTCTTTCTATTGTTTTGAAAGGAGAAAAACTATTTACTTTTTGTGGTTTAATTGAGTTTCCCTCTCTTGGAAACCAGAACAATTTATTATTATTAATGTTTATGTTTATTTTATTGTTATTATGTTTAATATTTATTTGATTTCATTTGATTTTTTTTTTGGTTTTATGCTTTACTTCAAGCTTTCATTCATTATCAGGCGAGTACATTAAACTCAGAAATCTTTCATTATTTTTTACCTGGTATTCATTTGGTTTTAATATATTGTGCAAATGTGATTGTTATTATATTGTTCATTATTAATCACTCAGTGATGTATTAAATCCTTTGATTGTTTTGACGTGTTTTGGCATACATTTTGACTTCTGTTATATGAAATTTTAAATTTCTTTTGTTTCTATGAGCACTATATGTTTTTATTAATATTTGATCATTTGTCATTCTATATTTCATACATTTGATTTTAATTTATATCAAAGAAGGTGGTCGCATAATTTAATATGCTTTTCACCTAAAACATGTTTCTGTTAAGGAACAAACATAGAATGACAAAGATAGTGTAAACACTAAGTAATTATAACAATAGGATTTGTATACTTGAAAATAGTTTGTTCTAAGTACAATACTCTCTGAAGTTATGGAGGAACTGAGGACAAAGTTTACTACAAGAAACGGAGTTGGTTCCCATTCTCAGGCAAACGGTAATGTATCAGGGAATACAACTACATTTATATTTACGTTTCTTGAGTCATATATGTTCTTCATTGTCTTTCTGAGCATGCACATCAGTGTAGTTTTTATTCGTAAATATTATTTGTTAGCCAAAATAATGAGAAAACAGTTTATGATACAAAATACTTGAAATATTCTTATTTTTTTTTTCTATTTCCACCAAAGAAATCCAACTTTTTTTTAATTATAGCATCAAAATTTTTACTTTTTGTTGTTAATTCCAATACAAGTCATTCCAAATGGAATACCATTAACTTAGATAACGATTTCAACTTGAATTGAATCTATGCTATCTTATTTTATATTTCACATATATGTATATAATAGAATGTATTGTTATTTGCAGAACACGTCATTCCCAACAGAACACTGTTAATTGATATAACCAATGGTAAGTTTATTTATTTTTTGGGTTTGGTTTAAATGATAAATCTTAGTGTATATTTTTTACTTAATTTTATAATTTATTTTGTTTAGTTTGTCATCTTGAAAATGCAACAAATGGAAGAACAACAAGATCTGATCATCAAAATCAGAAAGCAATATCCTTATTTGGGAGAAGCCTTGGTAAACTTAATTTTATCTAAATTTTTAGTTCAAACTAATGTATGTTATGTATATTTTTTTGACTAATTACTTTTGTTTTAGTTTTCGATCCTGATGATGCAAACTATGCCATAAGAAAAAAAAACGGTCTAAATTGCGCAATACAAATATCAAAAGACCAGGTACTATACCTCTCTTTATATTACAATTACAGTTAAAATTATTGCTTTACTAGATTGAATTGTGTAAAAAAATAATTAATTTAAACTATTCTATCAATTCATTTGTAACAATGACATTTCTTTTTGTTTGACTGTCACACTATGTCATTGGTTTGTTAATTACATTATGTTCTTACGATGAATTGTTTACTAATTATAGTATTATAGTACTGAAGATAATTCACATCACTGATTTGAAATTATTTGTTGTAGGTCAAAATACTGCCAACTCAATTCATTATGTTTCTTCTCAATCATCGGTTATTATGGGCAGAGATTATCCAGTGTGTGAAAACATGACTCCTAACAAACAATACAACAACATGCATTCAACTACAAAAGTAGTGTCATCACTGGGAACAATTACTAATGGACAAAGTAGCCTTACAGAAGACCTTGATGGTGATTTCATAACTCCTCATTTACTTAGGATGATTATAATTGATACTGATAGTACAAAGTTAAACATATACTAATATAGAAACATGTTAATTTTTTTTTATTAATCCAGATGTTTTCAAAGATACAGGAGGAAATAACAAAAACTTAATTGCTAGATTGCGCAAAAAATATAACCCATGAAGAGGTACTACATTTATAATGGAGAAACGCCCAAGTTCGCACAACTTTACATATATGATACTCAAAATGAAGTCTCAAACAGAGTATCTCACTTTGGGTATGTGTTACATTAGGTTAGTTTATTTTCAGCAAATTCATTTATAAAATCCTTTTGAATTAATTATTTATTTAAATTTTATGTAGGTCCAATTTGAAAGAGTTGAAGTTTGATAAATCATTGATTCAAGATCTTACCAAGATGATTGATGATAACAATGTTCTGGCAAAAAGTTTTAGAAGGGTCAAAGATTTTGTAAATTTTGATGTACATTCAGATTTTGAATTGAGGTCATTTAGACATCGGTGCAAAGATCCAAGAGTGTACAATAGCCCTACAACTGATGAGATAACAACGTTAATTGTGGGTGATATGAGCAACTTGGATGAAGGACGAGATATTATAGTGAAAAAAAATTTGGACAATTGTTTAGGTTGCATGAGACACATACAACCTTCATCCCATTACAATATCCTTTAATATTCCCCTTTAGAGAAGATGGGTATCATGCATACGTCGATTGTTTCAACAACTCTTGGTTGATGCATATACTATGGTTGAAGCTCAAAGATTGTCGTTCATAAGGGGAAACCAAAAAATAATACGTTGTGATATTCTCCACGGTGTACAAGAGGCAATGAATAAAGGAGAAACAAATTCTTCTGCAGTTGAGAAGCGTATAGTTTTACCTTCATCATTTACAGGAGGAATGAGGTACATGTTCAACAATTGCCAAGATGCAATGACAATTTGTAAAAGGTTTGGATATCTTGATTTATTTATCATATCACCTACAATGTAAACTGGTCTGAAATATGTGAGTTTGTTACATCAAGAGGATTAACTGCTGCTGATAGGCCAGACATAGTTTGTAGAGTATTCAAGATGAAATTAGATCAAATGATGGTTGACTTAAAAAAAGATGAATATTTTGGCAAAGTTAATGCAGGTAATGACATTAATCCATATTTTAAAATTTCGTTGAGGTTTTATGCATTATAATTCAAACAATTTCTATCTTATTATAGGTATGTACACTGTGGAATTTTAAAAAAGGGGTTTGCCTCATGCCCACATATTATTGTGGTTGAATGGAGAGAAAAAGTTAAGAACTCCAACAAACATTGATGGAGTAATTTCACTAGAATTACCGCATGCAGATTTATATCCTAAATTGTCAAAGGCAGTTGCAACATACATGATACATGGTCCATGCGGAGCCGCTCAGTTTTCCTCACCTTGCATGACTAACGGTACATGTTCAAAATTTTACCCAAAGAAATTTAAATTGTTGAGTATTATTGATGAGGATGGATATCCATGTTACAAACGTCGAGATAAAGGAATATTCATGGATATCCAACTACTATTCGCGTTGTTCTTATAAATTCCTTGTCTTCATAATGGCCTATCCATCAGATAAATATCAATAACCCTTTCCTTCATGGGGATTTGGACACCCTTGTTTACATGCAACAATCTCCTGGGTTTTCTTCAGAAGAATCTTCTCTTGTTTGTCGATTAAACAAAGTCATTTATGGCTTTAAGGAGACTCCACGTTCGTGGTTTCATAAACTTACCAACTTGGACAATCACAAGTGTACCACAAGTTACTCATCTTCGTTGGCCATAATCTTATCTCGTGGTCTTTAAAGAAACAAAATGTTGTTTCAAGAAGCAACACAAAAATGAATATAAGAGTGTAGTTATTGCCCTTGTTGATATAATTTGGATACAACCCTTGATGCATGAGCTTCAAATTACTTCTCCTACACCAAAACTATTATGACAATATGAGAGTTGTTCAACTTGCTGCAAATCCCATCATGCACTCACGGTCTAAGCATTTTCGAACTGGACTTTTCACTTTCATCCACTTACTTTTTCAATTTCAAATGGTTGATATTTTAACTAAGCTTATATATGGTCTCTTTTCCATACTTTCAAGTGTAAACTTTGGGTGTTTAATCAACCCCCTTAAAGGTAGTTGTTAACATAGTGCATGCTACGTGAATTACGTAGTGCATGACTCTACTTGTATTTCTCTTTGTGTAGGATCTCTCACTCTCTAATATTAGTTAAGATTCAGAGGATAATGGACAACTAATTAGGTCTTATAGAATTAATACATCTTTCACTATTAATAAGGGGACTCAACTTGAATGTCTTTGAAACATTTTAAACGTTGAACGAAACAGTAATAATAAAAAACAAAAATATAATTAAAAACCAATTATTATAATAATTATTAAAAAAAATAATTTAACATTCATACTAAAATTATAAAATGTGTATTTTATTAACTTTTATATAATATTATAATTGCAAAGTGTTATTGTAATTTTTTTATCAAGATAAAATTCATTTTAGATAAATTATTTTATATATTATTGTTCTTGATGGTTGACTGCCTCCCTGGTAGTCAGAATCTCGTCTCCTGGTCGTATTGGAGTATGGTTCCGTTGTGACAGAGGGTGCCCTACCTGTTGATTACACTCCGACGATCAAGTCAGTTAGGGCTTATCAAAGTAGCATCTAGGTCAAATGTCTTAGAAAACGTACCTTTACCTAAAGATCCACTACTCATTTATAACCACTTTTGCAACAACACGCGCTCAAGGAAATAAATCCTAACTCAAAATAGAACTGAGCACATAAAATAATAACAGAAAACCCACCTGACATGGGCGTCAATTATTCAACATTTTGTTATAAGCGCACACCCTTATCTTTTAGGGTTGTTATCAACATCTATCAAAATACTTTATATGTATTCCACACGCAACACACAAACATACACAATTATCTATAAGCACATACACACAACAAGTCCCACCCCTACGTAAGGGCAACCACGTTGTGTTCGTTTTCGACAGACTCCTTCAATTGGGCCAAAACTCATAATCTCCGCCCAGGCCCAATAGCCGAGTTGACCACTCGCCAGCCCGCACTGAGGACCGAGCTATTCTCGGGATAAACCGTTGACTGAGCCCCTGCCCAGTACACAAGCCCCCTAGGCTCAAGTTGAGCTAAGCTAAGCAAAGAGTCTGAGTGCCTCAACAATTGACATGATGGTTTCACAGGGGTTAGGTAGGCACGGTGCACGGAGCATCATTGACACAATGTTTCCCCTTAATTAATCTCTAGCGCACACATGGCGCAACATCAAGGGTTGAGAGGAACTTAACGTTTCGAATTCCTTTCTCTGTATATATGTTGCCAAACGTTCATTCGCGCCACGATACCTTATTTTTCTAAATTCGAAACCCTTCTTCTCCTTCGAGCTCGCCTTTCATTCTTCTTGTGCCCTCCTCTTCAGAGTTGCTCCTTTTTAACTTCAACGAGTATTTTCTCTTTTCAATCTATCTATATCTTTGAATACTTATATCTATACTGCTTGAGCTGGGTTTGCATCCAAATTTCATGGTTTCCACTGGTGATCATGCATGTTCCTCCTTTGTTTGTATCATCACAACTTTAAATGTTCATGCTTTTGGCTTGTTATTATTTATTCTGTTTGGTCTGAATTTTGTCTTTTGCAACCTGCCTGTATGTTGTGTTTTTAATTAAACCTTGTCATGGATTACAAAGCCTTATACCCTTGGGCTCCCCAAAACCTTTTGGAAGAGACCTCCTCCTCCACTTCCTCTTCTCGAATAGTAACCCTTAGGAAAAACGACTGCCCTTTTGGTAGGGAAAATGATAGGATACATGTAGTTCCCTGTAGAGAAGATGAACCAGTATGTTGTGATGAGTCTTCTGATCCCGGGAAACCTTTATGCTTTTTCTATGTAACCGTATTCAAGAAGGTCCGCCTACGTCTTCCTCTTACTTACTTCGAAAAAGAGCTTTTAATCGAGTTAAACATCGCTCCAATAGTTGGGCATTTGTCCGAGCATTTGCTGTTCTTTGTACGCAGTTCAATCTTACACCGTCTGTGGAGGTTTTCCTATAGTTTTTTTAGGCCAAAAAACTGGGCCGCCAACTCTAGGTATCCTTCAATGGCACTCCTTGGAGGGGCTTGTTTACCCTTTTTCAATATTCTTACAAGAACTTCAAAGATCACTTCTTAAAATTTCGTGCTAATAAATATCATCCTAGCCTTCTGGACGGGTTCCCCTTATATTGGATCGAAAAGCCTTGTTTTACTGTGGCCCGACGTCTGGAAGACCTACCATCCTCTGACCAGGAAGTTTGTAAGCTCTTATCGAAATTACAAGTTGTCTTTGACACCGCGTACCTGCTGAGTAGAGAATTCGATCCAAATGCCTTAGAGAGTTACACCGATACATTTCTTTTTTCTTTTCTTACACTTATCGAGCTATCTTTTTCTTTATAGATTGTAATCTCTTGTTTCTATCTTACTATAGGGAGGATGTTGGCCAAATTTAGCAAAGAAAAACTGGAGAAGATGGCGAGGAAAGCCAAAATGGCCAGCCAAAAGCCATTGAAAGTTGTTGAGGCCCCTACACCTACCGAGGATGAAGAAGACACATGCTTGGGGCTAGTCTTTCCCCGAAAAAAGAAAGCGTTCTTCATCCCTACTATTACCTCCCATTCTCATGGTCGGGCCAACTCCGCCCAAGTGTCTCCATCCAGAGATCCGTCCCCCTCCCCAGTGTCCAACTTCTAAGGGGTGCTGACAACTCCAGGAGGAAAAGATTATGGGACCCCAACCTCGACGTTGCTTTTCATATTGAGGGTGCCCTGTTGCTACCTGAAGACGAGGAGAGGTTGAGGGCTCATAATGGACGCCATTTGCTCGAAGAAGCCATAAAACAATTTGGACAGGCTCTGGCCACAAGCTGCTTAGCTGTGAAGAAGATACAAAACCAAGAGGCCGCCACCGAATCCAAGATTTAAGAGAATGACGAACTTCATCGAAAGGTGGCTGCCATGCAACAAAAGCTTCAACACCTCCAAACTCTCTATCAACGTACCGAGCAACTCTTGGCCGAGAAGACCAAAGCGGCCAAGGAGCAAGCAACTATGGAGCTGAGTCATTGCGAAAAGTTGCAGCAGGAGTTGGCTCAGAAGGATGAATTCCTTTCTAGTGAGATCGAAGTCTACAAAGAGGAAGCGATCCAAGCCTTCTTGGTGGGATTTGGAGTTACTGTAGAGCAAGCTTCCAGTGTTTACCTCAAAGTGGATTTTTCACAATTAGAACCGGGCAAAGTTGTGGTGGATGGGGAGCTCAAAGAGGGGTGATCAAGAATGCCACAAAACTGATTTAACTATGCTTTGCTAGTAAACAATTTACTTTTGCGTTTCATTGATATTATCTTATGTAGCACCATATATTTAAGTCTTGCCTTAATGCCTATTTCTCACCCCTTAAAGTAACTAAGATAACAATGCAACTAATCACTTAATTTAGACAAGTTTCAAACTCAATCATCAAAAGTAATTAATCTTTTACCTTAAACGAGCGCAGGATCATGAAGTTCTACGAATCACTTCTTTTACTTTGATCACGACTTCACACTGTGTCTATTCATGGATCCCTTAGATATCAAACTCATTATTGTTAGAAATGATGGCTTAAACAAGAGGGGGGTTAACTGTTTTATCAAAGATTTTCGCAAATACTTGCTTCAGAATGAATTCTTAACAAACAACTCAGATAAGCACTTAAGGAAGGCAATCAAACAATTTAACAGAAACAGTTATCAGAATTTCAACTGGTTAAAGTTACGATTTAATCGGTTGTTTATAGCAGCAAAATATCAAACAGTTAGAGAGTTTGAGGGAAAGATAGATTTACACACAAGAATTATACTGGTTCACTCAATCACTAAGCTACATCCAGCCCTCAGTAAAACCACTGAGTATTCCACTATGTAACCAATCACAGATTACAAAAACCACACCACAAAGAGGTGACTTTGAATCCCACAAAGCCTACTCACCCCCTTTGCACACACCACACCTCTAGACAGAACACCCTCTGTCTTTACAGGTTTTCAAATACAAACAATATGTAATATGAACAATTACAAGATACTAAACAGGATAGAAAGCACCTGGATTTACAGAACCAGAGATCCAATGATCAGCACTTGTTACCACACAATAAAGCTTGACAACAATCTTTTTTTTAAAATCCTTTCTTAAAATCAAATCTCTTTCTCAAATCTGAATCAATACATGTTGTATTTCTCGTGTCTTTTGATTTGAAAATGAAGCTATATTTATAGCCTTTGAAAAGCTATCGTTCAAGGCAGATTTGAACAACTAAATCAGTTTAAACAGGTTTTCAAAATACTGTTATGAAAACACACATTTAACTGGTTGAAACCACGATTAAATCGGTTTAATGAGTCAAACAGTTACACAACTGATTTAAAAAGCAGTTTCAAACTTCCAGCCAGCTAGGTAACAAACAACCGGTTATTTCGATAAATCAATCGGTTGTTTTCCCTTTGCTTGGAAAAACACTTAGTTTCTTAAAACAATTTTAATCAAGTTTTGTGCAGGCTTTAAGAACTAATCTTATAAAGATTCTAAACACCCTACTCTTAAACCCAAACCTAGAAAACAGCACAGCTCCAGGCTTCATGTGGATTTGATACATAAAAGCTCTCATCTTCAACAGTTGTTACCCGGGCTTCTATACACCATTCATATCCAACGGGGCGCATAAACCCAAGTGGATCGAGTTAACAAATATTATCCTGATTAAAGTCTATTCTATGATCGAGCACACAGTACAGAGAAGCCATTACAGTTCCCTCAACTATAATTCCTGATATTGTTCAAGTCAGCCAACAATAATAGATACATTAAATGTACCTTACTAATTGAAGAATCAAACATCAATAGGCTTCCAATAAGTGTTGATATCTGATCCTGCCTGTTGACCGGAACGCTGGAAACTGCCTCGTCAAAGGATCGACGTGCGCACCGCTTCAAACCTCCGTTCTTCTTCGAGATCCACCTCAAGAACCTGCAAAGGAACAGAGCGGCGCCGCTGCGGCCGATCGCACTCCAACGCCCAAGTCAGTGACCGAATCACCAAATACTAAGAGAACAGGAACCGTGCAAATTCTCTCTCACAGTGTGCTCTATAACTCGCAAGCGTAAAGAGTATAATCTGAACGTGCGTACCTCAGAAAGTTCGTTGAGAACTCTTATATACCTGGTTACTTTCTCTCTCCTGGCAGTTACAGACTTGGACACGTGGCTCGCATCTAGTCGTACACGTGCCTTCATCTGGAGCCTCCTTGACTTGGGCGCTGCTTCTGACTCTCTTCTTGGCTAAGTTATTTATGCATGGTGCTGCCCAGTACATAGCTAACTTGGGAGTGCGATCTCTACTGGAACTGGCGAGTTAGGGTGCCTTCATACACCTTCCCTGTGGTCTCGCCGGCCGCCTTCATAATCTGCACCACCTTCATCTCTGGCGATGTGCTTGCTCTGGCGATCTCCAATCACTAGGTCGCCTGAGTTTACATCTGGCGACTTCATCTTTAACCCGGTGATCGCCGATTCTGGTATGCTGGAGATCGGAACACGCCAACTTAATAACTGGCGACTTCACGAGCCCCCCGACTTCCTTCCCCTCTGCCAACCTGGCGCCTTGTCAACACGCCTATACTGTAGCTGGATGCCACGTCATCACTTCCAACTACCAGGGCGGTACACAAACCCCCCAGTCTTAAGCGAAGACTTGTCCAGCGAAAAGACTAGAAGAGTCACGTCAACACCGGTCTACGTGGCACTGACGCAGAATTCCAAGCGGTTGTACCTTCTGCTTCTCTGACGCTCCAACAAACCCCTCGCCCATCACTCGACACGTGGCTTCATCAACGGTTACCTTCAGTTACCGTTTGCGCTTCCCAAACCCATTTCGAAAAAACTCTTAAACCCATTTTCACTCCACACTGTTCCATCACTTTTCTTCGTTTTCACAAACGCTCTAACTTCCTCCTGCAAAAAACTCTCAGCGCTTTCCAACATTCTGAATCACCATCATCCTTCATCGTCTTCCTGATCATCAAAAGGTACCTACTTTCCTTCTTCTGCTGGTTTTTCTTGCATTTTAACCGATTCGCATCATCCTGTAACTGTCTGGTGCATACGCTGTGGGTTGCTTTTTCCATTTCTCCTTCTACGTAACTTAGGGCTTCGTCAATCGTCGCAACGAACCTTCGTTCGTTCGCTTTTCACCCTTCTCCCACGATCGAGTCAACCTCTGCGAACCCTGATCATTTTTCCTTTTCTTCTTCCTTTGCAGCTTCGAGAATGACCCGCTCAAAGATCACCCCGAATCCTCCTCCTTCATCGCGACACCCCTCTTCTCAAGCACTCATCCCACCGCGAGCACGCGGTGCTTCATCTTCCCAGGCTGAGAGGCCTGCACCTTCCCGCCCCAACCTGGCCCAGGCGACTCCACCTATCGCCGGAGGAGCCCCCGTTCCCCTGCCAGACTTCAAAAAACTCTACCCCTGGGCCAACTCGACCCTGTTGAGGGAAACGTCTTCCGTGAACACTGCTGGAGCAGTCTTGCGATTGACTAAGGGGGATGAGCCTCACCAAACATTTCATAAGGAGCACGATGAAAAGATGATAGTGCTACCTTGCCCCCCCGATCTGCCCGTTTGTGCCGACGATAAGGTGAGCGCTGACGGGCCCTTCTGCTTCGTCTACACAACCTTATTCAAGAAGGTGAAGCTCAAGTTCCCTTTCACCCGTTTCGAAAGGGAGCTCCTTACCGAGCTCAACATCGCCGCCGCCCAGCTCCATCCCAACAGCTGGGCGTTTGTGCGAGCGTTCCAAGTGATGTGCGACCATCTGGGGTTGCCCGCATCCGTAGACGTATTTCTATTTCTCTTCGAAGCCAAGCACCCAGGAGACCGCCTGTGGGTTAGCTTGAATGGGATTGCTGGGAGGTCAATCTTTGCCATCTTCCAGCAATCCTATAAAGACTGGAAAGGGAAGTTCGTCCAAGTGCGCCCTAACGACAAGGACGCCTCCCTACTCGACGGCTTCCCCTTGTACTGGGTGGACAAGGGGAAGAAAGAGTCCAAGAGCTGCTTCAGGAGACCCAGAAGTCCTAATAGCATGGGAGCGTTGGACAGAGATCTCTGCCTTTTCTGGAAAAGGGTGGCGGATGCCAACATCACTTTCCTTACCACCACCCTGATCTGCTTCGAATTCTACGAGGACCAACTCGAAATTCGAATAGGTTAGAACATTTAAACTGTTGTTTTAATACTGCTTCTGTTTAACTGTTTCTGGGCGTCTTGTGCGTTATGCGCAAGACTTTGGTTTTTATTTTTCTGCACCGATCATCTGCTTTGCTGCATACTGCCTTATGCACTTATTTTCTCTCTGAGTTAACCCATGCATTTTCGTTCTATGCAGATAACATGTTGGGCAAGGGTATGCTCGCTGAATTGAGGGCCCTCGCCCGAACCCACGGGTTGGCGACGGGCTCTCAAACAGTGCCAAATTCGGTGGTGGAGATCGCCGTCGCCCAGGGTCGATCACCACCTAAGGGCCCAGCTCCCTCCGATGTCCAGCCCGCCGCCCAACGTAAGAAGCTTGTCCTCAAAAGGCCTAAGAGGAAAGCTCCTCAAGTCATCCACGAGGAGGAAGAGGAGGACGACGAGGCCACTGAAGATGGCCTGGTCACGAAGAGGAAGAGGGTGGCACCTTCTTCACCACCTGCACCACCCCCTCTTCCCACGTCAACGCCACCATCCACGCCTGCCCCTCCTCCATCATCGCCACCCCCACAAGCTCCTGTTTCACCAGTTCAAGCGATCCCGCTGGCCACTGCGCCACCTGCGGTTGAGGCCCAAGAGCCAAACTTCATGGAGGACCCCCCGAGCGCCTCCACGCCATATGTATCAGCTGGAGGGGGTCCCCCTTCAAATGCCTCAGTCGCAGAGGTTGCTCCAATCGGGGATGAGGTTGCTCATACCTCTCCGATTCTGATCACTGAATCCCCGATGTCGTCACCACGTCGAGAAGTGCCTACTGAAGAACCAGCTAAGGAAGGTGGCGACGAAAACCCACAACAGGCCCCCACAGTGCCTCTACAAGCAGCAAACCTCCCTCTTGAGGTCACGAGGATGTGGGAGCCTCTATCTGCTAAGCTGAAGACGATAGCAGAAGACATCCCTGCCATCATAACCAGAGCTGTGGAGAGCTCCACCAGGAGGCTCCAAGACGACCTCTTCACCCTCAAAACCGAGAATAGCACCATCAGGGTCGAGGTGGAGAAGTTGTCTGCCAACCTGACACTCGCGGAGATTGAGCACTCCCGAGTAGAAGACGCGATGAGCACCGAGCTCAGGTTGGCGCGCAAGGAGGCCACTGATCTCCGCCATAAGGTGCAGCAACTGGCTCAAGAAAAAATTGAACTGGAGAGCAAGATTGTGCCTTATCGCGTCAAGGTGGCTGACCTGGAGGCTCTCATAAAAACTGACGCCGCCAGGGTGAAGAAATTGGAGCAAAGGTCAGCCGACCGAGAGACCCTCCTTGGAAAGGTGGAAAAGGCGAGGGATGACGCCATGGCTGAGCTCGCCGAAGCCAACAAGGAAAAAGGGGAGCTCGCTGCCGAATTGGGACAAGCGCAAGCAGAATCCAAGAAGGTTGCTGAAGACCTTCTCCAGGCTCAAGAAACCAATGAACAACTCAAGAAGCAAGTTGAAGAGCTGGAGCAGCAGAATAAGGAGCTGAAAGAACAAACTGAAGATCTCAAGAAACGGATTGAGGAACTTCAGAAGCAGATTGAAGAACTCAAGCTGAATTCTGCTCAAATTCTGGCTGCTGGATTCGAAGCTGCGCGGGAACAATTTGCCTGCTTGTTCCCCGACCTGGACCTCAGCATGGTGTCTCTTGATAACGAGGTAGTGGATGGAAAAGTGGTTCCCGCTGAAGACTAATCGATTCTCTCCATCTGCTACCTTCGTGCCTTTCCCTTGTATATAATTCTGTAATAAACTCGTATTTTCTTGTACACGTATTTTTGAGCTGATACTTTACTTAATGAAATTACTTTTGCATTTCTTCTTGTAACCTCTTCGTCTACCTTTAACTTTCCTTGCGTGATTTACGTCAAAGAAATAACTTAGTAATCTCGTAGGCACGATCTTGTACTTAGCCGTTTCGAACCATCTCAACTTCGAATAATAATCACATTTAACAACTCGTAAACTTAAGGCAATGAACCTTAGCGTAAAATGATACTTCAGGCAATGGACTTTAACTCAACCCCTGGCTTTATAACGTCGCTACACCCGATCTGCTTCATCAAAACGGGTCTTTGACTTCTCGCCATTGCTTGAACGTTTCCTGGTCGCCAGAGACTCTTGGCAACACCAGCTTCTTCCTGCCTTCACACCTTGGCCATTGCTCTTTCATCTGGGGTAGAGGCGCCTTTCGGATCCTTCTCTACCTCCTTGTGCTTCAGAGCAAGAGACCGGGTGGCTAGGCGTTCTCTTCGAACCTACCTTAGCCACCCTCAGAAATTCTTCCACCCTCTACACCATACCTGAACTCGTTCGAGACGAGAAGGATTTTATCTTGCCTGAACTTGCTCATAGGCGAGAAGGTCTTTAACTCGCCTGAACTCGCAAATAGGCGAGAAGGTCTTTAAATCGTGCCTCTACATTGCCCCAGGGGTTACATCTCCTCCCCCCCCAGAAACACTGAGGACTTTTCACTGGTGCCTCTACACTGCCCCAGGGGTTACATCTTCTCGCCCCCAGAAACACTGAGGACTTTTACTGGTGCCTCTACATTGCCCCAGGGGTTACATCTTCTCGCCCCCAGAAACACTGAGGACTTTTACTGGTGCCTCTACATTGCCCCAGGGGTTACATCTTCTCGCCCCCAGAAACACTGAGGACTTTTACTCTTTCTCGCCTGCACTCGCTCGACGGCGAGAAGGTCTTTAACCTGCCTCGGAACGCGCGCGGGCGTTGAGGTCTTTTAACTGGTGCCTCCGATCGCCGAAAGACGATGAGGACTTTAGCTTTAATTGGTGCCTCCAATCGCCGAAGGACGATGAGGGCTTAAAACTCTTTTAGAAAGCATGCAATATATCTTTACTTGCCTTAAATCACGTATAAGTGACAAGGTCTTTCTTCAAAACTTTTTGGAAAACAGCAAGCATGCAATCTGAAAACGCCTTATACTTCGAAAACTCTTCTTTTATTGGGTGGCCTCATTAAAAACCCTCCTTAGGGAAAAAAGAGTGCCCCCTTCAAACTGTTTTATCAGAGACATTGTAATATAACTTTTGTGTTTGTCTTTACTTACAAAGCTCTTAACTATAGTACAACTTCAGGTGCGTGGCGTTCCAGGTGCGAGGAATCGCCCCTCCTTCCAGCGTCTCTAAGCGGTAGGCGCCGTTCTCGAGCGCCTCGGTTATTCTGAACGGTCAGTCCACTTGGGTGACAGCTTATTCTCCATCTCGTACTGGTGGGCTTTTCTCATCACCAGGTCGCCTTCTCTAAATTGCCTTGGCATCACCTTCGAGTTGTACCTTCGTTCAATCCTTCTCTTCACCGCCTCAGCTTTCAGTCTCGCCTCTTCCCTGACCTCATCCAGTAGGTCCAGGTTCAGCCTTCTCTCTTCATTCGAGTCTTCCTCTACAAAGTTCTGGAATCTCGGCGAGCTCTCCTGGATCTCTACTGGAATCATTGCATCACACCCATAGACCAAACTGAACGGGGTCTCATGGGTTCCTGACTGCTCGGTGGTGTGGTATGCCCAGACTATACGGGGCACCTCCTCAGCCCAGCTTCCCTTGGCTTTTTCTAGCCTTCTCTTCAAACCTCTCAACAACACCCGATTAGCTGACTCCACCTGGCCATTTGTCTGAGGGTGCTCGACGGATGCAAACACTTGTTGAATTCCCACCCCTTCACAAAGCTTCTTCAACAGGTGACTTGCAAACTGAGTCCCATTGTCCGACACCAGGCGCTTGGGCACACCAAACCGGCACACAATGTTCTTCCACACGAAACCTTCGATCTTGTGTGCGGTGATCTGGGCCACTGGTTCTGCTTCGATCCACTTGGTGAAATATTCAATTGCCACCACCAAGTACTTCATCTGCCTGATCGCCAGCGGGAAAGGTCCCAGGATGTCGATTCCCCACATATGAAACGGCCAAGGGCTGTAAATCGACTTCAACTCCTCGGGAGGCGCCTTGTGCCAATCGGCGTGCTGTTGGCACTGTTTGCAACACTGCGCATACTTCTTGCAGTCTTCTCTCATCGTTGGCCAGTAGTAGCCTGCACGGAGAGTCCTCGCGGCCAGAGCTCGACCCCCGACGTGGCTTCCGCATATACCTTCGTGGAGCTCCGCCATGATTCTCGTGCACTTCTCGCCATGTATACATTCCAGGAGCGGGTGAGTGAACCCAAACCTGTACAGATCGCCATCAATCAGGGTGTACTTGCTAGAATTCTTCTTTACCTTCCTAGCCTCAGTCGGATCCAGTGGGAGAAGGCCATCTGCCAGGCACCGCTTGTACTGTGTTATCCAAGTGTCTGGCTCATGGGTAGCGCAGACCTGCATCACGTTCACCTTCTCTCCCCGACATGCTCTAATTCTCGGCGATCTCAGAGTTTCTTGCGTCAGGGACTTATGGCTTCTCGCTGCTTTCTCCGTCGACTTGCTTATCTGAAGGACCAGGTGATCTGCCACAAATGCTCTCGGCGTCTTCAGAGTTTCTTGAATCACCGTCCTCTGCCTACCCCCCTTGCCTGAACTAGCGAGCTTAGCTAGCAAGTCAGCTCGGGCATTCTGCTCTCTGGGCACATGCACTACTTCAAAGGAGGCAAAGGAACTCTTCAACTCCTGCACATATTCCAGATAGGCCGCCATTTGTGGATCTTTAGCCTGGAACTCGCCTGTTACTTGCCCTGTGACTAGCAGCGAGTCACTCTTAGCCATCAACACCCTAGCTCCCATCTCCTTGGCTAGCAAAATTCCGGCGATCAGCGCCTCATACTCTGCTTGATTGTTACTGGCTTTGAAGGCGAATCTCAAAGATTGCTCGATCAGCACGCCATTGGGCCCTTCTAAAATGACTCCAGCACCGCTACCCTGCTGGTTCGACGATCCATCCACCGAGAGTACCCAACGGAAGTCGTCCCCTTCAACTCGCGTTGCCTCAGATGAGAGCTCGACCACGAAATCTGTAAAGATTTGCCCCTTGATCGGGCCTCGGGGCCTATATTTAATATCAAATTCTGACAATTCTACTGCCCACTTCACCATCCTTCCTGCAACGTCAGGCTTCTTTAAGACCTTCTGGATGGGCAGGTCAGTCATCACCTGTATGGTGAAGCTATGGAAATAGTGGCGCAACCTCATCGCCGAAAACACCACAGCCAGCGCAGCCTTCTCCAAGGCCTGATATCTCGTTTCGGGGCCCTGCAACACCTTACTAACAAAATAAATAGGCTTCTGAGCCTGATCTTGATCCTGGGCGAGCACCGCACTCACCGCCCTCTCAGTTACAGCAAAATACAACCTGAGAGGGGTTCCCACCAGCGGTTTGCACAGAACCGGCGGGCTCGCCAGATACTCCTTCAGCTTGACGAAGGCTTCCTCGCACTCCTTCGTCCAGGAAAACTTGTTATTGCGCCTCAAGCACTGAAAATAGGGATGTCCCTTCTCTCCGCTAGCTGACACAAAGCGAGACAGGGCTGCCATCCGACCTGTTAGCTGTTGAACCTCCTTCACCGTAGCTGGGCTCCTCATCGCCAAGATGGCGGCACACTTATCAGGGTTTGCCTCTATGCCTCTTTCAGTCAAGAGGAAACCCAAAAACTTCCCAGCTTCCACGCCGAAAATGCATTTCTCTAGATTCAGCTTCAATCTGAACTTGGCGATCGTTGTGAACAATTCCTCCAAGTCGGCAACGTGCTTGCTCTTTTCCGGCGAGGTCACGACCATGTCATCGACGTACGCTTGCACGTTCCTTCCCAGCATCGGTGCAAGTACTCGATCCATCAGCCTCTGGTACGTGGCCCCCGCGTTCTTCAGCCCAAACGGCATCACCTTATAGCAATAGCACGACCTCTCCGTCATGAAGGCTGTCTTCTCTTCATCCATGGGATGCATCTTGATCTGGTTATACCCCGAGAAGGCATCCAGGAAACTCAGCAACTTACACCCTGCAGCACTATCTACCAGGGCGTCTATGCTTGGTAAAGGATACGAATCCTTTGGGCAAGCTTTGTTCAGGTCGGTGAAATCGACGCACATGCGCCATTTCCCGTTACTCTTCTTCACCAGCACGACATTCGCCAGCCATTCAGGGTACTGGACTTTCCTGATGTGGCCTGCAGCAAGGAGTTTCTGTGTTTCATCTTTAATCGCCTGCCTCCTCTCCTCGTTGAACTTTCTTCTTCTTTGTCGCACTGGTCTCACCAAGTTGTCCATCGCCAGATGATGGCACAAGAAGTCGGGATCAATCCCGGGCATGTCCGAAGCGGACCATGCAAACGCGTCCAGATGCCGCTCAATCACCTTGGCGATCTGGTCCTGGAGCTCGACCTCCAGAGATCTTCCCAGCTTGAAGATCTTTCCCCCGATCTCTTTCTCGAGCCACTGCTTGACAGGTTTTGGCCTGGACTCTCTGGCGATCACCGCCCTGGCGATTCCCTGCTCTCTCGCTTCCTCAGGGCGATTCCGGGCCTCTTCCTCCTCCAGACTAGCGTTCCCCTCCCCCAGCTCAGCGTCCACCATCTCCACGTCCCTTCCGGCGGTCTCTTCTGTTACCGTCGATCTGGGCTTCACACCGGGAGGTGGGGTGGTTGTTACATAACTCACTGATCTCTTGTTTTTTAGGCTATTCTCATAGCACTTTTTTGCTTCTTTCTGATCAGACTTGATCGTGATCACCACCCCCTCCATAGATGGCAACTTCACCTTCATGTGCCGAGTCGACGGTATAGCGCCTATCCTGTTAAGCGTGGGCCTTCCCAACAGGATGTTGTATGCTGAAGGAGCGTTTACAATGAGGTACTTGATTTTCTCCGTCCTCGAACCAGCCTCATCTGTAAACGTGGTTCTCAACTCAATGTACCCCCTGACCTCCACCTGGTCACCAGCGAACCCATACAGGCACCCTCCATAGGGCCTTAGCTGGTCAAGGGGCAACTCCAGCTGCGTGAAAGTCGGCCAGAACATCACGTCTGCCAAGCTTCCCTGGTCTACCAGAACTCTGTGGACCTTCCTTCCCGCCGTAATCAACGAAATGACTATGGGATCGTTGTCATGGGGCACAACGTCTCGAAGATCCTGCTTGGTGAACGTAATGTCCACCTTCGGCGAGTGATCTTCAAACATATCCACTGTCATCACCGACCGCGCGTACTTCTTCCTCTGCGATGCGGTGCATCCACCACCTGAGAAGCCTCCTGCAATGGTGTGGATTTCCCCGTGGATAGGCATCTCGTGTTGCTGGGCTTCTCCACCCGCTGGCTGGGAACTCGACGCTCCCCCCGTCCTCCTGTCCAGCAGATAGTCATTTAGGAACCCGCTCTTAACCAGATCATCGAGCTGATACCCTAAGGACAAACACGAGTCCAAAGTGTGGCCAAAGCCCTGGTGAAACTCACACCAGGCGTCTGGCTTTGGTCCCAGCACCTTGTCGCCCACCTTCTCAGGCGCTTTCAACCTAGCAGATATATTGGGAATGGCGATCAGGTCCGCCAATCCCATAACAAACTTGTGCTTAGGCGGGCGATTGTATTCCCGGCGTGCTGGTTGCTGGCGTCCCTGGCCCCTCCCCTTGTTCCTCCTATCATAAGGATGGCGAGTCCTCTGGTCCTTCCTGGCCGCCGCCGCTGTCTCCAGCACCCTTTGCGGCTGGATCCTGGTCTGGGTGCGTGGCTTAGCGGGAGCCACGCTCCCTCTCTTCTCGGCGACCTCACTCTCGTCGGCGATGTGAGCCACCGCAAGTCGCCTGACCTCAGCAAACGTTGCAGGGTGAGCCCTGATCAAGGCCTCGCAGAATGGTCCTGGCAGCATGCCCTTCTTGAATGCATAGACCAGCATTTCTTCATCTTTAGCCGGCGATCTGACCATCTGCGCTCCAAAGCGATTCAGGTAGTCTCTGAGGGACTCTCCCTGGTACTGCCTTATATCGAACAAATCATAAGACACCCTGGGCGGTGCCTTGTTCACGATGTACTGCTCGACGAAAACCTTCGAGAACTGCTGAAAATTGGTTATGTGACCGTTAGGTAGGCTCACAAACCACTCCAACGCCGTTCCCTGGAGCGTGCTCACGAACATCTTGCAATACACGGCGTCTGACCCTCCCGACAGCATCATCTGTGTATGGAACGTGGTTAGATGAGCCTCTGGATCCTCCACGCCGGTAAAGACAGCCTTGACAGGGACCACGCTCGTAGGAATAGGCGTGTCAGTAATCGCCTGAGCGAAAGGCATAGGAAAAACACGAGGTGGCGACGACGGCGCGACCTCTTCAGCAATAGGACGCCCTTGCTGCTTCTGAAGAGCTTGACGCAGCTCCTCAGTCACCTTGGTAAGCTCATCATTCCTGGCCCGAGAGGCGGCCAGGTCCTCATGCATTCGCGCCTGCTCTATGCGCGAGGCTTCCACAGTCGCCTGCAACGAGCGCATAATATCTACCATCTGCGCCATGGTCATGGCGGCGTCGCCTTCAGCAGCGACAGGCGCCACGGGGCTTGAACGATTGCTTCTCATTTTTCTCATGAACTTAGCGAATCACAGAATGCAGCGAACGACACTTCAGCTACGATCGATTCAGCGATCAATCGGAAGAAACTGTGCGAAACTCCGCAAGAAAACTCAAGAACACCATAAACCTTCAAAGAAACTTGCAACTCCACCAGAAACCACTGCTCTTCCCACGGATAACCAAACGAGCGAAAGAACTCAACTCCACCGAACAAATTACGCGTAAACAGCAGGAAAACCTCACTTCACCGATCGAAAACCCAAACGAACGGTATAAAACGCGAATTCACCGAACAAATTTCAAGCAAACAGCGAACGATGGTTGCACCAGCACACAACCACGCAGAAAACTTCGAAAACCTTCAAGAACTCACGCTGTGGATGGGAGCAAGTTTTACACGGCCCCACGGTGGGCGCCTGATGATCCTGCCTGTTGACCGGAACGCTGGAAACTGCCTCGTCAAAGGATCGACGTGCGCACCGCTTCAAACCTCCGTTCTTCTTCGAGATCCACCTCAAGAACCTGCAAAGGAACAGAGCGGCGCCGCTGCGGCCGATTGCACTCCAACGCCCAAGTCAGTGACCGAATCACCAAATACTAAGAGAACAGGAACCGTGCAAATTCTCTCTCACAGTGTGCTCTATAACTCGCAAGCGTAAAGAGTATAATCTGAACGTGCGTACCAGAAAGTTCGTTGAGAACTCTTATATACCTGGTTACTTTCTCTCTCCTGGCAGTTACAGACTTGGACACGTGGCTCGCATCTAGTCGTACACGTGCCTTCATCTGGAGCCTCCTTGACTTGGGCACTGCTTCTGACTCTCTTCTTGGCTAAGTTATTTATGCATGGTGCTGCCCAATACATAGCTAACTTGGGAGTGCGATCTCTACTGGAACTGGCGAGTTAGGGTGCCTTCATACACCTTCCCTGTGGTCTCGCCGGCTGCCTTCATAATCTGCACCACCTTCATCTCTGGCGATGTGCTTGCTCTGGCGATCTCCAATCACTAGGTCGCCTGAGTTTACATCTGGCGACTTCATCTTTAACCCGGTGATCGCCGATTCTGGTATGCTGGAGATCGGAACACGCCAACTTAATAACTGGCGACTTCACGAGCCCCCCGACTTCCTTCCCCTCTGCCAACCTGGCGCCTTGTCAACACGCCTATACTGTAGCTGGATGCCACGTCATCACTTCCGACTACCAGGGCGGTACAATATCTGGGCTCGAGCATGTTGAGCAATAACATCGTCGGTTCCATCATGTGACAGTTCCGGAAAAGTGTTGTTAAGCCAAGAAAAATTAATTGCATTTCCTTGCACAGTTGTAGTGGGTGGTATAAATCCGAGCAACTGCTCACACAAAGATACTAAATCACCAATAGTAATCTCGGTGACAGCCTCTCCATCAACAAGTAAACCCAATACCAATTCCACATCTTCCAATGTAACAATTGTTTCATCAAGAGGAAAGTGAAAGGTACGAGTCTCTGTTCTCCACTTTTCCACTAAAGTTTTAAGTAGTAGGTGGTTGAAGTCAATGTTCTTAAATTTTAACAAATGTCCAAAACTAGAATAGTCAACTAAGTGTTTGACTCGTTGGTCAAGTGTATCCTCATGCTTTACTACCCAGATTGCATGTCTTTTGGGTCTCAATAGTCTTTCATTACCTTCCCATACATCTTTAGTAACATGTTTCTCTTGGAGCCACAATAGGGACATATTCGGGAAAAGGTGATGAGATGTCATGAAATTCTAATAAGATGACTCTTGAAAATTATAATAAAAATATTAACCAAAATATATAATAATATAATATAAAAAAATTCATAAGACAAAGACATATATTCATGTTATATAATATACAAATATTCATAAATAATAATATAATATTAAAATATTCAATATATAATATAATGTAAAAACACTAATAAAACCAAAAAAAATATTGATATGTGGTAATATAATATAAAAATATTCATATATAATATCATAGCAAAATATTTATAAAACTAAAAAAATATAATAGAAAAATATTTATAACAGATATTTATTTATATATATAATGTAAAAATACGACTAAGATCCAAAAAAATATTAATATATAGTAATATAATATAAAAATATTCATATAATATCTTAGCAAAATATTCAAAAGATTAAAAATGATATAATAGAAAAATATTTATAACATTTTAAAAAATTATTCATATATAATATAATATAAAATATTCATAATTAATAGAAAAATATTTATATAACTAAAGAAGGTATAATAGAAAAATATTTATAACATCTTAAAAAATTATTCATATATAATATAAAATAAAGTATTCATAAATAATTAATAGAAAAATATTAAAATATTTATACATAATGTAACGTAAAAATCCTGTAAAAAGAATATTGATATGTAGTAATATAATATACAAATATTTATATAATATCGTACTAAAATATTCATAATATTAAAAAAATTATTTATAACATTTTAAAAAATTATTCATATATAGAAAATTCATAAGTAATAGAAAAATAGAAAAATAATTAATATAATATAACGTAAAAATACTAGTAAGATAAAAAAATATTGATATGTAGTAATATAATATAATTTTTGAGGCTGGTGTAAAATGGAGAGGGAGTGAGAGAGAGTGGCACACTGTGAGGAAGAGAGGGTATGGGTCGAAGAAAACAAGTGTTAAGTTTTTCTTCACAATTTTTCCTATGGAATATGAAGAGAAGGACATGCGGAGAGTGTTTCAGAGATGGGGAAGAGTTGTTGATGTGTTTATTTCTAGAAGTCTGAGTAACAAAAATCAAAGATTTGGCTTTGTCAAGTTTCAAGATGTGATAGATGTGGTAGAGCTGGAAAGGAAATTGGATTATGTCTGGATCGGTTACTGAAAAGTAAGGGTATACTGACCGAAGTACAACAGAGACAGAGAACCAAGACACGAGAGGAATGTAGAACCCAAACCAATTTTAGCAGAGTTAGAGAGCCAAGGAATGAGTGGAACGCCAAACCCAACATGAATCAAAGCCATACAGTTTGGAAGGAAAAGTTGTCGTATGCTTCTGTTGTGGAGAAAGGATGTAAGGGGGGAAAAGAAGAATATATATCAAATAGTGTTAAAGGCAGAGGCGCAACATTTGGAGTGGTTAGATAACTGCTTCATTGGTAGAACTGTGGAACCAAGTAAGGCTAAGGATATGAAGAAAAGTTTTATATTGGGTGGATTTAATTTCATTCCTTTGCGTTTCCTGGGAGGTAACTATGTTCTACTATTTGGAGAAGATGCGAGTTTGATTAAAAAGACTATAGATGAAAATAAAGAGTGGTTTGAATCAATCTTTGAATCTATTAACCCTTGGGAGAAGGACTTTATGGTATCAGAAAAATATGTTTGGGCCCATATTAGAGAGCTGCCCCTAAATCTGTTGAGTAGGCAAAGCTTGGAAAGTATAGTGTCCATGGTCATAACGTTTGTAGAAATTGACAAATTTACTTTGGAGATGGAAGAACTACAATATGCAAGAGTCTTAATTAAATTGCCTGTAGCAAGGGAGGTTTGTTGGGCAAATTGTATGAAGATTAATGAGACTTTGTGTCAAATAGCTATTGAAGAAGAACCTGTTATTAAAATTAAAAGTGGCTATATTGGTGAATGGGAAAACCATTCGGATGACGATGAGCTCGGAAGTTTCATAAGGAGGGAGTGTGATGCATCAAAAGATTCAGAGTTTGGGAGAAATTTAAATCTCCATGGCGGCGTTGGGGAGGAGACGACGGTGGAGGAGGTGGAGGGCTTTCTCCGCATGGAGTCAAATAGGCCATACGCGGATACAGAAGACAGGGGTGATGACGTGCATGGCCAGCAAATTAGTGGACTACAAAACACTAGGCGTCTTAATGAGGTAATTAATGATTTAGGTGGCCAAAATGGGTGTTTTAATTAGGCAGTTGACGATTTAGAGGAGGTGCCTAGGCAATGTAACATTGCATTTAATGAGGTAGGTGGTCAGAGGCAAACCCTAACAGAGATTAAAAGTTTATATGTTGATATTGGGCCTTTTGAGCGTGATTGGGCCAAATTCCAAACGTTAGAGAGGGGTGTGTGCTTAGTTCGAACATGCCCAATTATTAGTGAAATTGAACTTTATGGAGTTGGAAGTAGGGCTGATGTGACCCTATGAACCACTAACAGCAGCCTCCCTGCGCAATCATTAGCGTTCGCCGAAGACGGAGGGCCATTTACGGCGGTGTCATTTGCGCAGAGCGGAACCAGGTTTAATGCACGAATGGAGGTTGCCACCGCCGCATAAGGAGCTGCGACGTCGTCCTCCTCCTTTGGGACCAAAGGAGACGCCTGAACGGACGCTCTCACTGCCACACAAGACGGTGCATCGTCATCTTCTGCCTAAGAAACAAGGTGAGACGCTCAAAGGAAGGCTTCCTCCACTGCAGGTGACACTACGTTGTCATCCGCAGCTCACCGCTGCGCCGCGCCTGCTACATATGTCAGAGATGGTGGTTGGTGGTGGTGAAAAATCCCTCGGAATATGGAAGCGATTCAGCGTATTCTATGGTGGTTCGCAGGCCCTTGAGCGTCACTATAGTATATTCTGGAGACTTCTCTGCAAGCCTTGTGGCGCACATGCGCTTTCATCGTCGTATTGCGTCGTTTTCCAGTGCTGGAGAGAGGTTGTTGGAAGTTGGGGAGTGTAGCAGAAACAACTCACAAGAGGTGGGATATGCACGTCTTGATGGATGTAAAGAACTATCTCACAAAGCGGATGTAAGGTTAGTCTATAATTCTACTGAAATTACTAATAATGGTGTTAAAAATTGTATGGTTTGGTTAAATAATGAGAGTATGGAAGCAAATAGAATATGGAATACTAGAATGGAAGTATGGTTCTCTCATTTGGGAAACGAGGAAGATGTCTGAAACAGTTTAAGAAGTCTGGAAGAAAAGGACAATAGGAATGAAGGTCTAGGTAGGGGTGGGTGTTGTTGATGATGAAACTGATTAGTATGAATATTAGGTGATGGGCTTCACTTCATGACCGACTGTTCCTCTTGGAGATTTGAAAAGGGTGGCGGAAGCAATGGATGTGATGGATCAAGGAGAGCTCATATAGAGCTATGGGTTCCTTGTAGGTGCATGAAAGGTATGGAGAGTGATTAGTTGGGCCATATCACTTGGAGAAAGGTGGAGGTGAAGATCAAAGTGTCTAACCTAGAGAGATTAGATAAGGGAGTAGAAGCTTGCAATATTTGGCAGCATTTTACTCATAAAATTGATCTTACAAAACATGAACCAAAATACCCTATTTATAGGAGATGGTGCCTTGTAGAGCAAGGGCAGGATGAGAAATACACAAAAGAGGGGCTCTTAGGGTATTGACTAAAGTCAATGTTGCACCCTGGGAGAAAAGTTCTAGAAGCTAGGTTAACTTTCTACCCTAAAAGGCTCTACTCAAGCACAATCATAAGCAGACCTCCCCTATTATGCTAAAGGAACCCTATTCTACTGAAATTACTAATAAAGAAACTAGCTCCCATGGCTTGGGCTTTACTTCTTGTGGTCCTCTTCGAACATATAAATAAAAGTTTCTTTGCCATAAGTAGCAGACTCCCAATCTTCTTGAATCCTCTTTGCCATAGACCTAGTTGTTGGGCCTGAACTAGGGCTTGAACTTGGGCCTCTTCCATCATCCCCTTCCTTTTGAAGAGGATTTGTCCTCAAATCACATGCTTCTGCCTCTTCATCTTCACTACCTGCAAAAGGTGTTAGATCCATAACATTGAAGGTTGTATGTACTCCATATTCTTCAGGTAGGTCAATTTGATATGCAGTATTATTGATTCTTTTGAGAACTTGGAAGGAACCATCACCTCGGGGACTAAGTTTAGACTTCCTCTGATTAGGGAATCTATCTTTTCTAAGGTGAAGCCAAACCCAGTCTCCCTCATAAAAAATCATCTCTCTCTTCCCCGTATTGCTATGTTTCATGTATTTCTCTGTTTGTTGTTGTATTTTGTTTTTAATCCTCTCATGCATTTTCTTTACAAATTCAGGCTTTGTTACTCCTTCCTTATGCACAAAATCTTGTGGATTAGGTAGAGGTAACAAATCCAAAGGAGTATGAGGATTGAATCCATATACAACCTCAAATGGAGAAATGTTAGTAGTTTTATGAACTACTCTATTATTTGCAAATTCAATATGAGGAAGGTACTCATCCCAAGATTTGTGGTTTCCCTTCATGATTGACCTAAGCATAGTGGAAAGAGATCTATTTACAACTTCAGTTTGTCCATCCATTTGAGGACGACAAGAAGTAGAGAAATTCAACTTAGTTCCAAGCCTTTCCTAGAGAGTTCTCCAAAAATGGCTTACAAATTAAGATCTTTATCCGAAACTATGGTCTTAGGTAAACCATGTAGTCTTACAACTTATCTAAAGAAGAGCTTAGAGATGTTGCTAACATCATTCGCTTTATGGCAGGGTATGAAATGATTCATCTTGCTAAACCTATCCACTACCACAAAGATGGAATCAAAACCTCTTTGTGTCCTAGAGAGTCCTAATATGAAATCAATGCTTATATCTTCCCAAGGAGAACTTGCAAGAGGTAAAGGAGTGTAGAGTCCAATGGGTTCTTCCTTAGGGAATACATCACCAAATTTTTTTAAAAGTTTTTGGACTTGAGGAGGTAGCTCACAAACTTCAGAAAGTGTGGCAGTGCATGCAAGTGTTCCTTTAGAAAGAAGGAGGCCTGAAGGTTGTTCAGATAGAAATATCTTTTCAATTTTGTTTTCAAATTTTTCTTCTTTCTGAATGACCTTGTGGGAAGGAACACTATTCTCCCACTTGTCAAGGTGTTAAAGGATAGAGTACAATTTTTTTCTCCCTATGGGTAAAAGTTATTTCGTTGGTAAGACCATTATGGATAGTTTTCTTGTCAAATTGTCATGGTCTTCTCAATAAGTTGTGGCAGGCTTCCATGGGTACTACATCATATAAAATCTCATCTTTATAGTTCCTCATAAAAAAACTGACTTTTACCTGCTTATCTACAGTTAATTCCCCATCTTCATTTATCCACTAAAGTTTGTAAGGTTTTGGATGATGTATTAATTGTAGATTAAGCTTTTCAACCATCCTAGTGCTACAACAATTGCAGCAAGAGCCACTATCCACATTAAGAGAACATATGTTTTTTGAAACTTTCCATCTTGTATGAAAGATGTTCTCTCTCTGTGTTTCATGGTTCACACTAGGTTGATTGTTGAGGGTTCTTTTGATCATCATTAATTCTCGCTCACAAGGGTATGCCTCCTCACTATCTTCTTTCTCTTCTTCCCCACTAGACTCAACTTCTTGGCTGTTATACTCATCCCTCACAAGGGTATGCCTCCTCACTATCTTCTTTCTCTTCTTCCCCACTAGACTCAACTTCTTGGCTGCTATACTCATCCCTCACAAGGGTATGCCTCCTCACTATCTTCTTTCTCTTCTTCCCCACTAGACTCATCTTCTTGCCTCTACCAAGACACTTAAAAACACTGGATATCTCTACTATGGGGTTGCGAGGTAGACACATCTTTTCCTACATTTTTGGGAGTTTCTTTGGATTTATCTTTTAAAAGACTATCCTCCCTTTCTCTTATGTACTCTTTTTTGGGATAAGAGTTAGAGTAAGAACTCTCCTTGCGACTTGATTCTTTTCTAAAATTTTGTTGTTAAACTTTTATACAAAGTTGGATCAAGTCATTCAAGTTTCGATAAGGCAAGAGTTCTACTTTATCCCTTATCTCAAGACTGAGACCACTGAGGAACCTAGCTATGGTGGTGGTTTCTTCCTTCCTAGTAGAGGCTCTCATCATGTAAAGCTCCACCTTTTGCCTATACTCCTCTATACTCATGTTCTTTTTGTTGGAGTCTTTGGAGCTTGTCCATTAACTCCCTATTGTAGTATGAAGGAATATGGCGGCGTCTCAGGGCTCTCCTAAGGTCATTCCAATATTCTATGGGAGGGTCCCTATGGAGGCACCTATCTCTCTCTAAGGATGTCCACCAATACATAGCGTTTCCTTGAAAGCTTAAAGTGGCTAAGGGTACCTTCCTCTCCTCACTAACATGATGGCAAGCAAAAAGTTATTCTACTTTCATTTCCCAATCTAGATATGTTTCAACATTTTCCTTTCCATAAAAATGAGGTAGGTCTACCCTAGTCCATTTGTGGCTCTCTCTTCTAGTTCTTCTAGGTGGAGGTTGATAATAATGATTAACTCTCAAACTCTCCTTCGCATGTGAGTCACTCGATGTTAGAAAGGATGACTTTAAACTAGAGGGGGTGAATTATTTAAAGAGGGTTTTCGCAAACTTTTAAGGCAAGAATAAAATTATCTCGAGCAGCAAATGATAAAGAATTCAGTTTGCCAAAAACTCAAAAACAAAAACAACAGCACCAGAAAAACAATCGGTTGTTTCGCATAAACAATCGGTTGTTTATACCAGTTTGCAAATATCAAAACTGATTTTGAAGAGATTAAGGAGAGAGAGAATGCACACATATGTTTATACTGGTTCACTCTAAACCCAGAGCTACATCCAGTCTTCTCAGAAACCACTGGGAATTCCACTAAGCAATCAAACCTAGATCACTTACAACACAACCAAGAAAGTGACCTTGATCCCCTAAAGACACACACTTCTCTTGGCCAACACACCAACACTAAGAATGTTGATCTTGATCCCCTCAAGAACACACAACACTTCTCAGCAAACACACAAAGATTCTTGTTCAACAGATACAAGGATTACACTTGTTACAAAAGCAATTCTGAAATCAATACAAGTAGAAATCCTATCTCACTCTTTGATCAATCTCAACCTCTAAGCAATCTCAACTCTTTGAAAATCTCAAAACTTGTGTAAGTGTTAAAAAACTCAAATTTGTTTTCCTGAATATATTCAAAGATGTTGTTTGTTATCAAATCTTAACAAACTATTTATTGCATTTAAAGATTGGTCAAAGCATTAAAGACTGGAGCGTAAACAGTTAGAAAAACATTTAAAGCTCAGTCAAAGCACAAACCATTTTTCTGTTATGGTACCAAAACAAACAACCGGTTGTTTCCATGAATCAGTCGGTTGTTTTCGTTTTAACAGCTCAACCATTTGAAAAATAGTTTTCAACCTTTTCTAAAAACTCCTAAGTATAAAACAATCGGTTATTTCGACAAAACAATCGGTTGTTTTGATAAAACAATAGGTTGTTTTTCACTTAGTTTGAAAAACACTTTTCTTTAAAAAGATTGAGAATGCCTATGCTTTGGATTCAATCAAGACTGGATTACATAAACAATCTACCCCAGATCCTATCTAAGACATCTTAGCAACAGCAAGCACAACCTAGCCTTCAACATCCTTCAAAGGGTTTGGATTCTTCAAAGCTTGAACACCACTTGGTTCAACAATCTCTCCCTATTTGATGAAGACAAATCCTTGATGCTTGTGTTGTACCTGATACCTGATTGAATCTGAAGCAGTTCCTGTAAAGCACAGCTTTTAAGCAAAATACAGAGCTTCTGATATTTGGTTAGCACAGAAACAAATATAGAGGTTCAGAACATAATATCAGAGCAAATAGCAAACAACAAACAAATATAGGAGCAAAAACCTATAAGGTTTCACTCATCCAAACTGTTTTGCAGAAAATAAAAAACTGAAATTAAACACAGCATATATCTCCCCCTATTTGTCTTCACAAATAGACAAAACGAAGAGATAAACAAGATAATTGTTCTCAATACAACAGATTTAAAACAGCAAAAGCAGAAAAATAGAAAACTGATACAACTACCAAAAACAATCGGTTGTTTCGATACATCAACCGGTTGTTTTTCTTCATTCATCATCATCAGCATATTGAAGATCAAAGATTTGGTTTTGTACTTTCTCAATCTGTTCATCTAGAGTCATGAAACGTGCATCCATGCTGTCAAACCTGTTCTCAATCCTCTGGAAATTGCTGACACAAAGATCATGGAGATTCCTTTGATTCTCCGCAAAGCTATCAAGCCTATTCATCATGAGTTCTTCAAAAGAAGACATGGATTGCATTCTTTCTTCTTGATTTCCAGCACCAGCACTAGGTCCAACATCTTGATGTGCTTCAGGTAAATCTTCATGTTGAAAATCCATATCTGCAGCATGTTCATGATCAGTAGCAACACTAGATGAGGCTCCAAAACCATCTTTGCAAATCCATTTTCCACCTACTTTGGTTAAACCCATTTTGCTGAGAGATCCACTGTTCAACTCTTGAGTTGACTTGACCAGCTCAGATGTTTCATCGTCTAGGTTCACTTCAAAATATAGCAGAAATTTAGAAACCAAAATAGCATATGGATAGTGATAGTCACTTAACCTCATTGCCTTTTGCATGTGCTCTTTGATGATGTGAATCCAATTAATTCTGATCTTCTTCGTAATGCAGAAGATATACACCAGATCCTCCTCAGTAAGCACTGAATGATTGCTCCCCCTTGGAGTTAGAATCCAAGTCACAATGAGGGCTAGCAAACTTTCATCAAGCCTTAAGCCACCAACCAAACAAGTCCTAACTTGTGCATTTTGGTTCTTCAAGCAGCTCTTGTAGTATTGAACTTTGTTGAATTCCTCCACTAAGGTTCCCCTTGTTAATCTTGAGGCCTGAGTACTTTAGACCAACTACAGTAGTCCACACTTCATGTGTAATCTCCATATCTACACCTTTTACATGAGAAACAAGGTTGTTTCCCTCAAACTTGAGATTTTTGTAGAAAACTCTTATCAAATCTAGATAGATAATCCTTTTCATCTCCAAGAACTTTCTAAGGGACTGATCTTTGAGGAGCCTTCTGACATTGTCCAGCTTTTGGCTTTTCAGCCAATACAAGCAAACAACTTTAGGGTTGTTTATGACTTTGGTGGTAGTCTCAAATCTATATCTCTCAATAAGATCAATATCACTAGAAAACCATCCTTCAAGCCTTCCTCCAGACCTTACTGCTCTAGATTTGACTCTTCTTGAGGTGGGAAGAGTTGAGTCCATGACGGCAGAGATGAAAAGCAGAGAAAAGCTCACTCACAGATTTTGCAAGAGATGTTGTAATTGGTTGTTCTTGTGGAAGATCGGTTGCAACAGATTTTATAGCACAAACAGAATCATAAAGCATTTAATGACATGAGTGGTTACCAGATTTTCTGAGAGAGAGGACTTGACCATGCCCTGCACAGAAAACGTCAGAAAAAGCAGAAAATCACATGGTCTTCACATGTGATCTTTGACTAGTTATTAAGGCTCTTGAATTTCCAAGATTTTAGAATATATTCCTTTATGACTGTTGTAACTTCTTTCTGAGCGTGATCTGCTTTCAACACAGGTTCATAGACCAAGGATTCTCTCTTTAATTTGATCTGCAACGGATAGAAATTCAAAATGAAAATTAAATTGATTTCTTCACAGTGTTGTCAGACTCAAAACAATCGGTTGTTTCGAGGAATCAATCGGTTGTTTTTCTGCAGTAGTAAACTCATTTTGAATTTTTAAGCATGAGCAGAAATAAATCAAATCAGATGAAATTGAACACTTTAAGTAGGTTATACAAACATGTAAAAGAATTTAAAAACAGAAATTAATAACAGAGATAAGGAATGTCTTATCCTTTGAGTTGTTCTTTCAATGAGCCATGTGCTTTGAGATCAAGAAGCCTTAATTTGACTGTTGAGGGCTTTTGGACAGATACATAACATTGATTCAGCTTCAATGTTGCCCTATTCCTTCCAAAAACTTGATCAGATGACTCAATCCTTCACACTTCTTTAGATTTCCTGCACAAGCATGAGTTCAAGCAACAAGATTTGGTCCCTTCACAAATGTGGGTCCAATTGGTTTCTTTTTCTCATTTGGAACCTCACATCCTTTAGGAATCCATTTCATGTAGCCTCTAGGAACAGAAAACTTTCTTATTTTGCATAATCTAACTGAATGGCCCTTCTTCATGCAATAAAAGCATGTAACAACCGGTTGTTTTGATTTAACAATTGGTTTTTTACTGGCATTCTTAAATTTTTTTTTGAAAATTTATCTTGTTGGTTCTGTGAATTGAAATCTAAACCAGCCTTTCCAAAACCGCAGCTTTGAGATGCCAAGACATTCTCAAAGTTAGATTTCCCTTTTGAAAGCTTGTCCACAGTGTCAACAAGATAATGCACCTTTTTCTCAAGATTTTCACAATTTTCGCAAATGAGAGTGTCACACTTGCAAGAAGCATTTTTGAAATGATTTTCCAGGTCTTTGAAATCATTTTTTGATTTTTCAATCTCTTCTTCAAGTGATTTCACTCTCTTTTCCAGCCAGCTGTTAAGTTCTTTCAATCGGTTGTTTGAAAGTACTAATCGATTAGCTTCATCGTGAGTTTCTTGAAAAGCTTCAAGCAATTCACTGTAATTTTGTTCATTTAAAGAAGCACATGAACTTACCTCACTTGAGTTATAGGATTCATTATCATCTTCTGCAATCAAACAGATGTTTGCTTTCTCACCTTCACTTGATGAAGAGCTTGATGATGATACTTCATTTTCATCCCAAGCTATGTAGGCTCTCTTTGTCTTGTTCTTCTTTTCCTTGTTGCTAGATCTCTTCTCCTTGCTTTTGTTTGGGCAATCTGCCTTTATGTGACCTTGCTCACCACAACCAAAACAAGTATAGTTATTTGAATTAAAATCATTTGATTTCTTGTTTCCATACCTATCTTTGTTGTTGTCCTTGTTGCGGTTCCTCTTCAAGAATTTGCTAAACTTTCTTGACAGCAAGCTAAGGTTTTCCTCATCACTGGATTCTTGTTTGCCTTTGTGCTTGGAAGCTTTTAAGGCTATGCTCCTTACGTGCTTGTCTTTGCTTTCTTGAACATTGAGTCGATTCATCTCTAACTCATGTTCCCTAAGCTTTCCAAACAAAGAAGCCATACTCAAGGATGTTAGATCTTTAGATTCGAAAATAGCAGTTACCTTGGGTTGCCAAGCTCTATCAAGACATTTCAAGATCTTGATGTTTAGCTCTTCCTTTTCAAAGGTCTTGTCAAGGCTCATGAGATGATTGATGATGTGCATGAATCTTTTCTGCACCTCAGCAATTGTTTCACCTTTGAGCATTCTGAACATTTCATACTCTTGGATTAGAGTATGCTTCCTAACTCTCTTCACCTCATTTGTACATTCATGAGTTACCTCCAAGGTGTCCCACATTTCTTTTGATGATTTGCATTGAGAGACCCTGAAAAACTCATCTGAATTTAAAGCAGAGGTTATTATATTTTTGGCAATGCAATCGAATTTGGCCTTCTTGCTTTCTGAATAGTCCATTGAGACCAAGGTTTTTCAATGAAAGATCCATCTTTTTCAAACTTTGGGACAAAAGGACCATTTTCAATAGCATCCCAAATTCCTTTATCAAGTGATTCAATAAAGATTTTCATTCTCACTTTCCAAAATTGGTAGTTCAAACCACAAAACAAAGGTGGTCTGTTGTTTGAAGTACCTTCCGCAAAAGGTAGTCTATCAGCCATAAAAAACAGTTTTTAGGATCACACTTGAATAACTTTCAAGAACCAAGCTCTGATACCAATTGTTAGAAAGCATGGCTTTAAACTAGAAGGGGGGTGAATTGTTTAAAGAGGCTTTTCGCAAACTTTTAAGTCAAGAATGAAATTATCTCAAGAAACAAATGATAAAGAATTCAGTTTGCCAAAACACAAAGCAAAAACAACAGCACCAGGAAAACAATCGGTTATTTCGCAGAAACAATCGGTTGTTTATACCAGTTAGCAAATATTAAAAACTGAATTTAAAGAGTTAAGGTATAGAGAAAATGAACACAGATGTTTATACTAGTTCACTCCAAACCCAGAGCTACATCCAGTCTTCTCAGAAACCACTGAGGAATTCCACTAAGCAATCAAACCTTGATCACTTACAACACAACCTAGAAAGTGACCTTGATCCCCTAAAGACACACACTTCTCTTGGCCAACACACCAACACTAAGAATGTTGATCTTGATCCCCTCAAGAACACACAACACTTCTCAGCAAACACACAAAGATTCTTGTTCAACAGATACAAGGATTACACTTGTTACAAAAGCAATTCTGAAATCAATACAAGCAGAAATCCTATCTCACACTTTTGATCAATCTCAACCTCTAAGCAATCTCAACTCTTTGAAAATCTCAAAACTTGTGTAACTATTAAAAAACTCAAATTTGTTTTTCTGAATATATTCAAAGATGTTGTTTGTTATCAAATCTTAACAAACTATTTATTGCATTTAAAGATTGGTCAAAGCATTAAAGACTAGAGTGTAAACAGTTAGAAAAACAGTTAAAGCTCAGTCAAAGCACAAACCATTTTTCTATTATGGTACCAAAACAAACAATCGGTTGTTTCCACGAATCAGTCGGTTGTTTTGGTTTCAACAGCTCAACCATTTGAAAAACAGTTTTCAACCTTTTCTAAAAACTCCTAAGTATAAAACAATCGGTTGTTTCGACAAAACAATCGATTGTTTTTCACTTAGTTTGAAAAACACTTTTCTTTAAAAAGATTGAGAATGCCTATGCTTTGGATTCAACCAAAAGTGGATTACATAAACAATCTACCACAGATCCTATCTAAGACAGCTCAGCAACAGCAAACACAGCCTAGCCTTCAACATCCTTCAAAGGGTTTGGATTCTTCAAAGCTTGAACACCATTTGGTTCAACACTAGATGCATGTGATGTATGAGATTTTTTTAATTTTCTAGTATTCAACAATTTTTTTTATGCATAAAAATTAAAGTCCTATTTTATGCACTCCACTTCTAGCTCATTTGTGTATTTTTTAAATGAGGTTATTGTTGTCCCTTGCTTTGTCTCCTTAGGTTATTCAACCTTGAATCTTTAATCCAGCTCCCTTTTAGTGATATAGCTTTCACTAAAACAAAATTTTAGCTCCACTACTCACCAAAACACTTTTTAGGTAAATTCCACCAAAAAGAGGTCAAACAAGTTTTAAAGCAACAAAAATCAAATTTAAAATGAAGTACTACTGCAAATGGAGTTTATATTTGACAAGACTTGAAAGAGTATTCAATAAAATTGACAAGCAAAAAATTAAGGCACACAAGAAAAGGTAGCACACAAAGTGGAATCCTAGGGAATTGAACTAGAATAGATGAATAAAACCAAAACAACACTACAAATTTTTTTTGTGTAAATTTTTCACAACTTTACAAATTTATGCTAGACAGAACACTTCAAATTTGAGCTTGAAATTTTAACCACACAAAAATTCAATGTTTTAGATCAAAATAGGCGTTGGAATTTCAGAAAAACAATAAGCCAAATAATTGTAATAGTTTTATCAAGATCAATGATGCATCACCGTTTTTCCAGAGTCAGAATTTTTGCACTATGTTTGTATTTCATTTATCATTTTTTTTTGTATTTTGAATTTTGATGTACTTCTTCATTTTTTTCACTTTTTCTCAATACATCAAAATACTCAAATCCAAAATTTTAGAATTTTTCACCCACAAAATTATTTTCTTGGAAAAATTCCAGTCAGCATAGTCACAGTGAAAACAAAAAAAAAAATTCTAACTTGGAATTAGAAAACGTCTAGGAAACTTCAAAAACACAATGGAAATGATTGGAAAAGAACTTGTATGGAACTAAAACACAAGTATGAACTAAAATATGAAAATATAAAAGTCAACAAAGCTTCTAAAACAGAAATATAATCTGCACTCAAAATCAAAATCAAGCAACCAAATCAACAATAAAAGGCACCACTTGGAATTTATGACATTGTAGGATGAACATGACTTTGACAAAACTTGTATGGATTCAAAAATCAAAAAGACTCAACCAAGACACTTTGCACCAATTAAAACATCAATAAGACTCAACTAAAATTAAAAATAAAACAACAAACACAAAATACTCAATGGAACCTAAAAACAGTTTGGAAGCTCAAGAACAATTTGAACCAAAATAAAACCGTACAACAATATCAACTAAAAACAATATTAAAACAACAAGACAACCAAACAACATATGACAACACGGAATAGAAGAAGACTCAAAAATAAAATGAAGAGAACATTTATTTCTTGAAGAACTTTGGCTCTGATACCAAATGATGGGTTTCACTTCATGACCGGTTGTTCTTCTTGGAGATTTAAAAAGGGTGGCGGAAGCAATGGATGTGATGGATCAAGGAGGGCTGAAATAGAGCTATGGGTTCCTTGTAAGTGCATGAAAGATATGGAAAGTGATTGGTTGGGCCATATCTCTTGGAGAAAGGTGGAGGTGAAGATCAAAGTGTCTAACCTAGAGAGATTAGACAAGGGAGTAGAAGCTTGCAATATTTGGCAGCATTTTACTCATAAAATTGATCTTACAAAACATGAGCCAAAGCACCCTGTTTATAGGAGATGGTGCCTTGAAGAGCAAGGAGCAAGGGTAGGATGGGAAATACAAAAAATAGGGGCTACTAGGGTATTGACTAAAGTCAATGTCGCACCCTAGGAGAAAAGTTTTAGAAGATAGGTTAACTTCCTACCCTAAAAGGCTCTACTCAAGCTACAATCATAAGCATACCTCCCCTATTATTCTAAAGGAACCCTATTCTACTGAAATTACAAATAAAGAAACTAGCTACCATGGCTTGGGCTTTACTTCTCGTGGTCCTCTTCGAACATATAAAGAAAAGCTTCTCTACCATCAATAGCAGCATCCCAATCTTCTTGAATCCTCTTTGCCATGGACCTAGTTGTTAGGCCTGAACTAGGGCCTGAGCTTGGGCCTCTTCCATCATTAGGGGTCTGGGAGCAAGGATAAAAAGGAAGTATATTAGTGATATCATTAGAAAACAACAAGTTGGAGTTATTTTTCTTCAAAAAACAAAATGTGAACAAATTAGTAAGGAAAGGTGTTATCAAATTTGGGGGTCAAATGAAATTGACTGGATTGAGATTGGGGTAGTTAATAATGATGGAGGGTTAATCACTATGTGGAAGAAAGATTGCTTTGAAATGAAAAAGTATAGAAATGGGAACAACTTCTCAATTATTGAAGGAGTATGGAAGTTAGGAACGCCAATAGAAATAACGATAATGAAATGTTTACTGTGGCAGTACCTTAAGAGAAAAGAAATTATTTGGGACAAGATAAGTGGGGTAAGAAAATGTCACCAAATAAAACTGTGGTGTGTAGCTGGAGATTTTAATTCTATTAGAAGTGCTGGGGAGAGAAGAGGCCAAAATTCTAATGTCAATTACAGTAGTGAAATATGGAGTTTTAATAATTTTATTGAAGAGTCTTGTCCTGTCGATATTCCATTGGTGGGTAGAAAGTTTACTTGGTATAAACCTAATGGGACAGACAAGAGCAGAATAGATAGAGTTTTAGTTTCCCTTGAATGGTTGGAGAAGTGGTCGGGAAGTAAACTGTATGCAGAAGGGAGAACGGTTTCGGATCACTGTGCTTCAATTTTAAAGGATATAAACATTGATTGGGGTCTAAAACCATTTAGATGCCTCGATCTATGGCAAAAATATGTCCGTTTTAAGGAGCTCGTAAGAACTAAGTGGGAAACCTATGATATTAAGGGAAATGGTTTGTACGTTTTGAAGGAGAAATGGAAAAGGTTAAAGTTCGACATAAGGAATTGGAAAAAATTTGTCTTTGGAGATGTTAATAAACAAAGAGTGAAGTTGGAAAAGAGAATCCAAGTTCTGGATGGAAAAGATAATGAGGGGGAGTTGCATGTCGGAGACAGAGAGGAAAGTGTTAAATGGATGTCTTTAAACTAGAGGGGGGTGAATGGTTTAAAAAGGGTTTTCGCAAACTTTTAAGCCAAGAATGAAATTACTTCGAGAAACAAATGATAAGGAAATCAGTTTGCCAAAACACAAAGCAAAAACAACAGCACCAGGAAAACAATCGGTTATTTCGCAGAAACAATCGGTTGTTTATACCAGTTAGCAAATATTAAAAACTGAATTTAAAGAGTTAAGGTATAGAGAAAATGAACACAGATGTTTATACTGGTTCACTCCAAACCCAGAGCTACATTCAGTCTTCTCAGAAACCACTGAGGAAATCCACTAAGCAATCAAACCTAGATCACTTACACCACAACCAAAGAAGTGACCTTGATCCCCTCAAGACATACACTTCTCTTGGTCAAACACACCAACACTAAGAATGTTGATCTTGATCCCCTCAAGAACACACAACACTTCTCAGTAGACACACAAGGTTTCTTTCAACAGATACAAGGATTGCACTTGTTACAGAATGAATCTGAAATCAATACAAGAGAAAACCCTATCTCACACTCTTTGATCAAACTCAATCTCTAAGAAATCTCAACTCTTTCAAAATCTCAAAATTTGTGTAAAACCCAAATCTGTTTTACTGTATATATCAGAGTTATTTGTTATCAAATCTTAACAAACTATTAATTGCATTTAAAGATTGGTCAAAGCATTAAAAATTGGAGCGTAAACAGTTGGAAAATCATTTAATGCTCAGTCAAAGCACAAAACAGTTTTCTGTTATGGTAACAAAACAAACAATCGGTTGTTTCCACGAATCAATCGATTGTTTTGGGTTTTGACAGCAAGTCAACCATAAAAGCAGTTTTCAACCTTTTCTAAAAACACCTAAGTATAAAACAATCGGTTGTTTCAACAAAACAACAGGTTGTTTTTCACTTAGTGTGAAAAACACTTTTCTTTCAAAAGGATTGAGAGGTCTTATGCTTTGGATTCAATCAAGAGTGGATTACATATTAAATCTACCCCAGATCCTATCTAAAAGACAACTCAGCAACAGCAAGCACAGCCAGCCTTCATCATCCTTCAAAGGGTTTGGATTCTTCAAAGCTTGAACACCACTTGGTTCAACAATCTCCCCCTATTTGATGAAGACAAATCCCAAATGCTTGTGTTATACCTGATTGAATCTGAAGCAGTTCCTGAAAGACACAGTTTTAAGCAAAGCATAGAAGTTCTGATATTTGGTTAGCACATAAACAAATACTGAAATTCAGAACATAATATCAGAGCAAACAACAAACAAATATAAGAGCAAAAACCTATAAGGTTTCACCCATACAAACTGTTTTGCAGAAAATAAAAACTGAAACCAAACACAGCATAAATCTCCCCTTATTTGTCTTCACAAATAGACAAAAAGAAGAGATGAAAAAGATAATTGTTCTTAATACATCATATTTAAAATGCAGAAGCAGAAAATCGAAAATCTGATATAAACACCAAAAACAATCGGTTGTTTCGAGATATCAACAGGTTGTTTTTCTCTTCATTCATCATCAGCATATTGAAGATCAAAGATCTGGTTCTGGACTGCCTCAATCTGTTCATCTAAAGTCATGAAGCGTGCATCCATGCTGTTAAACCTATTATCAATGATTGGAAACTGCTGACACATAGATCATGGAGATTCATTTGGTTCTCCGCAAAGCCATCAAGCCTATTGACCATGTATCTCTAAAAAGGAGACATGGTTGGGATTCCTTCTTCCTGATTTCCAACACCAGCACTAGGTCCAGCATCTTAATTTGCTTCTTCATGTTGAAAATCCATATCAGCAGCAGCACTTGATGAGGCACCATGGTCACCATCTTTTCTTATCCATTTGTCACCTATTTTGGTGAATACCATTTTGCTGAGAGATCCATTGTTCAACTCTTGAGTTGACTTGACCAACTCAGATGTTTCATCATCTAGGTTCACTTCAAAATATAGCAGAAATTTAGAAATCAAAACAACATATGGATAGTGATGGTCACTTAACCTCATTGTCTTTTGCATATGCTCTTTGATGATGTGGATCCAATTTATTCTGATCTTCTTCATAATGCAGTAGATGTACACCAGGTCCTCCTCTGTAAGAACAGAATCATTGCTCCCCCTTGGAGTTAGAATCCAAATCACAATAAGGGCCAACAACCTTTCATCAAGCCTCAAGCCACCAACCGAACAAGTCCTAACTTGAGCATTTTGATTCTTCAAGCAGCTCTTGTAGTATTGGATTTTGTTGAAGTTCTCCACTACTCCAAGGTTCCCCTTGTTTATTCTGAGGCCAGAGTACTTTAGACCAGCTACTGCAGTCCACACATCATATGTGATCTCCATATCTACACCTGTTACATGAGAAACAAGGTTGTTTCCCTCAAACTTGAGATTTGTGTAGAAAACTCTTATCAAATCTGGGTAGATATTGCCCTTCATCTCCAAGAACTTTCCGAGGGATTGATCTTTGAGGAGCCTTCCGACATTGTCCAGCTTTTGGCTTTTCAGCCAATCAAAGCAAACAACCTTGGGGTTGTTTATCACTTTGGTGCTAGTCTCAAACCTATACCTCTCAATTAGATCATTATCACCAGAAAACCATCCTTCTAGCCTTCCTCCAGACCTAACTGATCTGGTTTTGACTCTCTTTGAGGTGGGAGGAGTTGACTCCATGATGGCAGAGAAGAAACAGAGAGAAGCTCACATAAGAAATGCAAGAGATGTTGCAATAGATGATGCAATTGGTTGTTCTTGTGGAAGACATCAGTTGCAACAGATTTTATAGCAATAACAGAATCATAAAGCATTCAATGACATGAGTGGGTACCAGATTTTCAGAGAGAAAAGACTTGACCAAGCCCTGCACAGAAAACGTCAGAAAAAGCAAAAAATCACATGGTCATCACATGTGGTCTTTGACTAGTCATAAAAGCTCTTAAATTTTCAAGATTTTGGAATATATTCCTTTATGACTGTTGTAACTTCCTTCTGAGCGTGATCAGTTTTCAACACAGGTTCATTGACCAAGGATTCTTTCTTTAATTTGATCTGCAACGGATAGAAATCCAAAAAGAAATTAAATTGATTTCTTCACAGTGCTGTCAGACACAAAACAATCGGTTGTTTCGAAGAAACAATCGGTTGTTTTTCTGCAGCAGTAAAACTGATTTTGAGTTTTTAAGCATGAGCAGAAAGAATTCAAAGCTGATGAAATTGAACATTTTAAAGAGGTTATACAAACATGAAAATGAACTTAAAACATGAACTAAGTGTTGAACATGGTTGCTGCCCCTTCAAGACATGTGTTTGATTAAGACTTCTATGTACAATTCATGTATATTTCCTTTTGCTTTAAGTGTGTCTTAGGTAGTGTTTAGAGGTTGTTTAAGAGTGGGCTTTTTGTTGAGTAACTCACCTCCTAACCACTGGCCATGTGATAAGAACAAGCATAAGGTTTCTTAAACTGTTTTTCACATGTTTAAAAAAAAACACGTTTACTGCATAAAAATAAATCTGTTCTTTTCTAAATAAACAGATTCATTTTTACACTGATGCCTTGGCTAAGTCTTGTGAAAATTAGATTTTGTGCATCAAGTATTTTGACTAAGTCTTCTACCTTTCAAAACAACGGTGTTTTAAATAGTTAAGCTTTTTCTGTTTTCGTTTTGAAAAATAAATTTGTTCATTTGTAAATGAATAGATTCTTTTTGACTCTGGTGCCATGGCTATCTTAAACGGTTTTCAGTTTTGTCCCTGCACCAGAATGGCTGACTAAGTCTCCTCACATAACAAATTCTCTAACTGCTTTTTGAAAATAAATCTGTTCATTTTATTTTCAATCTGTTCATTTTATAACAGCTTTAACTGTTTTTCAAAAATCTGTTATAAGTTGGTTTTCTATAAAATGAAAACTTGTTTCTGAGTTTAATAATCGATCATACATAGGTAAAAACAAGTTTTGCATCAGAGAATTGAGGATTTACAAGGAATTAGCATCTATTCTTAAAAGATTTCGAAAATCACAAAGTGCTTTTTCTTGTTTGGTTCCAAAAGCTTGGTGAGAGGTGTTGCTACTGTTTTAGCAATCTGTTCTACTGGTTTAAGGCAGATTTTTGCATCCTCAATTAGGTGTAGTCGTTTCACATTTCTTTTCTTGTAAAAGTTTGGTTGTACACTCTTCTTGATAGGGTTTCTTGAAGAATGTGTGTGCTGAAATAGGGTTTTTCAGCAAGTGTACCTAAGTTCTTGTAGGGTTCAAGAACAGTGGGATTTGTGTTTGCTTGAAGTGTGATTTAGTGAATTTCACCTTGGTTTAGGTGAACACTGGATGTAGCTCAATTGAGTGAACCAGTATAATTGCCTTGTGTTCATTCTCCCTTAATCTCTGCACTTAAATTTCTACATAACTGTTAAACTGTCAAGAAATAAATATGTTCAATCAATAATAAATCTGTTCTTTCTGGGCTCGGTTCATACTGTTCTTAATTTCTGGAAAACTGTTTGATTTTAAGAAGAACATAAATAACCTGTTAAAAAGCCACTAAAACAGATTGATTGTGATAGGTCACTCAAGTAATTGTCAAGCTATCAATTGAACCTTAATCACTTGCTTAAAATTGAAGCTTGCTGTTTTGTGATTCACTGTTTTTCTTCATTATATCAGTGTGTGTGAATCTGGAAAATCGATCTGCATAATCTTGAGATTAACTTGACTGTATAAAAGTTTTTCAAACACAAACAGTGCCAAAATAAATCTGTTCAATTTCAAATAAATCGATTTATTTTCTGTACACTGTGATAAATATTGATTCTGCAAGAAAGATTTAAAAGATCAATTCACCCCCCCTCTTGAACTTTGGCACTATTAAACCCAACACTAAGAACAGAGATAAGGAAGGTTTTATCCTTTATGTTGTTCTTTCAATGAGTCATGTGCTTTTGTGATCAAGAAGCCTCATTTAACTGTTGAGGGCCTTTGGACAGATATAGAACATTGATTCAGCTTTAATGTTGGTCTTTTTCTTCCAAGAAATTGATCAGATGACTCAGTCTTTCACACTTCTTTAGCTTTCCTGCACAAACATGAGTTCAAGCAACAAGATTTGGTCCTTTCACAAATGTGGGTCCAATTGATTTCTTTTTTGTTAGAATATATGGCTTTAAACTAGAGGGGGGTGAATTGTTTAAAGAGGGTTTTCGAAAAATTTTAAGCCATGAATGAAATTACTTCGAGAAACAAATGATAAGGAATTCAGTTTGCCAAAACATAAAGCAAAAACAACAGCACCAGAAAAACAATCGGTTGTTTCGCAGAAACAATCGGTTGTTTATACCAGTTTACAAAATCAAAACTGAATTTAAAGAGTTAAGGATAGAGAGAATGCACACAGATGTTTATACTGGTTCACTCTAAACTCAGAGCTACATCCAATTCTCTCAGAAACCACTGAGGAATTCCACTAAGCAATCAAACCTAGATCACTTACAACACAACCAAGAAAGTGACATTGATCCCCTCAAGACACACACTTCTCTTGGCCAACACACGAACACTAAGAATGTTGATCTTGATCCCCTCAAGAACACACAACACTTCTCAGCAACCACACAAAGATTCTTGTTTAACAGTTACAAGGATTACACTTGTTACAGAAACAAATCTGAAATCAATACAAGCAGAAATCCTATCTCACACATTTTGATCAATCTCAATCTCTAAGCAATCTCAACTTCTCAAAATCTCAAAATTTGCATTGTTTCTTTTTTAAACTCAAATATGTTTTTCTGAATATATGAAAGATGTTGTTTGTTATCAAATCTTAACAAACTATTAATTTCATTTAAAGATTGGCCAAAGCACAAAACAATTTTCTGTTATGGTACCAAAACAAACAACCGGTTGTTTCCACAAATCAATCGGTTGTTTTGGGTTTTGACAGCAAGTCAACCATAAAAACAGTTTTCAACCTTTTCTAAAAACACATAAGTATAAAACAATCGGTTGTTTCGACAAAACAACAGGTTGTTTTTTACTTAGTTTGAAAAACACTTTTCTTTCAAAAGGATTGAGAGTGCTTATGCTTTGGATTCAATCAAGAGTGGATTACATATTAAATCTATCCCAGATCCTATCTAAAAGACAACTCAGCAATAACAAGCACAACCAACCTTCATCATCCTTCAAAGGGTTTGGATTCTTCAAAGCTTGAACACCACTTGGTTCAACAGAAAGGAGAGAACTTTTAGTTGAATTGGGGCAAGTCAGAGTTAAACAAGAAGCGATTTTACAGCAAAAAGCAAGGATGAGATGGGTAAGTCAAGGCGATTTGAATACAGAGTTTTACCACTTAAGTATTAAGTGGAGGAGGATGCATAATGGGATTAGTGGACTCAAGGTCGGCGATCAGTGGTGTGATTATCCGGTTGAAGTAATAGCTAGAGTGAAGGAATTCTTTGAGGGCGGATTCAGTAATAGGGAAGACAACTGGTTAGATTGGATAATGTTTGGTTTAAGGGAAGACAAATGGTTAGATTATTAAAAGGCATATGACTTAGTAAGTTGAGAGTTTATTTACTACATGCTAGGAAGATTGAGATTTTGTGGTAAGTGGATTGAATGGATAAAAAACTGCTTAGAATCATCCTCGATATCTGTGTTGGTAAATGGAAGTCCAACAACCGAGTTTAAACCTTTGAACGACTTAAGACAAGGGTACCCTTTAACACCTTTTCTTTTTTCTTATTGTGGTTGAAGGACTTGGAGAGGTAGTTGGACAGGCGGAAGAAAAGATGTTAGTAGAGAGTATTGAGGTTGGGGAAAGGAGAGTAAAGGTGAGTATGTTGCAATATGCAGACAACACCTTATTTTTCTGTAAAGCCTCAATTCAAAGTGTTCTGACATTAAAGGCTATTCTGAAGTGCTTTGAACTTGCCTCTGGTCTTAAGGTTAATTATTCCAAGAGTAAGGTTGGTGGAGTGGGTGTGAACATTAATCAGACGATGGTTTTTGCCTCTATTCTTAATTGTGATATTATGAAGACACCTTTCAGTTACTTGGGGGTGACAGTAGGCGGGAATCATAAGAGATGTGTTTTTTGGGAAGGGATGCTCAATAAGATACGAAGTAGGTTGAGCTCTTGGAAAGGGAAATCCCTCTCTTTGGCGGGCAGGTTACGTCTTATCAAATCGGTGCTTACATCCTTACCGTTTTTCTACGTCTCCTTATTTTGTATGCCGACAACTGTGGTGAAGGAAGTGAAAAGGCTACAAAAGAATTTTTTGTGGGATTGGAGCTTAGAGAACATAAAATTTCTTGGGTGTGTGGGATAAGGTTTGTGAGTCGAAGAACAAAGGTGGATTAGGGGTTATTGATTTAAGAAAATTTAACTTGGCTCTCCTAGGAAAATGGATTTGGAGACTTAAGTATGAAAAAAGTAGTTTATGGAAGGATATTCTAGACTCTATGTATGGTAGGTGGAGGGGGTTAAGGTCTCAAGGTCAGAATTGTAAGGAATCGCTTTGGTGGAAGGACGTTAGAAAGGTTTGGAATTTAGAGGAGTGTGGTAATGACTTTGAAGACAAAAGTTGGTGGGAAGTAGGGGATGGAAAAGAAACCAGATTCTGGGAAGATAAGTGGGTGGACAATGTGCCTTTATTGCATAATTTCCTAGACTTTTTTCGGTATCTTTAGATATTGGTCACACTTTTTAACATGTTGGGGTTTGGAACAATAATAGTTGGTCGTGGAAGCTGAGGTGGAGAAGAAATCTCTTTGTGTGGGAATCTAGTATGGCTGATCTTTTATTACAGGTGTTGGATAACAAGAGGTTAACAAGAGAGGGTGAAAATAAGACCGATAAATGGATTTGGAGGATGTTGATTCTACAGACTTCTCCGTGAAGGCAGCCTATAATATTCTCATGGGGGAGGAGTCGGTAGTGGTTGAGGAACCCTTCGCGGAATTGTGGACATTAAAGACTTTACCTTCGGCACAATTTATGGCTTTGAGGGTGTTATGTAATGCGATTGCCACTAAGGACAATCTCTTGAGACGTGGTATATCTCTGGTGTGTGTTCGGTATCCCTTGTGTGGTGTGGAAGAAGAGTCAGACATTTATTTTTTGAATGTAGGGTCTCCTAGAGAATTTGGGGATTGTGTCTCGAGTGACTGAGGTTTTCTTTGGTTCTACATTGTGATGCACAAATGCATTTTAAGATGTTTAAACCAATAGGTTTGAAACATGCTATTATTAGGTGTTGGGGGGGGGGGTATTTGGGTAGGTATTTGTACGACCCGTCCTCGTGTGTTGACCAAAGTCAACACTTGGTGGGACCCATCAGGGGCACAGCGAGATGAGAAGGGAGACGAACAGGTCTCGGGCGTTGACCAGGCCCCGGGCGTTGACCGGCCTCGGGTGTTGACCAGGTCCAGACCAAGGAGTACTTGCATCCGATGGGTGCCACCTCCCGATACCCACGGGTAGGAACGACCGTGGAGGAGGCGGCACCATAGTAGGCGGCAGAGTAGGAGGCGGTACGGTAGGGGCGTGGAAGCCTCGGGCCTCGGTACCCTAGAGAGAGTAACAATAGAAGAGAAAGGTGGCTTTCAAGCCACATCCCCAGTACTAGCAGAGAGGGATCCACCTCGCGGAGTATCCGTGCATGAGGTGTAGGCACGCGAAAGTACGCGCCACCGTTAGAAAACCGCTGGGACAGAAACAACCCAGAAGGAGGGCCACGTCCCAGGGGTGATCTGCATGCATGGCACGTGAGGAGGGCGGAGATACTCTCAGGACGAGTGACTAAGAGGTGCGGGCGCATGAGTTGGCGTTCACGTTATCACCCCCCGCGCCAGTTGCACTTCAAGGGAGGGAGACTTACACGCTGGGATTTCCCTAAGTTGGGTTACGGCGTCGTAAGACCTCCCACACAGAGTTGCACTTAAGTCAGAAAGAGACACGTGGCAGAAGCACTGACAAGGTATAAAAGCTCTCGTTGTCAGGAGTTTAAGGTACGTTCAATTCATTTGACGCTTACACAGTGTACGCACGAGTGACTTGAGAACGAGAGAGAAATCAGTTAGAATTCAGTTACGTACCTTCAGAACATTGTAGTTGCGGTGTTCCGATACGGAGGTGCACGGTGTTTTCTGCCATTACTGACTTGAGTGTCGGAGTGCAAACGGCCGCGAGGGCGCCCTTTGTTCTCTCTGTTTCAGGTATTCACAGCGGCGAAGGGTGAAGGTTTGGAACGAGGAAGAAAGGAGTCCTTGTTACGCAGGTCTTAGCAACGCACGAAGAGCAATCTGGTCAACCGGCAAGAACAGTATTATAAGTGAAATTTGGAATCACAGGAATATGGTTTTTTTTTTATAATGGGCAGGTAGGTCTAGTGGAGGTCTTTACTGTGGTACAAAGGAAGAGTTGGTCTTGGATCATGGTAAAAGAAAGATTGGTTGTTTTCGCTTACTCAGACTGGTGTTTGGAACCTCAATGTTGTATGAGGTATTTGAAAGATTGATATTTGGTGTTTCTTATTTAATGTTTTTGCCTAAGTTTGGAAGTTGTGGTGTGTTCTGTGCAGACTTCCTTAGCTTTTTCTTCCTGACAGGGATGGATTGATGTGTTTGCCTTGAGTTGCGATTGGAAGTTGTTTGTGATTTTTGCAGGTTTCTTTGGTTATGTTCTCTTCTCGCAGGATCAGTTGGTGTCTTTGGCAAATAGTTATGGTGTAGGTCAGACTGCTGGCAAAGACCTTCTTTATTTGTTGGATTTTGTGCCTGTTCTAAGGGTGTGTTTCACTGGTGGGTTGATGTAATTGAGGATTTTGTATCTTGTTCTAATATGTGGATCCTTAGCTGGTTGGGTGCAAGAAAACTTGTTTTGATTTTGTATAAGGGTTGGGGTACCCCTGAAGTACCTCATTTTATTTTTTTTATTCTTTGTTGATAAAAAAATGTAGTAATATAATATAAAAATATTGATATATAATATCATAGTAAAATATTCATAAAATTAAAAGAAAATATAATAGAAAAATATTTATAACATTTAAAAAAATTATTCAAATATAATATAATATAGAATATTCATAAGTAATAGAAAAATAGAAAAATATTTATATATAATGTAACATAAAAATAAAAATATAGTAGAAAAATATTCATAAAATCTTAAAAAAATATTTATATATAATATAATATAATATAAAATTATATTAATATGTAAAGAGAGAAATGACCTTTGAAGGTAAATTGGCACACCTAAGCACTTCCAAAAAATTGGCACAACTGAATATTTCAACTTAGCGTGGTTGAATGTGAGGGCAGGAGGGATTTATTAAATAGAGATTGTGAAACATTTGTGTTGTAACCTCCACCCACACTAATGAATATTAAGTTTGAATTCAAATTTAATTGGCAGAGAATCTTTGAGCATTATTATTCAATTATTGTACCCATATGACCAAAGTAAGAATTACTGAACAAAAGTGACAATTATTGTAGGCATGTGTTCAAGACAAAATCTTATTACACGTTGGATTGTGTGTTTTGGTCTTTCAAGTCTTGTATCGACGGTTTCAAATTTTGTAAAATCATTGTACAAGTTGATAGAACATTTTTAATCGGAAGATACCATGCAACATTGTTAACCGCAATCGCTCAAGATGGGAATCGACAACTTTAAAAGTAGGATATTAATGAATTTAATTGATGTTGCCTACACCATTGACAACTTTGACTCAGAAATGTCTATTTCTGTAATTTTTTCTATGTAATTTTCAAAGTGAATTGCTCAATTTTAGTAAATTTTCCTCCTTATGTACTTGATAGTTGAACATACTTGCTGAATGATAGTTTATGTATATTTTATTCTGAACTTACTTTTTGAAGTGATACAGTGATCATCAAAACATGCACTATGTTCACTTTGAATCTCAGTTGTTTTTTTCTGCAGATTATGGAAGAGGGATCAATTTGATCTTCATTTTGGTAGCCAAGCATGTTAAATGACATCGTGGAGAAGTTTCATCTTATTATTATTATAACTCTGGACTACAATCTTCGTTCATAGACCCTTTGATTTACTTGCATTCCAAACACTAAATTTACCATTACTGAGGAATGCTATCACTGAATTTTCAAATCAAGGATTGAATTTTCTTTTATTTTTTGTACCAAATTTTGAGAGCACGTGAGATTACTGCTCAAACTTTGTTAAGATATATGTTGCAACTTGGTGAACCAGCAATGATGTTTCGGCTGAAACACTATAGCTCTGTATAGGAGATTGAACCCAGTCTGATGAACAAGGCACTGGATGGTGTCAGAAAATAGTCACATTCTTATCTCATACATTTCAATGGAGACAGAGCCAAAGATGTCATTTCATTTTTAGCCTTTTATCATTCTCCATGGTCAAACTCCTGTTCATAACTGTTGGTACACAGAAAATAACTGAGAATTATTCGAGGCCTTGGGGATTCACGAAGATTCATATTGTGTTTAGTAAACAAATCAATTCTCCCTACCAAGAATTATGGTGTCACCACAAAAAGAGTAGCAGCAACTACTTGTTGCTTTGCTTTAAACGTGCTTCACAAATGTTGTTAATATAGTAAACTAACAATTTTTTCACATTGAAAATTCTCAAACAAAACTCAATGCCTTGGCTGTATCCACCCTAGAAGCTCTCATGCACAACTAACATTATGAAAAGCTCCATTAAAAATTCTCAATGTGAGCTTAACACTTTTATTTAGGTGCACAGAAGCTCAGTATATTCTTCTGTGCTACTCATACATACAAAGTACAATGGCACTGGCACTTGGCAGGTTGAATCACCTAGATTGAATGGGGCATATATTACATGAAAGATTCAAAAAGAGAATGTCCATACAAAAATTAACCAAATAAAGAAACAAGGCTGCATGAAACAAAACAAAGTTACATCTGGTCAATACGAAGAACATGAATCGAGGCAAAACTCTTTGCAGCTCAAATCATCAAAAAATCAATATAGTCATTATTTTTTGTCAATCATAAGAAGAGCTCCATATGTTGAGTTGTGCTTATTCTCTTCCCCTGACCCCGTTGGAACACCTCACAAGAGAGGAGACAGTCCTTCAAAGTTACAAAGACCCTAGGGCCCAGGGAAGTTGCAGCAGAGGGTAGCCAGTGAAAGAGCACCACAAATCCTTGAATCAATGCTGAGACTAGACACCAATCTTGAAGTGGCCACTGCACTATATAGAGGCAACAGTGACTGCACACTTCCTAGTTGGTACACAAAAGTTCTGTTCAGCACACAACAGTTTGACACGTCAGCACGATACATTAAAAAATAGTGTTTAGTTGTTAGGCTTTGTGAGCATTCAAAATTTTTACAAGTTGATCAACTAGAATTAGAAATCATGGGAGATATAACTTGTGAGCTACTTAGTATAAAACTTAACAAACTTACCTTATATTTTGTAATTAAATAATAGTATAAAACCAGTTTACAAAGTAGCATAAGACTATTTTCTTTCTAAAGAAACAAACAAGGCTAACAACTAGTTACACAAAATCTATGATATAGCAAGCTTTTTTATACATGTTAATGTGATTTTAGTCCTGAAAGACCTCTGTTGTTAATTTTGGTAAAATTTAAAATTTGATTTATAAATAACCTTTGTCAGTACTTAAGAATATCAATTAACAGAAAGCAGAAGACAGTATTACTATCAGAAAACCAACAACCCATGATGCAATATCAGCTTACAAAAAACAACAGGACCAACAGAATTGAACTTCCAGAAGTCTCCAGAATTTTGTTGCGTCCCACTGTATCTGATGAGCTGTCATCTTTTGTGTATTTTTGCATATTTGGGTTTCTCTGAAGTCTTGTCTCCTAGATTCCATCTTATCCTTCTTGATGGTGCTAATGATTAATCAATGTGATAGGCCCTTTTCCAATACTGGCTTTATCAGCACATCAGTTTTTTCTATATCCATTTTTTTTTGTTTTAATTACTTAAAAAAATTTGATTTTTTTTCAATTTCCATCTTCCAGCTATACTACACAGTACACATCAAAAAGAGCATTTATGAAAATAGAGAAACTTTCTAAACGATTGAGTTTCTGGGTATAAACAAAATCTCAAAAAGAAGGTAGCTTTGGAGGTTTGGAGTGAAGAGTTTACCTGGTAAGCAGTGGGGATGGACGCAGCGGCACAGTAGGGTTGAGAAGGGAATTATTGATTGGTCGAAGAGATGATTTGAAGGAAGGGTGTGAGAAGAGACGACGAGTGCAATGGGAGAACAGCGCCATCAGAATCGGATAGAACAAAAGTTCAGAAATCAGAAGAAGAAGAAAAAGAAGGGTGAAATCTTACAAAGGGATTTCCATGTTCACTCACAAACCTAAATGCATTGCTTACTGTGTGTCACTGAACAAAGTACAAAACCCTATTTACATAATCCCCTTCTAATTACTTAATTATTGTATTTTATAACTTTTTTTCACTATAATTTTTAAATTTAAAGTAATATTAATTTTTGTTTTTATTATTTATACTTTTATTCTTGAAATAATAATTAACATATATATATATATATACACATACAAAGAAAAATAAAATATAAAACTTGATTTTTCTATACAAAAATCTTTAAATAACTATTAAAAAGGAATGAATTCAAACTATTTTATAAATACTAATCAAAATGCAAGCATATTATCCAAGTATATGTATCCATTTTTCTTTTATAATAATAATTAAAAAAAATTAACACAATGCAATTATTATTTTTATATAAATAACTATTTTATCCAGTTTTAATTAAGTAAACACAATAGTACACAACAAAAATAGTCGTCACAAGTTAAAGATAAAACAGTGAAAAAGTTTATTCTTTATAAATTATTTATTCGTGAAAATACAACCAAAGCCCTATATACATTTATTTACAATAATAAGAAATAGTTAATATAGTTAGAAAAATCCAACTATTATGACCGTTATCATAATAAAGGATAGGTACAAAAAATGTTAACGATAAAATAATAAGATGGTCTACACCTAAAATAATGACAAAAATCAATCTATAGATATAAATTATAGCTGAAATGAAAAAATAATATTAAAGGTAAAATGATAAAAGAATGTATAAAAAAATAAAAGTAGTCCTCTTTATTAATTATTATAGATTATAAATTATATAATATACTTTTGTTATTTTATATAAAAGGAATAATTTACTCGATGAAATTTTGGGATCTTTTGATAAATTTAAAAGCTATAATTCCCTCACACTTATTTAAATATCAAGTCCACATATTTTATAAAATTTTAAAACTATTTATGCTTTATTTAAAATTCAATTTAATGTGCATAATATTTTCAGTCTCTTAAATTTGAAATAAGTTTTTTAGTCCTTCAAATTTAAATTGATTACTTTAGTTTCTATCATTTCAAAATAAAATGTATTTTAACTTGCTATGCATAAACTTTATCAAAATGAATATTTCAAAATACTTGATGATAAGAGTATAAACTTGTAACTGTTAATTATATAAGCAAATTCATAAAAGGAAAACATACAATTTTTCACATTACATATACTTGTAACATCCATATTTTTACCCTTTGCTAATATATTATGCATGCAATATATAATTAACATATTGTTCCTACCGGTTGATTCGAGGGTCTTCGTACGTCTCACGATACTCCCACGTCCGATTCTCTATGCCTTCGTTCGTGTCTTTCTTTCGATCAAACACCTGAAATCACAAAGACAAAAGGTGTCCTAGAGGTCGTTTGCACTCCGACGCTCAAGTCAATGTAGGGCTAGAAAACACCGAAGTAAGTTGTAAAAAGCTCTTGTGTAATCTGTGTGTGTGAAGCGGCGCAAATGAATAGCGTACCTTGTTAGGTTATTACTACCCTTTATATGGTTCAGGGTTTCCACTACTCAAAATAGGCTTTCTGAGGATGGGCCCTAACGTCGCTATTGCCCACTCTTAGGACAACCTAGCGCGTAGGGCTCCCTTGTTGATTTTGGCTTAATCCCAAGTCCCACATCGGTGGGTTCATTGTTTGGGAAGGAGGTTTGAGGGTTATAAATTAAACTCTCCTCCTTCACTGTTAAATATCCCAATTTGTAATATCTTCTCCCATAATAATAAAAGTGAGTTGTTTTTGTTGTGCTTGGAGATTAGGCTAAATTGGCTGAACTCCGTTAACAATTTTCTGGTGTGTTTTTTCCTCTTTATCTCTTTTATTATTCCGCTCTGTTTATTCAATATTATTTGTCAGGTAGCTCTGTTAGGGTTCTGTTTTAGTGGGGAAATTACCCGTTTTTTCCCAACAAGTGGTATCAAGAGCCGAAGGTTTGCCTTGGGTTGTTTTGAAATTATTTGTAATATTGAATACTATATTTTGAGTTTGTAATGGCAAATCAAGAAGAAGAAGCGAAGGATGTATCCAGAGTGTCGGGCTCCTCGTCATCATGGTCGAGGTTCCCGGTGTCCACTTTGAAATTGGCGGTGGAAATATTTGATGGCACTGGACATTTTGGCATGTGGCAAGGAGAGGTCTTGGACTCTCTTTTTCAGCAGGGTCTTGATATTGCTATTGAAGGAGAGAAACCAGAAGAGGTAGAGGAGAAAGACTGGAGCATCATCAACCGGTTAGCAAGCGGAACTATTCGATCCTGCCTGTCCAGAGAGCAAAAGTATTCTATAAAAAACGAGACTTCTGAACACAAACTGTGGAAGGCATTGGAGGACAAGTTTCTGAAGAAGAGTGGTCAAAACAAGCTCCTGGTGAAGAAAAGGTTGTTCCGATTTGACTACCAACAAGGTACTACTATGAATGCACACATCACTATGTTTAATCAATTAGTAGCAGACCTGTTGAATTTAGATGTGAAGTTTGAGGATGAGGATTTGGCTTTGATGTTGTTATCATCTCTTCCTGATGAATTTGAACATTTGGAGACTACGCTCCTTCACGGGAAGGAGAATGTGTCGTTAGATGTTGTTTGTTCTGCTTTATATAGTCATGAATTGAGAAAGCAGGATAAGATGAAAACCAAATCAACGACATCAGAAGAAGCATTGGTGGCAAGAGGTCGTCAGCAAAGCCAAACAAAGGGGAGAAGAGGGAGGTCTAAGTCTAAAGTTCGAGTCGTTGCCAAAGATGAGTGTGCTTTCTGTCATGAGAAAGGACACTGGAAGAAAGACTGTCCAAAAATGCAGAAGAAAGGGAAGGCTCCGCAAGATGCAAATGTTGCAGAATGCAAAAATGATGTGGAATCAGATATCTCTTTAATTGTCTCGTTTTCAGCATCATCGTATCCAGATGAGTGGATATTGGATTCAGGTTGTACCTATCATATGTGTCCCATTCGGGAATGGTTCTTTGAATTTCAAGAACTCGATGGCGGGGTTGTTTACATGGGTAATGATAATCCATGTAAGACAGCTGGGATAGGTTCAATCAAGCTGCGGAATCATGATGGATCCACCAGAATTTTGCGGGATGTACGGTACGTGCCAAAGTTGAAGAAGAATCTCATCTCATTGGGGGCTTTAGAATCTAAAGGCCTAGTTGTGACAATGCGAGATGGAATTCTTAAAGCAACTTCAGGAGCATTGGTGATGTTGAAAGGCGTGAGGAAGAACAATCTATACTACTATCAAGGTAGTACAGTGGTGGGGACAGTAGCGGTAACAACTTCTAGCACTAAGAAGGATGTCGAGGCAACAAAGTTGTGGCATTTGAGGTTGGGACATGCTAGAGAGAAATCCTTGCAAATTCTTACCAAGCAGGGACTGTTGAAAGGTACGAAGGCTTGCAAACTTGAATTTTGTGAGCATTGTGTTCTGGGAAAACAACGAAGAGTGAAGTTTGGCACTGCAATTCACAATACCAAGGGTATTCTGGATTATGTGCATTCAGATGTGTGGGGACCTGCCAAGACTTCGTCAATCGGAGGTAGGCATTATTTTGTCACTTTTGTGGATGATTTTTCCAGGAGAGTTTGGGCGTTTACTATGAAGAACAAAAATGATGTGCTTGAAATTTTCCTTAAGTGGAAAGCTCAAGTTGAAAACCAGACAGGAAGGAAGATTAAGGTTCTCCGAACAGATAATGGAGGAGAATACAAGAGTGATCCGTTCCTGAAGGTATGTCAAGATTGTGGCATAGTTCGGCATTTCACTGTTAGAAAAACACCACAGCAAAATGGGGTGTCGGAGCGTATGAACAAGACACTTGTGGAGAAAGTTCGTTGTATGTTGTCTAATGCTGAGTTAGGCAGAGAGTTTTGGGCTGAGGCTGTGACATACGCTCAACATCTCGTCAATCGTTTGCCATCATCTGCTATAGATGGCAAAACCCCGTTAGAGGTATGGTCTGGAAAACTTGCAACTGATTATGATTCTTTGCATGTTTTTGGTTCTATTGCATATTATCATGTGATTGAATCAAAGTTGGATCCACGGGCAAAGAAGGCTCTTTTCATGGGCTTTAGTCCTGGAGTGAAGGGATACCGTTTGTGGTGTCTAGAGGCAAAGAAGACGATTATCAGCAGGGATGTTACCTTTAATGAATTTTCCATGTTAAAGAAGGTAAATCCAGAAGGAGCTGATAGTACTCCACAACAGGTGGAATGTGCCTGGAAGCAGGTGGAGTTTGAGCCGACAGTGGTGATCCCAACACGAAATACCAAAAGTGACTCTCTTATGGCAGAAGAAGAATCAAATGAGGAAGAGGTTCCTACCCAAGAATCTCAACAGCAATCAACGCCAATTGCAGTTAGAAGACAGAGACGAGATATTCAGAAGCCTGCTCGTTTCATGGATATGGTTGCCTATGCACTTCCAGTTGTTGATGACATTCCATCCACTTACCCAGAAGCCATTCTGAGTTCAGAGAGTGGTAGTTGGGCAGGTGCGATGGAAGAGGAGATGCAGTCTTTGAAGAAGAACAAGACGTGAAAGTTGGCACAATTACCAAAAGGTAAGAAGGTAATTGGGTGCAAATGGGTATTTGCAAAGAAAGAAGGATTTCCTAATAAAGAAGATGTTCGCTACAAGGCAAGGTTGGTTGCTAAAGGCTTTGCTCAGAGGGAGGGAATTGATTATAATGAGGTATTTTCTCCAATTGTTAAACATTCCTCCATTCGAATTTTGTTGGCCTTGGTAGCACAGTTGAATTTGGAGCTTGCTCAACTTGATGTAAAGACTGTGTTCCTACACGGTGATTTGAAGGAGGAAATCTATATGACTCAACCAGAAGGATACAAGGTTGATGGTAAAGAAGATTGGGTTTGTAAACTTAGCAAATCATTGTACGGACTGAAACAATCTCCGAGACAGTGGTACAAACGATTTGATAAGTTCATGAAGGATCAGAAGTACAAGAGAAGCAAATATGATCATTGTGTGTATTTGCGCAGACTTGAAGATGGTTCCTACATTTACTTACTCTTATATGTTGATGATATGCTGATTGCAGCAAAGAGCCAAGTTGAGATTGACAGGTTAAAGGCTCAGTTGAGTAAAGAGTTCGAGATGAAGGATTTGGGGGAAGCCAAGAAGATTCTCGGCATAGAGATAAACAGGGACAGGGAGAGGGGAAAACTTTGGCTATCACAGAAGCAGTATTTGCAGAAGGTACTACAACGTTTTGGTATACACGAAGATACAAAACCTGTAAGTACCCCACTTGCTCCTCATTTGAAATTGAGTAGCCGTTTATCTCCGACGACTAATGAAGAACGAGAATACATGGCGAAAGTCCCATATGCAAATGCAGTTGGAAGCTTGATGTATGCAATGGTGTGTACAAGACCAGATATTTCACAGGTTGTGAGTGTTGTTAGCAGGTACATGCATAATCCGGGCAAGGGACATTGGAAAGCTGTGAGATGGATTCTACGGTACATCCAAAATACCTTAGATGTTGGATTGACATTTGAGCAAGATGAATCACTTGGTCAATGCATAGTTCGATATTGTGATTCTGATTATGCAGGTGATTTGGATAAGCGATGGTCTACAACTGGCTATTTGTTCACTTTAGCAAAAGCGCCAGTTAGTTGGAAGTCTACCATGCAGTCTACGGTGGCTTTGTCTACGACAAAGGCAGAGTATATGGCGATTACAGAGGCTGTGAAGGAAGCAATTTGGCTTCATGGGTTGCTTAAAGACTTGGGAGTTGGTCAAAAACAACTTGAGCTATATTTTGACAGTCAGAGTGTTATTCATTTAGCAAAGAATCAAGTCTTTCATGCACGGACGAAGCACATTGATGTTCGTTATCACTTTGTGCGTGAGATTCTCGAAGAAGAGGAGATTGTTCTCCAGAAGTTTCACACTACGGAGAATCCTGCAGATATGCTCACCAAGGTGGTTACAAGGACCAAGTTTGAACACTGTTTAGACTTGGTTAATATCTTGCACATTTGAAGTTGGCGCCCGGAGGCGCAAATTTGAAGCACTGCCAAGTTTTTTTTTGTTATGTTTTGAGAAGATTTGTTTTAGGTGGGACTTGAAATTAAGCCAAGGTGGAGATTTGTTGATTTTGGCTTAATCCCAAGTCCCACATCGGTGGGTTCATTGTTTGGGAAGGAGGTTTGAGGGTTATAAATTAAACTCTCCTCATTCACTGTTAAATATCCCAATTTGTAATATCTTCTCCCATAATAATAAAAGTGAGTTGTTTTTGCTGTGCTTGGAGATTAGGCTAAATTGGCCGAACTCCGTTAACAATTTTCTGGTGTGTTTTTTCCTCTTTATCTCTTTTATTATTCTGCTCTATTTATTATTATTTGTCAGGTAGCTCTGTTAGGGTTCTGTTTTAGTGGGGAAATTACCCGTTTTTTCCCAACATCTCTAACTAGAGTGCAACCTCTGACGGGATGACCACCTGGGTGCCAACTCGTGCACCTGATCTCTGGGATCACCTGTCCTGGGAGCGCCCTAGCCGTTCACGTGCCATGCATGCAGCTCACCCTTGGAACGTGACCTTCTCGGGTCGTATCTTTTCCAGTGGCTCTTTACTTGTGTTACGCCTGAACGCGTCATCCACACCACACGCATGGACTCTCGTGACTTAGGCTTCTCCCTAACTGATAACTGGTGTGTGGTCTGGGATCCACCTCTCGTGGCCCAGCTCTGCTGTTCGAGTCACCGATGTCTGACCTCTCTACACTGCCGAGGACACATCAACACATCCTGGTGATCGATGTCTAACCACTTTTCGGTACCTTGGCGCACGTGCCTCGTGAGACAATGACCTATGTCGCTCATTGGACCCACCTTACGCAGCTCCATCATTACTGGTGGTCAAACGACGCCCGAGGACTGGTCGGTACACATATAAACATATATTACTTTCTAAAAAAGATATCCCTTTTCATAGGGATTTAATATATACACAAAAGTCTACAAATAAAACATTCAAAATAAAAACATTTGTTCCTTTGGCGCAACTTCATCTGCTCCCGTGTAAATTAACACGATCATTACAAATTTAAAGAAAACAAACACAAAACAAAGCACGAAGTAAGCTAGCTATTTTTGAGAATTCTAATATAAATTTAATTTTTAAAAACATACATAATTCATCAGATTCTCATAATTTGCACAAAGTCATCAAGTGTCTATCACATTTATCATCCACATTATTCCTGTCAGATTTCTACGAACTCACATACTCAGACACTCGACTTTATTTTCGGAAGACTCGTGAATTGAAATTAGCATCCAGAGACCTGCACTTGTCATACTACTCATTGTGAATCGACATAATCATGCGCATAATCAATCTCAACATCTCATCATTTCATATGATAGGGTAAATCCATTTGATATGCTCTGATTAGTTCTTTCAAACCTCAAAATCAGCCAAATGAACCTCCTTCAACTCTCACCAACTGAATAACTTCATCTATGTGATTTCATTATATTAGTAGAGTCAGGATCGTCTCATTCACAGGAGACTCACAAATCAATACACCTTAATAACAATCTCAACACAATATTTCCTTTCCTGAAAATACTATGTCTTGATCACACTTTCACCTCATTACATACATAATTTAACACATCAATTCACCATTCAATCACATCATACATTAAACTTTCTAAACAATCCAAATATATCTAAAAATTCACTTAAACACATAACTAAGGTCCAAATATATGCTCTCTAAATCAATCATTATCTAAAATCAAACAACCAGTTCTCATCAAACATCTTATTTAAGTAATTCAACAAAATATTCAAAAACAGTTCAAGTCATTTATATTATCATTCAAACACTTTCAATTCTCAATCACAAACACTTTCAATAACTTATTCACCTTAAAATCAATATAAAATATTCAAAATCAACCATTTCAGTCAATGTATTACTTTACTCTTCAAAAGAGACAATCCTACAAGCAAAAAATAGAATTGGTAACCACGTCACCCCCACATCTAGATCTTCTAACCTAGGGTTCTATTTTAAAAGTTAAAACTAGTTTCCCTTACTTGAACTTGATTAGATGCTCCCTAAGAGCTCCAAACTACCAAAAGCTCAAGGGTAACCTAACTTGCACCACAAAATCCTAATAAAAAATCTAACTATACCACTAGGACCCTGAGCTAACAAAGACTATTTCTAAAGATAAAAGCATCACATGCAAGCTTAAACTAAAGATAAACCTAACCAGATCAAAACTAACTCAAAGGAAAAGGGGCCAAGAATGAACTTACTCTATTTGAGATTTTAATTGAACAATCTCGTAGAGTTCATTGCTAGGAGTCTAATGGCAGACTCTTATCGTCGAGGAGGTCAAAATCTTAGAGAGAAGGGAGAGAAAAGGAAAAAGGAACAAAAATTAACTTACTCTGTCAGAGATTCTTATCAGACAGTCTTGTAGTCTTCGCTGCCAGAATTCTAATGGCGTACTTCGATCATCATATTGATGAGCGAGAATGTCAGAATCTTAGAATGAAGGCAGAGGAAAAGAAAATGAAGTTTTTACTGAGATAATAATTCTTTTAAAATGAAACATGAATAATTGAATTTCTATTTATATGCTCTTTTAAATTTAATAATAAAATATTCAGGTATCATTTTAATTATACCACTTTTAAACTAAAACTTTTTTTCTCGGTCCTTACAATACTAAAAAATTAATTTTAAATTAAATCACCATAAACTAATTTGGTTCAAATTTGAGGGTGCAAAAACACGTTTAAAACTAAAAATAAATATGCACTGTGAAATTAAGTAATTATAAACGTTCAATTCATTCAACATATACAAAAAGAAATTTCATGTACGATTGTTTTTTTTACTCATTTCATTTCTAAATTCTAACATCTTTAAATTTTAGTCTATATGTCCGGAAATCACTCCTCCTATGCTATTTAGAACTCTTCTAACTAATTCAAATTATTTTAAAAAAAAATTATCAATTAAGTTATTTATATTAAATTTATCAATACTTTATACTTTTCTTTCAAATTAACCTTAATAATTATTAAAACAATCATTCCTTCCCAATTATGTGTTTCTTGTATAATGAATTAATGTTTAAGAGAATAATAATCATATAAATTGTGACTATACATCTTCTCTGATACTAATTTGAGGAAGAAAAATTCCATCTCATTAATTTTGAGTATTTGTTATTATTTAGCTAAAAATTTGTTGCCCATTCTTCAACAGTATTCTCCTATCCAAGCAAGTCCAAATATAAGAAATGTGGAAGTAATTTTCTATGAAAGATGAGAATCCCACAATGCCTTACAGAAAGATACGGTGCATTATGCAACCACCAATTATCTTGATACAAATACAATGAATCCACATCTCCAAGCTCTTTTATCAGTGGAAACAATCAAATGCTCCTTTATGGTTTACTCAAAATTTGTTATCTTCATCTATTAGAGAATCATACGATTCAAAATAATGAACAATAGTTTCCATAAAAATACACGTTTTCCTTCAAGATCATCATCAACCGCATAAAAGAACAGCCAGAATGCTCTGACAAATAATAACACAGTAGGACCGACCAAGCAGCTTCAAGACTGCTGTTCCATTGCATGAAGACCATCGAATATATGCAATCAAAATTTTACCTAATTCTGGCTTCCTGTCTGATTCCAGTTCCAAGTTGTGTTCAACTGTTAACAAAGATATACTTGTAACCAAATACAGAGAGAAATTGTATCTGCAGCTTTGGTATGCTCCTTATGGAGTTAGGCTTAACCTAGGCAACTAGCTCTTATGATCCTTGGCAGCATCGACAGAAAGCACCTGCAATATATAAATGAATCACTTTTACTGTCCATAAAATGGCAGGGGACAAAACATGCAAAGAAAAGACTTGAGTGATAAAAAGACAAGCTATGAAAAGCAAGGGTATGGTGGCAGTGCCAAAAGTAAGGAAAACTTATGCTGGACACTTCACTTAGAATGGGATCGATAGTAAAAGAGCTTTATTTCAACTACTCTCTCGAGTAAAAAAAACTAAGCTCAAATACAATGTGATGCCCATTGCATCTAAAAGCTTAAGCAACTAAGAAAGACCTAAACGATGGGTTTGATTGATCATCATAGCCTATACCAGACCTTTAAAATGATGAATACAGACAACGCAAACTCTGCTACAGCCAACTAATCCAGCAATATTAAAGAGCTCCTAAGATGAATTGGTAACGCAATTTGAACAGCATTTCCAACATAACAGAAAAATTCTTTTACCCCGAAGAAGAAAAATTATCAAGTAAAAAAGAAAAAAAATATATAGAAGATACATATCTTCCATTCCTTCTATACCTAAAAAAGAAGCTACAAGGGTATCCAACTAGCTAAGAAATAACTGTATCTTACACTAACTTAAACAGTACAACACAATTAAGTGTTAATGGACAATCAAATTTAAACCTCAACAGCACACAATAAATTGGACAAAATCCTTAAGTAAAATACAAAGCATCCATACCAACTAAACAGCAAGCCCTTGTTCTTTAGCCTTCTTGAGCCACTTAAGTGTGCTCTCCAGCGTCGAGTAAGCAGCAACATCAGTCAAGCTCTTGCTCTCAACAGCATAATCAAACACCTCATAAGCCTCGGCAACTCTCCCATCCCTACACAGTGCCCTCACAAATGTCCCATAAGAAGCCGTATCAAACTTCAAACCACCCTCCTTGATCACCCCATAGAACTCAATTGCCTTCTCCAACAACCTCGCCTTGCACAACCCGTGCAGCAGTGTGTTGTATGTGCATTCATTGGGGCTGCACCCCTTCCCCTCCATCTCCCCCAACAATGCCAGCGCCGCCAGCACCTCCCCCTTCCTACACATCCCATTCATCAATGTAGTATAAGTCACCTCATCAGGAAAATAACCCTTCTCCGCCATCACACGCAGCAGCTTCTTGGCCTCCACCACCCTCCCCGACTTGGACAACCCAAAAATCAAAGTGTTGTAAGTGACAAGATCAGGCTCCACCCCTTCCTCCTTCATCTTGTTATAAACCTCAATCGCCTCACTCCCTCTACTCAGCACACAATACCCTTTCATAATCGTGTTATACACAAAGCAATCAGGCTTGAACCCTTCCTCATGAAGCACACTCACCAACCTCATTGCCTCCCTCAAGTTCTTACCATTACACACATTGTCAATCAATATAGTGTAGGTAACAAGATCAGGCTTTACACCGAATTTTTCGCGCATTTCGTCGATGAAGTCGTAAACACTGGATAGGGCGCGGGCTTTGCAGAGGTGCTTGACAAGGAAATTGAAGGTGTAGGTGTCCGGAAGGCAGTGTTTGGAGGCGAATTCATTGACCAATTCAATGGCGTGGTCAAGGTGACCGGCAGAGCATAAGGCGCGGATCGCAACATCGGCCGTGGCGGCATCCGGAGTGACGCCGGCGGCGTGCATTGAATTTAGGGTTTGGTGTATTGCGGAGATAGCGGAATTGGAACTGGAATTGGAATTGGAATTGGGGTTGGCGCAGGAGTGGGAAAGGAGAATGTGGAAGGTGGAACGATCGGGGGAAAAGGAAGGGAGGGTTTTGGTGATGTGGTGGAGGAATTTGACGGAGTCGGTGGTGGAGGCGGCGATTTTGGCGTAGGAGTGGAGGAGGGAATTGGGGAAGCGAGGGTCTTTGGAGGAATTGGCAATGGAGTCGAAGATTTTCTTGGCGTCTTCGAGATTTGGGGATTTGAAGATAGGATTTGGTTTGGGGATGGGTTTTGGGGACTGTTTCTTGAGAGAGGGCGGTTTGGAGGGAGAAGAAGGTGGTTGAGGACGGAACAGAGAAGAAGGGTTTCGAATGTTAGGGTTTCCGATTGCAGAGCGGAATGAAGGAGGAATTTTCCCCATGGCTGCTTCTTCTCTTCTTCTTCTTCTTCTTCTTCTGCTTAGGGTTTAGGGTTTTTCACTCATTTTTTACTCTTTTTTTTCACTGGTTACAATAATTTTATCACACCTTCTATGATATTACAGGTTTCATTTTTGTTACAAATCAGTAGTAGTAACAATACCAATTACTAATTTACTTAAGATAATAATCATAAATTTAGTAACACGTTTTAATAAATAAAATTGTTTAATTTAAAAAATAGAAAATAGCCCAATTTATAAGTATTATGTTTGATTTGATTTGAGTATGTAGTTACAATATTATACAAATGATTGAATTTTAATTTACTTTTAGTTATAATTGGATATTTTAAATTTTTATTTTTATTTGAAGTCGTTCTCTCCAACTTTATTCCTAAACGCATGTTTTTGCGTGTTGCGAGACACACCCATGGACCCATCAGAGCATGGTCGGTTTATTTGCATTATTTCTACAATCATAAATAATATATATTAGTTTTCATTTTATATAATTTTATTTATTACATGAAAATTAAATAATTAAATATATTATTTATTTTACAGTTATATAATAATAAAATCCTAATTATATAAAATCAATCATTTGAAATACTTATTTCTTAATAAAATAAGAATAATTATTATTTTTTTATGCATGCGTAATCTCTTCTCATTTTTTCAACTAAACGTAAATTTTAATTATATATTAGTGTACTTACTACACAACTGTCAAGATCGTCATGGTTCACAAGCATTACCTCGGTGTAAACACAACTTGTTCTAATATTCCTATTAAATTTTAGAAAAATTCTCTTAATTATTCATTTACTTAACAAAAAATGAAAGAAAATTTAAGTAAAAACTATTTCAATAAGAATGAACACATAAAAATGATAATAAGCATAAATAAAAAAAAAAAAAAACCTTCTTATATAAATAAACATTAGAAACCAACTTGTCATTTATCCGAGTGACATTGAATTTGGGTTTCTTAATTAAAATTTTAAAATCAAACCGTTCTAGCAACTCTCAACACGATTGTGAATGTGACCTAGTTTTATCGGACCCCACAGTGGACGCCAAATGTTCTCGCCGGTCGACTCAGGCAGTTGGTGACTCCTCCTATCTCCTTGGTGGTTTAAGCTCTCTCCTTGGGTAGCTGAGAGTGACTCCGTGAAACAGAAGGGGTCCTACCTGTTGATTGCACTCCGACGATCAAGTCAGTATTGGACTAAGAAACAGTAAAGTATGTAAAGCAGTTTCAGTCTTAGAAACGACGTACCTTTTCTAGGATTCTTACCACCCTTTATATAGGTTGTAATTAGGTCAATTTCTCTATCCCTCAAGGTTCTTTCCTTAAGTGGAATTAGGGTTCACTGGTGAGACATCCAGTGACGCGTTGCACAAGCTTAGCACAGCCGCGACACAAGACTTATCTCTTCTGGAGTGCAATCTTTCTAATAGCATAGCCGCCACGATACCTACTCATGTACCAGCACTGCAACGTCATATGTTATGTGGGTGCCCTAATTATTCATGTGTCATGCATGCAGTCTTTCCCTAGAAACCCTAATCCTCGCGGGGCTTAGCGCCTCCAAGGAGCACTTGCTTGTGTCGTATCCGAATGTACTATACACACCCCATGCATGATCCTCTCGTGATTTAGGTCTTTTTTTTATAACTGGGTGTTAACTCATACTGTTTGTGGGGCTCAACTTACGTGGCCCCTCATTACTGTCGAACCACCGAAGTCCGATGTCTTTCTCTGGTGCCGAGGTCCGAAGTCTGGCCAGTACACAAACCTTATAGACAAAAAAATATTTTATTAAAATTGATTGACTAATTTTATTTTCAATAAATTAATTATTAACATAATTAATGGATTTTCTGCCATGTGAAAAATAAATAAAAAATATTAAATATATTTTTCGTCTATGTTTTACAAAATTGATTTTTGTTTATAATTCAAATTTTATACTTTCTAAACAAATTATTATCAATTTTTGTATGTGGTAAATGAATTTTAAGTATGGAATATTAAAATATTTCATACTATATTTTAATATCATATTTTATATTGAAAAACTCAGTAAAGATTCATTATATTCAGAATGTTGAAAATTTGAAGTAGAAAGAAAAAAAACAAATTCACATTTAAAAACATGAAAAAAAATATATTTAACACATAAATAAAATACTAGGATGTGTTAAGTTGTACTATGTTAGTACCTTAAAGTTTGTATGTGATAATTATTATTTATGCATATATGTGAATGTTTGTAGTGAAGATATAAAGTCAAACCCCACATCTCCTCCTATATATCTCCAAAATCTTTGTGATGTTCACTTGCTACCACTAGGTAGGTTATGAGATGAATATGCCTAACCCTAATGGTCAAATTGAAACAGTATAAGTAATAATGGTTACATGCCAAATCTAATGGTCACTTCCATCAATACCCCACCACTCATCTTCCCTCCATACATTTGTACGGTATGAACATGAAATGTCCTTTTTAAGTGATGACAATGAAACTACTCGTGCATGCATAGGGATTTACATCAACCATTCAATTTTTTTATGTTAGTTTAAGACAATATATATGTTTTCAATAATAACTTGGATAGTTTTTTTAATGATAACAAGAAGAAAATATGAAGAAAACTAAAATAAAATAATATGTTTTACATTTTGTATTAAAAGTATAGTTTTCTTTTCATTTTTATGGTTTAATATACTTTTGTAGCAAATTGTTATTCAAGCCTAGTAGGATTAATGGGTGAAAAAACTCTATCTTTGTTCATGTTCTCTCAAATCAATTATGAATTCAAGAACTTTGAATGTTTATAAATTACAATCCACTTCAATATGTAAGCAAAATTAATATTATATGATTGTATCAGTCATATTAAACTTAGTTTTGAACTGGATTAAGGCTAAAACTTCCTTTCGATACTTTACCTTTTTTTTTTTATTTCGCAAGCATATTAATTATATTAATTTTTGCTCTAGTTTTAATAAGGATAGATTTGATGTATTTTTTTTAAACTTCGCATTTCACTTGAATTATAGGATAAAACATATGAAATCAATCATGATCTACCAAAACCATGTGTTAGGTTAAAAAAATTTCTAGTTGATTTTTTAAGAGATTTATAATTGCTTATAAACTTTTTTTTTATCAGAATTTTTTTAATAAATATAGGTATTTTAGAGATACTCCAATTCTATTATAAAAAGACATGTTATGCATATGCATAACCTCCAAAAAAAAAAAACAGTAAAGGTTAACAAAACATATCATAATAATTACTCCAAAAACTATCCTCACCGTCATCCATCCGACACAAGTGAACCTCTAGAGTTATATGACTGACAACATAAACCCCACTCATTGGATACATAAATTTTCAGCAGAAGAGAAATTTATTCAGAGATTCATAACTCTTGTAACAACGAAAAAAAAGGAACTAGAGAACATCAACCCCCTCCCACACAACTTTTCTTTCTCTCTCTCCATTTCTCGAACTCTCTCCATTCTTTCTTCATTTCTCACTCCATACATCATCTATTTTAGAATCTGATTGCACCACACTGTAGCTGAGGAGTTAAGGAACGTTCCTATTTGAACAGATTATCAAACAGAGTAAGTTCATATTTGCTCTAAAGATCATTTTTCTCTGTTTTTCCTTAAGATTTAGTCATCAATATTGACGAGGTCAGTTGAAAAAAGTAATATTTTCCACTTATTCTACTATATATTGAATTTTTGTTTTGTTTGGATAACTTGCATTTGATCCTTATATCTTGAAGTTTATCCATATTAAGAGGATAAAATTCTAAAGATCTCTTATTCTTTGTTTTTCCTTAGGATTTAGTCTTCCATCTTGGCGAGGTCAATTGAGAAAAGTAATCTTTTCAACTTATTTTACTATATACTGGATTTTTGTTATGTTTGGATGACTTGCATTTGACCCTTATATCTTGAAGTTTACCCATATTAATAAGATAAAATTCTAGAGGTTGTTGGGAAAGCAAACCATTAAGGTAAGGGAAACTAACTTTAACTTTCAACAGTACCCTGGGCTAGAAGATCTGAATGTGGAGGGGACGTAGTCCCAAGTTTCAATCTCTCTTACAGGAATGTTATTTGATAAAATTGTTTGATTTTATGTTGTATGAACATGTATAAATATTAGATTTTGATAGTTTGGAAGTTAAATATTGTTTTTGATGTTGGAAAGGTTCTTGAATGTTATGAATTTTTAAATATTATGTGATTGAATGATATGTATTATATATGAATGATGAAAATTGTATGAAATTGATGTCATACATTTGGGATAATGTACGAGTTATTGTTTGATGGTACATTAAGTATGAAAAGCCTATATGTTTAACAGAGATTATCTAGCTTCACTGATGATCTAAATCATATAGACTAAGATATCAAGTGGTGAGAAGTTGACGAGGGAGTTCATACACATCGTGTCCCACTGTAGACACTTGGTATTGGATGTTTGAACTTACCATGATCCTTGATGTATAAATTAGATGCTAGTCTCTGATATGAGCATACTTAATGAGTCTTTCGAAAGATGATGAATCCATGTGTAGTTAATATGATTGAAATGAAATAAAAGTATTGTGGATTGAAATGAAATCCAATGATCGTGATTGAAAATAGATCCATGTATGGTCTATATGAATGATGAAATTGGTATCAAAATTGATGTGACAACATTTAAAGAAAATTTTATAAATGATTAGGCTGATGGGTAGGGGTGGCAATGCGAGTTGGCCCGCCCCGCATAGGCCCACTATGTGTTTAGCTCGCAAAATGCAAACCGGTTTGGCCTGCCTCGCGCTAGGAGTGTGGGCTGATTTCATTGCCCCACCCTGCATAAGAGGTAAGAAACGGGCCTGTGGGCCAGCTCGCATAATTTTTTTTTCAAAAATTAAAATTTCATTAATTATAAAAAAACTTATTCCTACTATTGAAAAATTAAAATTTTATCCGTGTTTCAATTCATTTAATTAAGAAAAATATATAAATTCAAGTATGAGGGTTGTGAGAAGGCTTGATTAAAAATAATTAAAGTTTTGCTTTGCATCTATTTTTTCCTATATATGTATGTAAATGTACAAGAGTATCTTATCAAAGTTTTGCTACAAAATATTTTAATGAAGATGACTAATTTTTTAACTATCTTATTGAAATCTCTTCTTTGTATTATTTTTTTATTAACAAATTTTAAATATAAGACTTTACTTAAAACTAAATGCATTGTCATTCTTAATACTAACTCCTTTAGATGATTAAAATAAAACATTCATTTTTTAGTACATTCAATTCAATTGTTTTAAAATAAAACAAAATAAATGTCACATTGCAATAATGGGTGAATGGGGGTATGATGTTTTTTACAAAAAATAAAATTATTATTTTTATTTATGCGGGGTAGTGGACAACCCACCCCGCTGTTGGCCCGTGTGGACAACCCGCCCCGCACTTTTTGGAAGCGGACTACGGGTCGGCCTGCATGGCCCGCCCCGTATTGCCACCCCTACTGATTGGTTCTTTTTGCATGAATTAAGTATGTTATGGAATTGTTTTTCATTAGTTTACCCTTGTTTTTCTTGTTGTGTTGTGCACTACGAGGACTGTACTACGTACACACACGAGCAAATGATCATATAGGTGTAGGAAGGCATGAAGGGCTTTAGGATGTTGTTTTGAACTTTATATTGTAAATATTTGTATTTCTATAAGTCCTAATCATGTATTAAGAATATTTTGAAAGACTTTAAGCTTGTATAAAAACTGATAGAACTTGTATTGTAATAGTTAGATGTATTTCTGGGGTGTTACAACTCTCCCTCCCTCCAACATGTAATAAGACTTGTAACCAAGCATGGTTTTCTAGACATGTAATATTGGTATATAAGTTAGTTAATATAATGCGTAATTACTTTTTGTCTCTAAAATTAATTTATATTTAATGACTTTCTTGTAGTGTATTATATATTGTTAGAAAGTATGACTTTAAACAGAGGGGGGTGAATGTTTTAAAGAGGGTTTTCGCAAACTTTTAAGTCTAGAATGAAATCACTTCGAGAAATACTTGAATCAGAATTCAATTTTCCAAAACACAAAGCAAATAAGCACAACACCAGAAAAACAATCGGTTGTTTCGCAGAAACAATCGGTTGTTTATACCAGTTTACAAAAATAAAAACTGAATTTAAAGAGATTAAGGATAGAGAGAATGCACACAGAGATTTATACTGGTTCACTCTTAACCCAGAGCTACATCCAGTCTTCCCAGAAACCACTGGGGAATCCACTAAGCAATCAACCCTAGATCACTTACAACACTACCAAAGAAGTGACCTTGATCCCCTCAAGACACACACTTCCTTTGGTCAAGCACAACACCACTAAGAATGCTGATCTTGATCCCCTCAAGAACACACAACATTTCTCAGCTATACACACAGAGTTTCTTTCAAAGTACAAAGGATTACACTTGTTACAGAAAAAAATCTGAAAAATCAATACAAGATGAAAATCCTATCTCACACTCTTTGATCAATGCAATCTCTAAGCAATCTCAATCTTTCAAAAGCTCAAAAACGGTTGAAAAACTCAAATTTGTTTTTCTATATTAAAACAAAGTTGTTTGTTGCATAATCTTAACAAACTATTAATTGCATTTAAAGATGGGTCAAAACATTAAAAACTGGAGCGTAAACAGTTGTAAAAACATTTAATGCTCAGTCAAAGCACAAAACAGTTTTCTGTTATGGTCTCAAAACAAACAATCGGTTGTTTCCACAATTCAATCGATTGTTTTGGTTTGACAACAAGTTAACCATCAAAAACAGTTTTCAACATTTCTAAAAACACCTAAGTATAAAACAATCGGTTGTTTCGACAAAACAACATATTGTTTTTCACTTAGTTTGAAAAACACTTTTCAATTAAAAGGTTTGAGAATGCTTATGCTTTGGATTCAATCAAGAGTGGATTTACACATAAAATCTACCCCAGATCCTATCTTAAGACAACTCAGCAACATCAAGCACATTCATCCTATCATCAACCTTCAAAGGGTTTGGATTCTTCAAAGCTTGAACACACTTGGTTCAACATATATAAGAAGACACATAATATTTATATATATCTAAACAATTCTTTTAATATACAATGATAATGTAAATTATATAACTATATTAAAAAGTATGTGCAGTTTTCTTGTAAAAAATTATTATATAGGCGAACATTTTAATTATTAAATAAATTTGAGGCTTAACATGATAACTAGTAATTTTTAAAATTATTTTATAATGAAATGTTAAGTATTAATTTTTTTATAATATATCAAACATCATAAAAAATGTAGATAGTATGATACATTACATTCACATTTAAATGTGCATGAAAATAAAAGCTAAATAAGACAAAATTAACTCGTTGATGGAAAAAAGAAAATAGACTCCAATTCATACTTAAAAAAATGTGATAACAACATTTATTCTCCTTTCATAATGTGATCAAATTAACATTATTTCATTACTGGCCAACTTACCTAAATGTAACAATCTACTAATTTTTATTAGTATAACTTTTTATTTAAGAAAGATAGTTGACGTGTTATCCTTCTATAGTGAGAACTTCTATAATTTGTTGATTACTATTCAGATAATTTATTTATCTTAACTAAGAGTGACTGTTTGACAAAGAATACTCGGTTATTAGCTAGGAGTGAAAGTTGTACAAAGAATAAAATGGGTTAGCTAGGAGTGACTACTTGCCCAAACAATACTTGAAGAGGTTAAACATGAGTGATTACGTTCCGAAAGAATACTCAAAGAAGTTAGTCAAGAGTAACTACGTTCCCAAAGAATACTCTATAATATGTTGATTACTATTCAGATAGTTTATTTATCTTAGCTAAGAGTGACAGTTTGACAAAGAGGTTATTTTATAAGAGTGACAGTTGTACATGAATACTCTTAAACGGGTTATCTAAGAGTGATTACTTGCCCAAAAAATACTAGAAGAGGTTAAACATGAGTGATTACGTTCCGAAGAATACTCAAAGGGATTAGTCAAGAGTATAGCTACGTTCCAAAGAATACTTGAAAGGGTTAGTCAAGAGTGGCTAACGATTCGAAATAATACTCGTATTTTACTTCGTAACATTATTTTGCATAATGGAACTCAATCTGTTGAATGAGACTTAGACGTAGTCAAATTTTGTATGTTTCTTCTTCTCCTTCTCTCCTTTACTTTGCATGTTATTATTCAATGCACTAGCCTAAGAAGGAGATTCATTGTGAAAATATGTTTCGAAAAAGCTTTAAAGAAATAAATTTGTTAAATTATGCACAATAAGTTAAAAAGGTATTAATAGACTGATTATCATACACAACTATCATACGAGTAATAATCATTAGATGATATTTACCAAAAGTTTTAAAAGGTTATTAAAAACACAATTCAATCCTCTCTTCTTGTAACTTTCTTATTTTCTACACACTATGTTGAGAAGTGTAAATTTCAATTATGTGTATTGGGAGGCTTGACCTTGTGAATTTAAATTTGAATAAGATAAAATTGTCTTGAATAATGTTTAAGAAAATTTATTTTGACTAGCCACAACAAAGATAATTGAAATCTCTAACACTTAATGAAAAAGTGCATTTGACCATTTATTCATACTATTTATATCATGCAAATATTTGTTCTTACTTCCTTTTTATGGTTCTTGTATTAAAATTGATAGAAACTTTCTTAATCAATAATTGGTATTGGAACTTTACTAATTTGTCAAGAAGAGAATGTACAATCAACTTGAGACAAATCAATATAAAAAATTTCTATTCATTCTCTTTGTATTATATTTTATAATTGTTTGAACTAAATCCTGAACTGTGTTTTATTGTTTGTAAAAATATGTTTATATTGATATAATTTTTGTGTGTGTTTTTTAATCATATGCTCATAATCATAATCAAAGTCCGATTAACTTTTTTTTCATACAAAACTATAGACAATAGTTCAACCTTTTTAGTTCAGATAAAAGTTTTCTTTGCAGCTCATTAAGGATCAATGCCTCTTGCAGACCACAATGGTAATACTGGTTTCAAAAAGCATAGGCTTGGAACATACACTAGTGCAGAAATGGAAAACAACGACCCTTTATTTAGTGCGGCTTTGCGCTTAAACACATTTGTAAAAAACGCGGTGGCATTTTTGAAATTAAATTGTTTTACAAATGCGGTTGTAGGGTAAGACCGCATTTGTAAATTAATTCAAATGATTTACAAATGCGGTCTTACCCTACAACCGCATTTGTAAAACAATTTTACCCTAAAAATTTGAAGCGCACCACTAGTTTCACTTTCACTTTCACTTTCCTCTTCTCCGCTCTTCGTTTCAACGTTTTGCGCTCAGTTCAGTTTCTTCTCTCTGCGTTTTGTAAGTTTCAGTTTCACTCATTCGTTTTCGTTTTCGTTTTCGCATCATTCATTATTCACTTCGTTGCCATTGTCATTTTCGTTTCCTTACACTACAAGAAAAAAAGGTTTTAGTGGAGGTTATTTAGCGGAGGTTAACATAACCTTAGGAATTGATTTAATTAATAGAGGTTTTTTTCTAAAACCTCAACAAAATAACGGAGGTTTTTTAACCTTATTTAAATTCCAAAGGTTTATTATAAAACCTTGGCAAAATGACGGAGGTTTTTTTAACCTTCATTAATTTCCGAAGGTTTATTTTAAAATCTCCGCAAAATAACTGAGGTTTTTTTAACCTTCATTAATTTCCATAGGTTTATTTCAAAACCTCCGCAAAATAACGGAGGTTTTTTAACCTTAGTTAATTTTCAAAGGTTTACTTTAAAACCTCTGCAAAATAGTTGAGGTTTTTTAACCTTTGTTAAGTTTCATTAATTTATTCTAAAATCTCATAAAAAAATAATTTAAAAAATAATTTTAATATATTTGATAACTAAATTCTTAAAGTTTTTGAAAATGTAACTTTAAACATATAAATTTTTTAAAAAATATTATTGATTTTAAATATTTATTTAATTAAAATTAATTATTTTTTATTTATTTTATATAAATATTTTTAATAGAAAAAGAAAAATTATCTTTTTTTTAACTTTTCCATGTATTTTCAAACATTAGGAAAATACTCACACTTTTTACAACTTTGGACTAAAATGTTCCTCTTCCACTTCCACTTCCACAGTACTTCTCATCCTCTACCATAGCTTCTCATCCACCGGACCTGTTTCTCCTCCACCGGATCTGTTTCTCCTCCTCCACCACGAACCTGCTTCTACTGCTTCACCACGAATCTGCTTCTGCTGCTTCACCACGGTAATTTGTTTCTTCTTCTAAGGGAGTGCAGGGTTATGGTTCAGGGTGTTTCTGCTTCTAGGGTTATGGTTCATAGTTAAATCTGCTCCAGCTCAAAAAAGAAAAGAAAAAAGGATCCCAACCATTTGTTTTCATTCACTATTTCTGATCCAGTTTTTCCAGTTATTATGTTTTCACATTTGTTTTCAATTCTGCTTTCGGTAGGTTGCTTGGGCATATCTATGCTTGCGGTCCATGGATGCATAGATTCCAAGATAAAGACAAAGGCTTATTAGAGAAAGGACTAGTTCAAATCAAACTGGTCCTTGAATCTTGTTTTTTTGTTGTTTGGTGATCCTGACGCTGATATGGCTTTTATTATTGGGACCTATCTTCCTTTGCGTTTTGATAATGCACATGGTTGTCCTGATTCTTGCAGATTATGCACTTTCATTAAAATTGAAAATGCCATGCTTAAATTGTGATACAAATTCCTAAGAGGAGATATTTTGTTGAGTTTAATGAACATGCAATAGTATTATTCGTGTGTAATCATAAATAGTTTTATGCTCTATCAACTAATCAGAAATAACCATGTACTCTTCTTTATTACCATGTACTCTTCTTTCTTCCCTTAGGCAATTGCTATCTATCCTTAGAAAGGGAAAAAAGTGGAATTTGTCCCTATGAAACACCAACTCCAGCATGGGACACCAGGACATGACTAGTGTCCTAAATAGGACATACTATGTGTCTGTTTAAGGATAGATTAAGCTGCTCAAAGCGTATTCTTCCAAAGCTCTTAATGTTTCAATCACTTGAATTTCTCAATCCATGGAAAATCAAGGTCCATGGACAAATGGACAAGTCACCTCCACTGTCTTATCTATGCTTTTGTTGTTTTCCTGTTGTTATTCTTGTCAAATCCTTGTTGTATATCTGCTGAAAGATATGTTTTGTTTAAAAAAATTGAACTGCTGGCATTATGGAGTATTCTTGTCAAAATTAGTTTAATTTATTTTCAAGCTGTAGATTTAATATTCTTCTGTGTAAGATCTGATTTTATGTCTTGGCTTTCAGGTGCATCACACTTTTGCTACTGCCGGATCTGACTGTGCTTTTAATTTCTGGGACAAGGACAGTAAACAGAGGCTCAAGGTTCCTGCTTTGTTTAATACTCTATTCTTACTTGTCCTCCCATTCTTACAGTAAATTCATCTTTACTAATTTGATCAGAAACCTTATCACGGTTTTTAGATTGCTTACTGTTTCACTCCTTATATGCATTAAATAGAATGGCAGTGAGATAACTGTTATTTGGTTTGCATATCAGCCTTCCCCGAATGTCTATCAACATGTTGCTGGCTTAAGCGGTTACTTGGCTGTTAAATATTTGAGCTTCTTTAGAGACATTAAAATGCATTTCTTATGAGTTTTTTTTACTAGATTTGGATATTTGCACCACTTCTACTGGCCTAATTTTAATGTGATATAACTATTATTCGTGATTGGCCTCTTCACTATCTAGACATAAAAAAGGCCTTCTAGCACAGTTAGTTGCAATAAGAGGTTTTACTAGGTCTGGTGACACATGCCTTGTCTACATCTTTCATTTCTCTTTGTATGAGCAGAAACAGTTTCCCTGTGCTTTGAGATTAATCATTTTATCCTCTCCCTCCATTCTCCATTTGGCCTATGCATTTATCTTGTTTATGCTAATGACATTGTCATTGCTGGAGATGACTCTGCGGTATCCACCACTAGCTCAAATCCCTCTGAAATATTTCTTAAGCATTGAGGTCGCTCAATCATGCTCTACCATTGCCATTTCTAAGTAGTCTATGAATATTTGTGGCCCTACATTCTTAAGAGAGTATTCTTTTCCTGAAATTTCTTACTGTTCTCTCTCTAAACCTTATCTCTTTCTATTAAACCCTTTTACCATTATTTAATTTTTAAAATGTTACTCAGTTTTAATTCTGGTAAGGGAAAGCTATTACAACAAACCAAAATAACAGGGATAAAAACAAAAAGAAAATGCAATAGTATAGAATAATACTACAATTAGAAGATACGTTACAATGAACCTTATCTCTCTAAACCTTATCTCTTTCTATTAAACCCTTTTACCATTATTTAATTTTTAAAATGTTACTCAGTTTTAATTCTGGTAAGGGAAAGCTATTACAACAAACCAAAATAACAGGGATAAAAACAAAAAGAAAATGCAATAGTATAGAATAATACTACAATTAGAAGATACTAGTTCAAATGTTGCCAATGGCCCCACAGAGTAAGGGACACAAATTAGTAGTGCTTAGCCAATATTCAATCAACTATACTGTGTGCTCCACCAGTTCAGTCATTAGCACAGAGGTTTGAGATGATTTTTGAATCTTTTATACTGGAGAATCTAGTATTCTTATGCATGAAAATAATGAATTCAATAGTTGTGGTCGGACTCTATTATAGATTTATGACCACATTTTCCACTTATTTTGTTATTTTCTTAATGTATCTGAAAAGTATAGTGATTAATTACTCTATCTTATTCACTCTTGTTGCATTTCACTTTATACACTTATTTCACTTCTATTCTTTTACGCATTCTAATACTCTTGTTGACACATGTGTTTTTTTTTTTAACTTTCATGCTAGGTTTGCTTTATTTTTATCAAACAATTCCATTTAGATATGGATAAGTCTTGGATTAACATGCCTCGAAATACATGTCAGTATATGGATGGATTGAATAAATTTTTGGACTTTGCATTTGCTAATAAGAGCGTTGAGGGTAAGATAATTTGCCCATGTCCGAAATGCAATCTTAAAAAATGGCAAACTCGAGAAGCAACACATGAGCACTTGATTCTTCATCCTTTTCCAAAAGGTTATACATTCTGGCTTCTACATGGCGAGACAAGTTTTGTACAAAATACGACTGAAACACCTCCAGTTTTCCAATCAAATGAGCATAAAGTTTCTGGTAATGATCCCATACGTGTCATGGTTAATGACGCATTCGGAAATTTTTTCTATGATGATAACGTGGAGGATGATGAGGATATGCGTCCTAGATCAAGCGAAATGATGCCTGATGAAATTGCTGAGTATCTGAAGTTTATGCATGATGGGCAACAAAGTTTGTATGAAGGATGTGGCAAGTATTCTAAACTTTCTTTCTTGCTCAAATTGTACCACATCAGATGTCTATGTAGAATGACTGACAAGGCAATGTCAATGATATTGGAGTTGTTAGCAGATGCCTTTGATTATGCTAAAATTCCATGTTCCTTCTATGAAGTTAAGAAAATCATTAATAAGCTTGGCCTTCATTACACCAAAATTGATGCTTGCCCAAATGATTGCATGTTGTACTATGGAGAAGACAAAGACAAAGACAAAGAAGTTTGTAAGAAATGTAATGAATCTAGATGGAAAAGAAGAAAGAAGAACAAGACTATTGATGGTACTCTGAAAAAGCAAAAGAAAGTTCCTGCTAAAGTTTTAAGATATTTTCAATTGAAGCCACGCTTACAACGAATGTTTATGTCTTCTAAAATAGCCGAGCATATGCAATGGCATGCATCAGGAAGTACAAATGAAGGCATACTAAGGCATCCGAGGGATTCTGAAGCATGGAAGAACTTTGAGCTAATGAATCCTCAATTTGCTTCAGATGCTCGAAATGTTAGACTTGGTTTGGCAGCTGATGGATTCAATCCATTCGGTGATTTGAGTACAAGTCATAGTACTTGGCCTATTGTACTCATACCCTACAATCTTCCTCCTTGGATGTGTATGAAGCAAAGTTCATTCATTCTTTCCATGATCATTCCCGGTAAAAGAGCACCAGGAAATGATATTGATGTATATTTAAGGCCATTAATTGAAGAATTAAAAGAGTTATGGAACAATGGACTTAAAACTTTTGATTCATATAGCAATGAAGTGTTTAATATGCATGCAGCTATATTGTGGACCATTAGTGATTTTCCTGGTCTTGGAACCTTATCTGGGTGGAATACACATACTGGGTTGGCTTGCCCTAGGTGTAATTTTGACAATACTCCTAAGAAGATTCAGGGTAAATTTTGTTTCATGAATCATCGACGTTGGTTAAATGCAAGACACAAATTCAGATTAGCCCGCATTCATTTTGATGGAAGTGTGGAAAATAGAAATCCTCCTTTGACAATATCAGGAACAGATGTCTTAAGACAAGTTGAGAATGTCAATATCATATTTGGGAAAGAACCAGAAGTTGAGGAACTGGGGAAACGACAACGCAGAGATCACCAAGCTATTGATGGCCCTCTACAATGGCGAAAAAAAGTATATTTTTTGAACTTCCTTATTGGGTAAACAATTTATTGCACCATAATCTAGATGTTATGCACATTGAAAAAAAATGTATGTGATAATGTGGTGTATACATTATTGAACCAAGGAAAAAAATCAAAAGATAACCTAAAGGCACGAAAGGACTTAAAAGATTGGGGTGTTAGACCTGATCTTTGGCCTGATGAAAATAATAAATATCTTCCTGCTATATGTACATTGACAAAAGAAAATAAGCATACATTTCTGACAACATTAAAGAACATCACTGTTCCAGATGGCTACTCAAGTAACATTAGTAGATGTGTTGATGTCAAACAATGTAAGCTTGGAGGATTGAAAAGTCATGATTCACATGTTTTGAAGGAGCAACTTCTACCTTTAGCAATGAGAAAGACACTCCCTAAGGAAGTGTGCTATGTTTTGATTGATTTGTGTTCATTTTTTAGAAACTTATGCAGTAAAGTTTTAAAAGTGGATGAACTTAACCAACTGCAAAATAGAGTTGTTCTCACATTATGTCACATGGAGATATTATTTCCTCCTGCATTTTTTACAGTCATGGTTCATTTGGTGGAAGATGCCAAGCTTGGAGGACCTGTCCAGTATAGATGGATGTATCCCATTGAGAGATATTTAGGAAAGTTGAAATCTTATGTGCATAACAAGGCACAACCAGAAGGCTCAATAGCTGAAGGCTACATGGCTGAAGAGTCTTTAACCTTTTGTTCAAGATATTTAAATGAAATTGAGACTGTATTTAATCGAATAAGGCGTGTTGATGATGAACCAGACACTATATCATCTAGTGCAAGCACTTTGTTTCCACCTGTTGGAAAACCAATTGGGTCTTTTACTTACTTCTCTTTATCAGCAAAGGAAAAGTTACAAGCACATCGTCATATATTGACTAATTGTGCCCAAGTTGACCCTTTCCTTCAGTAAGTACTTTGACTTTATAACTTATTATGATTCATCTGCAATTGAACACTAACCATGTAATTATTATTTATTTAATTTAGAGAGTTTAGAGACATTATACGAAGACAATTAAGAAGTCGTACACGGTCATCCTCTGTGATAGATAAGAGAGTTCATAGAGAATTTGCAGAATGGTTTTCTCGTCGTGTATGTATAATTTATATTGTTGACTTTTGATTATATTGAATATATAGAATTGTTTTGATCATATTCTCCTCTTTTTTAGATAAGAAATGAGTTGAATGGACCTCACTCAGATGATTTAAAGTTCTTAGCTATGGGGCCAATTGATTGTGCAAAACGTTACAATGCTTACAATGTAAATGGCTTCAAGTTCCGTACATTGGAGAGAGATGAAGGACTTAAAACACAAAACAGTGGGATATTTGGTACTTTTGGGACAAGGAGTTATGCAAGTAGCATCGAAAATCAAATGCAATTTGGGGGTGTGCCTTATTATGGAAAATTGGTAGACATAATTGAGATAAACTATAATGGTCGATTTTCTGTTACTTTGTTCAAATGTATGTGGGCTAATACAACTACTTCTAGAGGGATTATGACAGATGATCTTGGATTTACACTAGTAAACTTTACACGTTTGATACACATTGGTGATAATGATGATGATGAACCATACATCCAAGCTAAAGAAGCACAAATGGTTTATTATGTAGTGGATGAATTAGCTAAAGATTGGAGCATTCCTGTGCATCTAAAGCCACGAGACTTATATGACATGGGAGAAGATAATGATGTCACTTTTCATGAATGTGAAGCATTTGTACAAAACAATTTTGAAACTTTATTTGTCAATGGAGAAGGGAGTATATCGTTAACAAGGTCCTATTTTTAATTGAACACTTGTATATTATTTTTGTTTAAATTATCATCCTTATTGCTTATACATTATTGTTTATGCATGCATTATATTATGATTTGTTGAATTTCTATTTTGACTTGTATTAATGTTATTATTTCAAGAATACCTGAAGATGAAGAAAATGTCCATCAAGAAGACTAGAGCAACAGAACATGATACTCTCAATAACACTTTTGACCAACTTGCAGCCCTTAATAACTCAAGTAAGTTCATACACAACTTCCATTTAGTGAGATGTTTGTACTTATATTTTAATTTGGCATTCTCTTTAAAAATATATTATTTTTCACATGTATTCATTTAATTATTATGCAGCACCTCATGTGAATTCTCATCCTATAGAGAATAATAATAAGAAGCCTCCTCCCCCACATGCACCTCATAGGTTGATTTCTATTACTAAGAACAATTCTGCACCTGAATTTCAATTTGATAATACAGATGAATCTGTCCATGAATCTACATCTGAACCTACACCAAGGTTACAATCTGATGAAGAAAGGGAAGAAAATGTGGGTATTGAGATGCAAACTGAACAATCAAAGCATGTATCACGTAAAAGATCATGGCTTGTTGATGTCATTGGTAAGCTTGAATCAATACATTGCAAACTCACATTGTATTTGTTTTTTATGTTCGTCCTCTTAAACTAACAATAATTTTGACAGATAGTGCAGGCAAAAAGGTTAGGAAACAATTAACAGCAAATTATGTTTGGTTTTTATCTGTTGGTGAGAGGATTCTTGTTAACTGGAATAACGAGAACCAACCAGTTGATGATAGTGGAGCATTGTTGAATAGGTTTTTAGGTCATATTGCAAGAAATGTTAATGCATTTCCTATTAGCTATCAAAGTTGGAGGAAGATTCCCAAAGATTACAAAGAAGATATACTTAAGAAAACCATTCAAGTAATTATTTTTGGATTTTTCTGTGTTTTAATTGATATTATATTGAAATTATCTTAAATTTACTTGTGTAATAATTTTGAAGGCTAAGTTTGAAGTTGAATCTGATGCTCATGTAAGATATATCTTCAAATCACTTAACACAAAGTGGACTGAGTATAGGCAACAACTATGGCAACAAAGAAATGATGGAACACACAATAGAGATGAAATTATTGCAATGTGTCCAGAAGTAATGAATAAAGACCATTGGGCTTCTTTTGTTGACTACCGTTTAAATTCAAGGACAAAGGTAATAAAAACTACTTTATTATTTAAAGTGTTGATTTATTTATATTTAGTTCTTTTACTACATGTATGCTTAGGAAATTGCCAAAAGAACAAGGATAATAGAAAGAAGCAAACAGTTCCTCATACTGGTGGATCCAAGAGCATTGCACGGAAGAAAGATGAGATGGTAACTTGATTCTCCTATAATTTTTATTATATCATATATCATGATTCATATACTTTTATTACATTTTATAGGAGAAAGAGCTTGGTCGTAAAGTTAGTAGGGGAGAAGTATGGGTAACAACACATAAACATGCTAACGGAGAATTTGTGAATGATGGGGCAAGAGAGATTGGGGTAAGTATCATTTTTGTAAAGATGAAAACTCAACCAAATTGGATGTGAGCTTCATTTATAACTTTTTTCATTATTTGTAGGAAAAGATTCAAGCATATGAGTCAAATACATCTTCCCTCTCACATGATATATCAATTGATGATTCACTAGCTCATGCCTTTGGAAGTGAAGAACATTGTAGTCGTGTTCGAGGGATGGGATTGGGACCTTGCCCTTCTCATGTGTTTGGATATACTAGAAATTCTCGCACTGGGATATCTTCAACTACTTATAGAGAATTGGAGAATCAGGTTTTTGAACATGTATTTTCTTATGTAGCAATTTTTTAATGTGTATGGTTTTCTCACTCTTTTTCATGATAAATTGTGTTTTAATATAGGTTATTGCATTAAAGTCACAATTGGATGAACAAAATAAAAGATATGAAGAACGTGAAAAAAGATATGAAGAACATGAAAAAAGATTTCAGATAATGATGAATTTTTTTCTTTCAAAGTTATCAAGGTCAATTGCCTCCTGAGTTGACTATGTTCAATCGTTCATCGGTAATGTTTAAAAAATTTAAATAACTTGTTTTATTTTTCAGATTTACATTTCTAATTGTGATATATGTTTATATTGTAGGTGTCTGATCAAGGAAGTGTGCCAAAAAATTAGGAAGGCGAAACCAAAACCATAATAATAATGCACCAAACACACTCATTCAACAAATAAAGAATTCATGTGGGATTATAACGTGATCAAAACCGATCCTGCAGTCATATACTGGTTTTATCTTGTTCATTAATGAGTTTAAATTGGTATTAATGAGTTTAAATTTTGTGGAAAAAATGAAAATTTTGCTGGATTACTTCTTATTTTGCTTTAACTTGTTTTTTTTAATTGGTGTCTTGATCCGTTGATGTGTTTGATGTTGATTTATAGTCTTTTTTAGTTTTTTTTGTTGGATTTGAAAGCTTGGTAGTGTTATGTTTAGGTGTTTTCCTTGTTTTTGTGTTGGCTAGTTTTGACAAGGTTGTTGGATCTTTCTTTTGAGTAGTGTATGAAAATGATTAAGACAAATTCCTCCACATGCTCCATCACTCATAGCATATTTGCATGGCTAACCTAGTCATGTGTAGTTCAAGCCTTCATTTGAACATCTTGAAATAGCATTTTTTACACATGTGCTATTTGTTTCTGATCTGTAATGGCATTTGGATTTGTCCACTCATTTTCTTTGTCACCTACAATTACTTTATTTAATGTAAAAAGTGATTTGCCTCGGTCTCCATCAATTGAATTGTGGTTTCTTGGTCATGGTTTTCATGAGCACTTGTAAGATGGTAGTAAAATACCATTAGAAAGAGTTGAACGATGGAAAAAGATTGATTCTTAGCTTTGTGCCTTGTTGTGCCATTATGTGGAACACAATATATTAGGCACTCTTAGAGCTTGTGTCACTTGTTTCAGAAGAAGGCTAAGAGCTTTATGACTCTGCTCATAAATTGACATCTCTTAAACAAACAAATCATGACATGACTTGTTTTATTATTGAAGTCCAATCGACTAGTAAGGAATTGAAAATGGTTTTGGATGTTGATTCTTCAAAAGAGATTAAGATGAAGTTGGATGAGTTCTATATGGTTAAGATTCTTCATGCCGTGCACCTTGATTTTGATTAAGTTTGAGTCCAAATCCTAACCGGTCAAGAAATTTCATCAATTTCAAATGGTTATAGATTTATGACCACATTTTCCATAGGTACTGTCAGATGTGTTGGTTATGTACATGATATGTCATGGTTATAAGTCATTAAATTGATACAAAGTTGAGATTTATTTACTTTGGATGTCCATAAAAGGCTAAGATCTATTGTGCTGAGCCAGCTAGCTAACTTGGGTAGTCCCACCATATGTGTAACCTCTTTTTTTCTTTTTTCTTTTTTTTTCTTCAGCAAAGCTAGTTTAAATTGTTAAAGATTCTTTGTCCAGGTAAATGAATAAAAAAAAAAACAAATTTCATAATTTTGAAACCTATGGTATTTTTTAAGGAGGTTCTAAAACATTTTATGGATGTTTTGAAACCCATGGTATTTTACGGGGGTTTTGAAACCTATGGTATTTTACGGAGGTTTTAAAACCCATGGTATTTTACGGAGGTTTTGAAACCCATGGTATTCTACGGAGGTTTTGAAACCCATGGTATTTTACGGAGGTTTTGAAACCCATGGTATTTTGAAAGGCTTTTCCTGAGGTTTAAAAAAACCCTGGGGAACACATTCCCCAGAGATGGTTTAGCGGGGGAAACTACAACCCTGGGTAAATGACTTAATGGAGGTTTTAACCCTAGATAATGTAAAAATAAACCCTTGTTAAAACCATTTTTCTTGTAGTGTTACTTCGTTTGTGGCACTTAGGTTACTGTTCCATTGGTGTTCGTTGCTGTTTTCCTGCTCCGCCACCGCCACATCTTCCGCCGCCGCCTTCGCCTTTGTCTTCCACTCCGATCACCATCAAGCTTCTTCACGACGGAAAGGTTGGTTTTGTATTTAATATTTATTTAATATTTTGAATTTATATTTAATATTTTGAATTTATATTTAATATTTTGAATTTTTATTTTTTTGTATTATAATATATATTTAATTAATAACTAATACAACTTGGAATTTATAACTAATAACTAATAATTTATATATTTCTGTGTATTTTGAATTTTTGTTTATTATAATTTATATATAATTTAATAAATTAGTTACGGAAACAATTAATTTATATATTATTATATATAAATTTGTATTATATAATTTGTATTTTCTTAAATTTATATTATATATATATTTAGTTAGTTGTTAATTACATTTTAATAAAAGTTTTATGTTATGTTAGTTATTGTTACTTTTAGAATAGAATTATCGTGTTTGGATTGAGTCCGGGGGTGTTCGACCCTCGGCAAATGTGTGAGATAGAATAGAATACTAATTATTAGAAAATCCTAACTATTCCAGAATATATAATGGATCAAGGTTGGATTAATGCTATTCGTATAAGTGATGAGTACGAAAGGGGAGTAGAGGAATTTATACAATTTGCGCAGCGTAACGCGATTATTAGTGGTCATGATGGAGCATCGATCAGGTGTCCGTGCGTTAACTGTTTGAATGGATGTGAATATCATGAGGGAACACCTGCTATGTGATGGGTTTCTTCGATCTTATACAACTTGGACATGGCATGGTGAATTATTAAATTTACCACGTGTTTCCGTAACTAAAGAATATGTGGGTTCTACCATGGATGAAGCAGTACACGATGATGGAGATGATGATCGATTGGAGGACATGATTCGTGATGTGGGAGCTGAGTGTTTTGCAAAAGCGCATGGATATGAAAGTATGTCAAAAGATGCAGAGACTCCTTTGTATCCTGGATCAACTAACGTCACACGGTTGTCGGCGGTGTTAAGATTGATGAATTTGAAGGCAATAAACGGATGGACTGATAAAAGCTTCACGGAATTGCTCCAGCTGTTGAAGGATATGCTTCCAGAGGGAAATAGTCTACCTAATCGTAATTACGAGGCCAAAAAGATTCTTTGTCCAATGGGTATGGAGTACAAAAAGATACATGCATGTCCTAATGATTGTATATTATACCGGAAAGATTTTGAATTGTTGAAAAGTTGTCCGAGGTGTGGGTTATCACGTTATAAGTTGAAACAAAAAGATGATGATTCTATTGATGACATGGAAAAGCATGAACCCCCAATGAAGGTTATGTGGTATCTTCCCATCATTCCAAGGATGAAGCGTTTGTTTGCAAACCCAAACGATGCTAAGAATCTTAGATGGCATGTAGATGAGAGGAAATGTGATGGCATGTACCGACATCCAGTTGATTCTATTCAGTGGAAGAAATTTGATGATGAGTTTCCAGAGTTTGGTAAAGAATCCAGAAATATCCGACTTGGTTTAGCTACAGACGGAATGAATCCGTTTGGTAATATGAGTACAAATCACAGTTCATGGCCTGTTTTACTAGTTATTTACAACTTACCTCCTGGATTGTGCATGAAGCGAAAATACATGATGTTGTCTATGATGATAACCGGTCTGAAACAGCCAGGGAATGATATTGATGTATATCTAAGTCCTCTAATTGAAGATTTGAAGTTAATGTGGGACCAGGGTGTTGAAGTATTTGACGGATTTGCTAATGAAACTTTCAACCTTCATGCCATGTTATTTTGCACCATTAATGACTTTCCGGCATATGGTAACTTATCAGGTTATAGTGTTAAGGGTCATAAAGCATGTCCAATATGCGAAGAAGACACTGCTTCTCAACAATTGAAACCTGGAAGGAAAACAGTATATCTTCGGCATTGGAGGTTTCTTAGAAGTCATCATCCTTATCGGAGGTTGAAAAAAACCTTTAATGGACACCAAGAGGCTAGTGGTCCACCAACTCCATTAACCGATGTTGAGGTTTACGAAAAGTTAAATAACATAGACCACACCTTCGGTAAGTAAAAAAAAAAGTCATATGTGACAAACATTTAGAAGAAGAAATCAATCTTCTTTGATCTTTCGTACTAGTCGAGGTTAGAAGTCAGACATTGTATAGATGTAATGCATGTTGAGAAGAATGTGTGTGATAGCTTAAATGGTACACTTCTCAACATTAACGGGAAGACGAAGGATGGTCTAAATGCTCGTTTAGATTTGATTGAGATGAACATACGCGGCGAGTTGGCACCCATAGAAATGGGTAAGCGTGCATATTTGCCCCCAGCCTATTACACAATGTCAAAAGATGAAAAAAATAGTTTTTGTCAATGTCTAAAGGGTGTGAAAGGACCACAAGGACATTCCTCCAATGTGAAGAGCCTAGTGTCAATGCAAGATTTGAAGTTAATTGGGTTGAAGTCTCATAATTGTCACATCTTGATGCAACAGTTGTTGCCGGTAGCTATCCGTGGGATCTTGCCAAAAAATGTTAGACATACCATAACTCGTTTGTGCTCATTCTTCTCTTCCATCTGTTGTAAAGTCATTGATCCCTCAAAACTAGATGAACTTCAAAATGAAATTGTTGTTATCTTGTGTGAATTGGAGATGTTTTTTCCTCCGTCTTTTTTTGACATCATGGTTCATCTAGTTGTGCATCTGGTAAGAGAGGTTAGATTGTGTGGACCAGTGTACTTAAGATGGATGTATCCTGTTGAGCAGTATATGAAAATTTTGAAAGGTTATGTGAAAAATCATTATCGTCCAGAGGCTTCAATGATTGAAAGGTACATAGCTGAAGAAAGTATTGAATTTTGTTCAGAGTACATGACAAAAGCAAATCCAATAGGTGTTCCAGCTAATTCATGGCACCACAGGCGTTCTACAAGTAAATGTTTACGTGGTGTGAATATTGTAAGCAAATCTCGATCAGAAGTCTTGAAGCAAATTTGTACATATTGAATAACACAGATGAAGTTGTACCATACATAGAAGCTCATAAAGCCATTGTGAAGGCAAATAACCCAAGACAAGCAGAGAAATGGGTCTTGATGGAACATAATAGAACTTTCATGCCTTGGTTTAAAGACGAGGTGTTCAAGGATTCAACGGCATCAGAGACCTTGACCTAGTTGGCTGCTGGATTGAAGTTTGATGTACGAAGTGAATAATTGTATATTTTACACGAAGTCCATGGATGAAAAGAGTACAGTTCAAAATTCTGGTGTTACTCTTGAAGTCGAGTCAATGCAGTTTTCGACTTCGAAAGATACAAATCCAGTACTTGGATCAATGACATACTATGGGTTTATAGAAGAGATATGGGAGATTGACTACACTAAGTTTTCCGTTCCAGTTTTCAAGTGTAAATGGGTTGACAATAAAAGTGGGGTTAAAATTGATGATTCAGGATTCACACTAGTGGACTTTCGAAAGATAGGGTATCGAGATGAGCCATTTATAATGGATCAACAAGCATCTCAAGTTTTCTACGTGAAAGATCCTACGTCAGAACATTGGTATGTCGTTTTACACGGCAAAAAACAAGGGGAGACCATAGATGATATTGAAAATGGTGACCCCTGTTCATTCACACCAAAGATAATTAATAAAGATGACGATGTAGTTGATGATGTACATGCACCCCGTAAAGACCACAGTGAAGGAATTTACATATGAACTTTCAACCTCCATGCAACCTGTAAATAAGCATTTTTTATTTACATTTTTATGTATTATTTTTATAAGATTTTAATTCGATGCAGATTAACTAATGTTTGTTACCTAATTTTTTTAACAGAGACATGGATGACGATCAGACCCCAATCAAACCTCGATCCGGATGAGGCAACAGAGGACCTACTAGATTGAAGCGTCTCGCATTGAGACGTGCTGCTGGTGAGAAGACACGTGTTGACATTGATGTCAACACTGGAGTGGTTTTTGGTCCTAAGGTAGATGAGTTTATGAGCTATCTTGGAGTTGTTTCTCGTGAGAGGCTCTCCATTCTGATTAATTCATGGGATGAGGTGTCAGAGGTCGACCGGAACATGATCTAGGAGGATGTTCTGGTAAGCTTTACATTTTGATATAATGCTTTTTAATATTCATTGATTAATTTTAATTTGCTGATGTTATTTTGCAGGAAAACTTTGAAATTCCTGATGTGGAACCGCTTCGATCAAAGATTATATCCAATATCGGACTCAAATTTCGTACCTTTGAGTCAAGACTGACTTCGAGATACATTTTTGGCGACCTTAAAGACAAAAATCCATGTTTAAAGTACCAACATATTGATGAAGAGACAGGGCGTCTTTTTAGACAAAGCCGTGAAAATGAGGCTTGGATGGTAAGTGAAGTAACTTTTTTGTTTATATAACATTAATAAGTTTATCTTATTTACTTCAGTTTGTTTATTTCAATTATGACAGGATCGTTGGAAGAAAGCTCAAGAGATAGCTTTGAAGAATCTTACCCCGCACGTTATGTCTCGTTCGGGGTATCGAAAACTTGAGCAAACACTGATGGTGGAAAAGGAGAAATCTCAACAGGGGACGTTGTCTGAGAATGTGGAAACAGGGGTCACTTCTCCTCCATCACCACCTTTTCGCCATGTAAAATGGAAGAGGGCCCGAATTAAAAAGTCGGGTGCACCAAGTTCTGAGCAATCCGGGGTTATAATCGAAAAAATTGTAAGTTATTTTTGTTATTTTCATTTTTTTAAAGCATTAATTATATTAATGATTGAAAATATGATTTTTGTGTACTCTTGCAGGATTCCTTGGAATCCGACGGTAAATTTGTTGCTAAAGGTCGTCACGATATCCTGGTTGAAGCAATTGGACGACCTGAACACTCTGGTCGTGTTCGTGCAACTGGACAAGGGGTCGGAATTAAACTATATTTTGGAGTTTCAGAATGACAACCATCCTCCTCCTCCAAGAACGAAACTCAACTGAAGACTAAGTTACGTGAAGAAATAATGGAGGAGATGAGAAAGGAGACTGATTTGATATGGCTGGAGACGAAAAAGGAGAATGATCGAATGCGACAAGAGTTTCTATCGCAACAAGTTTGTGCTGAGCCGATTGAACCCCTTGTTAGTCCCACTCCCAAGAGCACAAAGGGGAGTTGTGCGGCTCCTCCAACATCAGGGGATGATATCAATGGGCAGACGGAGGATTGTGAGCTACTGGTAGTGGGCGGCAAACTTCCTCGGGTGGTGTTACTTGGAAAAGTCTATAAAAACGCCACCACCTTACATAACGTTCCTCTCTCCCCTGATGTGGCGAAGGTAACAGTTGAAAAAGTACGATTTCCTTATGCTCGTGTTCCACTACCTTCAGATGAGGTAACCACTGTGGCCGATGCATTTCAGACATTCGTTGCCTGGCCCAGAGAGCTCATTCGATCTATGCCCGAACCTCAAGTAATAATTTCGTTTCATTATATTATTTTTTATTTATATTTATATATTACATATAATTTAATACAAATGTTGTTTATCTTGTAGAAACCTTTTCAGCCACCAAGTCCGGAAAAGAAGCGTGAGGTTCCAGTTGACAATCCTATAGCTTCCCTACGTCTCATTGCTAGTCAGATTGGCAATGATCCTTTTCCAGTTCCGTGGGATAATACATTTTTTCAAATAAACCCTGAACTGCCACTGATGATTTACAACACAGATTTATCAGAATTTATATATGGGAAACAGGAGTTCAATATAAGTATAATTCAATTTTTTATGATATAAGTATCTTTACCTATTATTCAATTTACTTTATGTTAAATTATTATTGATTATGCTTAACTAAAAACTTGTAGGTTTTTGCATAGAGTTTGTATCACTGAGGGGAAGGAAAATATGTATGGATTCTTAGATCCTGCATATACTAATCCCGTTGGACCAAACTCATATGAGACTCAAGCATACATCACTAACACCCTGGAAAAAGAGGGAAAACAAATTTATTTATGCCCTTATATTAATGAGTAAGTTTAATTATATGTCATCAATTATTATTATTTCATGTTTTAAATATTTACTAACTCTTTTCATTGATGATATAGGCATCATTGGCAGTTACTTGTCTTATCAATGGTTGATAAGACTGCTGTGTGGTTATGTTCCCTACACAAGAAGATTCCCACAAAATTTAAGGATATCATTGATAAGTAAGTATAGTATAAACTTAACTTTGTATGTTACTAGTTAACCATCTACTAACGAGGTTTTTAGTATTAACCAGTTCATGGCGTGGATATAACATCCTAAAAGGTCGATCCAGTTCAAATAATTTGAACTACATAAGAATAAAGGTTTGTAATTTTTTTCTTTCTCTATTGTCATTGTTTATCAATATACTAACATATTACTTTTTATTGAATTATAGTGTAATAAACAACCAAGAAGCTATGAGTGTGGCTATTACATTATGCAATGGATGATTACCATTATAAGACTAGGTGTTAAAACTGGTTGGAAAGAGGTACTATATATGTTAAATCATTTTTATAATTCTTGAACATATATATATATATATATCTAAAAACTAATTTATGTCAACTTTGCAATGCAGTTATTCACAGAAGAAACACCAATGAATGAGGAAGGCATTTCATATGTTAGAGATTCTTGGTCCACATATTTCATTAATTTTTATAACTCTAGCATAGGTAAACAATAGTGGTTTTATTATATGTAATTTGATCACTTGTAAATGTACATTTTGATGATTTCAATTGATTACTATATTTCTGTATTTGTCTGGCTGGGTTTGATCATTATGCAGGTTATTAAATTATATGGTTTTTGCACAATACAAACTGCACTTTAAAAAATTAACACTATTTACAAATGCGATCTTGGTAAATGACCGCATTTGTAAATGTGATTTATGAATGCGGTTTTTACCAAGACCGCATTCATAAATCCTAAACCCCTAACCCTCATCCCTCATTCAGAATAATATAAAAATGCGGTTATTTTAAGTAACCGCATTTGTAAATGTGATTTATGAATGCGGTCCTATGACCGCATTTGTAAATTTCAGATTTACGAATGCGTGCTGATCAAATGCGGTTCTATGACCGCATTTGTAAATTTAAAATAGCCGCATTTGTTTTTCATTTCTGCACTAGTGATAATTCCAACATGAATTAAAGACTGCAGTGAAGTAGAAGGCATGTGACTTCTTTTAAGAACATCTTGGAAGCTGCTGATGTATAATATGCAAGTCTAAGGAAGGTTTTCTGCATAAAACTAGTAGAGTTTTTGCAAGGGTTTCCTTTTATGTATGGATTCATTTGTATTTGAAATGTAAAAGCCCAATATACAACTATTTTTTATAGAATTAGTTGTTCTTGATAAAATTAACTACTCTATATCTTTGTTTCTTGTTGTGGTTTAGATTCGGTTTTTTTTTATCTGTGCAAGGGACCATTAGGTTTAAGTGGAATGAGTTACTTTGGTTGGTCATAGAACCAATTTCTTAGGATGTTTGTGGTATCTTATGTAATAGGGTTGTAGTATCCCTCAAATACTCTCATTTATTAGACTTTTTATTGTCGATAAAAAAAAATAGACGACAATTCAACCTCTTTTTGTGTTTTAACTTTTACAAAGTTCCGAGATCATTACAACGAAAGGTTGTTGAAATCTAAAAATCAAAATATTTATTTTTTACAATTAATCTAATATGTTTGTTTTAGAAATTGAAAGGACATGAGCTAAAATTGAGTATACACATTGAACTAGAAGTGAGCAATAAGAAAAAGTAGGGTTTGACTCTAAATTCATTAACTAAACAAAGAAGAAGAAAGCGAAGAGGAATCTATGGAGGAAAAATTGTTCTTCTTTTCTAAGAAGTTTGAAAGAATCTTGAAGAATAAAAACAAAGAGAAGAACTTCTCTCAATACTCCTCTAACTTTACTTACATTAATTATAGTAACCGGACATATCAAAAATTGATATTCGAATTTAGAAAAAAGAAGTAAAAACATGAAAAAAAGAGAAGTGAAAAATCTAGGAAAACTAGAGAAAATTTAGAGGCACATAATTAAAACCTATATATCTAAAATGAGGAGAATATTAAAAAACATAATTAATATTACTAAGTTTTTATTATTGACCAAGAATAAAATAAATTAACGTGGCATATTTAAAGGGTGTTCAAATTGTTATACAAAATAACATGTTCATAGCATAATCTACAACCCAATCCTATAGCCCAACGAATAAAAAAAACAATTCAATAATAATAAAACAGCTTTGTTACAACCTTAAAAAAACTATACGAGACTAACTGGTCCAAAAGAAAAACCAGTTACACATTCCTAATTATATATTTTCACAATACTAAAAAACCTACAACCAAAAAAATCAAATCAACTAGGCATAAATCATACCAACTATGTGTAAAATCAAGTGCTGCTTCCGAAGATAAAAATACATAAAACAGTGTATAAATCATTCCAACTAATATTGTGATCTAAAGTTAGTAAGTAATGTCTTTAAAAAAAATAAGACATGTAAAAATATTTTATTTATCCATCTTCAAATAGATTTAAAGATCAAAATAATAATTTCAAATATTAGAAGGAGGAAAAGAAAGAAAAGAAAGAAATTTATAGAAATTAAAACCGAAATCCATACACTTTATAAGACTCGAAAACAATTATTTCAATTTTTTTATAAAGACTAAAATCAAAATTCATTTATTTTACAAGAAATTAAAAATATATTTAACGAAAATAAAATAAGATGGCTGCATCACAAGTTCAGGGGATTCGACCATTCTAAATTAAAAAAAGTATAATTACGGGATTAATTTTATGATCGAATGTGATAGTTCAAAATGGATCATCAACTTCCACTTAGACAAAGCAGGGTTAGTTGGGTGTCTTATAATGTGATTAACGTTTATTTTTTTTTAAATATTACTAGGGCAAAATATTCCTTAACTTTCTAAATAATTAATGTTTGTTAGGTATAGCTTGACGTATGATCTTTAACTCAATAGAATTTTGTTTCTATTTAGAAAACTCAAACCCAAAATTTGTATTGATAGGAACAAGTTGTTTATGATTTGATGTTTAAGTTTTAGTTAGCCACGAGAGTGTTATTGAGTGACTGCAATTAGTGGTGTTAATTAACATTAACAAAGGTTTGATGTTATATACTTTCCTTGTTGTTTTGTTTGACAACGAAATTAATAAATGACAAAAAAAAATGAAGAAAAGGAGAGATACGAATCGGAGTTGATGTGGTTTTTGACAAAGATGGAAGCATTTGTTTTTTAGAACTAAAGAGGGTGGTTGAGAGGGATGGTGATGGGGCCTTGAAGGGTCACAATGTATTAAATAGAATTACTCAGAAAGTGCACTTTCAAGGATTAGATTGGGTGGTTTCTTCACCAATATATTTTATAGATTCAAAATAATATATTTAAACTAAACATAATTTCAATGTTTATTTTTCATCTAAAAATATTATAGTTTTTTCCACATGTTAAAATAGTCATTTTTTTATTAATAAAAAATAAATTTAAATATTTGAAGATTTTTTTATCATCGAATAATAAATAAAATTAAAGGAGGCATTCTAGGGTGTCACAACCTTTATACAAGAATAAAATCCAACAAAACCATTCACAGTGATAGTCTGCATAATTATATAATTATGCAAAATAGATTGCACGTTTTGCTGTTAAAAAAACATTTCTGGCCAAACACTTTCTTAAAAACAGCTCAATCAATCAGTAAAACAGAATTATAAAGCTCAAAAACCAAGATAGACGTGTTTATTTTTTTCGTTGTTGTTTACATAATTTTCTAATCAATCGTTCTCGCTGCATAGCAAAATTATTCCATTTGTCATAATGCATTTTCCCCCGCTAGTATGGGATCCTACGACAATTACTTTTCCAACATTCCTTCCACAATATTACCCCTGCACAATTAAAACACCCACTTGACCTACACAACTAAGATTTCAAGTTAATATTATCAATTATGAGAATTACTATTTTAAAGAATTCAAACAAATCAAAACATTAATGCACCATTTAAAATATTTAAATTCGACTAAGTGTTCTTTACCAATGATATATGATCATGCCTTTAATTGAACCAACGTAAATTTCAAGCGGTCAGTTCTACCATTATTAAAGATTATGTTATTTCTATACCTCCATATCTCCCTTATTTACAACAATCCACATGCATCCTCAATCTTTATTTGTTGTTGACAACCTTAGTGTTCTAAACTATGTAAAATGTGTTTTTGTCAACAATAACGTATCATAAGTTTATTAATCCATGTATAACACAAATTCCATATTGCCTACCCTATAACTAAAGAATAGGTGACAAATTATTTCTTCTTCCTAGGACATATGACACATAAAATACTATCCAACAATATTCCTCTTTTACCAAGGTTGTGTTTGTTGTCACCCTATTTTATAAAACTTTCCAGGCCCGTAATTACACTCACCGTATAGCCTTAATCTTCCAAAATTTTCTATAGGATAAGACATTATAATATAAGCTTATCTTTCTCCTACACATATGTTGTACTAATTTGTATGTAAAATAAGTGATATGAAACGACTCCCTCTTTAGTAATCAACCACAATAATCCTTATCTCTGCTATCAGAAGAAGAAACATTGAAAAGAGTTAATCTGATGATGAAATTGGGAGACTAAGATCCATCAGTGTCCTTTTCTACGTTCATATCAGTTTGGACATGCATGGATCATCCCTTCCTTCATTTCAATAATGTGACGTGTTAATGAAAAAGCATTAATTTCTCTTATGGTGGGACATTTTGCAGAAAACGACAAACAATAATGATCATTAAAATGGACCTCATGTAATGTCACCTAAATCATCACAACACAAGAATTTCTCTATTTTCCTAATTCATATACATGTGTAACACTTCTATCAAAGAGTTTAACTCAATGGGTTAACATATATAGCATCCTCTATTTATTATATATATATATATATATATAACTCATGTTTGATAGTTATTAAAAAAACGAGTTATACTTAGAGTATTGTTCCGTCCGGTTGACCGGGACGTCTTCGTGCGCGACCTCAACCGTCAGCTAGGGACTCCTTCCCACTGGTTGCCTGTGGATTCCTGCAAAAAAGAGGACAAATAGGCGCCCTAGCGGCCGTGTGCACTCCGACGCTCAAGTCAGCCAGCAAGAAACACCAAAAATTGTCCACCTATGTGTCTGAGCACCGCGTATGGTACTCTGAAGGTGGTAAAAGAACTGTGTATATGTGCGTGTTGTCTCTTTTAGGAAAAAATATTCCCCAGTCACTTGTACGTAACCTTGAAGCACGAGCAAGCAACTAGAGAGTTCTCTGGTAAATTTGCCGAAAGTTCCAACCCTTTTCCCAACATTCCACGCGCTTTTTAAACTGCCCAAGCATTTAAAGCGTCTTAAAGCGCTTTTAATCACAAACGTAATGCACTCATTAAAGCGCTTAATTAGAAAACGTAGTGCATTTAAGACGTTGAAACGCTCAGGAGCCATTATAGTACCTGAATGCTCGAAAGGGAAACTGTATTGAATAACCTTTAATTACCTGGCACCTGACTAAAAGGGTGTTTCTATTCTGGCATGGCTGTCGTACACGTGGAGGGCCTCACGACGCCATGACCCCATCCGGGGACGCTTCTACCCATCTGGGGACGTTTCTACGTGTGAGTCCTCCTGCTGAGAGTGCTACTGCGCTAGGGGTGACTTTTTGGGTGCCAACTTATGCCCCCAAGTATCTAGTCACTTACTTTGAGAGCGTATCTGCCTTCCTATTGTACTCTGCACCCGGTTGCCCTGGGCGTGACTTTCCTCTTGAGTCGTATCTGCCCCACGGGCGTCTCTGGGGCGGCAGGAGCACTTCACGAGTCAGGCTGCCCTTCACTGGTACTATTACTATGGCCTTGAAGCCACCTTTTCCTTCTCTTTATCGCTGCCCCGTGCTATTGGGACCTGAGGCCTTCCCACGGCGTCGCTCCCTCCATGGTCTTTCCTACCCATGGGTATCGGGGAACCACACCGTGATTGCCTTACTTTAGCACTGTTTGATCTGGCGACGCCCTGGTTGGGCGACGCCTTCACCTAGGCGACGCCTTGCCTTGGCGACGCTTCCTCTTGGCGTCTCTCCACCCAGGCGACGCCTTGTGTTGACTTTGACTCTCCAGCCGTTGACTTTGACCTTGACTTAGTCAACGCCCGGATACGGGACGGTACACAAGCCCCCCAGTCTTAAGCCGAAGACTTGTCTTCAGCGTCAAGACTAAAGCCTCGCCCACGACGTCCACGTGCCATCCGGATGACGTGGCATTCTCTGCTGACTCAGCAATTCTTCGAATTACTGACGTGACACTTTCTGAACCACAGGGGTATTCTTAATGACTGATTGGACATCCCCTGAAATGAGGATGATAATACCTTTTGGGCTACCCTTGATCGCGCGCCACGTGGCCCATCGCGCGGCCATCCTCCAGGGACCTTTGCGTTTCCCTTGGGTAATTGATCCCCTGACGCGTGGCACGATCCCACGGCCCTAGGTTAGCGCCTCTCGAGTTGCGAAATGTAACGTTTAAGTTACTCCAAACCCCGCGCTCACCCTACTGTTACATTCATTCACTCTGCAACTCCGCACTGTTCATCGCCTTCGAAACCCCTTTTCTCTGCAATCGCGATTCTCTCCTTGCTGCGCTCGTCTACTGCCTCCATTCCAATAACAAAGGTACGATCTCGGGTATTCACGACTCTTCCCTTTCGTCGCATTATAGGATTCATTGAACTGCCTGGGACTGTTGTTATTCTCGTATTACTGCATTTCTCCGCTTCTTCTTCTTCCTCTGATTTTTCTCGCGTGGGTGACGTTTCCTTGGGCTCTTTCCCCTTCTTGCCATGGCTAAACTTGCTAAACCCTTTTTCCTCTCTTCTTTCTCCAGCTATCTATTTTCACCATGATGCGCGCGAACGCGGAGCCTGATTCTTCTCCCACGACCCCCAAGTCCAACTACAAAGCCTTCTACCCCTGGGCCCCCGACGAGCTCCTGAGTGAATGCACCAGCCTGACTTCCTTCCAGGACCTGGAAGCTCACCGGGGGGATCCCCATTTGTACAACTTTAACGCCTTCTGCCGCACCCACGACGCCCACATATCCGTCCGTCCCGGCAGGCTTGGGGAACCTGTTTGTTTGGACGACAGACCTAGAAAGGGGAAACCCTTCTTCTTCATGTACCAGACCGTGTTCAAGCGTGTAGGAGTGCGTCTCCCATTCACTCCCTTCGAACGGGAGCTTCTCACTGAAATCAACACTACCCCCGCCCAGCTTCATCCCAACAGCTGGGCATTCGTGCGGGGCTTCCAAATTCTTTGTGGATACCTGGGCATCCCCCCTTCTGTAGATATCTTCCTGCATTTCTTTGAGGTGAAGAAACAGGGGAAAAGCTTCTGGGTAAGCTTTTCCGGGATCGCAGGCAGGATCCTCCTATCCCTCTTCCAGAATTCTTACAAGAACTGGAAAGGGAAATTCTTCAGGGTGTGCAGCGCCAAGCATGATCCCACAGCTTTGGATGGCTTCCCCCTTTACTGGACGGAGCGCCCTAAATTGCTCAGGGCCAAGACCCTGGAAGAGCTATCTCCCGCCGATAGGGAGGTAAGCAAAGCCTTGGCTGGGTTGGGGATCGTTTTCGATACCTTGAAGCTGGTCGCTAGCGAGTACAATGCTCACGCCCTGACCACCTACTTTGGTAAGGAGCTCTCCCCTCATCCTTTTGTTGTGAACAGCTTGCTATCGAACATTGGTTCCCCTGGACTCTTATACTCATTTTATAGTGTGCTATGTTGCTTGCATTTCACGCCTCCATGTGTGTTGTAATTTTGCATAGTTACTTTGGTCTTAATTCTTGCTGTTTGGTCAATCTTGATGTAGGATCGGTGATGGGCGCTTCCAAGAGAATGATGCTGGCGAAGGCAATGAAGGAGGCACGGGCCGCCAAGGCGGGCGCCTCCTCCACCCTTGCTGCTGATCCGGTTCCCCCACCGACTCTGTCGCCACCTCCTCCGATCACTGTTGAGGCTATCTCGAGCTCACCTCCGTCGTCTCCTCGCAGCCTTGCAGCACTTCAGATTCCTCGCTCTCCTCTACCCATCGCCGCTGTTCCCCTAGCCGCGGCCTCGTCACCGGCTCCAACTCCCCTTGACAAAGGGAAACGGGTTTTGGAGGTTCTGTCGGATGATGAGGACTCAGAAGGCGTGGCTCCCTTCAGAAGAAGAAAATCTGCGCGGGTCCCTCTTTCGGTAGAGGCGTCGCCCCAGGGAGGGAATCCCTTCATGGATAACCCCCCGAGCGCGACCTCACTCCCTCCAATGACACTCCAAGAGGAAAGGGGCGAAGGCGCCGAATCTGCCCCGCCTCCGCCGCCGGCAGAAACCATTGCTTCCCCTGCTTCCGTCGCTACCGCCCCTGACTTCATCGCCATCCCTCCTCCGATTATGCATCTAATGAGGGGCTTCAGCGGCGGGACTCTGCCAGAGAGTACAGACAGGAAGGAAGGCATGCCCTTCTACCTGGGGGCCTTTCTGGCGGTGGCCCTTGAATGGCGCGCCCAGGCCAGAAACGCGGTCTTGCAATCTCAAACTCTCCAGGCCTTGGAAACAAAGGCAACTACCCTGGAATAGGAAATGAGGACCCTGGGACGCCAGAACGAAGCTTATCAAACTTCTCTGAAACAAATACAAGAGTCCAAAGCAGAAACTGAGAGGCAACTGGCAGAGGCATTGGAGCTCCAGGCTGGCTTCTACACTCGGGAAGTTGCTCTTCAAGTCCAGGTAACAGGTCTTCAGGAACTGGTCAAAACGGATGCAGAAACTCGAAAGGACCTGAAGGACCGTTGCTGTGAACAGGCTGCCAAGATGGAGCGGATGGAGGGGGAAATGGCCACGCAGGCCAAAGCTATGGACCTTCTCCGGGCTGACTACGACAAATTACTGGTCGAGGTCAGTCGACTTCGCGTTGAGAAGGAGGCTCTAGAGAAGCAGGTGGCCTCTAGGGATGCCGCCGTTGAGGAGCTGGAGAAGGAGAAAAAGTCCCTTATCCAGGAGATGGCGGGTACTTTCGAGGAGGGGTTCCAAGAAGCTCTGACCCAGGCGTCCTGTGAGAACCCTGGCATCAATATTTCAAACTGCGACCCCATGCACCATGTCGTCGACGGGAAGGTCGTGCCCATGGACGTGGATGACTGAACCGCTGCCTCTCAACCGCCACCTTCAGCTTCATGCTTAACTGCTTTATACTTTTCCTTCGTCTTTGATTTTATCTGTTAAAATTTGTAATCCTTTGAACTACCCGCACTCTTGTTACTGATTTGGGGCGTGCGCATGATTCCCTTTATGTCTTTGCCATATACGATTCTGCTTGTGCGATCTCATTCCCATCTTTTACCTTTGCGCGCTTCGCTTATTTTATCTGTGTTCTGCCCATTTCTTTCACTTCGTTGGGCGGCTTTGTATGACCGAGAAAGGCCGCGTGCCAACCCTCACGCCCGTGGAGAGGCTCACCTAGTGACGCCGTATCGTCCACGAGGTGTTTCTAACACCGAAACGGTTCTCTCCATGATTCTTAGCCCCCGGCGCCCACGCCTAAGGAGAGGCCTGCTACAGCAGCGCCGTATCGTCCCCGGGTGTCTAAAACGTCGTGTGCTTTGGGGGGGGTTCGTTCCCTCTATGGTCTTTCCTTCCCATAGGTATCGGGGAACGCCCTGCCAGCGATTCGCTGGCGTTTGGCGGTCTTATCTCCCTCCACAGTCTTTCCTACCTGTGGATATCGGGGAGGCGACGCCAGTGACTAACTTTGCCCTCTTTGATTTCGTCTCCCTCCACAGTCTTTCCTACCTGTGGGTATCGGGGAGGCGAAGGCAGTTGGTATTTGGGTTGGCGACGCCCGTGACATCTCACATTGGCGTCGCCCTTCACGTCCTTCCGGGCGACGCCTCGGGCGTTACCTTTACTTCGACTTTGACTTTGATTCTGGCCTTGGTCGACGCCTGACGACAGCGAAGAGCTCAAAGTTTTGTCTGTGCCATCCTCGTGGCGCTCCTTGTATAGCTGATGGGACGTTCCGTCATTCGACTTGATCCACGTGGCGCTGCTTGTATGGTTGATGGGGCATTCAGTCATTCCATTTTCTGACTCCTGCTGTACCCCTGACTTACTTTCGACGGCGCATCGTACCACTGGATATTCTGCTGATATGACGTTTTCTGATTTAAACCAGTGGTGCCAGCGTCACCCTTTCATCTTCTGCCACGTGTATCAATCGTGCGGTGCATCCATTCACGTCGTTTGGCGCTCTAACTGCTTTATTTAACTCTTCAAACTCTGGAACTATCTTCATCATTTTCTCACTCTTCATAACCTACTTGCATTCTTTCTTCTTGCACCCTTCCTTCTTGCACCCTTTCTTCTCTGTTGAAGGGTTGTTCTAGCCTTCGCTCCCCTCACTCAACTCTTGCATTTCTGGCAGTCCTGATCTTGTTAAAGAATGTCGTCTCACGCTGCTTCCTCCAGGGTTCGCCCCAAAGACTTGTACCCTTGGGCTTCGAAAGAACTTCTTGACGAGTGTTCATGCTTGCTCTCTACCAGGGCCATACGGGAGCACAAAGGGGAGTCATGTTCTTATGACCACCGGGCCTTCGCGAGGAGGCATGATGACGACATCGCTCTGCTCCCTTGCACTCTGGGGGAGCCAGTGTGTGGAGACGAACGGGCCAACGACGGGGTCCCTTTCTTTTACTTTTACCAGGTGGTGTTCAAGACCATCGGGGTGCGCTTACCCTTCTCCTGGTTCGAGAAGGAACTGCTAACGGAGATCAACGTTGCTCCGACCCAGTTATACCCCAACAGCTGGGCCTTTGTCAAAGCCTTCGATGTTCTCTTCGGGTTTTTGGGTTGTGCACCCTCGGTTGACCTCTTTCTTCACTTCTTTGAGGTGAAGAGGCAGAGACACAACCTCTGGGTAACTCTCAGCAATGTACCCGGAAGAGTTCTCTTCACACCCTTTCAAAGCTCGTTCACGGGGTGGAAAGGCCGGTTCTTCAAGATCTGCCGTACTGATCTTGTTCCCGACGCTCTGGATGGGTTTCCGCTGTACTGGGTGAGAGAGGAAAAGGTCCTCAAAGCCAAACCCCTCAAGAATCTGGCTCCAAGTGATCAAATAGCTTGTCGGATTCTTGCTGAGGCGGGAGGTTTTGACTCTGCGACGGTGATCAGCCTGGAGTTCAACGCTGGGACTCTTGAGAAGTACATACGTAACCACTGCCTTAGGAAACTCGACCTTCGTTACTTTCTAACTGTGCCTGTCTTTCTTCATGGTGTCTCTAACACGTCTTTTCCCCTGGTGCAGGTTCGAAACTAAACCAAGAAAAAAGGACACGACTTACTCGAGCGCTGCGGGCTGGAAAAGAGGCTTCGCCTTCCTCCAGTGATGACTCTGATGAGCGTTGAGAAATGGCTTGTTCGTGTTTTTGCATGATTTGTAGCGTTTGCTTCGTTTGTGTTGCTCCCATTGTACTGAACATTGCTTGTAACAACAATTTTTCAATGTCATACTTGATTTTTGTAACGCTACTTCACTTTGCATATGCTTCATGTACTGCACGCTTTCCTTTCGTCTCGTTCTTCCAACGATGCCTGTCTTCACTTGGGCGACGCCTGCTCAGGGCGACGCCCTTATCTGGGTGGCGCCTTCTTTCTGGGCGACGCCATGACCTAGGCGACGCCTTCTTTCTTGGCGACGCCATGGCCTAGGCAGCGCATCACATAATCTTCAAACAAGGAAAGATAAAGGCTGAAAACCAAGGCACTTCTTTTTCTCAAACTGGTTTTTCCTTTTATTAGGGTGACCTCATTAAAAAACCCCCGAGAGGGAAAAAGAGCGTCCCCTTCAACTAAATTGTTACATACTGCTTACATAAGTCAACTGAAATAAAATTTTAAGTTGGCTGCATTCCAACTGCGCGGGATGGGGCCTCCATCTAAGGTCTCCAGGTTGTATGAACCATTGCCCTTAGCCTCAGTAATCCTGAAGGGCCCGGTCCACTTGGGAGACAGCTTATTCTCCAACTCGTATGGGTGGGCTTTCCTCATCACTAGGTCGCCCACCTGAAACTGTCGCGGCTTTACCTTAGAGCTATATTGCCGCTCTACTCTTCTCTTCATCGCTTCAGCTTTTATTCTAGCTTCTTCCCTGGCCTCTTCTAGCAGATCCAGGTTTACCTGCCTCTCTTCATTGGACTCCTCCACCACAAAGTTTTGAAAACGTGGTGAGCTTTCATGTATTTCTACTGGAATCATTGCGTCCGACCCGTACACCAAACTGAAAGGTGTCTCCATAGTAGAGGATTGGGGCGTGGTGTGATATGCCCATACAATCCTTGGCACCTCTTCCGCCCACGCCCCTTTGGCTTTCTCTAACCTTCTTTTTAACCCCCTCAGCAGAACTCTGTTCGCCGACTCTACTTGCCCATTGGTCTGGGGGTGTTCGACCGACGCGAACACTTGCTTGATTCCTACTTCAGCACACAGATTTCTCAACTGCTGACTGGCAAACTGGGTCCCGTTGTCAGATATCAGGCGCCTGGGTACGCCAAAGCGACACACAATGTTTCTCCACACGAAATGCTGTACCTTATGCGCCGTGATCTGTGCCACGGGCTCTGCCTCTATCCACTTAGTGAAGTATTCGATGGCGACGATCAGATACTTCATCTGCCTGATTGCCAGTGGGAAAGGGCCCAGGATGTCAATTCCCTATGTATGGAAAGGCCACGGGCTGTATATGGACCGCAACTCTTCTGGCGGCGCCTTGTGCCAGTCGGGGTGCTTTTGGCATTGCCTACACCGCTGGGCGTGCCGTGCGCAATCCTCTTTCACTGTTGGCCAAAAGAAACCTGCGCGTATTACCTTGGAGGCTAAGGACCTTCCTCCTACATGGCTTCCGCAGATGCCTTCGTGTAGCTCCGCCATTATCCTGGTGCACTCATCGCCACTGACGCATGTTAGGATAGGGTGAGTGAAGCCGTGCCTGAACAGCACCCCATCCACCAAAGTATATCTTGCGGCATTTCTTTTGACTTTTTTACCCTCTTCAGGGTCCACTGGAAGAGCCCCATCCGCCAGGTATCGTTTATAGGCGTCATCCAGGTGTCTCCCTTGGACAAAACACAGACCTGCATCTGCTCTTCTTCAGGCACACCCGCGTATATGCTGATGCGGGGCGCCCTCTGCGTATCTTGGGTCAAAGAGGAATGACTCCTCGGCCTTCCCCTTGATGTATAAATCTGGAGGACATCCACCCTGTTGTCTTCCACGAAACGACGCGGAGCTTTGAGAGTCTCCTGGATCACTGTCCTCTGTCTACCCCCCTTGCCTGAGCTGGCCAGCTTTGCGAGCAGGTCAGCTCTGGCATTCTGCTCCCTCGGGACGTGTATCAACTCAAGAGCGTTGAACGCCCCCCTCAACAACTGGACGTATTTTAGATACGCCGCCATCTGTGGGTCCTTCGCCTGGAACTCACCCGACACCTGCCCCGTAATCAACTGAGAGTCGCTCTTCACCAGGAGGTTCTGTGCGCCCATCTCCTTGGCCAAGAGCATTCCTGCTATCAGGGCCTCATATTCTGCCTGATTGTTACTTGCCTTGAAGGCGAAACGCAAGGCCTGCTCGATCAGTATGCCGTCGGGTCCCTCCAAGACTATTCCTGCACCGCTCCCTTGTTGGTTTGAAGAGCCATCAACCGAGAGCAGCCACTGCGAACTCGCTTCCACCTCTTGCTCACCTCTGGGCGAAAGTTCTGCTACAAAATCTGCGTACACCTGCCCTTTGATGGATCCTCTAGGTTCGTACTGGATGTCGAATTCTGACAGTTCCACTGCCCAGCGTACCATTCTTCCTGCCACATCGGGTTTCTGCAGCACTTTCTGTATAGGGAGATTGGTCATCACCACCACCGTAAAACTGTGGAAGTAATGACGGAGCCTCCTAGCAGAGAACACTACCGCCAGCGCCGCCTTCTCTAGTGCTTGGTACCTCGTCTCAGCCCCCTGTAAGGCCTTGCTAACGAAGTAGATGGGCTTCTGACTCTGATCCTGCTCTTGGACCAACACAGAACTGATGGCCCGCTCCGTTACAGTAAAATACAACCGGAGGGGCACGCCCGTTACCGGCTTGCAGAGGACCGGTGGCGTCGCCAGGTACTCCTTCAGCTTAATGAAAGCCGCTTCGCATTCACCAGTCCATGCAAAGCGACTGTTTCTCTTGAGGCACTGGAAGTATGGGTGCCCCTTTTCTCCTCCAGCGGAAACAAACCTCGAGAGCGCCGCCATCCGCCCTGTCAACTGTTGCACCTCCTTTACCGATGTCGGGCTCCGCATGGCGATAATAGCCGCACATTTGTCAGGGTTCGCCTCTATCCCCCTCTTGGTGAGCAAAAAACCCAAGAACTTACCGGCCTCTACCCCGAAAACACACTTCTCGGGGTTCAACTTGAGGCGGTACTTGGATATTGTGTGGAACAACTCCTCCAGGTCTGCCATGTGCTGCACCCTATTTTGCGACGCCACCACCATGTCGTCTACATAAGCGTACACATTCCTCCCAAGCATTGGCGCCAGGACCTTGTCCATTAGCCTTTGGTACGTGGCGCCCGCATTTTTCAGCCCGAAGGGCATCACCTTATAGCAGTAACTGCATGTCTCCGTCATGAATGCAGTCTTGCTCTCGTCTCTTGGGTGCATCTTGATTTGGTTGTACCCTGAAAAGGCGTCCAGGAAACTTAGCACCTTGCTGCCGGACGCACTGTCTAATAAGGCGTCAATGCTGGGCAGCGGATACGAGTCCTTCGGGCATGCCTTGTTCAGGTCCGTGAAGTCAACACACATCCTCCACTTTCCGTTCGCCTTTTTCACCAAGATGACGTTGGCGAGCCACTCAGGGTACTGAATCTCCCTGATGTGGCCAGCGCTCAGCAGCTTCTGCGTTTCGTCTTTCACCACCTGTTGTCGTTCCTCATTGAACTTTCTCCTTCTCTGACGCACGGGGCGGACCGTGGCATCCATGCTGAGGTGGTGACACAGGAAATCGAGATCGATGCCTGGCATGTCCGAGGCGGACCATGCGAAGGCGTCCAGGTGGCGCGAAATCACTTCTGCCACCCCCTCCTGTTCCTCTGTGCTTAGCGAACTTCCTAACTTGAAAGTCTTACCACCAATCTCCCTTTCTACGGCGCTAGCCGCAGGCTGCTCCCTGCTATTATCTTCGACAGGCGCCGCCTCTTCCACGGGCGCCGCCTCTTCCATGGGCGTCGCCTCTTCCACGGGCGCCGTGTTGTCAGGGCCTCCCTCCGTTTGCACATCTGCTTCGGGCATCGCCCTCTCCGCTATGACCTCTTCAGGCATCAGCCCAGCGGGCGTCGCCTCAACCATCGTCGCGTCCACACTCGGCGGACGTTCATACACCATGAATACGCCTCTCTTCGTTTTCAGGCTGTTTTCATAGCATTTCCTCGCCTCCTCCTGGTCTGACCTGATGACTATCACCCGGCCACTGAGGTCCGGCAGCTTCATCTTCATGTGACGGGTGGAGGACACCGCGCTCAGACAGTTTAACGCCGGTCTGCCCAGCAAAATATTGTAGGCAGAATTAGCGTTCACGACGAGGTACCGGATGCTCTCGGTACGGGAGGCCTCTCCGTCTGTGAACGTAGTCCTCAATTCCAGGTACCGCCGGACTTCTACCTGGTTATCCCCGAACCCGTACAAACATCCCGTATAGGGACTCAGCAGATCGGGGGACAACCGTAACTTATTAAAGGTCGACAGAAACATGACGACCTCAAGTCGTTGGGCAGCATCGCTAGGGTCAATCACCGCATCCGAGGTATTGTCCGCTTTGGAGGTCGGTGCTCCGTCACGGTTTTGTCCTTAAAAGGCACCTCGAAGGGTGAAGGGAGGAGGGAGTATATAAACTGCCCTTGGCCTCGATTCCTGAGCGATGTGGGACTGTATTGGCATACGGGAACAAGCCCCCCAGTCGAGGTCTAAGGGGAGTGGATCCCCCTAGTTGAGGGGCGAAGGAGCCTCTTCGGCCCCACGGTGAGCGCCAAATGTTCCGTCCGGTTGACCGGGACGTCTTCGTGCGCGACCTCAACCGTCAGCTAGGGACTCCTTCCCACTGGTTGCCTGTGGATTCCTGCAAAAAAGAGGACAAATAGGCGCCCTAGCGGCCGTGTGCACTCCGACGCTCAAGTCAGCCAGCAAGAAACACCAAAAACTGTCCACCTATGTGTCTGAGCACCGCGTATGGTACTCTGAAGGTGGTAAAAGAACTGTGTATATGTGCGTGTTGTCTCCTTTAGGAAAAAATATTCCCCAGTCACTTGTACGTAACCTTGAAGCACGAGCAAGCAACTAGAGAGTTCTCTGGTAAATTTGCCGAAAGTTCCAACCCTTTTCCCAACATTCCACGCGCTATTTAAACTGCCCAAGCATTTAAAGCGTCTTAAAGCGCTTTTAATCACAAACGTAATGCACTCATTAAAGCACTTAATTAGAAAACGTAGTGCATTTAAGACGTTGAAACGCTCGGGAGCCATTATAGTACCTGAATGCTCGAAAGGGAAACTGTATTGAATAACCTTTAATTACCTGGCACCTGACTAAAAGGGTGTTTCTATTCTGGCATGGCTGTCGTACACGTGGAGGGCCTCACGACGCCATGACCCCATCCGGGGACGCTTCTGCCCATCTGGGGACGTTTCTACGTGTGAGTCCTCCTGCTGAGAGTGCTACTGCGCTAGGGGTGACTTTTTGGGTGCCAACTCATGCCCCCAAGTATCTAGTCACTTACTTTGAGAGCGTATCTGCCTTCCTTTTGTACTCTGCACCCGGTTGCCCTGGGCGTGACTTTCCTCTTGAGTCGTATCTGCCCCACGGGCGTCTCTGGGGCGGCAGGAGCACTTCACGAGTCAGGCTGCCCTTCACTGGTACTATTACTATGGCCTTGAAGCCACCTTTTCCTTCTCTTTATCGCTGCCCCGTGCTATTGGGACTTGAGGCCTTCCCACGGCGTCGCTCCCTCCATGGTCTTTCCTACCCATGGGTATCGGGGAACCACACCGTGATTGCCTTACTTTAGCACTGTTTGATCTGGCGACGCCCTGGTTGGGCGACGCCTTCACCTAAGCGACGCCTTGCCTTGGCGACGCTTCCTCTTGGCGTCTCTCCACCCAGGCGACGCCTTGCGTTGACTTTGACTCTCTAGCCGTTGACTTTGACCTTGACTTAGTCAACTTCCGGATACGGGACGGTACAAGTATTATGAGTAAGATTTCTAACACTGATAATTTTATATAGGTTAGATTTATAATCAATATAAAGTGTGCATTTAACTAATACTGATCTTGTTGAGTTGAACCTACAAGATCTTTTAACAAAAACTTTTTCATGTTTAGGTATATCTTTCCAAATGCCCAACTTGAAATTTTTTTTCTTATCCCTAAGATATTTTGTCCTTCGTGTTAAATATTTAATAAATAAATAAGATAGTAAGGATGTAATATATAAGTACTATACATCTTAAAATTACTATCTATTTATACTATTTTAATAAATTTTTATTTAGATACATCTTAATGATGTAACTTGAAATTAATTAATTAATCATCTATAGATTTCTAATCATAGATAATCTAGATATAGTTAAATATTAATACTGCGAACAATAACAATGTCATTAGAATTAATGATAAATATTGTATTGATCGGTACCGAAGGAGTCAATCACTCGGTCTCATTAAGAGACTGAACACACTAAAGCATATTTAAAGCACTTAATAAATGACAGCAACGACAATTACAAAGAGTCTTTTATGAGTCACATTCATGTCCCGGATTATGCAGAAAATATCTCCGACAAATCAGCTAAATACTAATTAACAGAAAGACAATACATATATTCTTCAGATATACCAACATACCTATATACCAATATATCTTCCTACAAATCAGGGATCACGACAGACATCAATGGACAACTGATATTTAGCTAATCATAACAAGGGCCCATGACCAACACTATAAATAAACCTTTTCTAAAGGTGTAAGGTACGCTTTTATCAATTTACGAAAAAGGTTATCAGACTCGAGAGTCTACTGTGACTTGTGGGAGCCCAGTAAACCAGACTCGTAAGAGTCTACTCACATAAAAAATTTAACAAAAAAATAGTAATTCATATACCAAATCCATAATAATGAAATAATCAAGTTCATACACCAATAAAATAACTTCTAGGTGGCATTCTTACTTCTAAGTGGCAGTGAAAATGCTGAATTTGAACTAGTTCTAGACATCTTACTATATATGCCAATTTTTTTTTAAAAACAATCAATTAGCCAATCTACCCTAAAATTAAACAAAAATCCAATTTGTCCAAAGCAGTAAAAATACTTCAGGATGCCCAAAAATTTGCCCCAAACCCAATGAACAAAAAAACCCTAACCCATTTTTAAAAGCTCAAACCTAATTTTAAAAACCCTAATCCAATATGTCCTCACCGCAGCAACAAGACTTACCTATCGAAGTGCTTCGCGAATGGCGTAGTGTGACGAGAATCGCGACGAGGTGAGGTGCGACGATCAGTAGTGCAATGAGAGGAGCGGCATGGCGCGGTGCGATACGACGAGCGGCGCGACGAGATGCTGCGGCGATGACGACAGTGAAGAAGATGAGATCGTGAGCGTCACCCTAAACCCTAAATCTAATCATAAGGAAACACATCGTTTTGGGTCCATTTTACGCAACTCGGTGACTCGGCCTTAAACTAGTGAGTTTGGCCGAGTTTGACTGAGTCAACTTCAGGTTTACTAAAAAACGAGTTTACTCCCGAGTTGACTCGCCAACCTTCACCTGACTCTTAAACTCGTAAGGGTTTACTCGTAAGGGTTTACGAGTTAACCCTAGAGTTTGATAACCTTGTTTATGAATATACACTATTTACACAAAGTACTTAGTTGATCGTCGGAGTACCTTTTCTAGGTCAACCCCGACCGAGTCCCAACATTCAAGGAAGGAGAATCGAAGGAATGAGCTATTCGGCGCCCACCGTGGGGCTCGAATCCACGACCATAAGGTTTTGGGTACCACCAATATACTCCTTGCTCCTCCAACCCATTGAGGCACTTTTTAAGGATAAAATCGTGACGGAGCACCGACCTCCAAAGCGGATAATACATTGGATGCGGTGATTGACCTTAGTGATTCTATCTCTCGAACTTGAGGTCGAAATGATGGCGCCATCTGTGGGAACGAAAATGTGTCCCAAGGCCTTCAACTAGGGGGAATCCACTCCCCTTAGACTTCGACTAGGGGGCTTCTTCCGATATCGCCAATATGGTCCCACATCACTCAGGAGTCGAGACAAAGGGAAATTTATATATTCCTTCCTCCTCCAACCCGCTGAAGCGCCTTTTAAGGATAAAATCATGATGGAGCACCGACCTCCAAAGCGTACAAAGCTATGAAAAAACACAACTCCCCTCCAAATGGAAGGGACTGAGCATCAAACTCTGTGATGGCTCCACAGATCTGGACGAGCACCTGAACGTTTATAAGATGCAAATGAATCTCTACATGACGAACAAGGTCGTGTGGTGTAAGGTTTTCCCGACTTCTCTCTAAGAAGGAGCACTCAGTTGGTTCACTCGGCTCCCACCAAACTCAATGGACAGTTTCAAAGCCCTGACGACGAAATTCACCACCTAATATGCTATGAGTAGACTGCATCATATGTCATCTTTAGCCCTCCTCAACATAAGGCAGGAAAAAAAGGGAATCTTTGTGTACATTCTTGGAGAGATTCAGTAAAGTCTCTCTAAGCATAAAAAACCTCATGCTTGAGATAGCCATGCATCACTTGGTCTCGACACTCCGACCTGGCCAGTTCACCAACAGTCTAATCAAGAGACCGTCCAAAGATCTTGACAAATTGCGGAACCGAGCAACTAAGTTTGTGTAGATTGAGGAATTGCGCGACTTCCACAAAAGTGTTTGGACCGAGAATGGAGAAGATAAAGGAAAAGAGAAAGACAAAGGAAACCGATCTACATCTGGTCGGTTGGACAGGTTCAGAGAAAACCGAGGATCTCATTTCCATACCTACACACCATTGAATGTTGCAAGGGGTAAAATTATGGACGAGGCCCTACAAGCCAAATTACTTCTGGCCTTAAAACAATTGCAAAGTCTGAGAAACATCGATATGTCTAAACACTGTCGGTTCCATCGCAACTACAACAACACGACCGAGGTTGTTAAGCATTGAAGGACAAGATAGAAGAGTTTATCAAAGTTGTTCATCTGTGCAGGTTTGTTCAAATAAACACCAACTCATACCGATCCCCACAAAGGGATAGGTATTCTCCCAGGGAACGGAAGAAGCAGTATATGTGGCGTGGACAAGAAAGATCACGTCGTTTTGATGATGACCAATGCCCTGCCAAGCAGAGGAAAAGGAGTGAAAGTTTTGTACATTGGAATCAGTCACATAGCGAGAGTCCTCGGAGGAATGATCAGTCGCAACACAACGTCTGGAAGGTCATCAATACCATATCAGGTACGATCCCACTCGAAAGCATCAGTCGAAAGGAGGGGAAATCATGTAGAAGTCCTTCCCTGGAAAGCATAAGTCCCAAACACATTGCGGGGCAAATAAACACTATCGTTGGAGGATTCGCCAGAGGAGGATGTTCTAGTTCCCCCTGATAGAAGCACCTTCAGACAATTTAGTCGGTCCATTCAGTAACCATCAAGGACTTACCGAGGTTTCCACGAATAAATTTCACAGATGACGACTTCACCGCCATCGACCCAGCCCAAGACGACCCCATGGTCATCATTGTGGAGATTGACAAATTTTCTATCACCAAGGTGTCGGTGGATTAGGGCAGCTCGGTTGACATTCTGTACTAGAAGACTTTCAAGAAAATGAGGATTCCAGAATCAGAAATCCAACCCTACAACCAGATTGTTGGATTTTCTGGTGAACGAGTGGACACACGAGGATTCATTGACTTGTACACCATGTTCAGGGAAGAGAGGCTGATATCTCCTGATAAATGCAAATACCTCTTACAATATTGCTTGGTCAGTCGTCCATTAACCGCCTGAAGGCAATAATGTCTACTCCCCACCTGGAAATGAAGTTTCCATCGGCAACCGGTGACACAATTACAGTCCACATCAATCAAAAGATGGTTTGTGAATGTTATGTCGCAAGTTTGAAAGTTGAACCAACCAATCGGCTCTACAAGGCCTCCTCGCGTGGATGATCTATTAGAAGAAGAGGACACTCGCAAAGATCTGGAAGGTCAACCAGAGATCGATCTCGAGAAAGAATTTCTAAAGAACACATGGTCGCCCTTGTCAACTTTAACCCTCGACTCGACGAAGCTTGCATTGAGCCAGGCTAGGAGCTTTTCCCCTTACCCCTCCGGGATGAAGAACATGCAACACATGTGGAGATTTCCTTGAAACTGGACGACAACAAGTTGGTAAACCAAACATTAATTCATAATGCTGACTTGTTTGCTTGGACAACTTTAGATATGCCCGGAGTGAGCCCGGATGTCATTACACATCGTTTCTCTATCCATAAAGAGGCTAAGCCAATCGGTTAGAAGAAATGAGAGATGAGCATAAAGAAACGTAATGCCGCACGATAAGAGACCGAGAAGTTAGTAAAAGCTAGTTTCATAAAAAAAGTGTATTATACCACTTGCTTGGCCAATGTGGTCATGGTAAAAGAATCCAATGGAAAATGGAGAATGTGCACGGACTATACCGACCTCAACAAAGCTTGTCCGAAAGATTATTATCCTCTATCGAGCATAGACTGCCTTGTCGATGGAGCGGTCGATCACAACATTCTATGTTTTTTGGATGCATACTCTGGATATAAACGAATCTAGATGCACCCAAGAGATAAAAAAAAAACGACGTTCATGATCGATTATGACAATTTCTATTATGAAGTCATGTCGTTTGGCCTAAACAATGCAGGTTCCACCTATCAAAGCATGATGGATTACATATTCAATGGGATGTTTGTTGATCAAGAGTGATCAAGTGCTTTGAAGAATTCAAATTGTGCTTTGAAGAATCCAAATCCTATGTGTGTGATGCAAGGTTGTGTTGCTGCTGTGTTTTGAAAGGGATCTGGGTAGTTTTATTTGTAATCCACTCCTTTGTTAAATCTATAGCTAATGTGTTTTAAATCCTTTTTGAAATAAAGTGTTTTTCAAACTAAGTGAAAAACAACCTGTTGTTTTGTCGAATCAACCGGTTGTTTTACTCTTAGGAGTTTTTGAAAAGGTTGAAAACTATTTGAGTTTGGTTGACTCAACTGCCAAACCAAACAATCGGTTGTTTCATGGTTTCAACCGATTGTTTCTTCGAAAATCCTAACAGAATTCTGGTTTGATGGTTGAATGTGCTTTAAATGATTTCCATCTGAATACGCTCCTTCATTAAATGCTTTGACCAATCTTTGGAAAATATAAATAGTTTGTTTATGTTTTAAAAAAAAAAAAACAGATTTGAGTTTTTCAGTGGTGAAAGAGTTAATTCAAGATTGGAACATTCACATAAAAGCTTTGGGTTTTCTAAGAGAGTGGAATAAGATTGCATTTGTATTGATTTCAGATTGTTCTGTAAACAAGTGTAATATCTTCTCAACCTTTATGTATTTCTAGTGTTGTGTTGCCAATGAGTGTTGTGTGCTCTTGAAGTGGTCAAGATCAATACTCTTGGTGTGTGATTTGTCAAAGTGAGTGTGTTTCTTGAAGGGTTCAAGGTCACTGCTTTGGTAGATTGTGAGTTGTAATCTGGTTTGATTACTTAGTGGATTACCCAGTGGTTTTCTGGGGACTGGATGTAGCTCTTGGTTTAAGAGTGAACCAGTATAAACTGTTGGTGTATCTTTCTCTTACCCTTAAACTCATTTACATTCTGGTTTTAGTTTTACTGGTATAAACAACCGATTGTTTTTCTGCTGCTTTGCTGTTTTATTGATCTTGTTCTTGGCTAACCTAATTTCTGTTATGGATTCATACAAAGAATTTTTTTAAACTTTGAAAATATTTCAAAAACCTTTCTTAAACAATTCACCCCCCTCTCGTTAAAGGCCATATATTCTAACAATGTTTAGTCAGAATGTCGTGGTTTATGTGGACGACATTGTGGTTAAATCTAACTCATCCTAACAACACATCCAAGACCTATAGGAAGTGTTTCAAGCTCTTTGAGACCATGACATGAGACTCAACCCCGACATATTTGCGTTTGGGGTAGAAGGAGGAATTTTTTTGGGTTTTATCCTCACTCATCGTGGCATAGAGGCAAACCCGGAGAAACGTAGGGCAATCACCGAGATTTGTACCCCTGAGAATGTCAGAGAAATTCAAAGACTGATTGAGCGGCTAACAACCCTTTCTAGATTTGGACTGAGGCTAGTAGAGAAAACACGGCCTATAGTACAATTTCTACGCAAGGCAGCTAACTTCCAATGGACGAACGAGTGTGAAGGGATTTTTTTGCAATTAAAAGCTTTCTTGGCGTCCCTGCCGGTTATTCAAAAGTCGAATGCTACAAAGCCCATAATCATTTACCTTGCTGTGTTAGAAGATGTAGCTATTGCAGCATTGATACAGGAAGTTGAAAAGGAATAGCGACCAATTTACTTCATCATTTGGGTACTTCATGGCACCGAGGTACGTTACCAAATCATCGAAAAGGTAGCCTTGGCCTTGGTGATAACAACAAGGAGGATGCACATGTATGTTTAGAATCATCGTATAATAGTCAAGATCGACTATCCAATAATGAAGATATTAACAAAGTCGAATTTGGCCGGCCATATGATTGGATGGGCCGTTGAACTATACGAATTTCAAATCCAATATAAACCTAGGGGGCAATTAAATCCTAGGCTTTGGCTGATTTTGCAGCCGAGCTTAGTCCTCATTTGACCGAGGAAGAGGATTCGTAGTGGATCTTGCATGTCGATGGGCCTCTAACAGCAGATCATGCGGTGCAGGGGTAGTGCTCGAGGGATCGGGCGATATCCTCCTCGAGCAATCTTTAAAATTTGACTTCAAAACATCAAATAATCAAGTGGAGTATAAAGCCATTATAACTGTTCTCAATCTAGCACTAGATATGGAGGCCAAAAAACTTATATGCAAAAGTGACTCCCAGCTCGTTGTCAAACAGTTGAAGGGAGAATTTGAAGTAAAAGAATCGTTGTTTCAGAGGTACTACCATTTTTTTTCAGAATTTAATTGCCAAGTTTAATGACGTAAGAATTGAGCACATCTATTAGAAACACAATACCTGGGCGATATGCTCTCATGGTTAGCCACTGTCAAGAAAAAGGGCCTCCACCAGTCGTTCATCTATATTAACCTCAAGAATCCCAACGTTGGCTTGGATGAATGTATGACAACTGATGTACAACTAAACTAGATGACGCCCATCAAACAGTTTTTAGACAATGGGGATTGCGAAACTCAATTAGAGAAGACAATGGGACAAGAAGCTGCTCAAATTCTTCTTATTGAGAAAGATCTTTATCGCCGAGTATACACTCGACCGCTGTTGAAATGGATCTCTCCTGACCAAGCCGACTATGTCATGCGAGGGATACACGAGGGAGTATGTGGCACTCATTCGAGGGTGAGAACAATGGCCGCTAAGGTGTTAAGAGCAAGTTACTATTGGTCAACCGTGCAGGGAGACTGAACCTATTTTGTTCGAAAATGTGTCAAATGTCAGGAGTACGACAATTTATCTCACCAGAAGCTCAAAAATCTTCATTACATTCTCTACCCGTGATCATTTGTGAAATGGGAAATGGATATCATCAGACCTTTTAATCCAGGTAAGGAGCAGTGTAAATTTCTTTTAGTTGGGATAGATTACTTCACCAAGTGGATAGAGGCCAAATCTTTGGCAGCAATCATAACTCAGAATGTTCAATACTTTGTATGGAGAAATATTGTGTCGTTTAGGAATACCCCATGTGATCATCACTGACAATGGCTGAAAGTTCATCAACCTGGGACTTGATGATTTTTATGAGAAGCTAGATATCAAACATATCATGAGTTCGGTAGAACACCCTCAAACTAACAGCCAAGCCAAAGCTGCCAACAAAGTAATTCTCTAGGAATTAAAGAAGAGACTTAGCCCAACTAATGACAAGCGGACCGAGGAGATTCTCAAAGTCTTGTGGGCTTATCGATGTACACAACTGTCCACCACACAGGAAACCTCATACAGTTTGACGAACAGAACAGAGGCTATGATCCTGGTTGAAGTCAAAGAACCCTTTCTCTGACAGTAAATGCTGCTCAACCTCAACAAAGAAAGTTTGTTGGTCAGTCTCGACTTAATAAAAAAGCTCAGAGACAAAAGCATAATAAGGGAGTAGGCATGCTAAATTTAGGCGTGAAGGCGATACAATTCAAAAGTAATACCACGAAGTTTTCAAAAGGGAGACTTAATTTGGCGAATGCGTAACGACGCCCAGAAAAATGAAGGCAAGTTTTCAAGTAATTGGGAAAGACCTTTCTGCATTTCAGAAACAGCGGCCGATGGAGCCTATTACCTAGAATTTTTCTCAGGAAAATCTATACCGATAATGTGGAATGCCACGCATCTCAAGTTTTTTTACAGTTGACTATTTTAATAAAGACAATGTACTCTTTCCTCACTCAAGTGTTTTATCCCTAAGTAGGGTTTTCGATCGAAAAGGTTTTAACAAGGCACTTTAAAGTTATATATCCTTATCATGCATCTTCTATACACTTTTGACACAGGTACCACTCGGTAATGGCATCCACTCAACTACTAGCGACCCTTACCGACCGAAAGACTACTACATACTACACCGTCAAACCATCAATCGATAACGGCAACACTTAACTACTAGCGACCCTCACTGACTGAACAATTATCACTAGATAGCGGAAACCGCTTAACTACTAGTGATCCTTATCGATCAACCGCTAGGTCGAGGGAGACGCTTAACTTCTAGCGACCCTCATCAACCGAACAACTATCACTCAGTAACGACATCCGCTTAACCACTAGCAACCCTTATCGATCAAACGCTCGGTCAAGGGAGCCGTTTAACTACTAGCGACCCCTACCGATCGAACGCGTACTATCCGGTAATGGCACCCGCTTAATTACTAGCAATCCTCGACGAACGTCTACACCCTTAAATGTGTCGGCATTAACACAACTTCAACCAATGCAATCTTATCACATATGTGCGCCTTCAGTAAAGGTATTTATTCTTACTACCAATTAAACAAAAAACTTTTGCAGATAATCGCATAGGCATACAAAGTTTAATCAATTCGCCATGCCCTCGGTGGCCACACCTTGTCAATTACAACTACAAAAAATATTAGTTGTATTCGAGCGATCTTACTCAAAAGGAGTCTTTACTTCAACCAAATTCGTCAAGCTCAACTCATCAGTTAGTTGAAATTACAACATTTTGGTCTTAATCCAATTATTGTCTCACGAGTGTACAGTACAACTCGGTCCAAATAATTAAAGTTCGTCATTGGATAAAGTTCTATTATTAATTATGGCATTGGTCAACTTTTATCAAATCATAAACAATCAAGGGTGAATACCCAAAGGCTTGGTCAGATATCGTTAATTAGTGCTCGCAAAATAATCGTAGATTGGAAAATGGAGTTAAAGGCTTGATGAGCCACATCAAGTTATAATCACAAAAGTTAAAGGCATGGATTAAAGTGTAGAAGTTAAAATTGTTCAATACCCACATCCGAGCCCAAGAAAATTCCTGATGTGAGTTGATTTTAGGATTGTTCATTTTATGGTGTGACACTTTACTTAGATTGAGATTTTAGGAATTTAAGAGTGAAAACCTTAGGAAAATCCCCAATGGACATTAACTTAACCAAGTGGTTAAGTAGATGTGAAGGTTCATTTCACAAAGGCAAAAGGAAAATACAATTATAAGGTGAAAATGATGCTAGAAGGTGCGGAATTAAAGAACAATGAAAAGAAACCAAAATAGAATTGTCGAATGGAAACAAGGAAAACCAAACAAGAACATGATACAAAGAGTAAAAATGGAATGACAATGGAAAAACAGATGAAGGAAGGAGAAAACTTATGTGATGGATTTGAGAAGTGGAACACGCCATTTGGAGTGTGATTGGCCTCCAAGATAAATGAAGATAGCTGCCACTTGAGAGGTCTCAATACTCACAAGATAAGACCTAAATGCTAAGATGAATTCAAACCTTAGTAACACCTCACAGAATTTGTGCAGAGTAACTGTTCTTCTATTAATTTCAACTTGTAAAATACACTAGGTAGGCCTCCTATTTATAGGTGAAGGAGCCTTGGAGAACAAGATAAAGGGGTAGGATGGGAAAATGGAAAAAATGGGCAGCCTTAGGGTTTGTCTAAGTCAAACCCGCATCCTAGCCTTGTCCTTCTAGAAACTAGGTCAAAATGTCTTCCGAAAGGACTAGGAACAAGCTAAAATGCTACCCACACCCCCTATTATGATAAAGACACCTTATTCTAGCCTATCTTTGCTATTTGGCCCCCTAAAGTGAGCCCAATTTATTTACAACATATTTGTATCTTATAAGAAGACCAAAAGGAAGAACTTGAGAGGCATCTAAAAATCAACCTAGGTTAAATTAGGATTTGTAGAAACTCCTAATTAAACCTTGGCCAGTCCTTTAGACCTAATTTGAGTCACATGATGCATACCATGTCACGCCTCCCTTGTGAGCTCAAATAGGCACCTATTTTCAAACATTTTTCCATTTGAATTTCCCACCAAATTATGTGTACAATGTCCAAACCCTAAAGCTATATAAAGGGGTGATTGGCTTATGAATTTGCAAGATTAATGAATGAGTGAATTGCTGCCAAGATTGCTAGCCATCTTATTCTCTTGTCTTACCTCTCTAGGATAGACACTTTAATCTTCTTCTTCACCTACCTCAAGTGATATGGCCCAACCAAACACTTTCCCTACCTATCATGCACCTTCAAGGAATCCATAGCTCCATGAGAGCCATGCTTGCACATTTCCTGCATTGAAGCTTCCGCAAATCCTTAAAAAATTCAATAAATTAATTCGGTCATGATGGCACATTCCATCATTTGGTATCTAGAGCCAAGGCTCGTCAATAGATAAGTGTCTTCTCTTCTTTTATTTTTTATGTTGTTCTTAATTTCGTTGTTCATCATGTTCTTGATTGTCTTGTTCTTTCAGTTTTGGTTTTATGTTTGTGTTGTTGTTTTTTAATTTTGTTCGGTTCATTTTGTTCAATTAGTCTTGAACAATTCGTGTTGCAAATTTTATGGGATTCTATTGAGTAATTGTGTGTGCTGTTTTGTTTTTGATTTATTTAAGTCTTATTGATGTTTTTAATCGGTGCAAATCTGTTTGATTTGAGTCATTTAAATTTTTGAATCCATTCAAGTAATGTCAATGTCATGTGCATCCAAAATTGTCATCAATTCTATGTAGTAATTTTGTTGTTAATTTTGATTGCTTGATTTTAATTTGAGTACAATTTCTATTTTGAATTTGAGCTTTGGTGCATTTTAATTTTTCCAGATTTGAGTTCATGCTTGTGTGTTAGTTCCATACAAGTTCATTTTCCACATAATTCCATTGTGTTTTTGAATTTTTGAATTTTGTTTTTATTTTCAGATTAGAATTCCTCTATTTCACAATTTTTGTGCTGGCTAAAAACATTTATAAAAATTAATTCCATTGGTGAAAAATTCTGAGATTCTGGATTTGAGCAGTTTGATGTTTTAAAAAAGTGAAAAAAATAAGTGTAGCAAAATTCAAAATAGAAAAGAAAATGATAAATAAAAAACGAACACAGTGCAAAATTCAGACTCTGAAAAGAAAATTTGAAGCGATAGTGAATTGAAAAAAAATATTGCAATTATTTGGCGCATTGTTTTTGTGAAATTCCAAGCCTACATTGAGCTTAAACTTTAATGTTTCTGTGGCTTAAATTTCAAATTCAAATTTGAAGTATTCTGCCCAGCATAAATTCGGCAAGTTGAGAAAAAATTTACACAAAAATCCTCTAGTGCAATTTTGGTTTTATTCATCTATTCTAATGTCATTCTCTAGGTTTCAATTTGTGTGTTATCTTTTCTTGTGTACCTTAATTTTTTTCTTGTCATTTGTATTGAATATTCTTTCAAGTCATGTCAAATATCAATTCCATTTGTTGTAGTCCTATTTTTTAAATTGATTTTTGTAGCTTTAAAACTTGTTTGACCTCTTTTTGGTGGAAGTGACCTAAAAAGTGCTTTTGTGAGTAGTGGAGCTGAAATTTCTTGGTGAAAGCTATATCACTAAAGAATTGCAGAATTGAATATTCAAGGTTGAATATCCTAAAGAGGTATAGCAAGGGACAACACCAAACTTATAAAAAAAATATACACAAAGGAGCTACAAGTGAAGGAGTGCATAAAATAGGTCTTAAAATTTTGGTGCCTCAAAATTTGTTGATCTAATTTTCTTTGTATTTATTTGTGTTGTATTTTGTAAAACCTTGATTAATTAGTGGATTAATTTCGTCTTAGACGGTGAGTGTGTCTTCAAGGTTCTAAGTGCCAAGAAGCCTCACCTTAGGAATTCAACTAGTTTTAAAGCTTTCTAGTTAGCAATTTTCTTTCAAGTGTTTTATTGTTTTGCATTGTTTTCTTGCATAAAATTTTGTTTTCGTCTTTGATTTTACTCTAATTAAATTGCTTAGAAAAAGGTTTGTGAAAGTGTTGTGGGATAGTATATGACAAGGAAAGGCTTGGTACTTAAGAGATCCTAGTGATCCACCTCCCTTTCCTGGGAAGTTACCTACTTCACTCCAATTATCTTTCTTTTTGGAAATTACTTTTATTACATAACTTTAAACATGTCTTCTCATTCTTCTAGTCCTAGTGAAAGTGATAAAAATTCTATAAAATCTCTTTTAAAACAAATGGCTAAAGACTTTCAATCACTATCACTTAGACAATTGCAACATGATGCTAAAATTTTGGAAGAAAAGAAAGAAAAAGATGCCTATCTTGCAATCTTAGAAGAAGAGTTGAAACTTGTTAAAGAAAGGGATGAATACATCAAAAAAATAAAAAGATATTCACATGCATCTAGTTCTAGGTTGAGTGACTCACATGCTGAGAAGAGTCTTAGAATGAATGAATATTATCAACCTCCACCTAGAAGAACTAGAAGACAAAGCCCAAAGGAGACCAGGGTAGACTTACCTCATTTTTATGGAAAGGAAAATGTTGAAACATATCTAGATTGGGAGATGAAGGTAGAACAACTTTTTGTTTGCCACCATGTTAGTGAGGAGAGGAAAGTACCCATAGCCACCTTAAGTTTTCAAGGAAATGCTATGTATTGGTGGACAACCTTAGAGAGAGATAGACGCCTCCACAAGGACCCTCCCATAGAATATTGGAATGACCTTAGGGGATCCTTGAGATGCTACCATATTCCCTCATATTACAATAGGGAGTTAATGGACAAGCTCGAGAGACTCCAAGAAAAGAGCATGAGTGTAGAGGAATATAAGCATAAAATGGAGCTATACATGATGAGATCCTCTATTAGGGAGGAAGAAACCACCACCATAGCTAGGTTTCTAAGTGGTCTCAATGTTGAGATTAGAGATAAAGTGGAACTCTTTCCCTATAGGGACTTGAATGACTTGATCCAACTTTTTATAAAAGTTGAGCAACAAAATTTGAGAAAAGGATCAAGTCGCAAGGAGAGTTCTTACTCTAACTCTTATCCTAAGAGAAAGCATAGAAGAGAAAGGAGGATAGTATTTCAAAAGATAAATCCAAGGAAACTCCCAAAAGTGTAAGAAAAGATGTGACTACCCCACAAACCCGCATTAAAGACATCCAATGCTTTAAGTGTCTTGGTAGAGGTCATATAGCATCCCAATGCCAAAATAGGAGAACCATGATCTTAAGAGGGAGGGATGAGTATAGCAGCCAAGATGATGAGTCTAGCGGGAAAGAAAAAGAGAATAGTGAGGGAGCATATCCATGTGAGGGGAAATTAATGATGATTAGAAGAACCCTCAACAATCAACCCAGTGTGAACCATGAAACACAAAGGGAGAACATCTTTCATACAAGATGCAAAGTTTTAGAAAACATTTGTTCTCTCATTGTGGATAGTGGCTCTTGCTGCAATTGTGGTAGAACTAGGATGGTTGAAAAGCTTAATCTACAATTAATACCTCATCCAAAACCTTACAAAATTCAATGGATAAATGAAGATGGGGAGTTAATTGTAGACAAGCAAGTGAAAGTCAACCTTTCTATGGGAAATTATAAAGATGAAATTTTATGTGATGTAGTTCCCATGGAAGCTTGTCATATCTTATTGGGAAGACCATGGAAAATTGATAATGCATAATGGTCTTACCAACGAGATTACTTTCACTCATAGGGCAAAGAAGTTTGTACTATATCCTTTAACACCCTCACAAGTGTTGAAGGACCAAGTACAAATGAAACAAAAGGGAGAAAATAAAAAAAGAATAGAAAATATAACAACAAGTAAAACACCTTAGGGAGAAAGCTAAGAGTGGGAGAAGAGTGTTCCTTCCCACAAGGTCATTCAGAAAGAAGAAAAGTTTGAAAATAAAATTGAAAAGATACTTCTATCTGAAAAACTTTCAGGCCTTCTTCTTTGTAAATGAACACTTGCATGCATTGCCACACTTTCTGAAGTTTGTGAGCTACCTCCTCAAGTGAAAAAGCTTTTAAAGGAATTTGGTGATGTATTCCCTAAGGAAGGCCCCATTGGACTTTCACCTTTTAGGGGTATAGAACATCTAATAGATTTAGTTCAGGGAGTTAGTTTACCAAATAAACCAGCTTATAGAACTAATCCTGAGGAGACTAAGGAGATAAAATCACAAGTTCAAGAATTATTGGAGAAGGGCTAGGTTCAAAAGAGTCTAAGTCCTTGTGTTGTAGCTGTTTTGTTGGTGCCTAAGAAAGATGACAAGTGGAGAATGTGTTGTGATTGTAGAGCCATCAATAACATCATCATCAAATATAGGCATCCAATTCCTAGACTTGATGATATGCTTGATGAATTGCATGGGTCCACTATATTTTCTAAGATTGATCTTAAAAGTGGATATCACCAAATAAGAATCAACGAAGGTGATGAGTGGAAAACTGCTTTTAAGACCAAATTTGGACTATATGAGTGATTAATGACGCCTTTTGCACTCACTAATGCACCTAGCCCTTTCATGAAGCTTATGAATCATGTCTTTAGGGATTGCATAGGTAAATATGTAGTAGTTTATTTTGATGATATACTAGTTTATAGTCAAAGCCTAGAGTCCCACCTAAGTCACCTTAAGGAGGTTCTTTTAGTGCTTAGGAGAAATAGTTTGTTTGCTAATATAGATAAATTCACTTTTTGTGTGGACAGTGTAGTGTTTTTAGGATTCATAGTCAACAAAAATGGGGTACATGTTGACTCAGAGAAAATGAAATCCATCCAAGAGTGGCCAACCCCACAAAATGTAGGAGATGTTAGAGGCTTTTATGGTTTAGCTAGCTTTTATAGGAGATTTGTTCCTAATTTCTCAAGTCTAGCTTCACAACTCAATGAGTTAGTGAAGAAAGACACTCCGTTTTGTTGGACGAAGAAACATGAGCAAGCCTTTCAAAGGTTGAAAGATCAACTCACAAATGCACTCATTCTAGCTTTACCAAACTTTTCAAAAACTTTTGAGCTAGAATGTGATGCATCGGGAGTAGGAATAGGTGTTGTCTTGTTGCAAGGTGGGCACCAAATTGCATATTTTAGTAAAAACTTCATGGTCCCGCCCTTAACTACCCCACCTATGACAAAGAGTTATATGCACTTGTGAAGGCCCTGCAGACTTGAGAACACTATCTAGTTTCAAAAGAGTTTGTCATACATAGTGATCATGAGTCTTTGAAATATTTGAAGGGTCATCATAAGTTAAACAAAAGACATGCAAATTGGATGGAATTTCTTGAGCAATTTCCATATGTTATCAAATACAAGAAGGGAAATACAAATATCGTGGTGGATGCTCTATCAAGGAGACATGTCCTATTTTCTAAACTTGGAGCCCAAATTCTTGGATTTGAAAACATACCTGAACTTTATAAAGAAGATAAGGATTTTGCACCCAATTTCTAAGTGCCAACATAGAACACAAGGAGGATTTTATGTTTATGAGGGGTACTTATTTAAAGAAGGAAAACTTTGTATACCCGAAGGAACACATAGAAAACTCTTTGTAAAAGAATCACATGAAGGAGGACTCATGGGCCAGTTTGGAGTTGATAAAACTCTTGATCTTTTAAAAGGAAAATTCTTTTGGCCACACATGAGGAAAAATGTTCAAAGACATTGTCATAGATGCATTTCATGTTTAAAATCCAAGTCTAAGAAAATGCCTCATGGACTCTACACTCCTTTACCTTTTGCAAGTGCTCCTTGGGAAGATATAAGCATGAATTTCATATTAGAACTCCTTAGGACACAAAGAGGCTTTGATTCCATTTTTGTGGTAATGGATAGGTTTAGCAAGATGGCTCATTTTATACCCTACCATAAAGTGGATGATGCTAACAACATCTCTAAGCTCTTCTTTAAAGAAGTGGTAACACTACCTGGTTTGCCTAAGACCATAGTTTTGAATAGAGATCCTAAATTTGTGGACCATTTCTGGAGAACTCTCTGGGAAAGGCTAGTAACTAAGTTGATTTTCTCAACTTCTTATCATCCTCAAACGAATGGGCAAACTAAAGTTGTAAATATATCTCTTTCCATTATGCCTAGGTCAATCATGAGAGGCAACCACAAATCTTGGGATGAGTACCTTCCTCATATTGAGTTTGCATATAATAGGGTAGTTCATAAAACTACTAATATTTCTCCATTTGAGGTTGTGTATGGATTTAATCCTCTTACTCCTTTGGATTTGTTACCTCTACCTAATCCACAAGAATTTGTGCATAAGGAAGGAGTAACAAAGGTTGAATTTGTAAAGAAAATGCATAAGAGCATTAAGAAACAAATACAACAACAAACAGAGAAATACATGAAAAATAGCAATAAGGGGAAGAGATAAAGATGATTTTTGAGGAAGGAGATTGGATTTGGCTTCACCTAGGAAGGATAGATTCCCTATTAAGAGGAAGTTGAAACTTAGTCCCCAGGGAGATGGTCTTTTCCAAGTCCTCAAAAGAATCAACAAATTAAATATCAACTTGACCTGCCTGAGAAATATGGATTACATACTACCTTCAATGTTATGGATTTAACACCTTTTGCAGGTGGTGAAGACGAAGAGACAGAAACATGTGATCTGACAAATCCTCTTCAAGAGGGAGGGGATGATGGAAGACGGCCTAGCTCAGGCCCAACAACTAGGTCAATGACAAGGGAGATCCAAGATGATTGGGACTCTGCTACTGATGGCTGAGAAACTTTCCTATACATGTTCAAAAATGCCATAAACCTAGTGTAGAGTAGAATTTATTTTTTGTCAAAAGTAGAATAGGAATTTTACTTGTAATTTTTCTTAAATGTAATTAGGTTGAATTTAGGAATCTAAAAACCAACCTAGGTTAAATTAGGATTTCTAGAAACTCCTAATTAAACCTTGGTCGGTCCTTTAGACCTAATTTGTGTCACATGATGCATACCATGTCACGCTCCCTTGTGAGCTCAAATAGGCACCTATTTTCAAACATTTTTCCATTTTAATTTCCCACCAAATTATGTTTACAATGGTCGGATCCTAAAGCTATATAAAGGGGTTCTTGGCTCATGAATTTGAAAGATTAATGAACGAGTGCATTGCTGCCAAGATTTCTAGCCTTCTCACTCCCTTGTCTTGCCTCTCTAGGATAGAGACTTTAATCTTCTTCACCTAGCTCAAGTGATATGGTTCAACCAATCACTCTCCCTACCTATCATGCACCATCAAGGAATCCATAGCTCCATGAGAGCCATCCTTGCACATTTCCTCCATTGAAGCCTCCAAAAATTCAACAAATCAATTCGGTCATGAAGGCACATTCCATTAAATCCCTTTCGACATCGTAGCGATCATCATTAATTGGCATGCCATGATAAAATGCATCTTGGCACACACTTTGGAAAAAACATTTTTTGCTAATACATAGAAGGAAAGCCTCAGATTCCTCTAACTTCGCGACCAACATTCCTTTTTCCTCTGAAACCTTTGCTGAAATGACTTTTTCTAGTTGCAACTCGGTTTCTAGAGTGGCACTTTACTTTAGCCTCGTCAACCTCAGCACTAACTTAGCGGAATTTTTCGTCCAGTGTGCCCATGGCCTCCAAGGTAGATTTCAGAGAGTTAGAGGGCTCGGCTAATTTTGGCTACCACGGTGGTCGAGTTGCTTTTCAGTTCACCACCAAGTGTATGGGTCACCACCAGTGAGCGACTTAACATCTCGGTCATCCCCTCTACAAAGTCATATGTCGCAATAGTGACCAGAATGCTTTCCTTTTCAAATGTCATCCCGATTTGAACACCTTGGGGTAGTGGTAGACAACTGGCCAATACTGAAGGTGTGGAAGACGACCCTGTATATGCTTGAGGCTAGGCATTTTTCCCAGACGAACCTCTTTCTCAGGCTAGAAGGAGGCACGGTTTCAGTAGGAGGCACCACTTCGACGGTCGGGGACGAGGTTCCCGCACTAAGTACCTCCAGTGATACCTTTTGGCGCTTGAGTGCTTGACGTTTCAATTACTTCAAATACTTTGTTGATTCTGGGTCGACATGAGCCAAATATTCTACAAGATAAAAGAATTAACAGTTTAGTCAAAAAATCGAATAAAGTTTTACATATGTCGAAATGTAACATACTGGTCAGATTCGTCCACTTCTTGGACGACTCAAACAATGAAACAAACTTCCTAGTTGGAAGCTTGTTGGGAAGTTGGTCGAGAACAAAAAAGATTTCTTTATCCTGAAGAGTCATCGAGGACCTCAACCAGGGGATATAATATTTGGGATTTCGAGTCCAATGAAAAGGAAACTGCCCTCCCTTCCGCATTGTAAAAGAAAAGTTTGTCGTCCAGTTCAATAAAAACTTTGAAATACCTCAACTTAAAGTGTTCGTAAGACAAGGTGTAAGGAGCAAAACGGATGCTGCCCGGATGACTGGTCAAGGATAACCAACTAACAGGGATAAGCGGACGAGAATTATAATAGAAAAGGAAAGATTGCGGAGTCGACCTCAACTTGAAATATCACAAATCACCCTAAAGGCTTGAAGGCCTACCCATGAATTAGGGTGCAACTAAGTGGGGGCAATGTTAAGGATCCGAAGGACCCCCATTGTAAACTCGTCAAATGGAAGAAAGACATGTAAATTATTGAAAAAAGTAATATATACATAAAAAATAATCTTAAGGAGCATTCTCCTGATTGTGACAGACTCGGTCGGAGTGACTGCAACTATCAGTTGTAACCACATCTGAGGGAGCGTCAGGTTTCAAAATAGACACCTTAGACAAAAAACCATCTAACATAGTCAGAACTCTAAAAATAACAACGACATCTAATACGCATGGGTCAAACCACTCGTAGTCATGTATATTAGACGCAACACTGATCGACTGGTTCAAGTTATTTCTCACACCACCAGATACGGGGTGAGTAGGATCAGAAGACACAAGATTCACAATAGATCCAAAAGACTCAGCAAAGGAAGACATTACTAACCTTTTTTGAGTAAAACACGGGATAGACAAGGAATTGCTTGAGAATCGACACTCGGATCACGCTTGATCCACTCTAGCACAGAAGATGAAAGCAACAAACTCGTCAAGGTTCCCAAACACTTCTATTTATAGATCGTCAAAGAGGAGAGAGAATACAAAAATTCACCTCTCGGACTGTTAGATCACTTCACATCTAAGGCGCACAACGCTTGGTATATGAATCGACACAAATCAGTAGTCGTTATATCGTTTGGATTGAACAATGTCCGTCGACGTTTTGAAAAGGCGCATATCACATCCCTAACATCATTAAATGCCCTAAACAGTCACATCTTACCTCGGGGCGCCCAACAGTCACATCTTACCTTGGGGCACCCAACAGTCACATCTCGACTCTTCAGAAACTAATGCTTCTTCGAGCCTGGGGGGCAAGTGTACCAGTCAGTACTAGACGATTTAGTCAGTCGGTATCGCAGACCAACTGACCACGCCAATGCATATTTAAAGCACTATAAATGACAACATCGATAATTACAAAGAGTCCTTTATGAGTCATATTCATGTCCCGGATTATGCGGGAAATATCTCCGACAAATCAGCTAAATACTGATTAACTGAAAGACGATACAGATATTCTCCAGATATTCCAACATATCTATGTACCAATAAATCTCCCTACAAATCAGGGATCACGACACACATCAGTGGACAACTGATATTCAACCCATCATAACAAGGTCCCATGACCAACACTCTAAATAAACCCTTTGCAGAGGTGTAAGGTATGTTTTTATTAGTTTAAGAATATACATTCTTTACACATAGTACTTACTTGATCGTTAGAGTACCTTTTTCAGATCAACCCAAACCGAGACTCAACATTCGAGGAAGGAGAACCGAATGAAGGAGCAAGGAGTTCACCGACACGTCAACAATTGTACAACCAATTCCATATATAATCTAGGTCCTCTTTGTCTATACAGTTACAAATATATTTTATAAGGGATGTAAATATAACAAATAATTAGATTCTTCATGTATTAGGTAATAATGGAGTAAGTTTATTGCAATAATTGATTTATTAATATGGATTAACCTTTATTTAAGGCACTATTGAAGGCTTTCTTATTCAGAATGGAGATTCTTTTGGGGGCCTCTGCAACAACAGAACATTTGTTTTCTCTAACAAAAGATTTAACCATTAACAATTATACATTAGGTAGAGTTTAACAAATCATGAAGCATCGAACATAAAAGAGGAAGATGATTCTTATTCTCGATTAAATGGTTCACTCACCAAAAAGTAAAAATGGTTCACTCACCAAAAGTAAAAATGGTTCACCTGTTTTTAAAACGAAAATAATTAAGACTAAGGATATATTTCCAGAAGTTTATTCGAAAAAGCTTTTGAGAGATTATAAATAAAATTTGTTTATACGAGTTTATGAATAAATTAATTTAAGAGAATATACTTTTTAAATGTATTTTCTTAATTATAAATTAATTTCAGTTTATTGAGAAAAAAATAAAATAAATAACAATCACATTATGAAAGAATAAAATAAATAAATGAATTTCAATCATATTGATATAGGATTAAGACTTTTCTATTTATATTTTTATCTTGAGAGTAAGTTAATTTTAAGTTATAGAGAAACTAATTTCATTTTCTTCTTCTTTATCTTCATACCTAAAAGTTGATAATAAATTAATCAAAAATATTTACCCATAAAAAAAACTGATGAACCTAAATCCGATTTTATTTTTGACTTTTTTAAGATGAATTTTATACTTTTTAGAATTAAAATTGGTGTGTGTCAATGTTTCATATAAAAAATTATTTACATTAATTTTTTATACATAATTTAATTTATTGAAATATTGTTGATATTTATTTTATTTTGTTAGACATTAAACCTTATTTGATTAGAATATTAAGTTTTGATTAAATTTTATTATTTATCCTTGTATTTTTTTTATCTAAAAAGTGATATCAATGATTACAATCAAATAAATAGATAAAAAAAATAAAAAGTGACTAGCTAGCCCGCCAGCCTACCATATGGTGGAACGTGTTACCAATATTAGTCCATATAACTTTGGTAGGTTAATCCGCCTCGCTCCATCCCATTTTTGGCGAGCGAGTGATGAGGTTGGGGCAAAACAGATCCTAACTAGAGGTAGTTGATTATCTATTTTGACTATTAATGAATATAAATAATTAGGAAAAAAATTATTAGACATCCATTTTTTAAAAACTCTCAATCAATTAATGTTGTCCTTATGACAAGTGAGGTTGACGTTGCAAAGAATAATTTAGTAAATGTGATGTACACTTTGAAAAATTATTTGATGTTAAATGGGAGTATGTATACGCATAGTGTGAACATATCACTACCCAAATCATTATCTCTTTTGTCCAATATTTGATTTTCTTTATTTCATATAATTAAAATTTTGAATACATATAAACTGTATAGTAATTAATTTTTAAAAAAACTATATTTTAAAACATGTAAATAATATTATGGATTTATTATAAATAATTTATATTGTGATCAAAGTTATTTGAACTATGATATTTAAAAAAAATATATTGAAATTAAATTGAAAAATAAATATTAAAAGAATAGATAGAAAGAATATTTGTTAAAAAGCCAAAGATATAAATCAAGATAAAAAAAGATAATGGGTTGTAATAGTCCATAAATATAATTTTTTGAGTGAGTTGTGAAATCAAACTAAAATTAAATTAAGAGATATAGCTAAAATATAAAAGTAAAGTTTGGCATATGAGATTCTATATATGATTCTGTAAAGGTAGTAACAATTCCTAAAAACATTTTCTTGATTAAAAATTCTAAAAGTAAATTGAAGAACAAATAGATGGAAGTAAAAGAGGGAATGGTGGAAACTCATCCTTAGGATTCGTTTGTGACATTTATGCATGAATCTCGCTAAAATGGTGGCTGCCAAACTTTTCTTTGTTTCCCTATCAATGGTAGAATTTATCATTCAAAATAAGTGGTCCATAAAATTAGGGTAAAATTTACTTCCTTTAAATGTTTGAAGTTCAATTTTAGTTTTTTAATATTTCTTTTAGTCTCTTTTTTAAATATACCATTTTTTTCTCTTGATTTTAGTATGGGTAAAATATTAATATTTGATTCTCATTTTGTGTAAAATATTGTTTTTAGTTCCTAATATTCATTTTAAAGTACATTAATATAATTTACTTTTATAAATCTTTACGAGGTTTTTTTTATTGACACTACCATTATATTAGAACATTATGTCAAAATACAATTATTTTTATTTAAATTATTGAGAAGTTGGATGAATAGTATATGTAAACTCTTTCGCTTGTATTAAATTTTTACTTATAAAAGAAATTAGTGAAAAATAAAACTATTCATTCGAGAGTGAATAGTAAAAGATTTTGTGTGTGAGAGAGTTTATATTTTCATAAGACCAATATTAATGAGTTTTATTTTCAATAGATCATTAATGGGAATTGAGTGATGTTGTAAAACGTTGTTCCTTGGTGGGAATACGTTGAGATTAAGAGATTCTTTGTAGAGAGAGAAAATTGTCATTCTATTTCAATAATGAAGAAATTTTACGTAAAATCAACCACACATATTCATTAATATTATATATATATATATATATATATATATATAGAGAGAGAGAGAGAGAGAGAAAAAGGAATTTATATACTATTATATTTATTTATTTTAATTTACTATTTTATCTCTTTATATATATATATTATAAAAAATTATATTTTTTATAAATCTTTTTTTCAAAAACTAAGAAATGTAATTTGGATATGGTATATGAACGTAGTTTTGCTACAACTTGAGCATACTTAGCAACTTACTATATATCCATGATAAAAAAAAATTAACTTTTTGACTAATATGGAACATTATATACGTAGAAGAATATATGCTTTTGGTTTTTAGTTCAATATTATAAGAACAATGCAAACCATGGTTCACTATAGGTTACAGAAAATGTATGTATATATGAAAGTAAATTACAAATCAACCATCATATCTTCTTAATTCATTCCACGTTAACCATATTCTTTGTTAGGTTCTTGATAACCATATTCTTATGAGCATTTCATATAAGAGATTCAAGACACCATTTCTAATTTAAAATTTTGAGACAATGAATATGTAAATCTTCTTTTTATATAATGTTCCTCATACTCGATGAATTAAATTAAAGAAAGTAGCACATAAGAGGCATTCCAACCCATAGAGCCGACTTAGCTCAGCGGTAGAGCGCGTGGCTTTTAACCACGTGGTCGTGGGTTCGATCCCCACAGTCGGCGTCCGTCTTACATTAAATAAAATCTTGATGTTTTGACACATTTTTTGGATTATCCTCTAGTTTTGATGTTGGTTCAATTTTGTCAAGTAAAATGAAATTTTATGCTTAATGACATGTTTTTCATTATCAAAGCTTTTAAGAAACCAAATCTAACTACTATCAACAAATTACTGAGGTTATCTTAAGTGAATAAACCTTCAAACATGTACATTATAACATTTTTTTATTAAAATAACTAGAGTATCTAATGAGTAGATTTGAAGGTATAAGAACCAATGGTTTGTCTTGGTGGCTGACTTAAACAAAGGCAAACATGTTTTGTTATGGTAAAAACCAAACAACAATTAGGGTGAAGGGAAACGGGTTGAGATGGTTGGCCAAGACAAGCATGTTCCGTTGTGGTAAAATTTATGGTTAAATCCAAAGTCACACTTGAAGAAGAGACAATTAAGAATTCTGTTGGTTATTAATTCTGGTTTTATTATTATTAATTCTGATTTTATTATTATTAATTCTGATTTTATTACCCTTAAACTATTTTACCGTTATTAATTGTAATTTTATTATATGTATTATTGAGTAAATCAAAATGTATGATATCAGTTCAGCAGTTTTGTAATTTCGTGCAATTACCTTCAATCAGTTTCTACAACCTTTTGCATTCTCGTATTTCCTTCAATTGGTTCCTACAAATTCAACTATGAGTTGAAAGTCTCATATTAAGTAAAAATAAGAAAGTTAAGTGACATATAAGAAAACGTCTCACAAACACTAAGTTTTGAAATTTTTTTTTTGAATGTGTTATCATACTCTCTTACATAGATAGTTCATAACTCACTAATGCTTAATGGATTTCTAGCAGTAGCGCATTCCATATTCTTCTTTACTTACTAAGAGAACTAAAAGTTCGCTTAGGGCTTTGGATCAAGTTTGTTCCTTTCTTAAATCCTCCTTTATTTGCATAAATTTCTCATAAATTAATCTATCAAATATTCAAAAATCAAAATATTTGTAATGAGCTTTTTACTAATAGTTTTATGTATTTTTTCTATATTAACATAAAATAAGTGTTCTAAAAAATAATATAAACAAGTAATTTTAGCATTTATTTTAAGTTTTTGTGTGCACTTGAGATGATCAGCTTGAGAGTCTTTACTTATTTCTTGGGTTTCAAATTTACTAGTGACTGTACGATTAATAAAGCATCAATTGATATGTAACAAAAATATTGAAGAGGTTCAATATGGTGAATTGTAATTCAACCGTCACTCCATTAAATTTGAGTTTGGTTCTCGAGAAGAAAGTAATGAACATGCCAGCAAAATATAAAATAAACTCATTACTAATTTATTATGATGTTTTTATCACACAAGGTCTAATATCAAGTTTGTTGTTGGTTTTATATTGAGATACATGCTGAAACCTAGGGCATCTCATCTTCTCACCACTAACAAAATTTTGATTAAGAGGACAATTGAGTTGGGAATTTTATTTCATATACAAAGAACAACAAGTTTGTGTTGTTCATTGAAGGAACTTTAATACCGTGGAGTAAAAAAATAATCATTTTATGAAGTTGAGCACATAATTGTTGTGATGTGTGCTTTCTAGAAAATATGGTTGGAAAAACTTACGAAAGAGTTGAGGGTAAAAAGATTGAAGAAGTGAAAATCTATTATTATCTTGTTGAAGAATCCAATGACAAATGGAAAAAACAAGCACATCAAGACTATGTTTTACTATATGAGAGATCAAATTGAAGATTGAAGCTGATTTAGTTTTTTACTAATGATTAAATTATCAATGGTTTAACTAAACCAATAAAGGGGAAGAAATTGAGATTTCTTATTATCAATTGAATTTGACCAATTTTGTAAAACAAAATTAAAGGAAGTGTTGAGTTGATTATTCTATTTGTTTTTGGTTTCTATCTTTTATTGCAGAAACATTTTTTATTTCCAATGAATGGAAGAGTGTTTTTACATCCAACATTATGATAACTTAGGCGTAAAGGTATAGGCATTACAAATTTTCTTTGTCCTATGTATTCAAGGGAGTGTGAAAAAATTAACCATATTTTCTTTGAGGTAATGTGGCCAAGTATGATGCTAGTCTTATCTCTCCTTAAAGTTTTTCTATTTTTGCAGGTTGATCTTCCTTGGTTTTGGCATCACCATCACACTGGTTTGCAACTTGGCTAAAAATGGTGGCAAACCTATCTCATGGTTGTAGATGCATCTGTCCTAATTACTTTTTGCTAGCTTTATTTTACATGTAAGTTTTTGGAAGGTGTAAATTTGTTTGGTTCATCTCTCTTGGGAGGGTAGAAAAGATCTCTACTAAATGTTTGGTTGATCATGCTAAGATGCAATTCTTGTTTAATCATTCTAATTCCACCAACTTTTTGGTGTCCATGTAAAATAATTGTAAGATGTCTATAGGCTTTTCGGATTGTGACGTTTAGGAACTATAACTTTTCCTTTTTATAATAAGGTTGAGACATCCCTTAAGTACTATTTTTTTAACCTATATTAAAGATACAATGATTTCCAAAAAAAATACCAAACATTGAATTAACATATGATTGAGAGAAAATACATAGAGTCTCAAAGAGATTGAAAATACTAAATTTCTTAAAAGTAGTTTTTTCACCATGGATAATTCTGCAAGATTTGTCACCAAAATTCAGCGTATTCTTTCTTGTAGTCATGGTTGTTTGCCTTTCACTTATTTAGGAGTGTCTATCTTTTTTGGTGCTCCAAGGGGTCGTTTTCTTCGACCTTTGGCTGATAAAGTCAAATTAAAGCTTGTTTCTTGGAAAGGTAAATCTCTTAGCATGATGGGTCGAGTTCAGTTGGACAATACGGTGATTACGGATCTTCTAGCTTATAGTTTTAATTTTTATAAATGGTTTGTTTTTCTTCTTAAGCAAGTTGAGCAGTGGTGTTGAAATTTTATATATTCAGACTTGAAAATTCTATACATCATGACGATACCATGTGAAATTTATTTAACCTATATTGAAGATACAAGAAATACCAACATTGAATTAACATATAACTGAGAGAAAATTCATCGAGTCTCACATAGATTTGAAAACACTAAATTTCCATTGGCATATAATAGGAAAAATGCATAAACATATTTTTTAATTAAAATCTGGATGTTTTTTTTTAATTTGAACTATCTCTCACCTGAACATCACAAATTAATTCTTCAAGATGTTAAATTCTACCCGAAATTTGCTTTTCCACAGTTTTTTATTCACGAATTCAAATAATTGACATGGTAATTATTTAAAATTAAATATTTTTTTATTCATAATCTTCTTTTCCCTCAAGTAGAAAGGGAAATATTATCAATTATTTTGAAATTTGATTTTTTTTTATTTCTTTTCAGATTAAGAAGAAGTAAAAATATGTTTCAATCCAAATGGCATTATTTAATTTACATGTTGTGTTACTCTGCACATCAACTCCATCCTTCAAGAAAATTGTCATTATTCTGACAATCATTTATTGATTTTGTCTTTTGTATTTTGCAGTATCTTCAGTGATTTTGATTTGCTGGGATAAATATTACTTCAAAGAGGTCCCCAAATATTAATAATATTTAATTATATATGTATAGAGTATTTTCATTTCTCTTTTTTCTTATTTTTTTCATTATTTTCATTTTTCATTTTTCCTTATTTTATATTTTATTATCCGTCAAAAATTTTACCTTTCTGTACTTGACTTTTACTATTTTTGTGTAAACAAATATATATATATATATATATATATTAATTATACAGGTTTGATTATATTATATGATGAAACATGTAGTATGTAATTAAGAGTTTATTAGAATTAAAAATGTTTAAAACTAGTTGGACGCATACAATAGTAGTGTATAATGTTATCCTTGTAAATCCATATCATTGAAAAATTTCATTGTGAATTTAACATAAAAAAAGATAAAAAAAATTCTTGATCCAAGTATTTATATATTTTAAACATGATAATCTTATGATTCATGCAATTCTAATTTGTATCAATGAGTCAGAATTTATTTCTCCCACTTTTTTTTTCCTCTAAAGAGCTTTACACTCAAATGTCTTTCATCACACTTTTTTCTTTTCTTCACTAAATGGAAGTTTCTTTTATTAAAAAATAAGTCATTTCTCTCCCCAAGAATCATTCTCTATTCATTTCAACCTTCTTCTTCCACTATATTATAGTCATATTTATTTAATTATTTATTACAGATAAAATATATTGATCCTGCCTGTTGACTAGGACGAGCCTTGCCTCGTCAAATCTGGATCGACTTTGCGCCGTGTTAGCTTCCGTCCTTCGCCTTGATTCACCTCAAGAACCTGCAAAAGACAGAACGGCGCCGCTGCGGCCGATCACGCTCCGACGTCCAAGTCAGCGACTGAACCACCAAAATACTAAGAGAAAACTAAGAACTTCAGGAACCGTGCAAAATTCTCTCTCAGCGTACTCAAGTTCTCGCAAGCGTAAAGAAGTATTCTAAAAACGCGCATACCTCAGAAGTTCGTTAGAATCTCTTATGTACCTGTGCACTTTCTCTCTCCTGACAGTTACACATCTGGACACGTGGCTCGCATCCAGCTGTACACGTGTCATCATCTGGAGCATCCTTGACTTGGGCGTCACCTCTTACTCTTCAGGTTTTCGGCTAAGTTACTTATGCAGGAAGCAACTCAGCGCATAACTGCCTTGGAGCGTGATCTCTTCTGCGTGGCGAGTAAGGGTGTCTTCATACACACCTTCCCTGTGGTCTCGCCGGCCGCCATCATGATCTACTTCACTGGCTTCATCGTGCATGCTCGGGTAAGCTGTTCCTCGACCTCAACCTCTGGCTAGCTAGGGAATGACTATCTGACGACTTCATCCTCTGCTTCGAAAGCCTGGAACAAGCTTCCCTGATCCTTCGGCGATGTCCTTCTTTCGGCGATCTCCAATCACTTGGTCGTCTGGGTTCGCATCCGGCGACTTCATCTCAAACCTGGTGACCGCCGGTTTAGGTATGCTAGAGATCGGAGCACGCCAACTTAATAACTTGCGACTACACGAGCCCCCCGACTTCCTTCCCTTCTGCCAGCCAGGTGCCCCGTTCAACACGCCTATATAATATTTTGCTGCCACGTCATCACTTCCGACCACCTGGGCGGTACACGGTACATATATTATATTTAGTATGAAATATAAGATATAAGATAATTTAAAATATATTCAGAACACTTAAAGAAAACTTAACAATTATTCAATATATTATTTTATTTTAACTTATAGTTTCAAATTTAAGTAGGTTATACTTAGATTTGTTACCATTAATTATTTTAGATATCGAAATTTATTATATATTTAATCTATTAGATGAGATTATACAGGGACATATTAATGGTCTTATAAATTACAAATCAAATTAAAATTTAATAATGAAATATAGAGTCAGTTTAGTCATACTAATTAAAGTCGACTTACTCAACGATAGTATTTAAAATTAATATAAGTTAAATTAACACTATATAAACTTGATCTTCAAAATTGCATATGTGATGTAAATTTAATACTATCAACCAGTTAACATCAACTTTTATTTATTTATTTATCATATTCAACATATTATTTTAATTAATTTTTAAAATGTCGAGATATTAACATTCTTTTGATAATTAAAACTAGAATTTTTTTACTCAGTATCACTTACAACGACAACAAAACAAATAGACGTGGGATATTCATTTAAGAACACTTGTTAATTACATTTTTTTGGAAATAAAATGATAATGGCATTCAACCTGATAATTAATTATTAATAATAAAATTTACTAAATAATTAATATTTTTAAATATATAAAATTTTTTATCAAATAATTCTGAATTCATCGTGATAATATTAAAAAAAGGATCAAATCTCATTTAATTATTGTATTTTTTTATATATATAACTACCATGCATATACAGAACATCTAAAATTAAGACGTAAATTTAATATTCTCTATAAAAATATCAAACGATGATAGGTGATCTGACATATATTGATATTCTCGTAAGACTTACATAAGGTAGAATTTTATAATTTATTAAATGAATCTTAGATTTACCATGATATAATCCTAAATCCAATAAAAAAACTATAATTATATTATTTTGTAATAATTAGAAGGAACTTATATATACATATACACTAAATTTGTAAGAAATGAAAAATATGAAATATTATCTGTAAAGTATTATGAACAAAATAAAGTTATAGAAAAAAAGTGGGAACATAAATACAAGAATCCATAGAAAGATTTTTTAATAAGTAAATATTCATTCCTTTTTTTCCCACTTTCCTCCTAACTGTAGAATAACCTTGTATGGCTAGTTAAGAGAAAGAAAAAAAAAATAATCCTCCAAATATGAGATTCGATAATAAAATGACGAATCTTTTCTAAATTTATCTTTGTAAAGAAGAGAAGAAATATTTAATTATATATATATATATATATATATTAACCTTAGTTGAATTAGAAGTATTTCTGGTTTGAAATGTTACTGAAATTGCAAAGTTTCACCGATTTCTTCTTTATTATACTTGCCTTAATTAGAGTCATAAATATCAAATTTAAACACTCCAAATGTCTTTAGAAAAGGAAGAAAATATTTTCATTTTTTATCTCCTATAGTATTAATCCAAATCAAAGTATTTCTTGGTTTTTTTTATCAGAAAAAATTAATGAAATAAATTGTATTACCAAAGTATTTATTGGTAAAAATGATAATTAAATAATATCAACTATAGAATGATTATTGCAATAGAGTTACTCTATTGGTTAAATTTTAGTTGATTAAATAGTAGCAATTAAAATGACTTAATAGGTGATTAGTTGAATTTCCACTTAGTGTCTAAACAAAGGGTCATCGATCATCTAGTGATATGAAACTATTATCTCATCAATCACCTTTGTCAAACACACAGCACAACAACAATATATGTTAAGAATTTGTCAACTTTTATTTATAAATTTTGTATGATTAAAAAAAAAACTTTAAAGCTCCCTAGAGCAAATTATTGTAATCAAATTTGTGTCAACCTCAAATCCTTATTATATAAACACTTTCTTCATTTAATACACCAAGACTTGATTTAGAAGGAAAAAGAAAAAAAAAATCAAAGTTTAAAATCCAGAATATCTTAGACACGAAAACGTAGTTTATGATGTGAATTAATTTAAGATAAGAAAAGGGTTGATGAGAAGGGTTTGAAAAGAGCATGATTTCATTATTTGTTATTAAAGTGTTGAAAGTGATTTTATTATGCTTCGCGTGCCTATAATTAAGCTTATTTAGCAAAACAAAACTCTTTAAGGCATGTCCTTTTGTACAAAACACTGGACTCAGAATATTGTATAGATTGGAGGGTTTTGCCTTATTATTATACACGTTTTGTCACCATAGACTTCACGAATCTTTGATTCCTGATGATGCTTGTTTCTCAGTGTCAAGAGCGTGGCTCTCGTGGCTACCACCTTTCTTACCCCCAACTTCTCTATTTTATATGCAAATTCCAAAACCCACCACAGGGACAACAACTCTTGAAACACAAAAACAAACACACTGACACTGACACCTACTCACCAAATAAACAACATCAAACAAAATTACACTATCATTTAATCATACATGTATATTGTAAATTTATAAGGTTGAGTTATTAATAAAATATCAAAATTATTTAAATATATATTATAACAAGAATTTATTAAACCTGTTATATCATTTGTTATCAGGACTACTGTTAATTTTTTTACCATCCCTTTTAAAAGGAAAAAAAATCATCACAGAAAAGAAAATTAAAAGATAAAAAAAGAAGAGAATATGTATATATAGGTAAGAAACAATAATCAAGCAACCTCAGCCACAGGACAGGACACTATGTCTTTTCCTCTCTCTTTCTTTTTTAAGGTTCTCTCTCTTGGTTCCCTGCCTCAACTGAAAACGACTGCAAGCAACCTGTGGTCTCCTTCTGTATATATCCTTTTTCTAATTTTTATATATAACTCACAATATTATTATTATTAATAAATAATATTATTATTACATGACATATATACACCGACTCCTTCATCAAACAATCTCACTTCTCTTCTTTCTCTATATAAACACTCTTTCTTTCTCTCTGTCTTCTGCTCCACTTTTCCCCTCTCTCTCTCTCTCTTCTTCCAAATTTTGCCTCTTTCTCTCACTCAGTGATCTATCATCAACCATGGTGGACCTTCAAACCGTTTGCTGCATGTGTGGTGACGTTGGTTTCCCTGACAAGCTTTTCCGCTGCAACAAATGTCGTCACCGATTCCAACACTCGTATGTTCTCATCTCCTCACCACACCTCCTCAATCATCTCATACCATACATACACATGCATCTTTCTTTCTTTATCATGTGATACCAGCATACCTTTAATTTGATAGTTACATGTAACTACATCTCTTCTTTCTTTGATTCTCATCATACCCCATCATGCATATGCACATCTGCATAGTCTTCAGCACATACACATGCCCATCACTTCTTATACCTTTATATTACATCAACTTCAAAACATATAAACATATACATGCACACAGCATATTTTTTTTCTTTGCCGATTTTTTAAACGAGGTTTATTTTAACTTGATTCATCATCGTCTAGGTATTGTAGCAACTACTATGGGGAACTGGTTGAAATAGCAGTGTGTGATTGGTGTCAAAGTGAGGGAAGAAACTACAGAAGACATAGTGTTACTATCGGGTCGAGTTCAAAGAAATCAGTGGCTGGAACTCACTCCGGAACCATCACTCGATCGGAATATTCTGGGGAGAAGATCAAGCACCATGAAGAGAGTGGTTCGAACTTGGAGAAGGGGAAGAGTCCCACCCCTTCACCAAGACCCTCCACACGAAGGTACAAGCTTCTGAAGGATGTAATGTGTTAAAGAAAGGAAACAAGAAACAAAAGCATCCTTAAGCAGCAAGAGCAAGAGAGTAGATATACTAATAATGTTTATTAGGCTTGTCGAAAGGGTTAATTTAGTTTTGTAAGTTTATAAATAGTAGTAGCTTTTTATAAAAACTTTGCTTAATGCGTGTTCTACTTGTTTTGTTATAATCTTATTTAAGTGTCTCTTTCCATAAACTTGTGAATAGAAGAAGCATGAAGCTTCAAGTTCACTGTATTATAGCAGTCACTAAATCTACTTATGTGACATAATTAACCTTCCACCTATATCTATCTATATATATATATATATATATTTTGTGGCTAGCTATAGCTCCTATGTTGTTTCTTCAATGAGATGCAGAAAACACAGATTCAAAGGTTTTTCATGCATGTGCATCCTCTTCTTATTACATGTTTTCTGATGTAATGCATGGTACATGAAGTAGCTTTCTGCATGACATTTGTAACTCCTGAAGTGATGGAGAAATTATATTTTAATATAGAATCCAAATTCCAGACGGAAAGGTTTAATTATGTTGACACATTGGACTTACACTACAAGCACTTGTTTTGAAAAAAATATTTTAATGTACTTAGATACAAGTAAATAAATTTAATTTCTTAATTTAAGTGAATATCTTCTAATTATATATGGAAATAAAGAATAAAAATAAATTTAAGTATTATTTTTTATGACTATAAAATGAGTTGGTTTTACCTATATGATTTTAACTGGATAAGGGATAGATGTGAAAGAGAGTTTGACTATACTATGGCGATAGGGTTGAACCTTACATTAGTCTAAATTGAATGCACTGGTTTTCCTTTTGGGAGAAGAATTCAGAGTACCTGAAACCTGCTAACTTTTGCAGATTCATTGAAAGCCTTTAATTGCTAGGCCCTCTCTATTATTGGCCATGTCAAAAGAAAATCAAAAGGGTCTCCATTTCAAGGTGGAGAACTAGTACCTTCAAAGCTTCTTTTTTTTTTTCCTTTTTTTACATTTTCTTTCATGTCACTTTTCAACCTCAACAACATATGTAAATGGTAGCCATATATGCAGGCAAGAATTTTTTGGATTTTGTTTAACTAATTTTCAGGTGAGAAAGAAATGAAAAAAAAGAGAAAAACGTGTCATGATTCATGAAGTGTTAGTGATGAATAGAACTGGGTCTTGTTATTGTGTTGGTTGCTTTTAGACCATACATTTTGATCTTTGGATATTATTTCCTTACAAGTTTGGACAGTACTGAAGAGTTGTTTATGAAAAAAATATCTCCAAAGTACACCCTAGTTGATAAGGAAGACATTTGTATCCACTGTGTCTCTGTTCTGACCATTTATTAACAACCAAGAAATTAAGGTCATCATCATTAAACTCCCATTAACTAAATCATGTCATGTTTCTCTATGTCATCTTCTAATTCTCCCCACCTATATGAATTACTATTCAACTATATCTTCATCTAAAATCTCTCTATCTCTCTCTCTCTATATATATATTAAAGTGATTTACAACAAATTTCTTTAAATAGTAAAAGAAGAGAGTCAAATGTATGGTGACATAGTTGGTTGAACAGGACATTTTATCACTCAATTGTCTTTATTTTCACCACAACTTACCAAAAAGTTTTCAGTGCTTGCATATCATAGTTTTGCAATATTTAATGATACAACTACTAGTCTTTATAAGGAGGTGTTAGCACTTTTTTATTCAATTAATTTTTTGATAAAATGAGTAAAAATAAAAAAATATGATAATAAATTGTGTAAAAAATTATAGATGATAACATTTAAAAAAAATTAATATTCAAGTGGTAAAATATACATTCAAACTAAAATAATTTGTAAGATATTAGAAATATATATAAACAAATACATGATCAACCTTTTAAAATAAAATTAAAAATAAGGTTTAATAGCATATTTTATTATTGAATCTTTACAGTTTTTCTTACCTTTTTATAAGTAAGTTTCAAAATAAAAATGTATTATATTATATTTTAAATTATACATTAGTGTCTTCTAAAATTCAATTATTAAAAACAATATACCAAAAAATTGAAAAAAAATATTTATATAATTAAAATAAAAATGTTTTCACAATTTAAAATATTAAAAATATATTTAAATTTTTAATAATTTTTAAAAAGAATATGCCAGTTAATCAAATTTATGTGATAAATATGGAGTAAGTTACAAATTTTTATAACGTGATTGATCCTCAATCTAAATTTTAAAAAAATATTTCACAAAAAATTAATGGATTAAAAAGATAAAAAAAAAATTAAAAGACAAAGAAAGATAGCCACATTCCACAGAATAAAAATATTTTTAAACTAAATACTGGGTAAGTCCAAAAGCCATCTATTATATTATTAATTATTAAATAATAATAATAATAATAAAAGACGAGAAAGATATAATCTGTCTATTCGAAAAACATATGAGATTTTGTCAACTACTGTTAGCATCAAGAAGGATGTATAAGTAAAATATTAGTTTTTCCTTCCATATTTTAATATAATAAATATCTTATAGGTCTTAATAAGTTAGAAAAGTCATTTGTTAATCCATAATGTATTATTTAAAACAAGATTATGCAAAACACAATTAGGTAAGATAGATAGATGACATATTTCAAACAACCTAGGATATATTTTGTTTGTATTGTAACTTTGATCATTCTTTAAAAAAAATATTTAATGAGTTTGATAAGAAGTCATCAAATAATAGAATCTTTTTAGTAGATGTTTTCCTTTAACAATTTTTTTACCAATAAAACTACGTCACCCCCAACATATACTTGATGTTGATGCATGATTATTGAAAGTATTTAGTCCCAATACAAACTTTTGTTAGTAACAAAATGTTATTCCGTAAAGAGAAATTAATGATTTAATTTGTTAAAATTATTCATAAATTTTCATCTAAAGCAAATTTTTCAAAATCTTAAATATCTACCTTAAGTATTTTTAAGTGATTGTTTTATTGTTTTGAAAATGTTATACAATTCTAGGATTCTTACTAAAAAATTAAAAAAAGACAAAAAAAATTAATGTAGCATAACATGTACAAGTTTGCACCAGTTTTTAAATATTAGCTGAAAACAAATAATTTAATAATGTTAATTAATGTAATAATAGAGCATAACATGTACAAGTTTGCACCAGTTTTTTTTTTTAAATAATATATGTACATACTTATATTGCAGAAAGTATGATAATGACATACTTTTGAAGAAAATAAACATTAAATGTTTGGTTTAGATACATCAAAAACCTATAGAACGATTCTTTGCTGGCAATAAAAAAATATACTTTTGTTGTTGTAATTCTTCCATTACACTCAATGGATTAGAAAAACTTTGAAAAAGGTTAAAGAAATACCATTACTAAAAGATATAACTATCAAGATAAATTACAATTAACTAGTGTACCTTTAATTTATAATCTTTAATTTTTATAAATTTAGTCTTACAATTTCAAAATTTTAAAATTCATATCTAATATGTTATTTTGTTAAAATGTATATCTTCATGCTAAGGTTTCATAACAAATTTAATTAATTAAATTATAGAAATAAATGTCTAATGTTGAACCAAAATTTGGATATTTTAAAATCTGAAAAATAATTAAAGATATGAGAATTGTGAATCAAGAATTAATTGAGATTAAATCATAAATTACTAAAATCATTATTTAAAAATGCCTTTTATCCTGTATATTATTTGTGTCAAAATTAGAGTTAGAATTAGAGATGGAGAAGGGACAATAATTATAATAACCTTAAGAATTTGTGTGGGACAAGCAACTTTTACTTTTATTATTTATGTGTGTGAGCTTTTGGTTTGAACACTGTATTATGATTGTTATTCAACAAGGAAAGTTTAGAATGAACATGGTGTGCAAGTTTATACTACTAAAGCATGATCATTAACAGAAAGAAAATATTTTGTTGGTTTGAATGTAGATCATATAAATTGAAAGTGAAGCATTGAATATTAAGCAGATATGTATGAAATGAGAGATCCCATCTTGAAAACATATACCTCGAATTTAAGTTAGTCATCTTAGGTAACAACCTACTTCCTCGGAAAGCAGACCATAATGTTGTGTCAGCGATGCGATGACAGTGGTGATGGTTTTCTTAAGAGTATCGGGGGAAGTGACACCATTTAACTCTTTCTCTGTATCATCACCACTTTTGCCTTGAACTGTTAAATTATGGTGGACACGGTTCTCTTATTGCAGCAGCATGTTTCAAGCACGTAATTGGAGTTAGCCCTACACAACACAGAATAGTAGCAGAAACTTGATAGGCTTATTTATCTGCAGTCCAATGATCGCCACTCACATAATAAATTGCTTCTTCCATGCAAAAATGTCAAATGTGATTTTTTTATATATGTCATGTCATGCTAAGTAACTCTTATCTAATTCTCTTGGAAACAGAAGATGGATGAAGTTTCATTTATGTTTTCATAAAGATAAATTTTGTATAAAAAAAAACTCATACTAATTTTACCTGAATAATTTGTTTCTAAAGAACTTTAAACCATTTTTATTTAAAATGAATTATATATTATATATATATATATTAATTTAAATTAATTAATTTTTTTGAGAAAAATAATTCAATTATTTCATTAAAATTATTAATCTAAATTTAGTAGTTCAAATGTTAATTAAGACGTTCTATATATATTATGGGTTTTATTTATTTTAAGATCTTCTATTTTTTATTCTTTTCATGATTTTGTTTATTTGTCATTTATATATGATTTGTGATCTTGTTTCTTCTTAATTATTTTTTTATTTATTATTATTTATAAAACACATAAATAAGTTATATTTTGTATATTTAGAAGTTTTGTTTAAAAGAAAACTCAATTTTTTACAGCAATGTTTATTGTTATATCAACAATTTGCTTGAAACAATTATAAGAAGAATATGTTTATATTTATTTATTTATTTATTATTTCTCATTATATATTTTAAAATCTCTTTTTCTAATTCATTTATTATAATTATTATATTAATCTTAAGACTCATATTTTATAAGCACTTTTCCAATATCATGTAGTATGAGAGAATTTTAAATTTTAAATAATCTCTTGAATAATAATAAATTTTTTTATTATTTTGTTAAAATTATCTTTAAATGAAGATGTAAATAAAAAATATAAAAAAATATGTTTATATCATATTTTTGTATTTAAATAAAATCAAGAAAAAAAATACTTTAAAAGTAATATGGCATAATAAATCTATATAAAATAAATAGGATTTCATATATCTATTTAATTAAATATAAGTAAAAATGTATTGTGGTGATTAACTTTTGAATTATATGTATGATGAAGAGCACAAAATATAGTCTACTTAGGAAAAGATTTAGTAGTGTTAAGTCTAGCTAAATTGTCTGACATATGTTATCATCTAACACATCTATTAATGTGTGACTATTGGTATAAAACCTTCCAAATGATAAAAGTTTTTTCTTTGAATATTTTTCTTGTAATTGTTTGTAATTAGGTTTATTAATCATTAGTGCTATCAGAGTATTATTTCTCATTGATTCATTTCTTGGTTTGCTGCCGAGAATGATGTGATGAATTGGCTTATCGTAAAAATCATAAATCTTGTGGTCTAGGAAAAGTTTTACCTGAGTCCCACGGTAGATGCCAAATATTTTTTTTCGGATATGAATTAGGAGAGTTTTGAGGTGGAGAAGAAAAGACTTCTATGTGGACATAACTTCATGGTGTTGATGGATCACAATGAGAGAAGGGAGGTCCACCTGCAAAAGACTATATGATGCTTAAGTCAGTAGTCAGTAAGAATATATGATATTTGTGATTATAAGAGAAAAGAGAGCATAAAAAGTTGAGTTGAGTGTGTACTTCCTAAGAGTTATCAGTTATCTATAGGTCTTCTTGGATTCAAACCGTTAAAAAGACATTAAACACACTTATTATGATATATAAATGGATTTTAATAGTAACTGACAAGTGTCATAATTTAGTAATATCTCATGCAAAAAGTTAGACACTTATGGACTTTAATTGTTAATAGAGTTATAATTCAATCTTTAATTTAGGAATTTGAACCTTTTTACAATTTTTTGGATCATGAGATGAATAAGAATGATTTATTTCCATTTTTGTGTTATTTTCAGCTAATTTCAGGAATTTAAGGAAAGATAGAGACAAAGGACTATAGAAGAATGGACAAATTGAAGTCAAGAAAAGACAAAGTGTCGTAAAACTCGCTTAAGCAAGTAATATCTCGCTTAAGCGAGATGTCACTTAGTCTAAGCTCAATTAGGTTAAATAAAAGGTGTAAGGAATAACCTTAGACATCATTGGGAGTAACCAAATGAAGGAATCCCTAAAGGAGGCAATTGTCAAGGAGAAACACTCATGATCATCTTTGCTTGTTGTCCATGTTTGTTATAGTCACCATGAGTGGTTAATTCATTTCTTTGGAAAACTCTTATGTATTGAGGTGATATTTATCTATAATATTCAGTTCTTGATTGATGACTGATATTATCATTTTATTCTCAAAGCTTGAAACTATTCATGATTTTGATGCTTAGATTTGACTGGAACATACATTTAAGCATTTGACCTAAATGATAATGTTTAACATATTTGAATGCTAGAAATGTATTTGGAATGTTAAATTTTTTATAACATTTGTTCGTAATGATAATGATTTTTTATAAATATGCGAGGAATCGATATTTAGGAGACTCTTAATAATTTTGTATGTGAGGAATCAATATGAATGATTTTTATATGTGCATCAATGTCAATCAAGATATGGAATGTTATATGTTTAAAACTACATACGAGTGAGAAGGATTAACGTCATTCCCAATTTTCTAAATTAAAATCTTTTACTCGCTTACTTTGCTTTTATTTAATTTTCATGCAAACTATTGTCAATATCAAATCAAATCAAAATATTGTAATATTCTTATACTTAGTGAATGCTACTATTAGATTTTAAATAATTGTTTCTTGTGGATTCAATATCCGTCCTTAGAGACAAACTATTATTTTTGACTCGGTACACTTGTTGTAAAAGAGTTATCACCCAATCAATCAAATTGATTTTCACCTGTTCAAGAAATTTGTGCTTAAGCGAAAATAAACCTAATAGTAGGTTGATTTTCTAGTTTATTTTTGTTAGGGCGAAAATTTCCATGGCTAGAACTTTCGCTAGAGTGAGAACTTTGTTGTTTGGATGAAATATTCACCACCTTAGGTCATATCAGCACTGCTTGCAATTTTGCGTGAGTGAGAACTTTGTTGTTTGGATGAAATATTCACCACCTTAGGTCATATCAACACTACTTGCAATTTTGCGTGAGTGAGAACTTTTTGCTTAAGTGAAAACTCTTCATTTGAGCGAAAAGCTCGTCGTTATAAGTCATATTACACCGTCAATATTTTGCTTGAGTTAGAACCTTTTACTTGAGCAAAAATGACACCATGAGAAATTTTGTTTGGCAAAAATGTTTTGCTTTAGAAAAATTGCTCAAATAAGACACTTTCACATGAAGGAAATCTCCCATTTTTTCCAACATGCAACTTTCTCACCCCGAAATCTTCATTAGACAATCAAACACTAACTTGAGTACGTAAAATAATACAAAAAAAAATAAGAATTCTAACAAAGAGAGTATATTTTACAATAGTCACAACAAAAGTATACAACACTATCTGGTTATTATCTTTGAGTGATGACTCCCTAACTTGGATTTTCTTGGTTCCTTTTCCGTTGGATTACTACAAATGCTCACTTGAGATGTAGAAACACAAAATCTATAGTATGCTATACAATCTATTAGACAATTTGTAAATTTGTAGCATATATTCATTAGACGATCGGATGAACAAATTGAATGTGTATCATTTTTTTTATTAAAAAGTTGAACAAATTCTGTTTAATATACACATATACAATTTATGTTTTCAATCAAAGAGATTTTGCACAAACAAAGTTAAAGTTTGAAATTAAAAATCACTTTGTTAATCTTTCTTTCTAGGATATCTCTAAGGTTTATCTTTTTTTAAACATATTTGATCAAATTAGTATTTGCAATTATCTTTTATCAAGTTCGTACACATATTTGTATATTTTCTAAACGAAAATATTTTGAACAACTGAAAATCTTTGATGTCTTGTTTTAGTGTCGCGAAAAATCTAGGACAAGAAGATTAATAGTTTAAGTTATCTTTTTTCTTACTAACCCATATTATGATTACTTTCGAAAAATCATATAATTTGATAACATAACTATAGAAGAAAGATACAAGGCTATATAAAGATAGGAGAAGACAATGATCGTCTAGTGTTTTTGCTCTTATAAATTGTCTAAATATCATATTGTCTAGTATTTGTGTTCTTAGTAGACCATATCTATTCTATTGACAAACCATGTATATTGTTTTGTTTATACTAGTCTATCTATTTTGTTCGTGCAACATTATAGATAAGACAATTTTGTTGGTGGGGTTGGATATTATTCAAATTGAACTGAAGTTGTGTTCTTAATGATTTCACCTTTTTAAAAAAACTTAACAATACTGATTAAACAAACAACTTCTTTAGTCTTCTTCATTGAACCATAGTTGGATTGTGTCCTAACAACTTTTGTAAAAATTATTTTGCACTCAATTGAAGTCGTGTTTGGAAAGGATGACTTCTTAATAATGAAGTTGTGCTACCCAAGCACAACTTATCTATCTACAATTTTTTATTCAAATGTTTTTCTATTCAAATGTTCATTTTGATAAATTTAGTGCAAAATAGCACAATTTTAGTAAAATTTCAATATTTTGATATATGTGACAATATGTGCTACTCGTCGTGGAATTAACATGTATATTAGTAACCTAAATGATCATCACATTCATATTATTTTTGTCGACAAAGAATGAATAAAAATAAAAATATGATCCAATTCATATAAAAAAAATTTTAAACATAGATCACCATAACAAAACACAAAATGACAAAACCTCACACAATATGTAGAAAATATATTAAAAAAATAATGTAAAACTAGCATAAGAAAACAAAGTTATATGCTTTTACCTGCAACATCTCCAAACCCCTTTTCACCAAAAGATCACTTCCAAATAACTATGATACACATTATATGAAAATTATATAACAAGATAAATATTTTTCTCCGCCTATCAGATCAAGTTCCTGAAAAAACAATTTTTGCGCAATACTAGTATTCTAAGAGATAGAGCACAGATTATACAGTAATTACAAATCCAAATCAGATACAAATCCCTTTAAGATATCCAGATGTAGCAGCAAATTCCTATATAAATAATAAAAAAAATCTATTAGTTTATACACATGGTGGTGAAATTAATATGAAAAAGAAAATTTGAGTGAAATTGTAGTACATAATATATGTCAAATATTTTATCCTGTATGGATGTAAAAACGTTACTTTTCTTCCATACAATGCATAAACCTTTAACATCTTCTAAAGGATGAGAAAAAATTAGATATTTAGATGAGATAATTCAGTGGAAAGTGACATGATGAAAAGCTTCATATATTGATCTATGTCTGAAGCCTAGCTATATAGCTACTTTGGGAAAAGAAATGAGAAAAAAAAATAACATAACAAGAAGAAAGAAGAAAGAACTCAGGCTTTATCTTATCCATTTGCATGTGGAATATCTTGGTACTTTAAAATCCAAGTGAACTAAAGCCAAATCTTAGTCATCATACAACTTTATTTTAGTCTTTTAGGAAAACAGACCATATCTGAGGCCAATTTATGTAACAACTGGATTGCACTATTATGTTGTCAGCTTTACAATACACACGTAATCTTCGTTTTTACTCACAGATGGACGTTGATATGATTGGATAAATCACCACAAAACACTTCTTTTCCTTTTCTTTTTCAAGGGTAAAAAGTTATTAAGCAAAGAAGAACCCTAATTTCTTATTCAATTTTAGGTGTATGTAATGTGAAAAATTTCTATTTATTGCCCTCTTATAAGAAAAATTAATTTTAGGAAGCCTTGGACCGTTATTTTAGGTAGCTTGTGTTATCGCACAGAAAATGAATTTGGAACTAGGTTGGATTAGTTAGATTTTAAAAAAAGCAATTTGAGTTAAATAAACTCAACAATAACGTATTAGTTAGGTTCAAATTAATCCAAGATTTAAAAAGTACTACTATTGAAATAAAATAATCTCAATAACAAGGTAGTGGTTGGGTTTAAATTAATCTATACAAATCTACACCGTTATTTTTTAGAAAAGTAAAAATGAATTTATCTTAAAATTTCAATTAAAAGGCACAAATAACATTTTTTATTGAAAAATTGACAACACTATTGTTATCTTTTAATATATATATATATATATATATATATTGTGTGATTTTTTATAAAAATATTTGCATAAACAAATAAAAAAAATTGTTTATAATAGTGAAATAAGTTTTTTTTCACGAAAGTAAAGTAATTTTTTTAAAATTATAATTTTAGATAATTTCTTTATAAAAATGGATAAGTCATATATTATGTGATGACTTTAATGTAAAATAATATAATTTTATATAACTTTAATTATATTATTTTGTACTAAAGTTATATGTGTATACACTTTTATTTTAAAGTTGTTCACATAATAGCTTACTTATTTTTATAAAAGAATTTTTTTACCCAAAATCATAATTACTTTCGTGAAGAAACGGAAATAAGTAAACTAGACTAATTACTATAAAAAAAGCTCACTTGGTTTAATGAAAGGGTAAAATACGTTCTTTTATATAAAAAAAAAGGTTATGATATTTTCATATTTTAATATAATAACAAAATATTAATTAGTTGTCATATAATAAATTTATTTTGGTATAAGTTTTAATAGATTCCAATTGGTGGACCAATAACCATCATGTGAATAGTTAAAGTGATATGAAATTTTAACATGTTCTTTTTTTCATGATTTGTTTTTACAACTTTTCTTTATATAGTACAAAATCTTTTTAGTACATTACCTAAAATTTAACGAATCTAGATCGATCAAATTTAGATCTATTTATATTTTTTTTTATTAATAAAGAATAAAATTAATTAAAATTGGGCATTTCAGGCATGCTCAAATCAAATCCTTATAAAAAAAATTGTAACACCCAAAAAATATAGGTAAGTATTACAATATAAGTTCTACATCATTTTTATACCAGCTTAGAGTTTTTCAAAACATTTCTAATACATCATTAAAGCTTATCAAAATACAAATATTTACAATATCAGTTTCAAAACAACATCCTAAAGTCTTCAAGATCCTCCGACACCTGTATGATCATCTGCTCGTGTACATAGTACAATCATTGCAGTTCACAACACAAAAAGAAAAGTAAGGGTAAGCTAGTGAAAATAAAATTTTATAATATGCACAATTAAATCAAAAGAGAAAACTTGATTACATGGATCAATTTCTCAATTATTCAATCTTCTTCAAATCTCAACATAAACCAATCACATGGATCTACACATCCATGATATTCAACAAACATAATAACAACTAATGCCTTCCGGAAGACCCTATTAAGTAAGCCCTATCAGAGACTAACACCTGATCCAAAGATTACCAATGAATCCAAGAGAAAGGATGAAGGTAAGTTCATGCATCTCATATGTCATTGTGTGCATGAACTACCCTATCAGCTTCTCACCACCTGATATTTTAGTTTATGTGACTTAGATCATCAGTGAAACTTGGAGATCTCTGTTACCACATATGCATCAATACTTAATACACAAACAAACATTAGTCCATACATTATCCCAAATGTATGAATTAAATTCCATACCATTTTCATCATAAAATATCATTCAAAATGTGATCCACAACATTCAAAAGTCTATTTAACATGAAAAACAACACTTAAATACTAAACCATCAAAATCTAATATTTCTACAATTTTAAATAAAATACAAACAAACAACACAATATATAAAGACACAACATCCCTGAAAGAGAAATTCAATATTGGGACAACGTCCCCTCCACATCCAAATCTTCTAGCCTAGTGATGTGAGTTGATTTTAGATTGGCACATTTTAGAGTTTACTCTTTTGATTATGATTTTGAGATTAACAATTTAAGGTGAGAACCCAAAGAAGATTCCCACTAGACACAAATTTAACCAAATGGTTAAGTAAGTGTGAAAGTTCACTTTTAGAGGGCAAAGAGGAAAACACAATATGGTGATTATGATGATGAAGGTAACTTGCGAAAATGGAAAGAATATAAGATGAAGAATGACAAGTGATAACCAAAACTAAAAGACAAACATGATATCATAAAGAGGAATGGAATGGATGGTGCAAAAAGAAGATAAAAAGAGGAAGGGATGAAGAAAGCTTATAGAAGAAGAAGGGATGTCACGCCACTTGGAGAAGGAGGTACTCCAAGATGAGTGGTGAAAGAGCCGCCACTTGAAGTGCTCACACACTCAAGATAAGACCCACTATGAGAACTCTCAAGTTTCACAAAAACACTCTTGCATAATTTCTTTACTATATTCAAATTCAATGTGAAAATACATGGAGGGAGGCACGCTTTATATAGGAAGGAGTGACTTGGAGAGCAAGATGAGAGAGGGGTAGAAATGGGAGAGGAGAGAGGCGACCTTAGGGTTTGACCAAGGTTAATACCTCCATCTAGACCTAATTTCTAGAAGCTTAGGTTACCTTCCTAACCTATGGGCTTGGCATGAGCCCAAGTTGCTAAGTACACTTCTATTTATGCTATATAAAACCAATTCTACTGAAATTAAAAACAAAGAGACTAGTTGGTGCTCAACTCCCATCACATGGGCTCTACTCCTGGTTATCCTCTGAGGAATGATATGCTCTGAGGCATTGACTAGTGGTTGGTCCTGACCTAGCCCTAGATCCTGTGTCATACTTTGGGTCATCCTCCTGGAAGGTTGGGATTGGTCAGGGAATGCTCTATATGTCAGGTCTTTATCATGCTCTTCGGGTGGGAGAGAATTCGTCCAAGAATTTGCAACACCTGTAGAGAAAGGAGTTAGATTACTAACATTAAAAGAATTACTCTCTAAAAGGGACTATCACCACGAGGCAAGAGTTTGGATTTCCTTTGAGTAAGGAAGTGATCCTTCCTCAAGTGAAGTCAAACCCAGTCCCCAGGTTCAAAGATTAATGCTTTGCACCCCCTTATTGGCATGTTGCGCATACTTGCCTACCTTCCTTTTGATTTGGCTATTGATATGTTAGTGCAAGTTTTTAATAATAGATGCTTTTTCAAAACCATCCTTTCACAAAACCTCATCAAGTACAAGAATAGGAAGTAGGTCAAGGGGTGTGAGGGGATTAAACCCATACACAACCTTAAAAGAGGTTTGAGAAGTAGTAGAGTTAACTACTCGATTATAAGCAAACTCAATATGAGGAAGTAATTCTTCCCACACCCTAGGGTTCCCGAAAATAAGGCATCTTAACATTTGGGCCAAAGTTCTATTTATCACTTTTGTTTGATCGCTAGTTTGGGGATGACAAGTAGTAGAAAAGAAAAGTTTAGTGTTAAGTTTTCCCCATAATGTCTTCTAGAAGTGACTCAAGAACTTAAAGTCTCTGTTAGATACCATACTTCTAGGAAGCCCATGCAATCGAATAACTTCTTTAAAGAAGAGATTTGCAATATGACAAACATCATCTACTTTGTGGCATGGAATAAAGTGGGCCATTTTGAAAAAATGATCCATTACCACAAAGATAGAATCCATACCCTTAGATGTCTTGGGAAGACCTAAAATGAAGTCCATAGAAATGTCTACGCAAGGCATGTCCGGTATGGGAAGAGGGGTATATAAACCATGGGGTTGCACCTTAGACATAGCCTTCCTACATGCTATGCACTTATCATAGAAGCTGTGTACAAAATTGTGCATGTGAGGCCAAAAGAAATGTTTCATGCAATGTATCTAAGGTTTTTGCTACCCCAAAGTGTCCCATTAAACCACCCTCACGTGCCTCATTGACAAGAGATTGTCTCACAGACCCTTGGGGCACACAATGTCTTTTCCCTTTAAAGAGAAAGCCATCATGTATTAAAAAGTATTTGTGTCCTCCCTTTGAGTACTCTTGAAAGATGAAAGCAAAGTCAAGGTCATCTTTGTAAATTTTCTTAATGTGATCAAACCCCAAGTATTGAGTGTCCAAGACATTAAGCAAGGTATGTCCTATAGAAAGAGCATTCGCCACCATATTAGACTTACCTTGCTTATGTTTGATCACATAGATAAATTGCTCAATAAACTCTACCCATTTAGCATGTCTCTTGTTAAGCTTACTTTGGATTTTCAAATATTTAAGAGATTCATGATCATTATGTATCACAAACTCTTTCGAAAAAAGATAATGTTGCCAATTTTGCAAAGCCCTAGCAAAAACATGCTCTTTGTCATAGGTGGAGTAATGGAGATGACTACTTTTAAGTTTCTCACTTAAATAAGCTATGGGGTGGCCCTTTTGAAGGAGGATAGCTCCAATGCCTATGTAAGAGGCATCACACTCAATCTCAAATGTTTTAGCAAAGTTGGGGAGTGTTAAAATGGGTGCCATGGTTAATTTGTCTTTCAAGGTTTCAAAGCATTTGTTTGTTCTTGGCCCCATTTGAGCACTACATCTTTCTTTACTATCTCATTGAGAGGTGCAACAAAACTACTAAAGTTTTTCACAAATCTTCTATGGAAACGAGCTAATCCATGAAAGCTTTGTACTTCACAAATATTGGTAGGTGTAGGCCAATTTCTAACTGCTGCCACCTTTTGCTCATCAACATGCACCTCTTTGGAACTCACTACAAACCCTAGAAATTCTATATGGTCTATGTCAAATACACATTTTTCCGGATTGACATACAACTCATCTTTCCTAAGGGTTTCTAGAACTTGCCTAACATGCACTTTATGGTCTTCTATGTTCAAGCAGTAGATAAGAATGTCATCAAAGTAGACTACTACAAACTTGCCTATAAAAGGTCTTAAAACATGATGCATTAGTCGCAGGAAGGTGCTCAAAGCATTGGTTAAGCCAAAGGGCATGACTAATCACTCATACAACCCAAACTCGGTCTTAAAATCAGTTTTCCATTCATCTCCTAGTTTAATTCAGATTTGATTATATCCACTTTTAAGATCAATTTTGGTGAAGACTTGAGACCCATGTAACTCATCTAACAAGTCATCTAATCTAGGGATAGGATGCCTATACTTGATGGTTATGTTATTTATGGCACGACAATTCGTACACATCCTCCATCTCCCATCCTTTTTAGGGACAAGAATGACAGGCATAACACAAGGACTCATGCTATCTTGGACCCACCCCTTGGCTAATAACTCCTCAACTTGTTGCTGAATTTCTTTGGCCTCAGTTGGATTGATTCTTGTTCTGGACCAGAGTACTGGGCTCGGTGCTCAGGTGATCGGACACCGGCACCTGCGTGGAGCAGGTCAGCTCAGATGGGCCCCGTAATGCTGGTACATGAGTTGGTACCCTGCCGGCCATGCTGTTAAGATTATGCACTCCAAGGAGGAAGATTTTGTGCGGTTGTTACACTAAGATTGTATGGCAATGTAACAGAATGTCTTCCCATCAGACCTACTTTCACTCGAGATAAGGTTCTCGTGAGAGGGGGGTTGTTACAATGAGGTAGCCTGAAATATTCTATAAAAGGGGATTCGTGATCCCTGGTAAAGGTACACCGTTTCTAAGACTGAAACTATTTACTTACTCATTGTTTCTTAGCCCAGTATTGACTTGATCGTCAAAGTGCAATCAACAGGTAAGACCCCCTCTGTTTCAAACGGAGCCGCATTCCAACATCCTAGGGAAATAGCAAAATCCAGCAGGGGCAGACAGAGTAATGACCTACTCCCAGAGTTAACCGATGACCATGTCAACCAGCAAGAACAATTCTATATGCAGGTCTATTTGGTAAAGAAGCTCGAGGAATAAAATCCTTTAGGTGGCTCTTGGAACACATCCTGAAATTCCATTAGCAAAGGGTCAAAGCCTTTAGAACTATCTACTGCCGACTCTATCTTTAGGTTTTTCTTAGGATAGGCTATGAAGATAGCCTTGCGAGCTAGCATTACCTTTTTGACCTCTTAGGAGGAGATGAGAAGGCTTTTCTTAACACTTTTTTTTTGTTTTCATTTTCTCCCTTCTCTTTCATTTTAACTTGGTCTTCATTCACCTCTTTTGGAGAGAGAGATTTTAATATGACTTTATGCCCTTGGAAGTTTAAAGATATTTTATTAGTAAGACCATCATGTAAATTTTTTCTATCAAATTGCCATGGCCTTCCTAATAGAATGTGAGTTGCTTCCATTCACACAACATCAAACAATACCTCATCTTTATATTTTCCAATGGAGAAAACTCCGAGGACTTGTTTATTGACAATTATTTCTCCCTCTTCACTAAGCCATTGTAATTTGTAGGGCTTTGTATGAGAGATGGTGGTTAATCCAAGTTTATCCACCACTCTTGTACTTGCCACATTTGTGAAACTACCCCCATTTATAATTAATGAACATAATTTGTTATTAATAAGGCATCTTGTATGAAAAATATTTTGCCTTTTGTCACATTTGTGAAACTACCCCCATTTATAATTAATGAACATAATTTGTTATTAATAAGGTATCTTGTATGAAAAATATTTTGCCTTTGACTTTCATCAAAAGGTTTTTGAGTTTGGCTAAGCATGAGCCTTACTACTAACCAATCACCTTCACAAGGTATGATACAAACCATATGGACAAGTAAATGACCAAGGACACAACAAACACTTCACAATTAGGACAATCATCTCAGCATACAAGACCAAGCCCCACCAAACCTCAAGAGAGCCTCAACAAAAGAACAACCAGACACAAACCAGAATATCAGATGTTTTTCCTTCTATTCTTTTCACAAGACAAGTGTATGTAAATAAATTAGGCTCACTTTAGGGGTGCAATTAGAAGAATAAATATAAAATAGGGTGTACTTAGTATAATATTGGGCTTGTGTCAAACCCACCAAAAACCTAGCTTCTAGAAACCCTTTTCCAAAACTGCCCCTTAACCTTCGAAGATGTAGGCTAGCTTGGGAGGCACTCCACTTTGACCTACCTTCTAAAAGGTTTCTCACAAATGACACTCTTACCCCTCTATATTGCTCTCCAAGACACTCTCTCCTATAAATAGAGTGCCTTGCCTCATGTATTTGACACATTGAATTTGGAAATACTAAAGAAACTTTGCATGAGTGTTTAGCGAGGCTTGAGTGTTCTCTCCTAAAGGGTCTTATCTTGAGTGTGTGTACACTTCAAGTGGCGGTTCTTCACCACTTATCTTGGAGTAACCCATCCTCCAAGTGGCATGCTTCATTACCCATTCTCCATAAGCTTTCTTCATCCTTTTCATCTTTTCTCTTTTATGTTCTTCTTTTGCGCCACTTTTCTTTTCTCCATTATAATCTCATGTCCTTTTAATTTCGGTTATTATCTTGTTATCTTCATCTTTGTGTTCATTTAATTCCGCAAGTTATCTTTATCATTGTCACCATATTTGTGTTTTTTCTCTTTGCCCTCTAGAAGTGAACCTGCACACTTACTTAACCACTTGGTTAAGGTTGTGTCCAGTGGGAATCTTCTTTGGGTTTCTCACCATATTTGTTAAATTCAAAAAGCCTAAACAAAATAGTAGCCTATAAAATGTGCCAATCAAAAATCAACTCACATAGTAACTCATAATCTTCCTCATTTAGGCTTCTTGAAGAGGTAGGGGAGTCAGATCTTGAGGATTGGGAACTATGTTCACTCACTACAACTCCCCCTTTTACCATCATTGTTCTTTTGGTTGGACAATTGGCAGTTATGTGCCCAAAACCTAAACATTTAAAACATTATATACTTGAGGTTTTGGTGGGTGACTTGGGGGTAGAGGTGGAAGGTTTGTCTTTAGAAACTATATGGTGAGAAGTGGTTTCTTTTGAAAAATTGGAAGGAAAAGTTTTTGTAGAATTTATTTTTATCCTTCCATGGGGATTTGTAAAAGGCATCATTATGAGTATTTTTTATTTTTTTTCTTCAAAAGTTGTGATTCCACCTTGATGGCTAGGTGAACCAATTGCTCTAAAGAAGAGTACTCATATAACTCTACAATATCTTGAATTTCTCTCCTTAAACCACTCACAAACCTAACTATCTTTGACGCTTCACTATAACGCATATTAATTTTAGTCAAAGTGGTTTCTAAGTGCTTAAAGTATTCATCTACCATCCTAGGTCCTTGATGAAGCCGTTGGAGCTTCAACAAGAGTTCCTTCCTATAATGAGGAGGAACAAACTGCGCGCGAATGCATAACTTTAAATCACTCCAATAGATCATGGTTGACCTCTTGTTTAGCCCAATGTCCATCACAGTTTGATGCCACCATTGCATGGCATAGTCTAAAAATTCTAGGGAAGCTAACTTAACATTTTGGTCCTCTTCGACCTCATACACAATAAAGATTTGTTCTATCATAGCTTCCCATACTAAATACAAATTGGGTTCACTTCCCCACTAAAACTAGGTAATTTAACAAAAGGAAAAGAAGTCTTTGGTGGTTGGTGTTGATGGTGCCATTCTTCAAAATTGTGCACTCTCCAATCTTCTTCTTCTTCTTGAATCCCATAGTGCATATGATGTCCAGTAGCTCTTCTAGGCTTCCATCTCCTTTCTTTATCTTGTCTCTCTTAAGTCTCTTCTAATCTTTGCATCCTGTTAGATATGATTAGATATTATTAGATATTATGAGATATTATAGATATTGTTAGATATTTCATATTTATGTAATGGGCTTAGCCCATATGTTTCTTTTCCTATATAAACATAACCTTATGTGTTCAATATACAAATTTACCATATTCTTTCTTTTCCTTTAATATGGTATCTAGAGCATAGAGTCAGGGTTCAATTTTTATTGGCGAACCCACTATTCACTGGAATTTTCTAGCCATTGCCCCACCGCCTCGTCGGACCCTCGTCGGAGCTGCCGCCAGTCTCTTGTCGAAACCGTCGCCGGAATCTTGTTGAAACCGTCGCTTGAGACGTTGCCGAAATCATCGCTGGAGACGATGCCGAAGACTTCAACTTTGCTGCTGCCGCCAATTAACTAGTGACTGGATTTGTCCTTATCCTCTATGGCCTCTTTCGCTTCCTCTGTCACTCTGGCTTCTTCCGTTGCCACTACCACTATGGCTTCTTTCGCTGCCATTATGCCAGATTCGTCTATTTATACTAATTATGTCAATGTTCATCTTTCCATTGACAAATTGGATTGAACCAATTATGACACTTGGGCCTCATATATTAAATTATGGCTTAAGGGTCAAGGTTATGTTGATTATCTTACCTGTCCTAATGTTGTTGAAAATGAGGTTTCCTGTTGGTTGAAAATTGATGCTCAATTATGCATTGTTATCAAATCTATCATTTTTCTCATTTTTAAAACAATTTTTTCGTACCTATGAGACATGTTCATAAGTTTGGGAACAAGAAAAATTATTATACAACAATGATACTCAACGTCTTTATGGTGTGTGTCAAAATCTCCTCACAGTTGTTGCTCCCAAGCATCTGGATGGTACAATGGCGGAATATCTGGGTGAACTTCATGCTCTTCTTCATGATTTTAATGAGTTATTACCTCCTGCCCCCACTCCTTCTCAAGAACTAGAACAAAGATCCAAGTTCTTCATGTTATTGGGTTTATATGTCCTTCCTAATGATTATTCTCATGTTCGTGATCAAATTTTGGGATCTCCTATCGTGCCCAATTTTACTTCCACTTGTTCTACCCTTGTGCGTGTGCCAGGTAATCACACCACTGATATAACGTCTCATGTTAATGACTCTTCTGCTTTAGTCTCTCAACATAATGATCGTAATCACCCTCACAAGTCGGACAAAGGGTGTCACAAGTGTGACCATTGTGGCAAACTTGGCCACAAAATTGACAGATGTTATGCTTTACATGGTTGTCCTCCTAAATCTGTTGCGGTTGCTCAAACTGCTCCTGACCATACTTCAATTGATACCTCAGGCCAGCTTGTTATTTTCAATGAATTTCTTAAATGGTATGAGGATCGTCAGAACCCTAGTTCGACAACTTTTGTTGCACATTCAGGTACATCTTTTGTTGGCCTCACTCACTCCACTTCCCTTGGCCCTTGGGTTCTAGATTCAGGTGCCACAGATCACATTACTGGTAATCAATTTTTTTTCTCTTCCCTATCTACTACGAGTTATTTACCTTCAATTACCATGGCCAATGGATATAGGGTACCATCACATGGTGTTGGTACTATTAATCTTTTTCCCTCTTTATCTATTGACAATGTTCTTTATGTCCCTAGGTCTCCATTTAACTTATTATCCATTAGTCGCCTCACTCGTTCCCTTGGTTGTGTTATTTCTTTTACCAAAGATTCAGTTTCTTTACAAAACCAAAGTTCGGGACGGATGATTGGCACCAGATGTGAGTCTCACGGACTTTATCAACTACAAATCTCTGCACATGTTGGCGCGATTATGGATTCTCCACATTGGAGAAACAAAATAAACCCACTACCCTTAGGTTATCCTAAGGATGAACAACTCTGATACCATTAAATGTAATACCACAAAAATACATCTAACTATTACAATACAAGTTCTACATATTTCTATACAAGCTTAAAGTTTTTCAAAACATTCCCAATACATGATTAGATCTTATAGAAATACAAATATTTACAATCTAAGTTTCAAAACAACATCCTAAAGCCTTACAGACCATTTGACACCTATATGATCATATGATCATATGCTCGTGTACATAGTACAATTATCACAGTTCACAACATAGCAAGAAAAACAAGGGTAAGCTAGTGAAAATAAAATTTTATAATATACACAATTAAATCAAAAGAGAAAACCTAATTACATGGATCAATTTCTCAATTATTGAATCTTCTTCAAATCTCAACATAAAAAAAAATCACATAGATCTCACATGGATCTACACATCCAGGATATTCAACAAACATAATAACAATTAACGCCTTCTGGAAGACCCGTATTAAGTAAGTCCTACCAGAGTCTAACACCTGATCCAAAGATTATCATCGAATCCAAGAGAAAGGATCAGGGTAAGTTCAATACAACTCAAGTCGTGCATCTCATATGTCACGGTGTGCATGAACTCCCCCATCAGCTTCTCACCACCTGATATCTTAGTCTATGTGACTTAGATCATCAATGAAACTCAGAGATCTCTGTTACCACATAGGCATAAATACTTAATACACAAACAAACATTAGTCCATGTATTATCCCAAATGTATGAATTAAATTCCATACCATTTTCATCATACACTATCATTTAAAATGAGATCGACAACATTCAGAAATCTATTTAACATTAAAAAAACAACACTTAAATACTAAACCATCAAAATCTAATATTTCTACAAGTTTAAATAATATATAAACAAACAACACAAGATATAAACACACAACATCCGTGGAAAAGAAATTGAATATTGGGACCACGCCCCCTTCACATCTAGATCTTCTAGCCTAGGGTGCTATAGAAATTAAAGTTAGCTTCCCTTACCTTAATTGCTTGATTTACAAGCAACCTCTAGAATTTTATCCCCTCACTCTAGATACACTTCAAGATATAAGAGCCTAATGCAAGTTATCCAAGCAAAACATAAATTTAGTAAATAGTACAATAAGTTGAGAGGATTACTCTTCTCAACTGACCCCACCAAAATTGATGACTAAATTCTAAGGAAAAACAAAGAATAAAGGATGTTTCGAAAAAAAAAATGAACTTACTCTATTTGAAAATCTGATCAGGTAGAAACATTCCTTAACTCCTCAACTACAACGTGGTTCGATCAGATTCTAAAAAGATGATGTATGGAGTGAGAAATGAAGAGAGAAGGGAGAGGGTTGGAGAGATTGAGAGAGAAGGAAGAAAGAAAGAAAAATCGTGGGGGGTGGGGGGGCTTCTCTATTTTTATTTACGTTGTTACAAATGTATCATATGCTATAATTCTTACAAACCAAAAGTACACCATTTAAGCAAAGACAAAGTGCTGCAAAACATATTACAATTATCTTGTATTATCTCTACCTAGATATAAGTAAAAACATATCTAAACATTCCTACTGCCTATTACCTAGCCATTTATGTGTAAAGTAGCAACATCAAAAGCGGTCTAAACAACTCTTTTAATACTTCTTCTGTTGCACCTTAATGAATTATTTCCTTCTCTTTGAGAGATTTGTGCTTAAGGAACCACATAACCAAAAAAGATCTCTGATGTTGTTAAACCTACCTAATAGATCTTCACCTTGCTGTAACACTTTATTTCTCTTAGTCTCCTGTAGTCCCATGACAGAAATCTTCCGCTCAGTGTGATTCAAACCTGGTTTACTGAAATCAGAGCTCAAACAACATCCCTTTCCTCTAAAACCTCCTCCAATGATCCTGGTATCCTGCAACACAACCTCAACTGCCATATGCCAGCAATAATATAACAAGAGTTTTTTCCTTCATTGACTAAGGAAGAAGTTTTAAACTTAACCTTATCAACCTCAAAACATTTATGGTTTTAATATATTTCTTCAATTAAAAGACAATGTGATATTAAATTTAATGATAAATAATTTTTTAATTTTTTTATTGAATAAAATTTTTTATAACTGATTTTATCTTTCATAAACTATTTGGTAAAATCCTTTTTTAAGATTTGAAAAATATCCTACGGACTCAAACCCACAAAAAAATAAATTTATTTTAATTCATTTATTTCCTCAGTATTTCTTTATTTAGGTTTCAAAAAATAATAGAAACGCGGACGAAGGCTAGCATTCTATGGGATTAGTTTCAATTGTTTTTTGTTGTACTAGATTTCAAATTCAAATTACTAATTGAAGGTATTACTAATAAAAAAATATCATCAAATCATTGAGAAAATTATCTAAAATTTGTAACAGTTTACCCTTAATAAAATTACAAAAACATTTCCTCTTTTAAAAGTGTAAATAGTGTAATGTTTTACAAACACTTGGGGAGTTGATGTAATGTAGAACTAGTATAGTATTTTAAAAAAAAATTAGAGTATGTATAGAAATAAATTATAATTTCCAAAACTTCACAACTGATTAGTATAATTTACTTTAATAAATAATAAATTAATTAGTTCAAGTTTATTAAATTTTTTAAATAATAAATTTATATAATTATCAAAATAGATTGATTTTAGTTTGATTAAAAAATGAATTGTTATTATACTATAAATCTGTATGAATTCATTCTGTAATTGAAGTGAACCTATGAACATCCTTAAATCTAGTCAACAGTTGGAGAATTACATTTTTTATTATTTAACTAATTATATAAAACTTGCAGGGGAGTGTATTAACCTTGATGTTGAGTTCCTCTTCATCAAACTTCTTACCAAGGCTTATAAGGTGATTCACAATGTGAGAGAACCTCTTTTGCACATCACATATTGATTCTCCCTTCTGCATTCTGAAGAGTTCATACTCCTGGATCAGAGCATGCTTCCTAGCTCTCTTTACATCATTTGTGCCTTCATGTGTGACCTCCAAGATGTCTCACATTTCTTTGGTCGAGCTACATTGCGAAACCCTGAAAAATTCATCACTACTTAAAGCATATGTTATAATGTTCTTAACTATCCAATAAAATTTAGCTTTCTTAGATTCTGCCTCTATCCATTCAGATGAAGGTTTATCAACTAAAACATCATCTTTCTTAACTGGAGGTACAAAAGGACCATTTTCAATTGATTCCCAAATGCCTTTGTCGGTTGAATGTATAAAAATATTCATTCTAACATTCTGAAATTGGTAATTGACTACATAAAACAAAGGTGGCCTGTTTATTGAGGCTCCTTCCCCAAAGGGCATTTTATCAGCCATCAAAATATTTTCAAAAAACCAGAAATAAAAAACTTGAATAACTTTCAAGAACCTTACTCTTGATGCCAATTGTTAGGTTTGATGGCTACAACAAGGGGGGGGGGGGGGAAATTGTTTTTGAACTATTTTCACAAATACTTTGCTTAGAATGAAGCTTTAACAAACAACACAGAAAAGCAGTTCAAAAAACCAATTCAATAGTCAAACAGAAACTGGAATCAGAAATTCAATCGGTTAAAGTTGTGATTTAACCGATTATTTATGACAGCAGAAATTACAAATAGTTTAATAAGAGATGAGATAGAGAGAATTACACACAGAGATTATACTGGTTCGCTCAATCATAGAGCTACATCCAGTCCTCAGTCAAACCACTGAGTTTTCACTATGCAATCAATCACAGATTACACAAACACCACACACAAAGTGGTGACTTCTGTTAGAATATATGGCCTTAAACGAGAGGGGGGGGGGGGGGGTGAATTGTTTAAGAGGGGTTTTTGGAAACTTTTTCAGCTTGAACAAAATCCTTTGTGTGAATCCAGATCAGAATTTCAGTTAGCCAAGAATTTAAGCATTTAAGCACAAAACAGCAAAGCACCAAAAAAACAATCGGTTGTTTATACCAGTAAAGCAATAACAACTGAATTTAAATGAGTTTAAGGGAAGAAAGAGATACACCAACAATTTATACTGGTTCACTCTTAAACCAAGAGCTACATCCAGTCCCCAGAAGCCACTGGGTAATCCACTAAGCAATCAAAACAGATTACACACAAACCACCAAAGTAGTGACCTTGAACCCTTCAAGAAACACACTCACTTTGGCACAACACACACCAAAAGTATTAATCTTGATCACCTCAAGAACACACAACACTCCTTGGCAATAACACCAGAATTACAGAAGATTCAGAAAGAATTACACTTGTTTACAGAACAATCTGAAATCAATACAGATGCAATCCTATTCCACTCTTTCTTGAGAAAACCCAAAGCTTGATGTGAATGTTCAAAACTTGAAAGCAATCTTTCTCACAACTGAAAAAACTCAAATCTATTTCACTTATTTGTTTTAAAACATAAACAAACCTTTTATACTTTTCAAAGATTGGTCAAAGCATTTAATGAAGGAGCGTATTCAGTTGGAAATCATTTAAAGCACATTCAATCACCAAAACAGAATTTTGTTAGGATTTTCAAAGAAAAAATCGATTGAAACCACGAAAGAATCGATTGTTTTGGTTTGACAGCAAGTCAACCAACCAAAACAATTTTCAACCTTTTCAAAAACACCTAAGAGTAAAACAATCGGTTGTTTCGACAAAACAACAGGTTGTTTTTCACTTAGTTTGAAAAACACTTAAATTCAAAAAGGTTTTAAAACACATTAGCTTTAGATTCAACAAAGAGTGGATTACACTTTTAAACTACCCAGATCCCACCCCAAACACAACAGTAACTCCAGCCTTGCATCAAACACTTGGATTTGGATTCTTCAAAGCCCTTGATCACTCTTGATCAACAACTTTGAATCCCACAAAGCCTACCCACCCTCCTTGCACACAACAACCACGTTCCCTTCACATCTAGATCTTCTAGCCTAGGGTGCTATAGAAATTAAAGTTAGCTTCCCTTACCTTAATTGCTTGCTTTACAAGCAACCTCTAGAATTTTATCCCCTCACTCTAGATAAACTTCAAGATATAAGAGCCTAATGTAAGTTATCCAAGCAAAACAAAAATTCAGTAAATAGTACAATAAGTTGAGAGGATTACTCTTCTCAATTGACCCCACCAAAATTGATGACTAAATTCTAAGGAAAAACAGAGAATAAAGAATTTTTAGAAAAAAAAATGAACTTACTCTGTTTGAAAATCTGATCAGGTTGAAATATTCCTTAACTCCTCAGCTACAACGTGGTTCGATCAAATTCTAAAAAAGATTATGTATGGAGTGAGAAATGAAGAGAGAAGGGAGAGGGTTGGAGAGATGGAGAGAGAAGGAAGAAAGATAGAAAAATCGTGGGGGGTGAGGGGTGGGGGGGCTTCTCTAATTTTATTTACGTTGTTACAAAAGTATCATATGCTATAAGTCTTACAAACCAAAAGTACACCATTTAAGCAAAGACAAAGTGCTGCAAAACATATTACAATTACCTTGTATTATTTCTACCTAGATATAAGTAAAAACATATCTAAACATTCCTACTGCCTATTACCTACCCATTTATGTGTAAAGCAGCAACATCAAAAGCGGTCTAAACAACTCCTCTAATACTTCTTCTGCAACACCTCAATGAATTATTTCCTTCTCTTTGAGAGATTTGTGCTTAAGGAATCACATAACCAAAAAAGATCCCTGATGTGGTTAAACCTACCTAATAGATCTTGATCTTGTTGCAACACTTTATTCCTCTTAGTCTCCTCTAGTCCCATGACAGAAATCTTCCGCTCAATGTGATTCAAACCTGGTTTACTGAAATCAAAGCTCGAACAACATCCCTTTCCTCCAAAGCCTCCTCTAATGATCCTGGTATCCTGCAACACAACCTCAACTGCCATATGCCTGCAATAATAGAACAAGAGCTTTTTCCTTCATTGACTAAGGAGGAAGAGAATTCTTTTAAACTTAACCTTATCAACCTCAAAACATTTATGGTTTTAATATATTTCTTCAATTAAAAGACAATGTGATATTAAATTTAATGATAAATAATTTTTTTATTGAGAAAAAATAAAATAAAATCTTTTATAACTGATTTTATCTTTCATAACTATTTGGTAAAAGCCTTTTTTAAGATTTGAAAAAAATCCTACTGACTCAAACCCACAAAAAATAAATTTATTTTAATTCATTTATTTCCTTAGTATTTCTTTATTTAGGTTTCAAAAAATAATAGAAACGCGGACGAAGGCTAGCATTCTATGGGATTAGTTTCAATTGTTTTTTGTTGTACTAGATTTCAAATTCAAATTACTAATTGAAGGTATTACTAATAAAAAAATATCATCAAATCATTGAGAAAATTATCTAAAATTTGTAACATTTTACCCTTAATAAAATTACAAAAACATTTCCTCTTTTATAGGTGTAAATAGTGTAATGTTTTACAAACACTTGGGGAGTTGATGTAATGTAGAACTAGTATATAGTATTTTAAACAAAATTAGAGTATGTATAGAAATAAATTATAATTTTCCAAAACTTCACAACTGATTAGTATAATTTACTTTAATAAATAATAAATTAATTAGTTCAAGTTTATTTAACTTTTTAAATAATAAATTTATATAATTATCAAAATAGATTGATTTTAGTTTGATTAAAAAATGAATTGTTATTGGAGAATTACATTTTTTATTATTTAACTAATTATATTAAACTTGCAGGGGGGAATGTATTTTTTTTTTGTAATTTTAATCTCAATTTACACTAGACAGTAATACATATAATGCTTATGTGACTGCGTAAAAACACTCACAAAAATTTACTAATAAACGACATTAACAAACGTTAGCCAGCAATCTTTTTTATTTTTAAATTCCATTGAGGTTTTTGGGTCAACCTTTGCACATACTTTAGAATATAGAGAAAAACGGATAAGTGTGTAGATTTTTATTTTTCTTTTTCAAAACACCTTAAGTTATCGTTTAGGATAAGAACAATTACAAGGATTATTATTCTGCATGTGCAAAAAGAAAGGGCACTGAAGCTGAGAACACACTCAACAACAAAAGTTATTGTCAAAAGAAAAGAATTAATCAGAATATTAAATCCTCTCTCTCTCTCTCACACACACACACACGTATTATTCATCTATGGTAATTTGAAACAATACATAAGTATTATACAGACGATAATGGTATGTACAGGTTCAGTATTCAAGTTACATAACCAATACAAATCAAAGAGGAACACTAAAAAAAATGTTAAATAAAAATTAATTTTATCGATAAAAATAATTAATTTATATATTAACTAAATTAAATATTACGTTAGAGGTTAAATAAATTATTAAAATTTAATTTTTTATTATTATTAATAAATAATTTTTAAATTAAAAATCTAATTGATTATCTATATTTTAGTTATCGATTGTAATTATTTATTTTAAAATAGTTTTAAAATTTTGAAACAACCAAAGTTTTAAAATGAAAAGAAAGCACATTAATAACATGGCCTATACATGCATACTTTTTAAAGTCAAATATTAATAAAAACTTTAATGTATGATAAACTTAATTTTATTTAATGATATTGTTTTAATATGTTTTTCATTTCTTATTTCATTTTCAATGACTTTTTATTCATGAAATTAATTTTTAAGAAAAAACTAAGAATTTTTTAATTAAAAATTATAAAATTAAATTATATTAATCAAGTCAAGATGACACATCTTTATTGTGTTACAATTATAATAAAATTTGTAATATGAATCTAAACCCAATAAAGTGAGATGGAAAACAACATTATTTGCCCCTACATTGAATGTGAGAATTGTTTGAAAATAGCTTGGTGCATTTCTTGCAAAATGAAAGTCCTTTATTATTGTTTAAGAGATGTTGTAGGTTATGCTTGTGCATCTCTGTCGTTACCTAAGTTTTCCACCTGTGCGCAATCTTGGAGAAAATCATGGAAGTTTAAATTTAGGTTAAATGTAGGTTTATATTGTAATGTGTTTTGAAATCATTTATGAGTAGATGTTGAACAGGTCTTAGACAATTTTATATAAAAAAGAGTTGGAACACTTTGCAATGTCTCATTTAATTTTATTTATTTATTAATGATAAAAAAGTGTAAAAGAGAAAATAAGTAAAATAAATTAGTTAAATTAATTAACAAGTATTTAAAAAAATTATTAAATAGAAATTAATTTTATAAAAAGAAATAATTAATTATAATATTGACTGTACCGCCCTGGTAGTCGGAAGTGATGACGTGGCACCAAGCTACAGTGTAGGCTTGTTGACAAGGCGCCAGGTTTGCAGAAGGGAAAGAAGTCGGGGGCTCGTGCAGTCGCCAGTTATTAAGTTGGCGATCGCCCAGTTGAAGATGAAGTCGCTAGATGATAATTCAGGCGACCAAGTGATTGGAGATCGCCAGAGCAAGCACATCGCCGAAGATGAAGGTAGTGCAGATTATGAAGGCGGCCGGCGAGACCACAGGGAAGGTGTATGAAGGCACCCTAACTCGCCAATCCCAGAAGAGATCGCACTCCCAAGTTAGCTATGCACTGGGCAGCACCATGCATAAGTAACTTAGCCAAATGAGAGTAGAAGCAGCACCCAAGTCAAGGAGGCTCCAGATGATGGCACGTGTACGACTGGATGCGAGCCACGTGTCTAGGTCTGTAACTGCCAGGAGAGAAAAAGTGACCAGGTATATAAGAGTTCTCAACGAACTTTCTGAGGTACGCACGTTCAGATTATACTCTTTACGCTTGCGAGTTCTTGAGCATACTGTGAGAGAGAACATTGCACGGTTCCTTGAGATTTCCTGAGTGTTCTTGCTCTTAGTATTTGGTGGTTTTGTCACTGACTTGGGCGTTGGAGTGCGATTGGCCGCAGCGGCGCCGCTCTGTTCCTTTGCAGGTTCTTGAGGTGGATCTTGAGGAAGGACGGAGGTTAGAAACGGTGCACACGTCGATCCTTTGACGAGGCAGGTTCTAGCGTTCCGGTCAACAGGCAGGATCATCAGGCGCTCACCGTGGGGCCGTGTAAATCTTGTTCCCATCCGCAGCGTGAGTTCTTGGAGGTTTTCGTAGTTTTCCGCGTGGTTGTGTGTTGGTGCAACCACTGTTCGCGGTTCGTTTGAGATTTGTTCGGTGATTTCGCGTTTTTCACCGTTCGTTTGGATTTTTGTTCGGTGAAGTGAAGTTTTCTGCTGATTGCGCGAGTTTTGTTCGGTGGAGTTTGAGTTCTTTGTTTCGTTCGGTTTTTCGTGGAGGAAGCGGTGGTTTCCGGTGGAGTTGCAGGTTTCTTTGGAGGTTCGCGGTGTTCTTGAATTTTCTCGCGGAGTTTCGCACAAGTTTTTCCGATTGATCGCTGAATCGATCGTAGCTGAAGTAAGTGTTGTTCGCTGCATTCTGTGATTCGCTAAGTTTCATGAGAAAAATGAGAAGCAATTGTTCAAGTCCAGTTGCGCCCGTCGCTGCTGAAGGCACCGTCGCCATGACCATGGCGCAGATGGTAGAGATTATGCGCTCGTTGCAGGCAACTGTGGAAGCCTCGCGCATAGAGCAGGCGAGAATGCATGAGGACCTGGCTGCCTCTCGGGCCAGGAATGATGAGCTCAGCAAGGTGACTGAGGAGCTGCGTCAAGCTCTTCAGGAGCAGCAAGGGCGTCCCGTAGCTGAAGAGGTCGTGCCGGCGACGCCGCCTCGTGTATTCCCTATGCCTTTTGTTCAGGCGATTACTGACACGCCTATTCCTACGAGTGTGGTACCTATCAAGGCTGTTTTTACCGGCGTAGAGGATCTTGAGGCTCATCTCACCACGTTCCATACGCAGATGATGCTGTCAGGAGGATCGGACGCCGTATACTGCAAGATGTTCGTGAGCACACTCCAGGGAACGGCGTTGGAGTGGTTTGTGAGCCTGCGTAACGGCCACATAACCAATTTTCAGCAGTTCTCGAAGATTTTCGTCGAGCAGTACATTGTGAATAAGGCACCGCCCAGGGTGTCTTATGATTTGTTTGATATAAGGCAGTACCAGGGAGAGTCCCTCAGGGACTATCTAAATCGCTTTGGGGCGCAGATGGTCAGATCGCCGGCCAAAGATGAAGAAATGCTGGTCTATGCATTCAAGAAGGGCGTGCTGCCGGGACTATTCTGCGAGGCATTGATCAGGGCACACCCCGCCACGTTCGCTGAGGTTAGGCGACTTGCGGTGGCCCACATCGCCGACGAGAGCGAAGTCGTCGAGAAGAGAGGAAGCGTGGCCCCCACTAGGCCACGCGCCCAGACCAGGATCCAGCCGCAGAGGGTGCTGGAGACAGCGGCGGCCAGAAGGGATCAGAGGGCTCGCCATCCTTATGATCCAAGGAAGAACAAGGGCAGGGGCCAAGGACGCCAGCAACCAGCACGCCGGGAATACAATCGCCCACCTAGGCACAAGTTTGTCATGGGATTGGCGGACCTGATCGCCATTCCCAATATATCCGCTAGGTTGAAGGCGCCAGAGAAGGTGGGCGACAAGGTGCTGGGACCAAAGCCAGATGCCTGGTGTGAGTTTCACCAAGGCTTTGGCCACACTTTGGACTCGTGTTTGTCTTTAGGATACCAGCTCGACGATCTAGTTAAGAGCGGGTTCCTAAATGACTATTTGCTGGACAGAAGGACGGGGGGTGCGTCGAGCTCTCAACCAGCAGGTGCTGAGGCTCAGCAGCATGAGATGCCCACACACGGGAAATCCACACCATTGCAGGAGGTTTCTCAGGAGGTGGATGCACCGCATCACAGAGGAAGAGGTACGCGAGGTCCGTGATGACGGTGGATATGTTTGAAGACCACTCGCCGGAAGTGGATATTACATTCACCAAGCAAGATCTCCGGGATGTTGTGCCTCATGACAACGATCCCATAGTAATTTCGTTGATAACAGCAGGAAGAAAGGTCCACAGGGTGCTGGTGGACCAAGGAAGCTTGGCAGATGTGATGTTTTGGCCGACTTTCACACAGCTGGAGCTGCCCCTTGACCAACTGAGGCCATATGGAGGGTGTTTGTATGGGTTCGCTGGTGACCAGGTGGAGGTCAGGGGGTACATAGAATTGAGGACAACGTTTACAGATGTGGCGGGTTCAAGAACGGAGAAAATCAAATACCTCGTTGTAAATGCTCCTTCAGCATACAACATCCTATTGGGAAGGCCCACGCTCAACAGGATAGGTGCCATACCGTCGACCCGGCACATGAAGGTGAAGTTGCCGTCCATGGAGGGGGTGGTTATCACCATCAAATCCGATCAGAAGGAAGCAAAGAAGTGCTACGAGAATAGCCTGAAAAACAAGAGATCGGTGAGTTACGTAACGACCACCCCGCCTCCTGGTGTGAAGCCCAGATCGACGGTAACAGAAGAGACCGCCGGAAGGGACGTGGAGATGGTGGATGCTGAGTTAGGGGAGGGGAATGCCGGTCTGGAGGAGGAAGAGGCAAGGAATCGCCCTGAGGAAGCGAGAGAACTGGGAATCGCCAGGGCGGTGATCGCCAGAGAAACCAGACCGAAACCCGTCGAGCAGTGGCTCGAGAGAGAAATCGGGGGAAAGATCTTCAAGCTGGGAAGATCCTTGGAGGTTGAGCTCCAGGACCAAATCGCCAAGGTGATTGAGCGGCATCTGGACGCGTTTGCATGGTCCGCTTCGGACATGCCCGGGATCGATCCCGACTTCTTGTGCTATCATCTGGCGATGGATAGCTTGGTGAGACCAGTGCGACAAAGAAGAAGAAAGTTTAACGAGGAGAGGAGGCAGGCGATCAGGGACGAAACACAGAAACTCCTCGCTGCAGGCCACGTCAGGGAAGTCCAGTACCCTGAATGGCTGGAAAATGTCGTGCTGGTGAAGAAGAGTAACGGGAAATGACACATGTGCGTCGATTTCACCGACCTGAACAAGGCTTGCCCAAAGGATTTGTATCCTTTACCAAGCATAGACGCCCTGGTAGATAGTGCTGCAGGGTGTAAGCTGCTGAGCTTCCTGGATGCCTTCTCAGGGTATAATCAGATCAAGATGCATCCCATGGATGAAGAGAAGACAGCCTTCATGACGGAGAGATCGTGCTATTGCTATAAGGTGATGCCGTTTGGGCTGAAGAACGCGGGGGCCACGTACCAGAGGCTGATGGATCGAGTACTTGCACCGATGCTGGGAAGGAACGTGCAAGCTTACGTCGATGACATGGTCGTGACCTCGCCGGAAAGAAGCAAGCACGTTGCAGACTTGGAGGAATTGTTCACGACGATCGCCAAGTTCAAGTTGAAGCTGAATCCGGAGAAATGCATCTTCGGCGTGGAGGCTGGAAAGTTTTTGGGTTTCCTCTTGACTGAAAGAGGCATAGAGGCCAACCCTGATAAATGTGCCGCCATCTTGGCGATGAGGAGCCCAGCTACGGTGAAGGAAGTTCAACAGCTAACAGGTCGGATGGCAGCCCTGTCTCGCTTCGTGTCAGCTAGCGGAGAAAAGGGGCATCCCTATTTTCAGTGTTTGAGGCGCAATAACAAGTTTGCTTGGACGAAGGAGTGTGAGGAAGCCTTCGTCAAGCTGAAGGAGTATCTGGCGAGCCCGCCGGTTCTGTGCAAACCGCTGGTGGGAACCCCTCTCAGGTTGTATTTTGCTGGAACTGAGAGGGCGGTGAGTGCGGTGCTCGCCCAGGATCAAGATCAGGCTCAGAAGCCTCTTTATTTTGTTAGTAAGGTGTTGCAGGGCCCCGAAACGAGATATCAGGCCCTGGAAAAGGCTGCGCTGGCTGTGGTATTTTCGGCGAGGAGGTTGCGCCACTATTTCCATAGCTTCACCATACTGGTGATGACTGACCTGCCCATCCAGAAGGTCTTGAAGAAGCCTGACATTGCGGGAAGAATGGTGAAGTGGGCAGTAGAGTTGTCAGAGTTTGACATTAAGTATGAGCCCCGAGGCCCGATCAAGGGGCAAATCTTTGCGGATTTCGTGGTCGAGCTCTCGTCGGAGGCGACACGAGTTGAAGGGGACGACTTCCGTTGGGTGCTTTCGGTGGATGGATCGTCGAACCAGCAGGGTAGCGGTGCTGGAGTCATTTTAGAAGGACCCAACGGCGTGCTGATCGAACAATCTTTGAGATTTGCCTTCAAAGCCAGTAACAATCAAGCAGAGTATGAGGCGCTGATCGCCGGGATTTTGCTGGCCAAAGAGATGGGAGCCAGGGTGCTAATGGCTAAGAGTGACTCGCTGCTGGTCACAGGGCAAGTAACAGGCGAGTTCCAGGCTAAAGATCCACAAATGGCGGCTTACCTGGAGTATGTGCAGGAATTGAAGAGTTCCTTCGCCTCCTTTGAAGTAGTGCACGTGCCCAGAGAACAGAATGCCCGAGCTGACTTGCTAGCTAAGCTCGCCAGTTCAGGCAAGGGGGGTAGACAGAGGACGGTGATTCAAGAAACTCTGAAGACGCCGAGAGCTTTTGTAGCAGATCACCTGGTTCTTCAGATAAGCAAGTCCACGGTGAAAGCAGCGAGAAGCCATAAGTCCCTGACGCAAGAAACTCTGAGATCGCCGAGAATTAGAGCATGTCGAGGAGAGAGGGTGAACATGACGCAAGTCTGCGCTATCCCTGAACCAGACACCTGGATAACACAGTACAAGCGATGCCTGGCAGATGGCCTTCTCCCACTGGATCCGACAGAGGCTAGGAAGGTAAAGAAAAATTCTAGCAAGTACACGTTGATTGATGGCGATCTGTACAGGTTTGGGTTCACTCACCCACTCCTGGAATGCGTACATGGCGAGAAGTGCACGAGAATCATGGCAGAGCTCCACGAAGGTATATGCGGAAGCCACGTCGGGGATCGAGCTCTGGCCGCAAGGACTCTCCGTGCAGGTTAGCCAACAATGAGAGAAGACTGCAGGAAGTATGCCCAGTGTTGCAAACAATGCCAACAGCACGCCGATTGGCACAAGGCGCCTCCTGAGGAGTTGAAGTCGATCTACAGCCCTTGGCCGTTTCATACTTGGGGAATCGACATCCTGGGACCATTCCCACTGGCGATCAGGCAGATGAAGTACTTGGTGGTGGCGATTGAGTATTTCACCAAGTGGATCGAAGCAGAACCAGTGGCCCAGATCACCGCACACAAGATCGAAGGTTTCGTGTGGAAGAACATTGTGTGCTGGTTTGGTGTGCCTAAGCGCCTGGTGTCGGACAATGGGACTCAGTTTGCAAGCCACCTGTTGAAGAAGCTTTGCGAAGGGGTGGGAATTCAACAAGTGTTTGCATCCGTCGAGCACCCTCAGACAAATGGCCAGGTGGAGTCAGCCAATCGGGTGTTGCTGAGAGGTTTGAAGAGAAGGCTCGAGAAAGACAAGGGAAGCTGGGCTGAGGAGGTACCCCGTATAGTCTGGGCGTACCACACCACCGAACAGTCAGGAACCCATGAGACCCCGTTCAGCTTGGTCTATGGGTGTGATGCAATGATTCCAGTAGAGATTCAGGAGAGCTCGCCGAGATTCCAGAACTTCGTAGAGGAAGACTCGAATGAAGAGAGAAGGCTGAACCTGGATCTGTTGGATAAGGTCAGGGAAGAGGCGAGATTGAAGGCTGAAGCGGTGAAGAGAAGGATTGAACGAAGATACAACTCGAAGGTGATGCCGAGACAGTTTAGAGAAGGCGACCTGGTGATGAGGAAAGCCCACCAGTACGAGATGGAGAATAAACTATCGCCCAAGTGGACTGGACCGTTCAGAATAACTGAGGCGCTCGGGAACGGCGCCTACCGCTTAGAGACATTGGAAGGAGGGGCGATTCCTCGCACTTGGAACGCCACACACCTGAAGTTGTATTACAGTTGAGAACTTTGTAAGTAAAGATGAACACGAAGTTACTTTACAATGTCTCTGTTAAAACAGTTTGCAGGGGGCACTCTTTTTTCCCTAAGGAGGGTTTTTGATGAGGCCACCCAATAAAAGAAGAGTTTTCAAAGTACAAGTTGTTTTAGATTGCGTGCCTGTTGTTTTTAGAAAGTTTTGAAGAAAGACCTTGTCGCTTATATGTGACTTAAGGCGAGTTAAAGGTGTATTGCATGCTTTCTAAAAAAAAAAAAAAAGTTTAAAGTCCTCATCGTCTTTCGGCGATCGGAGGCACCAGTTAAAAGACCTCAACGCCCTCGCGCATTCTGAGGCAAGATAAAGACCTCCTCGCCGTCGAGCGAGCGCAGGCGAGGAAGAGTGAAAAGTCCTCAGTGTTTCTGGGGGCGAGAAGATGTAACCCTGGGGCAGTGTAGAGGCACCAGTGAAAAGTCCTTAGTGTTTCTGGGGGGGAGAAGATGTAACCCCTGGGGCAATGTAGAGGCACCAGTGAAAAGTCCTCAGTGTTTCTGGGGGCGAGAAGATGTAACCCCTGGGGCAATGTAGAGGCACCAGTGAAAAGTCCTCAGTGTTCCTGGGGGCGAGAAGATGTAACCCCCGGGGCAATGTAGAGGCAAGTACAAGACCTTCTCGCCTATGAGCGAGTTCAGGCAAGTAAAAGACCTTCTCGCCTATGAGCTAGTTCAGGCGAGTTAAAGACCTTCTCGCCTATGAGCGAGTTCAGGCGAGTTAAAGACCTTCTCGCCGATGAGCGAGTTCAGGCAAGATAAAACCCTTCTCGTCTCGAACGAGTTCAGGTATGGCGTAAAGGGTGGAAGAAGTTTGGAAGGTGGCTAAGGTAGGTTCGAAGAGAACGCCTAGTCACCCGGTCTTTCGTTTTGAAGGTAGAGAAGGATCCGAAAGGCGTCTCTACCCCCAGATAAAGGAACAATGGCCAAGGCATGAAGCCAGAAAGAAGCTGATATCGCCAAGAGTCTTTGGCGACCAGGAAAAGTTCAAACAGTGGCGAGAAAGTTAAAAGACCCATTTTGATGAAGCAGATCGGGTGAAGCAATGTTTTAAGCCAGTAGTTGAGTTAAAGTTTGTTGCTTGAAGAGTAATTTTACGCTAAAGTTAATTGCCTTAAGATTACGAGTTGTTAAAGTGATTGTTGTTCGAAGTTGAGGTGGCTCGAAGCAGTTAAGTGTATGGTTACGCTTATAAAATTGTTAAGTCATTTCTTGAAGAAAACCATGCAAGGAAAGTTAAAGCAGTTGAAGAAGTCATAGGAGGAAATACACAGACTTTGTCATTAAAGGTAAATATCAGTTCAGAATACATATACAGGAAAATATGAGTTTATTACAGAATCATATACAAAGGGAAAGCACGAAGGCAGCAGATGGAGGGAATTGATCAGTCTTCAGCGGGAACCACCTTCCCATCCACTACCTCGTTGTCAAGAGACACCATGCTGAGATCCAGATCGGGGAACAAGCAGGCGAATTGTTCCCGTGCAGCTTCGAATCCAGCAGCCAGAATTTGGGCAGAACTCAGATTAAGCTCTTCAATCTGTTTCTTGAGTTCTTCAGTTTGTTCTTTCAGCCCCTTGTTCTGCTGCTCCAGCTCTTCTACTTGCTTCTTGAGTTGTTCGTTGGTTTCTTGAGCTTGGAGAAGGTCTTCAGCAACCTTCTTGGATTCTGCTTGCACTTGGCCCAATTCGGCAGCGAGCTCCCCTTTTTCCTTGTTGGCTTCGGCGAGCTCAGCCATGGCGTCATCCCTCGCTTTTTCCACCTTTCCAAGGAGGGTCTCTCGGTCGGCTGACCTTTGCTCCAATTTCCTCACCTTGGCGGCGTCAGTTTTTATAAGAGCCTCCAGGTCAGCCACCTTGACGCGATAAGGCACAATCTTGCTCTCCAGTTCGATCTTTTCTTGAGCCAGTTGCTGCACCTTATGGCGGAGATCAGTGGCCTCCTTGCGCGCCAACCTGAGCTCGGTGCTCATTGCGTCTTCTACTCGGGAGTGTTCAATCTCCGCGAGTGCCAGATTGAAGGACAACTTCTCCACCTCAACCCTTATGGTGCTGTTCTCAGTTCTAAGGTTGAAGAGGTCGTCCTGGAGCTTCCTGGTGGAACTCTCCACAGCTCTGGTTATGATGGTGGGGATGTCTTCTGCTATCGTCTTCAGCTTGGCAGATAGAGGCTCCCACATCCTCGTGACCTCAAGAGGGAGGTTTGCTGCTTGTAGAGGCACCAGGTGGGCCTATTGTTGGTTTTCGTCGCCACCTTCTTTAGTTGGTTCTTCAGTATGCGCTTTTGGGCGTGGTGGCGACGTCGGGGATTCGGTGATTAGAATTGGAGAGGTATGAGCAACCTCATCCCCGATTGGAGCAGCGTCTGCGGCTGAGGCATTTGAAGGAAGACCCCCTCCAGCTGATACGTACGGCGTGGAGGCACTCGGGGGGTCCTCCATGAAGTTTGGCTCGAGGGCCTCAACCGCAGGTGGTGCAGTGGCCAGTGGAATGGCTTGGACTGGCGAAGCAGGAGCTTGTGGGGGTGGCGATGATGGAGGAGGAGCAGGCGTGGATGGCGGCGTTGACGTGGGAAGAGGGGGTGGTGCAGGTGGTGAAGAAGGTGCCACCCTCTTCCTCTTCGTAACAAGGCCATCTTCAGTGGCCTCGTTGTCCTCCTCTTCCTCCTCGTGGATCACCTGGGGGGCTTTCCTTTTGGGCCTTTTGAGGACAAGTTTTTTGCGTTGGGCGGCGGGTTGGACATCGGAGGGAGCCGGGCCCTTAGGTGGCGATCGGCCCTGTGCGGCGGCGATCTCCACCACAGAGTTGGGCACTGTTTGAGAGCCCGTTGCCAACCCGTGGGTTCGGGCGAGCGCCCTCAATTCAGCGAGCTTGCCCTTGCCCAGCATGTTATCTGCATAGAGCCAAAATGCATGGGTTAGCTAAGAGAGAAAATCAGTGCATAAGGCAGTATGCAACAAAGCAGACAAGTGGTGCAGAAAAATAAAACCAAAGTCTTGCGCACAATGCACAAGACGCCCAGAAACAGTTAACAGAAGCAGTATTAAAACAAAGGCTTAAATGTTCTAACCTATTCGAATTTCGAGCTGGTCCTCGTAGAACTCGAAGCATATGAGTGTGGTGGTGAGGAAGGTGATGTTGGCGTCCGCCACACTCTTCCAAAAGAAACAGAGATCTCTGTCCAAGGCGCCCATGCTATCAGGACTTCTGGGTCTCCTGAAGCAGCTCTTGGACTCTTTCTTCCCCTTGTCCACCCAGTACAAGGGAAAGCCGTCGAGTAGGGAGGCGTCCTTGTCGTTGGGGTGCACTTGGACGAACTTTCCCTTCCAGTCTTTATAGGATTGCTGGAAGATGGGGCGCACTTGAGCTTCACCTTCTTGAATAAAGTTGTGTAGACGAAGCAGAAGGGTCCGTCGTTGTTCGCCTTGTCATCGGCGCAAACCGGCAGCTCGGGGGGGCAAGGCAGCACTGTCATCCTCTCGTCGTGCTCCTTGTGGAATGTTTGGTGAGGCTCATCCCCGTTAGTCAACCGCAAAACTGCCCCAGCAGTGTTCACGGAAGATGTTTCCCTCAAGAGGGTCGAGTTGGCCCATGGATACAGGGTTTTGAAGTCTGGTGGGGGAACGGAGGCTCCTCCGGTGGCAGGCGGAGCAGCCTGGGCCGGGTGGAGGCGGGAAGGAGCAGGCCTTTCAGCCTGAGAAGATGAGGCACCGCGCGCTCGCGGTGGGTTGTGTGCTTGTGAGGAGGGGTTTCGTGATGAAGGAGGAGGATTCAGGGTGATCTTGGAGCGAGTCATGGTGGAAGCTGCAAAGGAAGAAGAAAGGAAAAGGCAATCAGGACTTGCAGGGGCTGACTCTAACCATGAACGAAGGGTGAAAAGACGAACGAACGAACGAAGGTTCGTTGCAACAAAGACAAAGCCCTAAGTTACGAAGAAGGAGAAATAGCAAAAAAAAAACCACAACGTATGCACCAGACAGTTACAGGATGATGCGAATCGGTTAAAATGCAGTAAAAACCAGCAGAAGAAGGAAAGGAAGTACCTTTTTATGATCAGGAAGGCGATGAAGAATGTTGTTGATTCGGGAAGTTGAAGAACGTCGAGAGCTTTTTTCGCAGAAGAAGGTTGGAGCGTTCGAGAATACGAAGAGAAGTGATGGAACAGTGGAGCGAAAATGGGTTTAAGGGTTTTTCGAAATGGGTTTGGGAAGCGCAAACGTTAACTGAAGGTAACCGTTGATGAGGCCACGTGTCGTGCGATGGGTAAGGGGTTTGGTGACGCGTCAGAGAAGCAGAAAGTACAACCGCTTTAAATTTTGCGCCAGGGCCACGTAGATCGGTATTGGCGTGACCTTTTTAGTCTTTTCGCTGGACAAGTCTTCGCTTAAGACTAGGGGGCTTGTGTACCGCCCTGGTAGTCGGAAGTGATGACGTGGCACCAAGCTACAGTGTAGGCGTGTTGACAAGGCGCCAGGTTTGCAGAAGGGAAAGAAGTCGGGGGCTCGTGCAGTCGCCAGTTATTAAGTTGGCGATCGCCCAGTTGAAGATGAAGTCGCCAGATGATAATTCAGGCGACCAAGTGATTGGAGATCGCCAGGGCAAGCACATCGCCGAAGATGAAGGTAGTGCAGATTATGAAGGCGGCCGGCGAGACCACAGGGAAGGTGTATGAAGGCACCCTAACTCGCCAATCCCAGAAGAGATCGCACTCCCAAGTTAGCTATGCACTGGGCAGCACCATGCATAAGTAACTTAGCCAAATGAGAGTAGAAGCAGCACCCAAGTCAAGGAGGCTCCAGATGATGGCACGTGTACGACTGGATGCGAGCCACGTGTCTAGGTCTGTAACTGCCAGGAGAGAGAAAGTGACCAGGTATATAAGAGTTCTCAACGAACTTTCTGAGGTACGCACGTTCAGATTATACTCTTTACGCTAGCGAGTTCTTGAGCATACTGTGAGAGAGAACATTGCACGGTTCCTTGAGATTTCCTGAGTGTTCTTGCTCTTAGTATTTGGTGGTTCTGTCACTGACTTGGGCGTTGGAGTGCGATTGGCCGCAGCGGCGCCGCTCTGTTCCTTTGCAGGTTCTTGAGGTGGATCTTGAGGAAGGACGGAGGTTAGAAGCGGTGCACACGTCGATCCTTTGACGAGGCAGGTTCTAGCGTTCCGGTCAACAGGCAGGATCATTGACCAATTTATATATTATTTTAAATTAATCTAAAAAATAATTTAAAATCTAAAATAGTTGATAGATAAAATCTTGGTAATTAATATTAGATATTAATTTAGAAATTAGTTTATAAATTTTTATTAATAATAAAATTTATTTTAGATATAAATAATTTTGTAGTTATAAAATAGTATTTAATTTAGTTATTATTATAATAATTAATTTTTTTTATTTTATGGATGAAATATTTTGGCAAGAGTTTACCTTGTCCATAATAATAAATAATTTTTTTTATGTGGAAGTATGAATTCCAAAGAATTAAAGCAGTACTTAAGTTGAAAAAAAATCTTTGTTTATCAATTTTGGGTATAAATGTAACTATATTATTTGAATTTAAAATTAAAATAAAAAATAAAGAGATAAATATAAAGATAAAATAAGAAAAACAGTAAAATTAAAAATAAGAATAAAATTATAAAGACAAAGATTAAATTATGATATAAATGTGACAAGGACGAGTTTCAAAAAATTACTTATCATGTAAATAATTTAGAAGATAAATTTATCTCAATAAATAAACTCATTAAATAATTAAAATCCTACTTCTTTAAGCAATTAAATCTAAGTTGATTTATTATGATCTCAATTGCGTGCAAATTAGATAAAGAGTTTTTAAAAGTTCTTAATTAAAATTAATTTATTCATAATATTAATTTTAATTAGGTGTTTTTTACAACATTCTAGATTTAAAATTATTTGTCAATGTTACAAATCTTATAATTGAAAAAAATAAAAGGTTATGAAATTATACAAGCCTTAAGCATAAATAAAAATAATATAATTTAAGAAAAAGACTTGTGATAAATTCAAAATTAAGTATTTATACAAGTTTAAATCTCATTATATGTAATTCTAACAAAATTAATCACTCATGTTCTTCCTAGAAAGTAATTTCATATAGGTAGAAGTTGATTCATAATTAATATTTAGATATATGTTTTCCAGCCATTACTTTGACAATTTTGGATTTATTTCATCTTCCAAAAATTATGTAGAATTTCTCAATAAGCCTTTGTGTATACGATTTATACCCTTGATGAATGTATAAATAAATATGATCTTAAATAAATAAATATTTGTAATTATCATATTAATTTTATTGTAAAATTTAGAAGTTATATCAAAATAATACTCCACTCTATAAATAAATATTTAAAACCGTCTAAGAATATTCTTATTTATACATCAATTAAACTCAATTAAAAATATAAATATAATAATGGGCCTTCTTACCTTTGCTAGCTTATCCTAGCCTTTAGTCCAAATTAAGTGAGTTTCTCACTTCACTTTCTTAATTAAGAAGAATTTGTCTTGCTTAAATGAAATGCTCACTTCACTAACTTAAACAAGAAATGTTCCTAACTTAAATGAATCTTCACTGTTAACTTTACGTTTCCCAATTGGATTCTTCAATTTCTTTCACTTTTCTAAGTGTAAAATCATTCTCAAAACACATCAAAATAAAAGTTTTAAAGGTTTTATAATGATTAAACTTTTAGATAATTAGGATTCAAAATCAAAGATATGTGATAAATAAATATTATTAACAACATGGTTGTGAAGCACTTTTAGAAGAAAAAAAAGTAAAATTAATTCCTGTACATGTCAAAACTAGTTTATACATAAATTAATTTGTTAAAATTCTCTTATATAATTGATCCAAACTCTTATTTTTTTTTTCTATTTTTCTGTTGTTATTGAGAAGCTTTTCCTATCATAGCTACAATTAAAATACCTCTAAATTCCATGTGAATTGTTTCAATTTCAACACCTCTATTCACTCCAGCTAGTTTATGAGAACTATGGGAGCATGAATTGTGGGGAAGAAGAATATACCTTGCTTCTTTGTCAAAGCTTGATACTGTCTTTGTTATTTGTCTTGCTCATGCACCATGATTTCCTATTCAAAGCTTGAAATTATTAGGTGTTTGAAGGTATATACACATTATTCATTTAGTTGTTGGACAAATATGCACTGTTGTTCCACAGTGCTGCCATTAGCAGCAACATAGACTTTTTTTTCACCTTTCACTTTGATTCCTTTCACATCTTTACCATGGTTTTCTATTAAATAAAACTATATATTATAAATGTAGTGGAGTAAAGAGTTTAATTAGGGGTTGAAGCTTTTGGACAATATTTCTCTTATGTTTAATAGATTCAACTCAATCTGCCTCATTTTGTGTTATGTAAAAATTATAACATGTTATGAGAGTCCAATATCTTAATATATAGTGTCCAATCCAACTAAAAAGAAGTGAATCTTTGAGACTAAAAAAAACACATGTCCAAGCATACTAATGAAAATGAACACTAGATGTGGTTTTGGACTTAGTTGAGAACAAGTAACATAAAGAAAAAATTATGATAAACAAAACCTACTAAACAATCACTTGAGGCTAAGATACTAAGTTGGACTTGAGAAGTAGAGAAGTGTTGGAAAATTATATAAATTCCAACAACAAATTGTAATTACACTTGAGAAGAGTTTTGAAGAATTCGAAAGTCCCATATTAGATTTGGATTAAAGTTTGAATCTTGATAACTATTTTCTAAGTAAAGGATCGTCAAATAGATTTTTTTTTTTGGGAAATCACTATGAAATGCATATATAGCATAGTAAGAGTATATAATATTTTCTATTTCTTTAATTTTTAAACCTTTATGTTCTTTCATTCTAAATTGCTAAAAAGTAAATAAAGAAGAGAAAGAAAATAAGAAAACATTAAAATTTTACATTTAGTTTTAAAAAATTCTAATAATATACTTTTCAATAATGATATTTTAGACTAGGTGCAAATCTCCATGGTGGTTTAGGAAAAAACATGGCATGGATAACAACAAACATATCCAATGCTTCATTCTCTTACTTTGATTGGTGTTTGTGTCCATGTACATGTATTCAACTTGTATGATATAATAATTATATAGCTGCAGGACATTCTTAATGTTTCAGAATGTCTAGCCTAGAAATTTTACTTTCACAAATTTGGCGAAAAAGGAAGGAAGAGATACATCTTATTTCGTATATTCTTTCAGATTAGTTAGGTTCAACAAGATCATAACATAACAATACTGTTTAAGAACACATGCTTACATTTGAATGGATAGAAAGAAATCTTTTGAGATTTGGGATTTTTTTGGTAATCTTAACTACATGTATAGTTTAAAAATCACATATGGGAGCAGTTTTAGGTATTATATCAACAAGGTTTGGATGTTTGGAATTGTATCTATTGAAGATGAATTTGTATGTTTGTAGTTGTGAGACCCCCAAACTTTAACTTTAATTGTTTCCAGCATCTTAAACTTTAATTCTAACAAGTACCACCTTCCATAAGACATGACTGAGTAAGGAAGTTGAATTTTTTGAATAAGCTACGACAACTCTGCATTGTATTGGAGGAGGCCATTTCGTCCAATAAAAAAACACCAACTTCACTATCTCATTCATCAATAAAACATTTAACTTCCTCTTTGTTATCTAGATCTTTTCTTTCCTTCCATTATCAACATATTGGTCCTAACAAGCTACACACACTTGAGATATAGAGTAAAGAACTTGCTTCACAGATAACTCAACAAATTTATCAGAGTGAATGTTACTCAAAATCGATCTGCAACTTCCCTTGATGAGATGGAACGAAATAGCAAAAATGAAACACCTTTTTTCTTCTCAAGTTTTCCTAACAATTTTGGTCAATCAGAGATGTGTGTAAGAGAGTGAAGATATATATATATTAAGTATGGTTCTCAACTAACCACACAACTAGCGAACAAAATTCTCAGAATTAGAACAATAATAAAAGGTAATAACAATGCTCGTGAAAGGGTGGGTAGAATGGTGGTTATATGACTGTCTATAGAGTCAACCTGCAGGGAAAAGAGGAATATTCAAAGGGTGATTACAGGAAGAAGGATTCAGAGGAAGAAGAAGAATATCAGAAAGAGGTCATACCCAAATCATGCCTGCCCCTTAGGTCTTACCTTGCGAGCCTCTTATTGGTTGTACGTATTCTACTGCTTCTTCTGATGCCCTCAGTGGGCGTGCCCTCATCCACGTGTAAACTTTTTCTAACTGTCTGGCCATTTACCAAAAAACCCTGCTTTTAGTTCTTTTTCCTTTGCTGCCCTTTGTGCCCGTAACAATACCCTCCCCATTGGAAGCAACCTTGTCCTCAAGGTTGAATGATTGAAAGGCTTCTTCTATGTTTGAGACATCTTCCCAAGTAGCAACATGAGTAGGAGTGTGTTGCCAATGAATTAGCACTTGAGGAATCTTCAATTTTCCTCTCAACAAGGTTCTTGATGCTAATACCTTCCATGGTAGTAGTACTGGTCCTTGAGTCAAATTCCCGTTTTGGATAGGAATGTAAGGATTGGTATGTTGTCCTCTAAATTTTTTAAGCATAGAGGCATGGAAAACCGAGTGAATCTTAGCTTCATCAGGTAGTTGTAGCCTATATGCGACTGCACCAACCTTAGCTAGTATTGGAAATGGCCCAAAGTATTTCAATCCCAGTTTCTGATTAAGTCTCTTAGCCACTGTTTGTTGCTTGTATGGTTGGAGCTTAACCAGGACTAAATCTCCCACTTGAAAGTCAACTGATCTTCTTTTCTTGTCAGCATATTGTTTCATATAATTCTAAGCTCTGAGTAAGCTAAGCTTCATTTTTTCTATTATCTTGTCTCGTTGCAACAGATTAGCTTGGACAATAGGTGAATCATTCTCATCCAACTGGTATTTAATCAGTGTAGGTGGATTCAGTCCATAAAGTGCTTTATAAGGAGGCATGCCAATGCTGTTGTGGTGACTGATATTATACCAATATTGAGCACAAGGAAGCAACTTAGACCATTGGCTAGGATTGTTGAAGGAAAAACACCTAAGGTACATTTCTAAGGTTTTGTTCAGCACCTCAGTTTGGCCATCTGTTTGTGGATGATAAGTCGAGCTCATGGCCAATGTAGTACCCTGTAATTTCCAGAGTTGTTTCCAGAATGAGCTTATAAAAACCTTATCTCGGTCAGACACTATGGACTTTGGAATGCCATGCAATTTCACCACATTGTTGATAAATGCATCGGCCACTTGTTTGCTGTTGAAATCAGACCTCATTGGAATGAAGTGACCAAATTTGGATAACCTGTCCACAATGACCATAATTGCAGTAAAACCTTGTGAAGGAGGAAGGCCTATGATGAAATCCATAGCTATATCATCCCATACTTGGATAGGAATAGGGAGATGTTGTAAAAGTCTGACAGGAAAAGTTGTTTCAGTTTTGGTTTGTTGACATATCTTACAGTTCTGCACGAACATTCTGATATCTTGATGCATATTCACCCAATAGAAATGAGAACATATTCTAGCGATTGTCTTTGCTATACCAGCATGGCCTCCAACTAAGTTATTATGAAATTCTGTCATAATTTTCTTTTTTAATTCCTCATCATTAGGAAGAACTGTTCGCTTTCCAGAACAGAATGCCATTGTGAACAACAAAGTGCTTTACTATTTCTGGTTCCGAGTCGAGTTTGGCCATTATGATTTGTAACTCAGGGTCCTTTTTTATCCTTGCTTGTATGTCTTGTAGCCATTGGTTGACAGGTTCAGATATAGCCATGGACATGCATATGGACAATGCATCAGCTACCACATTTTCTTTTCCAGGCTTATATTGAATTGTGAAATCATATCCAAGAAATTTAGGAAGCCATTGTTTTTGTTCTGGGGTGTGCAGGGATTGACCAAGGAGTTCTTTCAAGCTTTTCTGATTTGTTTTGATGGTGAACTTATGGCCTAGCAAGTAGTGCCTAAATTTGGCAATTGCTTGAGTGATGGCATATAACTCCCTAGCATAAGCAGATTGCTTCTATTGTCGTGCAAATAATTTCTTAGAATAATAAGCCACAGGATGAGCTTGCTGCAGTAAGACAACTCCAATTCCTATCCCTGATGCATCTGTTTCGAGAGTGAAAGGTTGAGTAAAGTTGGGTAGTCCTAATACCGGTGACGAGGTAAGAGCTTCTTTCAGTTTCACAAAAGTGCCCTTTGTTGCCGTGGTCAACTTAAAATCTTTCTTGAGCATATCTGTTAGCGGGGTTGCCAAAGAGGCGTAATTCCTGATAAACCGTCTGTAGTAGCCTGTGAGGCCTAAGAAGCCTATCAATAACTTGAGAGATGTTGGTTTTAGCCAATCCTTCACAGCACGAATTTTATCTTCCTCCATTGCAATACCCGCATTGGATATAGTGTGACCAAGGTAGTCAATGTTGGTGGCACCAAAAGAACATTTGGACAGCTTGGCAAAGAGATGTTCCTTCTGTAAGACTTGCAAAACAGTCTCTAGATGTTGTAAGTGAGAGGACCAATCAGGGCTATAAACCAATATGTCATCAAAGAATACTAACACAAATTTTCTCAGCCACCCTTGGAAAATGTGATTCATTAGACTCTGGAAAGTAACAGGGGCATTAGTGAGGCCAAATGGCATGACTAGCCATTCATAATGGCCTTGATGAGTCCGAAATGCTGTTTTATACCTGTCTTCAGGTTTTACCAATATCTGATGATATCCGGACCTCAGGTCAAGTTTAGAGAAATGAGTGGCTCCATGTAGTTCATCAATTAACTTATCGACGGTTGGGATGGGAAAGCTATCCTTGATGGTGAGAGCATTAAGAGTCCTATAATCCATACAAAATCGCCATGTTCCATCCTTTTTCTTCACAAGAATGATTGGTGATGAAAATGGACTCGTGCTTGGCTAAATTAGCCCTTCATTCAACATTTCTTGAATCATCTACTCTATTTGAGCTTTTTGGCTGTAAGGATACCGATAAGGCTTAACCTTGACTGGGTTGGATCCTTCCAATAAGGGAATAGAGTGGTCATGCAGCCTGGGAGGGGGTAAACCAATGGGAACATCAAACACTTGTCTATAAGTGTACAATAAGGTTGCAAGTGCAGGCTTTATTTGTTCTGGCAGCTGCAATTTGTTGTTAAATACTGTTGTTGCAACTCGAATGGCGTAACACTCATGAATGGCATCCATGCTATATAGCCTTCTGATGTGATGGTATTGAGCAACTTCAAGGTTTATCTGGTTGTACTGGTCTCCCTGTAGAGTAACCTGTTTCCCTTTATAATGGAATTGTATGTTGAGATCCCTATAATCATGGATGTGAGGGCCTACGGTTGAAAGCCAATTGGTACCAATAATCAAATCAGCCCCAGAAACAGGTAGTAAAAAGACAGGAAGATCAATTTGTGCACCCTGCATATTGACAGAGATGTTCTGAATGTAGCCTTCAGTTTCCAATCTGTTTCTATTTCCCACCATCACTCTTAATTTTGGACTTTGTTCCACTTTAAGCTTCAGGAACTTAGCCAATCGTGGTTGAAGAAAGTTGTCGCTGCTACCTCCATCTATCATAACTTGAATGGCCATATCCTGCAGATCTGCTGCAAATCGGATAGTTGGGGCACGTCTAACACCTTCAAAAGCATCAAACGATAAGTGGAGGTCTTCATCAGGGAGTTCATTTGATGAATCTTTAGTGTCTGGGGGTTCTGGTGGTTGAAGTACTATGTTTGTTTCACTGTCTTCCTCATCAGCTTGCAAAATCATCAAATGTCGGTTGGGACATTTATGGTTGAATGAGAATTTTTCATCACATGTATAGCATTGGCCCTTTTCTCTTCTAAGTTGCATCTCTGCAGTAGTGAGTTTTTTTATTTGGTTGGGATTGTATATTGGTTTGGTAGATGGTGTGGGAAGTAATGGTGGTAGAGGACTTTTAGAGGGTGCAGGGCGAGAATGATGGGTGTTATAATAGTTGGGTTTGGGGTTGAAAATTCTGGCGATGGTATTAGATGAGTGAGGCTTGGTATTAGTGTTATATCTGTCTTCATAAAGCTTAGCAAACGCCACAACTCTTAATAAGGAAGGTGGGGATTGGGCAATCACATCTCTTTGTAACTCCGTATGCAATCCACTAACAAAACAATTCAACAATGCTTCTTGAGGTAAGCTACTGGAACGGTTAGCTAAGGACATAAATTGGAGATAATATTCAGAAACTGGTCCTTTTTGTTGGAGTTTAAACAAAGCTGCCTGTGGACAATCAAATGGTGAAGGGCCAAATTCAGTTTCTAAGGCTGTGGTGAGAGTAGTCCATGACATAAATGGGTTGGTTCTTTGAATCATTTGGAACCAAGGGACGACATCTTCTTCCATATGAATTGCAGCAATAGTTAATCTATCCTCATCAGCAGTTCCATAATAGTCAAAAAATTGTTCAGCCTTGAAAATCCAAGCCATTAAATTTAGAAAAATCTAATTTCACATTCCTAATCTGAAATGCTTGCCTAGGCTGAACTGTGTGGGTTTGCGTAGAGTTCATGCTAGATCCACCATGAAGCTGGGCTTGGTTTTGAAGCAGTGATTCCACCATTGATTGAATATGCTCAATGCGAGCGTTCGCTGCCGCCTCTACTTGTGCAGTGTGCGCACGTTGTTTTTGGTCATGTAACTTCAAGATATCCATTACGCGTTTTAGTTCAACGTTGTGAGCTCGTATCTCCGCTGCCATGGTGGCCATTCTTGTGTTATCAGCCATGGTGGCTCAATGAAAGCACCTATGTAAGAGAGTGAAGATATATATATTAAGTATGGTTCTCAACTAACCACACAACTAGCGAACAAAATTCTCGGAATTAGAACAATAATAAAAGGTAATAACAATGCTCGTGAAAGGGTGGGTAGAATGGTGGCTATATGACTGTCTATAGAGTCAACCTGCAGGGAAAAGAGGAATATTCAAAGGGTGATTACAGGAAGAAGGATTCAGAGGAAGAAGAAGAATATCAGAAAGAGGTCATACCCAAATCATGCCTGCCCCTTAGGTCTTACCCTGCGAGCCTCTTATTGGTTGTACGTATTCTACTGCTTCTTCTGATGTCGTCAGTGGGCGTGCCCTCATCCACGTGTAAACTTTTTCTAACTGTCTGGCCATTTACTAAAACCCCTGCTCTTTAGTTCTTTTTCCTTTGCTGCCCTTTGTGCCCGTAACAATGTGGAGGGTGTTCCATAGATGGGGAAGAATAAAGGAGGTTTTCATTCCCAAAGACTGATATGAGGGTTAGAAGATTTGGCTTTGTCCGATTCTTTGATGTGGGTAATGTTGAAGGTCTCCAAAGAGAACTCGATGCTATCACCATTGGCAATAAAAAAATTCATGTAAACTTGGTCAGATTCAGAAGAACACAAAGGGAGACTAATCAAAAGAGGTATACACAAAACCAAAGAGCTAGCAGGGTGTCAAAAGTTTGGCGTAGAAGGGAAACACCACAAACGTATGCACAAACGGTAAAAAGACAGAATCTCAGTGCTAATTCTACGGGAGCATGGATGGGTATGGATATAAACACAGAGGTAATTAATAAGGAATGACTTGATAAATGCTTGGTGAGCAGAGTAAGCAAATATACCTTTTTGTGCAATTTACAAGAAAATTTGATTGTGGAAGGTATGAGTTCTCTAAAAACAAGTTACCTGGGTGATAATACGGTGCCCATTTTTAGTGAGGAAGAATGCAATTTCGAAAAGATCATAGAAGAAAATAGAGAATGGCTTGAAACTGTGTTTGACTCAATTACCCCATGGTCAGAAGAGGAGATTTCACAAAATAGAATGGTTTGGGCAAGGTGTTGGGGGTTTCCTATTTCTCTTTGGAAAGAAGATTGTATTAGAAAAATTGTTTCCACCAATGGGAAATTTATTTCAATTGACCAAAAAAAAATATCCAGAATCAACCTTGAATATCTCAGGGTGCTAATGAGAACAACAATAGGGCACAATATTGATTTCATACAAGATGTTAAGATTAATGGAGAAATTTACCTTGTGGTGGTTCGGGAAGAGGTGAACCAAGAGACTCCATGTATGTGTTGATGTGGTGTTCTTAATTCTACAGTCTCGGATTCTCTGTCTTTAAGAGATCCGATGGAGGGGGCATCTTCACAATCGGAATGCTCCAAACAGATGGATCATTTAGAGGACAATGTTAAAGCTAAGTCAAAGGACACAACCATCATATCACTAGAAAACACCATGGGAGTACCGCAGGACTATCCTGCTATAGTCGTTGAGGAAGGTCAGAAGAAACAACCACAATATGTACCTACGTTTGTAGCCAACACAAATAAAGGAAAGGAAAAGATGTCATAAGTATCCAGAGGAAGGGGTGACAATGGTTACACAAAAGAGGCAAGCTTAATCTGTAGTAATAATCTTTTACAGAGGAATAACTTAGCTAAACCCACTTTGCCAACATGGCATCACTCTTTCAATGCGAAAACTCGTCCTAACCCAACTTATGCTAGCCCAATTCGAACCACTTTTTCCATCCCCACAACCGTTGAGCCTAGCTCATTGCCTCTACATCCTACTCATGCCACCATTGAGCACAGTTCTACGCAGAGCCACCTCCAACATGGTAATCAAATGAACCAAAAAACCTTCTCGCAGGACCAAAACTAATTTGCAAGTTTCATTCCTTCATGCACCAATTTCAATACCTCATCTCATACACATCATCCTACACCTACCAAATCAATTTTCGCCAAACACACTCTTCAAACCACAAACCTTCTTAGTCAAGAAAACCAAATGAGGGATATTCAACAATCTCTTATAAGGTCGAGATCCTATAGAGTAAAAGACACATATCTTCTGTTTGATGAGCAAAGAAAGTTGGGTTCTCAACCGTTTTTGGAGGGAACAATGATGGTGTTGCCTTCATGACCGATTGGTTTCCTTGGATTTTTTATGGAGTTTGCGGAAGCTCAACGGAAGGAGTGGAACAAGGAGGGCTCCAATGGAGCTATGGTTTCCTTAAAGGTGAATGAAAAGTAGGGAGAGTGATTGATTGGGCCATATCACTTGGAGAGGTGAAGAAGAAGATCAATGTGTCTATCCTAGAGAGGTCTAGACAAGGGAGTCAAAAGATTGCAGACTTGGCCACAATTCACTCATATATTGATCTTAGAAAAAATGAGAGTCAAGCACCCCAATATATAGTGATGAGGTTCGACCAATGTACAAAGAAATGGGTGGGAAAATTCAAAAGAATTAGGTTTGAAATTGGCGCCTATTTTGGAGTCAGAAGGCAAGCATGACTAAAGTGTGCTTCATGTGACTCTTTTTAGGTTAATGGTCAACCTAGTTTAAATTAGGAGTCTTCTAGAAACCCTAATTTAACCTAGGTTGTTTTTTAGATGCCAAATTCAGCCCTTGTTACAATTAAGAAAAATTACAAGTAAAATTCCTATTATACTTTTAACAAGAAAATAAATTCTACACTAGGTTATGCCATTTTTGAACATTTATAAGAGGGTGTCTCTACTATCAGTAGTAGAGTCCCAATCTTGTTGTATCTTTCTTGCCATGGACCTAGTGGTTGGGCCTGATCTTTACCTTCTTCCATCATCCCCTCCTTCTTGAAGAGGATTTGTCCTTAAATCACATGCTTTTGTCTCTTCATCTTCACTACCTGCAAAAGGTGTTAGATCCATAACATTGAAGGTAGCATGTACTCCATATTCCTCAGGCAGGTCTAATTGATATGCATTATTATTGATTTTCTTGAGGACTTGGAAAGGACCATCTCCCCGGGGACTAAGCTTAGACTTCCTCTTATAAGGGAATCTATCCTTTCTAAGGTGAAGCCAAACCCAATCTCCCTCTTCAAAAACCATCTTTCTCTTTCCCTTATTGCTATGTTTCACATATTTCTCTATGTGATTTTGTATTTGGTTTTTAATCCTCTCATGCATTTTCTTTACGATTTCTACTTTTGTTACTCCTTCCTTATGAACAAATTCTTGTGCATTAGGTAGAGGTAAAAAATCCAAAGGAGTAAGAGGATTAAATCCATACACAACCTCAAATGGAGAATATATTAGTAGTTTTATGAACTACTTTATTATATGCAAACTCAATATGAGGAAAGTACTCATCCCAAGATTTGTGGTTTATCTTCATGATTGACCTAAGCATAATGGAAACAGATCTATTAACAACTTCAGTTTGTCCATCCATTTGAGGATGACAAGAAGTTGAGAAGTTTAACTTAGTTCCTAGCCTTTTCCAGAGAGTTCTCCAGAAATGGCCAACAAATTTAGGATCTCTATTGAAACTATGGTCTTAGGCAAACCTTGTAATCTTACCACTTCTCTGAAGAAGAGTCTAGAGATGTTGTTAACATCATCCACTTTATGGTAGGGTATAAAATGAGCCATCTTGCTAAACCTATTCACTACCACAAAGATGGAATCAAAACCTCTTTGTGTCCTAGGAAGTCATATATGAAATCCATGCTCATATCTTTCCAAGGAGCACTTGCAAAAGGTAAAGGAGTGTAAAGTCCATGAGGCATTGTCTTAAACTTAGCTTTTAAACATGAAATGCATCTATGACAATGTCTTTGAACTTCTTTCGTCATGTGTGGCCAAAAGAATTTTCCTTTTAAAAGCTCAAGAGTTTTATCTACTCCAAAATGGCCCATGATTCCTCCTTCATGTGATTTTTTTATAAGGAGTTTTCTATGTGTTTCTTGAGGTATGCAAAACATTAAAACCTCTTTGTGCTCTATGTTGACACTTAGAAAAAGTGGGTACAAAATCTTGATCTTCTTTATAAAGTTCAGGTATGTTTTACCCCTAAAAAACATTAAAACCTCCTTGTGCTCTATGTTGACACTTAGAAAAAGTGGGTGCAAAATCTTGATCTTCTTTATAAAGTTCAGGTATGTTTTCAAATCCAAAAATTCGGGCTCTAAGTTTAGAAAAAAGGGCATGTCTCCTAGATAGAGCATCTGCCACAGTATTTGTTATGCCCTTCTTGTATTTGATAACATATGGAAATTGCTCAGAAGTTCCATCCACATTGCATGTCTTTTGTTCAACTTGTGTTAACCCTTCAAATATTTTAATGACTCATGATCACTATGTATGACAAATTCTTTTGAGACTAGATAGTGTTCCCAAGTCTGCAAGGCCCTCACAAGTACATAGAGCTCTTTGTCATAGGTGGGGTAATTGAGGGTTGCACCATGAAGTTTTTCACTAAAGTATGCAATTGGGTGCCCACCCTATAACAACACAACACCTATTCCTACTCCCGATGCATCACACTCTAGCTCAAAAGTTTTTGAAAAGTTTGGTAAAGTTAGAATGAGTGCATTGTTAAGTTGAGCTTTCAACCTTTGAAAGGCTTTCTCGTGCTTCTCCGTCCAACAAAATGGAATGTCTTTCTTCACTAACTCATTGAGTGGTGAAGTTAGACTTGAGAAGTTAGGAACAAATCTCCTATAAAAACTTGCTAAGCCATGAAAGCTCCTAACGTCTCCTACATTTTGTGGTGTGGGCCACTCTTTGATAGCTTTGATTTTCTCGGGGTTAACATGAACCCCATTTTTGTTAACTATATACCCTAAAAGCACTACATTATATACACAAAAAGTGAATTTATCTACATTAGCAAAAAAATTATTATTCCTAAGGACTAAAGGAACCTCCCTAAGGTGACTTAGGTGGGACTCTAGACTTTGACTATATACTAATATATCATCAAAATAAATTACTACATATTTACCTATGCCTATATTTGATGGTGATGTTGTTGATGACTCTACAATCACAACACATTCTCCATTTGCCATCTTTCTTAGGCACCAACAAAATAGGTACAACCAAGGACTTAGACTCTTTTAAACCAAACCCTTCTCTAACAATTCCTGAACTTGTGATTCTATCTCCTAGTCTCCTCAATATTATTTCTATAAGCCAGTCTATTTGGTCGACTAGCTCCCGTAACTAAATCTATTTGGTGTTCTATACCCCTAAAAGGTGGAAGTCCAATGGGTCATTCCTTAGGGAATACATCACCAAATTCTTTTAAAAGATTTTTGACTTGAGGAGGTAGCTCACTAACTTCAGAAAGTGTGATAGTGCATGTAAGTTGTACCGCCCTGGTGATCGGGTGTGATGACGTGGCATCCTGCTACAGTGTAGGCGTGTTGACAAGATGCCAGGTTGGCAGAAGGGAAGGAAGTCGGGGGGCACGTGTAGTCGCCAGTTGTTGAGCTGGCGTGTTTCGATTTCCAGCTTACCAGAATAGGCGATCGCCAGGTTGAAGATGAAGTCGCCAGATGTAGACCCAGGCGACCAAGCGGTCGGAGATCGCCAGAGCGAGCACATCGCCGAAGATGAAGGAGAAGCAGATTATGAAGGCGGCCGGCGAGACCACAGGGAAGGTGTATGAAGGCCCTAACTCGCCAGTTCCAGTAGAGATCGCACTCCTAAGTTAGCTATGCACTGGGCAATACCATGCATAAGTAACTTAGCCAAAATGAGAGTAGAAGCAGCGCCAAGTCAGGGAGCCTCCAGATGATGGCACGTGTACAGTTGGATGCGAGCCACGTGTCCGAGTCTGTAACTGCCAGGAGAGAGAAAGCCACCAGGTATATAAGAGTTCTTAACAAACTTTCTGAGGTACGCACGTTCAGTTCATACACTTTACGCTTGCGAGTGATAGAGCTGATTGTGAGAGAGGATTTGCACGGTTCTAGTTCTCTTAGTTTTTGGTGAGACCGTCACTGACTTGAGCGTCGGAGTGCGATCGGCCGCAGCGGCGCCGTATCGTTTCTTTGCAGGTTCTTGAAGTAGATCCCGGAGAGGAACGAAGGTGAGAAGCGGTGCGCACGTCGATCCTTTGACGAGGCATTCTCCAGCGTTCCGGTCAACAGGCAGGATCATCAGGCGCCCACCGTGGGGCCGTGTAAAACTTGCTCCCATCCACAGCGCAAGTTTGGAGGTTTTCGAGGGTTTCAGCGTGGTTGTGTGCTGGTGCAACCGTCGTTCGCGGTCTCTTTGAGTTTCGTTCGGTGAGATTACGTTTTGAACCGTTCATTTGGCTTTTCGATCGGTGGAGTAAGGTTTTCTGCTGTTTACGTGTGATCTGTTCGGTGGAAGTTCGAGTTCTTTCGTTTGTTTGGCTGTTCGCGGGGAAACGTTGGTTTCTGGTGAAGTTGCGGTTTTCGTTGAAGGCTTACGGTGTTCTTGAATTTTCTTGCGCAAGTTTCGCGCTATTTTCTCTTATTGATCGCTGATTCGATCGTGGCTGAAGTGTTGTTCGCTGCATTCCTGTGTTTCGCTGAAGTTAATGAGAAAAATGAGAAGCAATCGTTCCAGTCCCGTGGCGCCTGTCGCTGCTGAAGGCGACGCCGCCATGACCATGGCACAGATGGCAGAGATGATGCGCTCGTTACAGGCAATTGTGGAAGCCTCGCGCGTAGAGCAGGCAAGGATACATGAGGACCTGGTCGCCTCTCGCGCCAGAAACGAGGAGCTCAGCAAGGTGACTGAGGAGCTGCGTCGAGCTCTTCAGGAGCAACAAGGACGTTCTTCTGTTGAAGAGGCGGCGCCGTCTACGCCACCTCGTGTTTTCCCAATGCCTTTTGTTCAGGCGATTACCGACACGCCTATTCCCACGAGCGTGGTTCCGGTTAAAGCTATCTTTACCGGCGTGGAGGATCCAGAGGCTCATCTGACCACGTTCCACACGCAGATGATGCTGTCGGGAGGGTCAGACGCCGTCTACCGCAAGATGTTTGTGAGTACGCTCCAGGGAACGGCGATGGAGTGGTTTGTGAGCTTGCCTAACGGCCACATAACCAATTTTCAACAGTTCTCGAAAATCTTTGTCGAGCAGTACATTGTGAATAAGGCACCGCCCAGGGTGTCCTATGATCTGTTTGATATAAGGCAGTACCATGGGGAGTCCCTCAGAGACTACCTCAATCGCTTCGGAGCGCAGATGGTCAGATCGCCAGCCAAGGATGAAGAAATGCTGGTCTATGCCTTCAAGAAGGGCGTGCAGCCAGGGCCATTCTGCGAGGCCTTGATCAGGGCTCATCCAGCGACGTTTGCTGAAGTCAGGCGACTTGCGGTGGCCCACATCGCCGACGAGAGTGAAGTCGCCGAGAAGAGAGGCAGCGTGGCTCCCGCCAGGCCACGCGCCCAGTCCAGGATCCAGCCGCAGAGGGTGCTGGAAACGGCGGCGGCGGCCAGAAAAGACCAAAGGATTCGCCATCCTTACGACAGGAGAAACAAGGGAAGAAGCCAAGCACGCCAACAACCAGCACGCCAACAACCAGCACGCCGGGAATACAATCGCCCGCCTAAACACAAATTTGTCATGGGACTAGCGGACCTGATCGCTATCCCTAACATATCTGCTAGGTTGAAAGCGCCTGAGAAGGTGGGCGACAAGGTGCTGGGGACAAAGCCGGACGCCTGGTGCGAGTTCCACCAGTGTTTTGGCCACACCTTGGACTCGTGTTTGTCTTTGGGGTATCAGCTCGACGATCTGGTTAAGAGCGGGTTCCTAAATGACTATCTGCTGGATAGAAGGACGGGGTGAGCGTCGAGTTCCCAGCCAGCAGGTGGAGAAGCCCAGCAACACGAGATGCCTATCCATGGGGAGATCCACACCATTGCAGGGGGTTTCTCAGGTGGTGGATGCACCGCATCGCAGAGGAAAAAGTATGCGCGATCGGTGATGGCAGTGGACATGTTTGAAGATCACTCGCCGGAAGTGGACATTACGTTCACAAAGCAAGATCTTCGGGACGTTGTGCCTCATGACAACGATCCCATAGTTATTTCGTTGGTTACGGCGGGAAGGAAGGTCCACAGAGTTCTGGTGGACCAGGGAAGCTCGGCAGACGTGATGTTCTGGCCGACTTTCACGCAGCTGGAGTTGCCCCTTGACCAGCTAAGGCCCTATGGAGGGTGCTTATATGGGTTCGCTGGCGACCAAGTGGAGGTCAGGGGGTACATTGAGCTGAGAACCACGTTTACAGATGAGGCTGGATCGAGGACGGAGAAAATCAAGTACCTCATAGTAAACGCTCCTTCAGCATATAACATCCTGTTGGGAAGGCCCACTCTTAACAGGATAGGCGCCATTCCGTCGACTCGGCACATGAAGGTAAAGTTGCCGTCCATGGAAGGGGTGGTGATCACGATCAAGTCTGATCAGAAAGAGGCGAAAAGGTGCTATGAGAATAGCCTGAAAAACAAAAGATCAGTGAGTTATGTAACAACCACCCCACCTCCCGGTGTGAAGCCCAGACCGCCGGTAACAGAGGAGGCCGTCGGAAGGGATGTAGAGATGGTAGACGCTGAGCTAGGGGAGAGGAATGCTGGCCTGGAGGAGGAAGAGGCGCGGAATCACCCCGAGGAAGCAAGGGAACAGGGAATCGCCAGGGTGGTGATCGTCAGAGAATCCAGGCCCAAACCTGTCGAGCAGTGGCTCGAGAAGGAGATCGGAGGGAAAATCTTCAAGCTCGGAAGATCTCTGGAGGTCGATCTCCAGGACCAGATCGCCAAGGTGATTGAGCGGCATCTGGACGCGTTTGCTTGGTCCGCTTCGGACATGCCCGGGATCGATCCCGACTTCTTGTGCCATCATCTGGCGATGGACAACATGGTGAGACCGGTGCGACAAAGGAGAAGAAAATTCAATGAGGAGAGGAGGCAGGCGATCAGGGACGAAACACAGAAACTCCTCGCTGCAGGCCACATCAGGGAAGTCCAGTACCCTGAATGGTTGGCAAATGTCGTACTGGTGAAGAAGAGTAACGGGAAATGGCGCATGTGCGTCGATTTCACCGATCTGAACAAAGCTTGCCCAAAGGATTCGTATCCTTTACCAAGCATTGATGCCCTGGTTGATAGTGCTGCAGGGTGCAAGCTGCTGAGTTTCCTGGATGCCTTCTCGGGCTATAATCAGATCAAGATGCATCCCATGGATGAAGAAAAAACAGCCTTCATGACGGAGAGGTCGTGCTACTGCTATAAAGTGATGCCGTTTGGGCTGAAGAACGCGGGGGCCACGTACCAAAGGCTGATGGATCGAGTACTTGCACCAATGCTGGGAAGGAACGTGCAAGCTTACGTCGATGACATGGTCGTGACCTCGCAGGAAAAGAGCAAGCACGTTGCAGACTTGGAAGAATTGTTCATGACGATCGCCAAGTTCAAGTTAAAGCTCAACCCGGAGAAATGCATTTTCGGCGTGGAGGCTGGAAAATTTTTGGGTTTTCTCTTGACTGAAAGAGGAATAGAAGCTAACCCAGACAAGTGTGCCGCCATCTTGGCGATGAGAAGCCCGACTACGGTGAAAGAAGTCCAGCAGCTAACAGGTCGGATGGCAGCCCTATCTCGCTTCGTGTCAGCTAGCGGAGAAAAGGGGCATCCCTATTTTCAATGTCTGCGGCGCAATAATAAGTTTGCTTGGACGAAAGAGTGCGAGGAAGCTTTCGTCAAGCTGAAGGAGTATCTGGCGAGCCTGCCGGTTCTGTGCAAACCGCTGGCGGGAATCCCTCTCAGGTTGTATTTCGCTGTGACTGAGAGGGCGGTGAGTGCGGTGCTCGCCCAGGATCAAGATCAGGCTCAGAAGCCTATTTATTTTGTGAGCAAGGTGTTGCAGGGCCCAGAAACGAGATATCAGGCCCTGGAGAAGGCTGCGCTGGCTGTAGTGTTTTCGGCGAGGAGGTTGCGCCACTACTTCCACAGTTTCACAATACTGGTGATGACTGACCTGCCCATCCAGAAGGTCTTGAAGAAACCTGACGTTGCGGGAAGAATGGTGAAGTGGGCAGTGGAGTTGTCAGAGTTTGACATTAAATACGAGCCCCGAGGCCCGATCAAGGGGCAAATCTTTGCAGATTTTGTGGTTGAGCTCTCATCGGAGGCGACGCGGGTTGAGGGAGACGATTTCCGTTGGGTGCTTTCGGTGGATGGATCGTCGAACCAGCAGGGCAGCGGTGCTGGAGTCATATTGGAAGGACCCAACGGCGTGCTGATCGAACAATCGTTGAGATTTGCCTTCAAAGCCAGCAACAACCAAGCAGAGTATGAGGCGCTGATCGCCGGGATTTTGCTGGCCAAGGAGATGGGAGCTAGGGTGCTGATGGCTAAGAGTGACTCGCTGCTAGTCACAGGGCAAGTAACAGGCGAGTTCCAGGCTAAAGATCCACAAATGGCGGCTTACTTGGCGTATGTACAGGAATTGAAGAGTTCCTTTGCCTCCTTTGAAGTAGTACATGTGCCCAGGGAGCAGAATGCCCGAGCTGACTTGCTTGCTAAGCTCGCCAGCTCAGGCAAGGGGGGTAGGCAGAGGACGGTGATTCAAGAAACTCTGAAGACGCCGAGGGCATTTGTAGCAGATCACCTGGTCCTTCAGATAAGCAAGTCGACGGAGAGAGCAGCGAGAAGCCATAAGTCTTTGACGCAAGAAACTCTGAGATCGCCGAGAATTAGAGCATGTCGAGGAGAGAAGGTGGACGTGATGCAGGTGTGCGCCGCCCATGAGCCAGACACTTGGATAACGCAATACAAACGGTGCCTGGCAGATGGCCTCCTCCCGCTGGATCCAACAGAAGCTAAGAAGGTAAAGAAAAATTCCAGCAAGTACACGTTGCTTGATGGCGATCTGTACAGGTTTGGGTTCACTCACCCACTCCTGGAATGCATACACGGCGAGAAGTGCACGAGAGTTATGGCAGAGCTCCACGAAGGTATATGTGGAAGCCACGTCGGGGGTCGAGCTCTGGCCGCGAGGACTCTCCGTGTAGGCTACTATCGGCCATCCATGAGAGAAGATTGCAAGAAGTATGCCCAGTGCTGCAAACAATGCCAGCAGCACGCCGATTGGCACAAGGCACCTCCCGAGGAGTTGAAGTCGATCTATAGCCCTTGGCCGTTTCATACTTGGGGAATCGACATCCTGGGACCTTTCCCGCTGGCGATCAGGCAAATGAAGTACTTGGTGGTGGCGATTGAGTATTTCACCAAGTGGATTGAAGCAGAACCAGTGGCCCAGATCACCGCACACAAGATCGAAGGTTTCGTATGGAAGAACATCGTGTGCCGGTTTGGAGTGCCTAAGCGCCTGGTATCAGATAATGGGACGCAGTTTGCAAGCCACCTGTTGAAGAAGCTTTGCGAAGGGGTGGGAATTCAACAAGTGTTTGCATCCGTCGAGCACCCTCAAACAAATGGCCAGGTGGAATCAGCTAATCGGGTGTTGTTGAGAGGTTTGAAAAGAAGGCTTGAGAAAGCCAAGGGAAGTTGGGCTGAGGAGGTGCCCCGTATAGTCTGGGCGTACCACACCACTGAGTAGTCAGGAACCCATGAGACCCCGTTTAGCTTGGTCTATGGGTGTGATGCCATGATTCCAGTGGAGATCCAGGAGAGCTCGCCGAGATTCCAGAACTTCGTAGAGGAAGACTCGAATGAAGAGAGAAGGCTGAACCTGGATCTGCTGGATGAGGTCAGGGAAGAGGCAAGGTTGAAGGCTGAGGCCGTGAAGAGAAGGGTTGAACGAAGATACAACTCTAAGGTGATGCCAAGGCAGTTTAGAGAGGGCGATCTGGTGATGAGGAAGGCCCACCAGTACGAGATGGAGAATAAATTGTCACCCAAGTGACTGGACCATTCAGAATAACCGAGGCGCTCGGGAACGGGGCCTACCGCTTAGAGACGCTGGAGGGAGGGGCGATCCCTCGCACCTGGAACGCCACACACCTGAAGTTGTAGTATAGTTAAGAGCTTTGTAAGTGAAGACAAACACAATGTTATATTACAATGTCTCTGTTAAAACAGTTTGAAGGGGGCACTCTTTTTTCCCTAAGGAGGGTTTTTAATGAGGCCACCCAATAAAAGAAGAGTTTTCGAAGTATAAGGTGTTTTCAGATTGCATGTGTGCTATTTTCAAAAGTTTTGAAGAAAGACCTTGTCATTTGTACATGATTTAAGGCAAGAAAAGATATATCGCGTGCTTTCTAAAAAGTTTTAAGTCCTCATCGTTTTTCGGCGATTGGAGGCACCAGTTAAGTGTTAAGTCCTCATCGTTTTTCGGCGATTGGAGGCACCAGTTAAGTTTTAAAGTCCTCATCGTCTTTCGGCGATCGGAGGCACCAGATGAAAGACCTCAACGCCCTCGCGCGTCCTGAGGCAAGTAAAAGACCTCCTCGCCGTCGAGCGAGTGCAGGCGAGAAAGAGAAAAAGTCCTCCGTGTTTCTGGGAGCGAGAAGATGTAACTCCTGGGGCAATGTAGAGGCAAGTTAAAAGACCTCCTCGCCGTCGAGCGAGCGCAGGCGAGAAAGAGTAAAAGTCCTCCGTGTTTCTGGGAGCGAGAAGATGTAACTCCTGGGGCAATGTAGAGGCAAGTTAAAAGACCTCCTCGCCGTCGAGCGAGCGCAGGCGAGAAAGAGAAAGGTCCTCAGTGCATCCAGGGGGGAGGAGATGTACACCCTGGGCAAGTTGAGGCACCAGATAAAGTCCTTCTCGCCGTTGAGCGAGTTCAGGCGAGTTAAAAGACCTTCTCACTTACGTGCGAGCATAGGCAAGATAAAATCCTTCTCGTCTCAAACGAGTTCAGGTATGGCGAAGAGGGTGGAAGAAGCTTGAAAGGTGGCTAAGGTAGGTTCGAAGAGAACGCCTAGTCAGCCGGTCTTTTGCTCTGAAGTTCAGGGGGGCAAAGGAAGATCCCAAAGGGCGCTTCTACCACAGATAAAGAAACGATTGCCAAAGCATGAGGCTAGGAAAGGCTGATGTTACCAAGAGGTCTTGGCGATCGGGAAGAGTTTAAACGACGGCGAGAAGGTTGAAAGACTTGTTTGATAAAGCAGGTCGAGTGGGACGTTGTTTGAGCCAATGATTGAGTTACAGTTCGTTGCTTGAAGGGTATTCTTGCAATAAGGTTAGTTGCCTTAAGGGTACAAGTTGTTTAAAGTGATTATTGCTTAAGTTTGAATTGGCTCGAGGCAGTTACGTCAAAAGTCGCGTTTGCAAAATCACTAAGTTAAATCCGACAAAGTTAAACATGCAAAGAAGGTTAAAGCGCTTAAAAGGAGTCAGGGGAGAGAATATCCAAGCCTTGTGATTGAAATGAGTATCTGTTAAGAATACATAGGCGCGAGTTTATTACAAGATATATACAAGGGAAATCATAAAGTAGCAGATGAGGTGGATTTGATTAGTCTTCAGCAGGAACGACCTTTCCATCTACTACTTCGTTGTTCAACGACACCATGCTGAGGTCAAGATCGGGGAATAGGCATGCGAATTGTTCCCGAGCGGCTTCGAATCCAGCAGCCAGAATCTGAGCAGAGTTTAGCTTAAGTTCTTCAATTTGCCCTTGAAGTTCTTCAACCTGTTTCTTGAGCTCTTTGTTCTGCTGCTCCAGCTCTTCAACCTGTTTTCGGAGTTGTTCGTTGGTCTCTTGAGCATGGAGAAGGTCGTCAGTAACCTTCTTGGATTCCGTTTGAGCTTGGGCCAACTCAGCAGCCATCTTTCCTTTCTCCTTGTTTGCCTCGGCGAGATCAGCCATGGCGTCGTCCCTCGCTTTTTCTACTTGCCCAAGTAGTTTCTCCCGGTCGATCGACCTTTGCTCCAGTTTTTGCACCTTAGCGGCGTCAGCTTGCATGCGAGCCTCCAGGTCGACCGCCTTGGCACGAAGGGGCACAATTTTGCTTTCTAGCTCAACTTTCTCTTGGGCAAGATCATGAACTTTGCGGCGAAGGTCAGCAGCTTCCTTGCGCGCCAACCTGAGCTCGGTACTCATTGCATCCTCCACTCGGGAGTGTTCGATTTCTGCGAGCGTCAGGTTGAAGGATAACTTCTCCACCTCGACCTTCATAGTGCTGTTTCCGGTCTTGAGGTTGAAGAGATCGTCTTGAAGCCTCCTGGTGGAGCTCTCCACGGCCCTGGTTATGATCGCGAGGATATCCTCTGCTATGGTTTTCAGTTTGGCGGTTAGAGGTTCCCACATCCTTGTAACTTCGAGGGAAAGGTTTGCTGCTTGGAGAGGCGCCAGGGGGGCTTGTTGAGGGTTCTCGCCGCCACCTTCCTTAGCAATATCTTCAGTGGTTGCTTCATGGCGTGGCGACGCAATCGGGGATTCGGTAATCAGGATTGGAGAGGTATGAGCCACCTCATCCCCGATTGGAGCATTTTCTGCAACTGAAGCGTTTGAAGGGGGGCCCCCTCCTACTGACACGTATGGCGTAGAGGCGCTTGGGGGGTCCTCCAAGAAATTTGGCTCTTGGGCCTCAGCTGCAGGTGGCGCAGTGGCCAGTGGAACCGCTTGGACTGGTGATGAAGGAGCTTGTGGTGTTGGCGATGAGGGAGGAGGAACAGGCGTTGATGGTGGTGTTGAGGTTGGAAGAGGGGGTGGGGCAGGTGGTGAAGATGGTGCCACCCTTTTCCTCTTCGTAACGAGGCCATCCTCAGTGACCTCGTCGTCCTCTTCCTCCTCCTCTTGGATGACTTGGGGGGCTTTCCTTCTGGGTCTCTTAAGGACCAACTTTTTGCGTTGGGCGGGTTCCTTCGGTGGTGATCGCCCATGGACAATGGCGGCCTCCACCACTGAGTTTGGTACCGTTTGGGAACCGCTCGCCAACCCGTGGTTTCGGGCGAGCGCCTTCAACTCGGAGAGCATGTTCCTGGGCAACATGTCGTCTGCATGGAATGAAAATGCGCGAGTTAACTCAAGGGAAACGAATAAGTGCATAAGTGTAATAAAGCAGCAAAGCAGGTAGTATATGCAGGAAAGGTAAAACCAAAGTCTTGCGCATAACGCACAAGACGCCCAGAAACAGCTAAAACAGAAGCAATATCAAGACGAGGGTGTAATGTCCTAACCTATTCGGATATCTAGCTGGTCTTCGTAGAATTCGAAGCATATCAAGGTGGCGGTGAGGAATGATACATTGGCGTCCGCCACCTTCTTCCAGAAGAGACAAAGGTCTCTGTCCAAAGCTCCCATGCTATCAGGACTTCTGGGCCTCCTGAAGCAGCTCTTGGACTCCTTTTTCCCCTTGTCCACCCAGTACAAGGGGAAACCGTCAAGAAGAGAGGTGTCCTTGTCGTTTGCACGTACTTGGACAAATTTCCCCTTCCAGTCTTTGTACGATTGCTGGAAGATGGTAAAGATGGACCTCCCAACAATCGCGTTCAAGCTGACCCACAGGCGGTCTCCTGGGTGCTTGGCCTCGAAAAGGAACAAAAACACGTCCACCGACGCGGGCAACCCCAGGTGGGCGCACGTCACTTGGAAGGCTCGAACAAACGCCCAGCTGTTGGGATGAAGCTGGGCGGCAGCAATGTTGAGCTCAGTCAGAAGTTCCCTCTCGAATCGAGTGAAGGGGAACCTGAGCCTGACCTTCTTAAACAGAGTCGTATAGACAAAGCAGAAGGGCCCGTCGGCGCTTACTTTGTCATCAGCACACACGGGCAGGTCGGCGGGGCAAGGCAGCACCATCATTTTTTCGTCGTGCTCCTTGTGAAACGATTGGTAGACCTCATCTCCCTTAGTCAGCCGCAAGACTGCTCCCGCGGTGTTCACAGAGGACGTCTCTTTTAGGAGGGTTGGGGTGGCCCAGGGATATAATGTTTTGAAGTCTGGCAGAGGGACGGGGGCTCCTCCAGCATTAGGTGGAGTCGCCTGGGCCAGGGCAGATTGGGAAGATGCAGGCCTCTCAGCCTGCGAAGAGGAAGCGCCACGAACTTGTGTTGAGTCGTGTGCTTGTGAAGGAAGGTTTCGTGCTGATGGAGGGGGGTTCGGGGTAATCTTGGTGCGAGTCATGATGGCAGCTGCAAAGGAAGAAGAAAGGAAAAATGATCAGGGGGGTTACGAAGGCTGACTCGATCATAGAAGGAAGGTGAAAGACGAACGAATGTGAGTTCGTTGCGACGATCGACAAAGCCCTAAGTTACACAGAAAGAGAAATGGAAAAACAACCCACAGCGTATGCACCAAGCAGTTACAGGATGATGCGAATCGGTGAAAATGCAAGGAAAACCAGCAGATGAAGGAAAGTAATTACCTTTCGATGATCAGGAAGACGATGGAGGAAGATGGTGATCTGGAGCGTTGAAGAGCGTTGAGAGTTTTCGCAGAGGGAAGTTAGAGCGTTTGCAAACACGAAGAAAGTGATGGAACAGTGGAACGAAATGGGTTTAAGGGTTTTCGAAATGGTTTTAGGAAGCGCTAACGACAGATAAAGAGAGCCGTTGATGAAGCCACGTGTTGAACGATGAGTGAAGGGTTTGGTGGAGCGTCAGAGCAGCAGAAAGTACAATCGCTTGGAATTCTGCGTCAGTGCCACGTAGATCGATGTTAACGAAGGCTCTTTCAGTCTTTTCGCTAGACAAGTCTTCCTTAAGACTGGGGGGCTTGTGTACCGCCCTGGTGATCGGGTGTGATGACGTGGCATCCTGCTACAGTGTAGGCGTGTTGACAAGACGCCAGGTTGGCAGAAGGGAAGGAAGTCGGGGGGCACGTGTAGTCGCCAGTTGTTGAGCTGGCGTGTTCCGATTTCCAGCTTACCAGAATAGGCGATCGCCAGGTTGAAGATGAAGTCGCCAGATGTAGACCCAGGCGACCAAGCGGTCGGAGATCGCCAGAGCGAGCACATCGCCGAAGATGAAGGAGAAGCAGATTATGAAGGCGGCCGGCGAGACCACAGGGAAGGTGTATGAAGGCCCTAACTCGCCAGTTCCAGTAGAGATCGCACTCCTAAGTTAGCTATGCACTGGGCAGTACCATGCATAAGTAACTTAGCCAAAATGAGAGTAGAAGCAGCGCCAAGTCAGGGAGCCTCCAGATGATGGCACGTGTACAGTTGGATGCGAGCCACGTGTCCGAGTCTGTAACTGCCAGGAGAGAGAAAGCCACCAGGTATATAAGAGTTCTTAACAAACTTTCTGAGGTACGCACGTTCAGTTCATACACTTTACGCTTGCGAGTGATAGAGCTGATTGTGAGAGAGGATTTGCACGGTTCTAGTTCTCTTAGTTTTTGGTGATACCGTCACTGACTTGAGCGTCGGAGTGCGATCGGCCGCAGCGGCGCCGTATCGTTTCTTTGCAGGTTCTTGAAGTAGATCCCGGAGAGGAACGAAGGTGAGAAGCGGTGCGCACGTCGATCCTTTGACGAGGCATTCTCCAGCGTTCCAGTCAACAGGCAGGATCATAAGTGCTCTTTTACAAATCAGGAGGCCTGAAGGTTGTTCAGATAGAAGTATCTTTTCATTTTTTTTCAAATTTTTGTCCTATCCGAATGACCTTGTGGGAATGAACACCCTTCTCCCACGCTTCAGTTGTGTCCCTGAGGACTTTCTCTTGATTTTCTAATATATTTTTTTCATTTTATCTATTTTGTTTCATTTGTACTTGGTCCTTTACCACTTGTGAGGGTGATAAAGGATAAGTATAAACTTCTTTTCCCTATGGGTAAAAGTAATTTCGTTGGTAAGACCATTATGGATAGTTTTTTGTCAAATTGTCATGTTCTTCCCAATAAGACGTGGCAAACTGCCATGGGTACCACATCACATAAAATTTCATCTTTATAATTCCCCATAGAAAAACTGACTTTTACCCACTTATCTACAGTTAAGTCTCCATCTTCATTTGGTCATTGAAGTTTGTAAGGTTTTGGATGGGGTATAACTTGTAGATCAAGCTTTTCGACCAACCTAGTGCTACAACAATTGCAGCAAAATCCACTATCCATAATGAGAGAACAAGTGTTTTCTAAAACTTTACATCTTGTGTGAAAGATGTTCTCTCTTTGTGTTTCATGATTCATGCTAGGTTGATTGTTGAGGGCTTTTCTAATCATCAATAATTCCCCACACATGGATATGCCCCTCACTTTCTTCTTTTTCTTCTCCCCCGCTAGACTCATCATCTTGGCTGCTATATTCATCCCTCCCTCTTCAAATCATTCCCTTGTTGGATTTCTCGGGGAAAAAACTTTGGAGTCTCGGGGAGTTTTCTGACACTTCTACTAGTATCATGGCGTCTGACCCGTACACCAGACTGAAAGGCGTCTCTCTCGTTGTTGACTAGAGAGTGGTGTGGTATGACCACAAGATTCTGGGAGTTTCTTTCGACCAACCCCTTTTTGCCTTTTCAAACCTTCTCTTTAGAACTCTTAATAGGACCCTGTTGGCCGACTCAACATGGCCATTCGTTTGGGGATGTTCAACTGAGGCGAAAATCTGCTTGATCCCTAACTCCGTGCATAGTTTCCCGAGTTTTCGACTTTCAAATTGGGTTCCATTGTCTGAAACCAGGTGTCTAGGAATTCCAAAATGACATGCAATATTCTTCCATACGAAATGTTGGACTTTGTGAGCAGTTATCTGGGTAACCGGCTCAGCTCCAATCCACTTGGTGAAATATTCAATAGTAATGATGAGGTACTTCATTTGATGTAGGGCTAAAGGGAATGGGCCCAAAATATCAATTCCCCAAGTATGAAAGGGCCATGGACTGGAGATAGACCGCAACTCCTCTAGCGGTGAGTGGCTCAAGTCGGCATGCTTCTGACATTGTTCACATCTCTTAACATATTTCATACAATCCTTCTTCATCGTCAGCTAGTAATACCCTGCTCGAATGACTTTCAAAGAGAGAGCTCGCCCGCCGATGTGAGTGCCACAAATGCCCTTATTTTGTTCGGACATTATCCGCACGCATTGGTCTCCACTTACGCAGGTGAGGAGTGGATGAGTATAACCGTATCGGAGGAGATAACCATCCACTAGGGTGTACCGGCTTGCGTTCTTCTTGACAATCTTGGCCTCTATGGGTTCAGAAGGGAGTAGTCCATCGACTAGATATCAAACGTACTATGTTAGCCAAGTGTTTGCCGAGCTTATCAACAGGATCTCAAGGTGGTCGTCTTCGAGAGGCCCCTGGATGGTCGTCCTTGGTTACCTCAGGGTTTCCTGTATCACATACCAGTGTTGTCCCCCTTTCCTCGAGTTGGGCAATCTGGATTGTAGGTCTGCTCGAGAGTTTTGTTCTCTGGGAACATGAACAAGGTCAAAATTAGAGAAAGAAACTCTTAGAATCTTACATACCCGAGATATGAGGCTAGCTACAGGTCTTTAGCTTGATACTCGTCGGAGACCTGCCTCGTTACGAGCAGCGAGTTGCTCTTCACTAACAAGCGATGAGTTTTAAATTCCTTTTCCAACAACATTCCTATTATTGGGCCTTGTACTCGGCCTGGTTGTTACTCGCCTTAAATGCGAACCTAAGGAATTGCTCGATTAGGACCCCATTTGGTCCCTCCAGTATGATGTCGGCTACGCTTCCTTGTTGGTTGGAGGACCCATCAACAGAAAGGATCCATAGGAAATTATCTGGATCGAGTTCGGAGCCTTTGGGTGAGAGCTCTGTCATGAAGCATGTGTATACCTGGCCCTTGATCGGTCCACGCAGCTCATAGTGCATGTCAAATTTTGATAACTCTATGGCCCACGTACCATCCTCCTTGCAATATCAAGTTTCTAGAGGACCTTCCGGGTAGGTAGGTCGGTCATTACCACTACGGTGAAACTTTGAAAGTAGTGGCATAGTCGTCGAGCTGTTAACACTACTGTCAAAGCTGCCTTTTCGATAGTCTGGTACCGAATCTACGAACCCTGCAACACTTTACTTATAAAGTAAATTAGTCTATGTGCCTTCCCTTCCTCTTGTAAGATAATCGAGCTTATGGCTCGGTCGGTTACTGAAAAGTACAAATGAATAGGAAGTCCCGAAGTAGGCTTGCTAAGAATAGGTGGATTAGCCAAGTATTCTTTAACTTGATAAAAGCCTTTTTCACACCCGTAGGTCCAAATGAAGCGGTCGTTCTTCTTGAGGCATTGGAAATAAGGATACCCGTTATAGCCACTAGCCGATAAAAAATGCATTAGGGCAGCCATGCGCCCAGTTAATCGTTGTACCTCCTTAATACAAACCAAGACAACAAGAAGATGACCAAGGATGCACATTATGAAAGGTCATCTCAACATTCAAGTGAAGACCTCACCAGAGGGAGAAATGGACAAAGACTAGAGCATCTCAAGTTCTTCCTACTGGTCTTCTTAAGAAAAAAATAAGTTTTAAATAATTTGGGCTCACTTTGGGGGTCCAAATAACAAATATAAGCTAGAATAAGGTACCTTTAGCATGATAGGGGGTGTGGGTAGCATTTTAGCTTGTTCTTAGCCCTTTTGGGAGGCATTTTGACCTAGTTTCTAGAAGGACAAGCCTAAGATGCGGGTTTGACTTAGTCAAACCCTAAGGCTGCCCATTTTTTCCATTTTCCCATCCTAAGGCTCCTTCACCTATAAATAAGAGGCTTACCTAGTGTATTTTACAAGTTGAAATTAATAGAAGAAGAGTTACTCTACACAAATTGTGTGAGGTGTTAGTGAGGTTTAAATCCTCTTAGCATTTAGGTTTTATCTTGTGAGTATTGAGAGCTCTCAAGTGGCGGCTATCTTCACTTATCTTGAAGGCCAATCACACTCCAAGTGGCGTGTTCCACTTCTCAAATCCATCACATAAGCTTTCTCCTTCCTTCATCTATTCTTCCATTGTCATTCCATTTTTACTCTTTGTATCATGTTCTTGTTTGGTTTTCATTGTTTCTATTCGGCAATTCTATTTTGGTTTCTTTCCCTTGTTCTTTAATTTCGCACCTTCTAGCATCATTTTCACCTTATAATTGTCTTTTCCTTTTGCCTTTGTGAAATGAACCTTCACATCTGCTTAACCACTTGGTTAAGTTAATGTCCAGTGGGGATTTTCCTAAGGTCTTCACTATTAAATTCCTAAAATCTCAATCTAAGTAAAGTGTCACTCCATAAATTGAACAATCCTAAAATCAACTCACATCACTCCTTTACACTGGTTGGGCTTCTCACCTCCATGATCGCTACACATTTATCAGGGTTTGCCTCTATTCCTTTTTCAATTACTAGGAAACCAAGGAACTTCCCTGCTCGGACACCGAAAAGACATTTATCTGGGTTGAGCTTTAAGTTGTGTCTTGCTATAGTGGCGAATAATTCCTTTAGGTCGAAAACATGCACATCCACCTTCGATGAGGTGACAACCATGTCGTCCACATATGCTTGGACATTACGACCAAGCATTGAAAACATGATTCGGTCTATGAGTCTCTGATAAGTTGCCCCCACACTCTTCAATCCCAAAAGCATGACCTTGTAACAATAAATGGCGACCTCGGCCATGAAAGTTGTCTTACTCTTGTCCTTCGGGTGCATCTGAATCTGGTTGTACCCCGAGAAGGCATACAAAAAACTTAATAGGCCACAATGCAAGGCGCTATCAACCAAGGAGTCTATGCTTAGCAAGGGGTAGGGATCCTTGGGACAAGCTTTATTCATATCAGTGAAATCGACGCACATCCTCCACTTTCCACTTGTCTTTCTTACCATACAACGTTCGCTAGCCACCCGAGATATTACATTTCCCTTATGCGGCTAGCTGCGAGGTGTTTTTGGAGTTTCCTCTTGCATGGCGAGGCATTTCTCCTCATTGAATTTCCTTCGCTTCTGAACTATGAGCTTAAACTTCTTGTCCATAGTGAGTCAATGGCACAGAAGTCTGGGTCAATCTTAGGCATGTCGACGGATGACCATGCGAAAGTATTCATATTCTTTGAAATGACTTCAGCAATTTTATCCTCCAGCTCCTTACAAAGTGAGGCCCTGAGCTTGAACCTTTTACCATTTATCGCCAATTCCCAAACATCACCAACGTGCCCGGGTCGCCTTTCGTCGCAAGGATCAGCCTCCAAACTTGGTCCTCCCACCTGGCTGGTGATTGTGTAGGTTCCCCTATGATTTTTCAATCTTCTCTCGTAACATATTCGTGCCATCTTTTGATCTACCCTCATCGTGATTACTTTTCCTTCGGGTGAGGGCAACTTCATCTTCATGTGGGCGGTAGAGGTCACCGCGCCAACCTTGTTTAAGGAAGGTCACCCGAAAATCAGTTTATACGCAGAAGGGGTATTAACAACGATGTATTTTTTACTGTGATCATCCTTGTTGCGTTTTCATCAGAGAAAGTTGTCCTTAACTTGACATACCCTCGCACTTGCACTTGGTTATCTGCGAAATTGATGAGCCAACCTTCATATGGCCTCAGCTGATTAAGGGAGATTTATAAATTTACGAATGTTCCCCAAAACATTATGTCAGCCGAGCTTCCTTGGTCGATGAGGAACATGTGTACATTTCGTCGTACAGTGATGACTGATATCACTACATGATCATCTTCGTGGGGGAACATGTCTTTTGAGTAGGACGATGTGAAACAAAGAGAGGGCTCAGAGGATTGGTTAAACTTCTTTATGTCCAGGGACATCATAGCTCAGGCATAGTGTTTGCATCTAGACGTTGAGTTTCCTCCTTCAAAGAACCCACCTATAATGGTATTCAAATCACCAAGGATCGGAGTTTCATGGTTTAGCTCTTGGGGTGTGACTTCCTGATACAAACCGACAAATGACTAAGGACACAACAAGCACTTTCCAAAAGGGTCAATCATCTCAAGATACAAAGGCAGGCCCCACCAAGCCTCAAGAAAGAACCAGCAAAAGAAGAAGAAGATATAAACCCGAATATCAGAAGTTCTTCCTTTTGTCTTCTTAAAAAATAGAATATATTTGTAAATAATTTGGGCTCACTTTAGGGGTCCAAATAGCAAAGATAGGCTAGAATAAGGTGTCTTTAGCATAATAGGGGGTGTAGTTATCATTTAGCTTGTTCCTAGCCCTTTAGGAAGGCAATTTGATCTAGTTTCTAAAAGGACAAGCATAGGGTGCGGGTTTGACTAAGGCTGCCCATTTTTTCCCTTTTCTCATCCTACTCCTCTTACTTGTTTTCCAAGGCTCCTTCACCTATAAATAGTTGGCCTACCCATTGTATTTTACAACTTGAATTTGAATGAAGTAAAGAAACTTTGCACAAGTTGTGTAAGCTCTTAGTGAGGCTTATGTCCTCTTGGGTTTGAGGTCTTATCTTGAGTGATTAGGAGGTTCTCAAGTGGCGGCTAACACACTCATCTTGGAGCACATCTTCCTCCAAGTGGCATGACATTTCTGACCCACCACCATAAGTTTTCTCATTCCATTTCCTTCCATTTATCCATTCCATTTTATGTGTTTGTATCTTAGTTTCTCTTCCTTGTTGTTCTTGGGTTTCGCTCATAATCATGAGTATGATGCATCATTTGCAGACCATGACCACCATTGATGTTAACCTTGTCTCCATTTTCAATTCGGTAATTGCATCTCAACCTCACCATATCTTATTTTTCATCTTTGCCTCTGTTAAGTGAACCTTCACACTTACTTAACTACTTGGTTAAGTTCGTGTCCAGTGGGAATCTTCCTTAGATCTGTTAGAATGGATGGCTTTAAACTAGAGGGGGGGGGGGGTGAATTGTTTAAAGAGAATTTTCGTAAACTTTTAAAAACAAGAATAAATTTATCTCAGGAAACAATTGATTAATAAATTCAGTTCGCCAAAATAGCAAGCAAAAGCTGCAGAACCAGAAAAGCAATCGGTTGTTTCACAGAAACAATCGGTTGTTTATACCAGCAAACAACAAATAAAACTGAATTTAAAGAGTTAGAGATAGAGAGATTGTACACAGTTGTTTATACTGGTTCACTCCAAACCCAGAGCTACATCCAGTCTTCTCAGAACCCTGAGGAAATCCACTAAGCAACCACACCTTGATCACTTACACAACAACCAAGAGAATGACCTTGAACACCTCAAGAAACACACTCTCCTTGGTCAACACACTTACACCAAGATTGCTGATCTTGATCCCTCAAGAACACACAACCAATCTTAGCAAACACAGAAACGAAACTTGTCTTTACAGAGAGTACAAGGATTACACTTGTTACAGAAGATAATCTGAAATCAATACAAGCATAATCCTATTCCACAACTTTGATCAATCACACACTCTTAGCAATCTCAGCTCTTTGAAAAACTCAAAAACTCTTAGTGAAAACTTGTCAAAGATTGATTGTCAAATCTGTTTTTCTGAATTTATTCAAAGATGTAGTTTGTTATCAATCTTAACAAACTCTTAAATTGCATTAAAAGATTGGTCAAAACATTTAATGACTGGAGCGTAAGCAGTTAAATCATTTAAAGCTCAGTCAAAGATAAAACAGTTTTTCTGTTATGGTCCCAAAACAAACAATCAGTTGTTTCCTCGAATCAATCGGTTGTTTTTGTACTTAACAGTTCAACCATTTTAAAAACAGTTTTCAATCTTTTTCTCAAAACACCTAAGTATAAACAATCGGTTGTTTCGACAAAACAATCGGTTGTTTTAACATAGTTTGAAAACATTTTACTTTCACAAAGATTGAGATGCTTATGCTTTAGATTTAATCAACGGGTGGATTACAACATTTAAACTACCCCAAAACTAAGTTAAACCAGCACAACAACACCAAGCACAGCAGAGGCTTCAACATCCTTCAAAGGATTTGGATTCTTCAAAGCTTGAACACCACTTGATTCAACAATCTCCCCCTATTTGATGAAGACAAATCCCTTATGCTTGTGTTGTACCTGATTAAATCTGAAGCAGTTCCTGCAATAGAACTTTGAACAAAGCATAAAAATTTTGATATTTGGTTAGCACAGATAAACAGTAATAAACTTCAGAACTAAATATCAGAAAAATATTACTTATCCCAAACTGTTTTAACTACAATAAAAAGAAACTTAAATACAACATAAACACAACATATATCTCCCCCTATTTGTCTTCACAAATAGACAAAGAGAAGAGATAAAAACAAGATATTGTTTTGATTACATCAGAAATAAAGCAGTAATAGTAGAAAGAAAGAAATTTAAAAAACAGATATAACAGCCAAAAAAACAATCGATTGTTCCGATAACCAATCGGTTGTTTTGCCTTCATTCTTCTTCATTAGCAAACTGAAGATCAAATATTTGATTCTGGACAGCTTCAATCTATTCATCCAGAGTCATAAATCTTGCATCCATGTTGTCAAACCTGGTGTCAATCCTTTGGAAATTACTAACACAGAGATCATGGAGGCTCCTTTGATTTTCAGCAAAGCTATCAAGCCTATTCACCATGAGTCTTTCAAAAGAAGACATGGTTTGCAACCTTTCTCCTTGATTTCCAGCACCAACACTTGGTCCAGCATCTTGAGAATCTTCAGGTGGATCTTCATGTTGAACATCCATATCAGCAGGTTCATCTTGTTCAAGATTAGCAGCACCACTAGGTGAGGCACCATGATCACCATCCTTGCTTATCCATTTTCCACCTACTTTTGTAAAACCCATTTTGCTTAGTGATCCATTGTTCAACTCTTGAGTTGACTTGACCAACTCAGATGTTTCATCTTCAAGTTTTACTGCAAAATATAGTAGAAATTTAGATACCAAAACAGCATATGGATAATGATAATCACCTAACCTCATGGCTTTTTGCATGTGCTCTTTGATGATGTGGATCCAATTGATAATGATTTTCTTGGTGATGCAGAAGATATATACCGGATCTTCTTCAGTTAAAACAGAATGATTACTCCCCTTTGGAGTTAGAATCCAAGTTACAATGAGAACAAACAATCTCTCATCAAGCTTCAAACCTCCAATCGAGCATGTAGTTACTTGAGCATGTTGATTCTTCAAGCAACTCTTGTAGAATTGGATTTTGTTAAAATCCTCCACCACTCCAAGGTTTCCCTTGTTGATTGTAAGACCAAATAACTTGAGACCAGCAACAACAGTCCATACATCATGAGTTATCTCCATTTCTACACCCTTCACATGAGAAACTAGATTGTTTCCCTCAAACTTTAGGTTTGTGTAGAACACCCTCACTAAATCTGGATATATGTTTCCCTTCATCTCCAGGAACTTTATGAGAGATTGATCCTTGAGCAGCCTTCTCACTTTATCAAGCTTTTGACTTTTCATCCAATCAAAGCATACAACCTTGGGGTTGTTTATCTTCTTGATACTTGTTTCATATCTATACTTCTCAATAAGATCATTGTCCCCAGAAAACCAGCCTTCTAGCCTTCCTCCAGACCTTACAGCCCTGGTTTTGACTCTTTTTGAGGTGGGAGGAGTTTATTCCATGATGGCAGAGAAGAAAAATAGAGAAGAACTCACTTCACAGATTTTTTGCAAGAGATGTTGCAATTGGTTGTTCTTGTGGAAGAGATAAGTTGCACCAGTTTTTATAGCAGAAAAAGAATCAATTAGCATTCAATTCTATTTAGTGGGTACCTGATTTTCAGAGAGAGAGGACTTGACTCTGCTCTGCACAGAAAACGTTAGAAAAAGCTGAGAATCACATGGTCTTCTCATGTGATCTTTGACTAGTCATTAAGGCTCTTGAATTTCCAAGATTTTGGAATATTTTCCTTTATGACTGTTGTAACTTCTCTCTGAACATAATCAGCTTTCAGCACAGATTCTTTGACCAAGATTCTCTCTTTGAATTGAACTGCAACGGATAGAAATTTAAAATACCAAATTAAAACAATTTCTTCATAATGATGTCAGACCCAAAACAATCGGTTGTTTCGAAGAAACAATCGGTTGTTTTTCTGCAGCGGTTAAAACGGTTTTTGAATTTTAATCATGAGCAGAAGGATTTCAAAGCGGATGACATTGATCAATATAAAAAGATTGTTTAACCATGTGAAAGAACAGAAATTAAAAACAAATAAAGGAAAGTCTTATCCTTATTTTAATTCAACAATGAGTCATGTGCTTTATGATCAAGAAGCCTCTTTTCACTGTTCAGGTCCTTTGCACAGCATTGATTCAGCTTCAATGACTGTCTTTTTCTTCAAGAATTTGATCAGATGACTCAGTTCCTCCTTTTTCTTTAGATTTCCTGCATAAAAGATTTCAAGCGGCAAGATTTGGTCCCCTTACAAATTTGGGTCCGTTTGACTTTTCTTTGCAGTTAGAAACTTCACATCCCTGAGGAATCCATTTCATAAAACCTCTTGGAATAGAATATTTCCTTATTTTACAGAACCTAACAGAGTGGCCTTTCTTCATGCAGTAAAAGCATGTAACAACTGGTTGTTTCGTCTTAACAATCGGTTGTTTTTCTGATTTTCTTGAAATTTGTTTTGAAAACTTATCTTGCTTGTTCTGTGGATTAAAGCCTAAACCAGCCTTTCCAAAAACACAGCTTTGAGATGCCAAGACATTCTCAAAGTTAGATTTCCCCTTTGAAAGCTTGTCCACAGTTTCAACAAGATAGTGAACCTTTTTCTCAAGATTTTCAAAATTTTCGCAAATGAGAGTATCACACTTGCAAGAAGCATTTTTGAAATGGTTTTCCAATTTTTCAAAATCACTTTTTGTTTTTTCCAGATCTTCTTCAAGTGATTTAACTCTCTTTTCAAGCCAACTGTTAAGATCTTTCAATCGGTTGTTTGAAAGAACCAATCTATTAGCTTCATCATGTGTTTCTTGAAAAGCTTCAAGTAATTCACTGTAATTTTGTTCATTTAAGGAAGCACATGAACTTACGTCACTTGAGCTGCAAGATTCATCATCATTCTCAGCTACCAAGCATATGTTTTCTTTCTCATCTTCACTTGATGAAGAACTTGATGATGACACCTCATTTTCATCTCAAGCTATGTAGGCTCTTTTTGTCTTGCCTTTCTTCTCTTTGTAGCTAGACTTTTTCTCTTTGCTCTTGTTTGGACAATCTGCCTGTATATGACCTTGCTCACCACAACCAAAACAAGTATAGTTATTTGAATTGAAATCATTGGATTTCTTGTTTCCATACCTATCTTTGTTGTTGTCTTTGTTGCGGTTTCTCTTTAGGAATTTGCTGAACTTTCTTAACAGCAAGCTAAGGTTTTCCTCATCACTATCATCACTGGAATCTTGCTTTCCCTTGTGCTTGGATGCTTTCAAGGCTATGCTCTTTGTGTGCTTATCTTCACTCTCTTGAACATTGAGTCTATTCATCTCTAGCTCATGTTCCCTAAGCTTTCCAAACAAAGAAGCAACACTTAATGATGTTAGATCTTTAGATTCGAAAATAGCAGTTACCTTTGGTTGCCATGCTCTATCAAGACATTTCAAGATCTTGATGTTCAGCTCTTCTTTATCAAAGGTTTTGTCAAGGCTCATAAGGTGATTGATGATGTGCGTGAATCTTTTCTGCACCTCAGAAATTGTTTCTCCTTTAAGCATTCTAAACATTTAATACTCTTGGATAAGAGCATGCTTTCTAGCTCTTTTCACCTCATTTGTTCCTTCATGAGTGAATTCCAAAGTGTCCCACATTTCTTTTGATGATTTGCATTGCGAGACCCTGAAAAACTCATCAGAATTTAAAGCAGAGGTTATAATATTTTTGGCAATGCAATCGAATTTGGCCTTTTTGCTTTCTGCATCAGTCCATTGAGACCATTGTTTCTCAATGAAAGATCCATCCTTTTCAAACATTGGGACAAAAGGACCATTTTCAATTGCATCCCAAATTCCTTTGTCAAGAGATTCCATAAATATTTTCATTCTTACTTTCCAAAACTGGTAATTCAAACCACAAAACAAAGGTGGTATGTTAATTGAAGCACCTTCCCCAAAAGGTAGTCTATCAGCCATTAAACAAGATTTTTAGGATCAACTTGAAAAACTTTCAAGAACCAAGCTCTGATACCAATTGTTAGAATGGATGGCTATAAACTAGAGGGGAGTGAATTGTTTAAAGAGAATTTTCGTAAACTTTTAAAAACAAGAATGAATTTATCTCAGGAAACAATTGATTCAGAAATTCAGTTCGCCAGAAAAACAGAATCCTATTCCACAAACTTTGATCAATCACTAACTTTCAGCAATCTCAGCTCTTTGAAAAACTCAAAAACTCTTAGCAAAAAACTTGTCAAAGATTAATTCTCAAATCTATTTTTCTGAATTTATTCAAAGATGTAGTTTGTTATCAAATCTTAACAAACTCTTAAATTGCATTAAAAGATTGGTCAAATCATTTAATGACTGGAGCGTAAGCAGTTAAATCATTTAAAGCTCAGTAAAAGATAAAACAGTTTTTTTTTCTGTTATGGTCCCAAAACAAACAATCAGTTGTTTCCTCGAATCAATCGGTTGTTTTGGTTCTTAACAGTTGAACCATTTGAAAAACAGTTTTCAATCTTTTTCTCAAAACACCTAAGTATAAACAATCGGTTGTTTCATCAAAACAATCGGTTGTTTTAACTTAGTTTGAAAACATTTTATCTTCACAAAGATTGATGTGATTCCACTAGCCATATAGAGAAAGGTTCTTGACCTTCTTAGGAATCACCTTGAGTTGGACATAATAGAGACACTTTTCTTAGAGTTGGATCATTGTTCTAAGACAAGAACTCACCAAAAACTAGTACCAAATCCCAAACTCATTGGATGAACCAATTTTAGTCAAATTGAACCGAACAAAAGAGGTGAAATTAAAAGGAACCGAACAGAAATGATTAAGCACACAAATGAACCGAACAGAATTGAAATTAAAAGGCAAGAACAGAAACAATAGGTGCTGGAAAAACAGAAAAACCAAACCAAAATACTCAAGAACACAAGACAACAAGAGCAATTGAAAGAGAAGGAAGGAAGGAGAAGAGAGTGCTCATGAAGATGGAAGAATGTTGGATGATCTCGCCACTAGAAGTGTGGAATGCTCCTAGATGAGAGTGATGCCGCCACTTGAGGACTCCAATGATCCATCAAGATAAGACTAGAGAAGAAGGCTCCAAAAGCTCTCCAAAGTTCACTCAAAATTTGAGTAGAGTTTTCTTAGATTAATTCCAATCTGAATTTTACAAAGAGAGCACCTCTATTTATAGCCTAAGGTGCTGAAAATGCAAGCTAAAACAATTCAAAATTCCCTCCCAAATCATTCTAGAACCGGCGCCTATTCTATGCATGAGGAAGGTGTGACCCTTTCCTTCACTTTGGCACCTCCTGTTCTACTTCTACACCTATCTACTAATACACCCCCCCAAAGCTCCTAACTAAAGCCTACAAGATGCTAAAACAAAAGAGGTTTCTAATGTTTCCCTCTAAGCATCTTCAACTAAAGAAATTACAAAAAGAGAAAATAAATGTCCTCTAGCTCCCAAAGCTTTGAACATGCTTCTTGTAATCCTTTGAGGTGGACTTTGACCTCCATGGGCGTCTTCTATTTGTGCCTCCACCTCGTCTTGATCTTGTTGATTGGCCTCCATGTCCTCTTGAGCTTGATCTCCATCAAACATTGAGATGCTTTATGCTTTAGATTCGATCAAGGGGTGGATTACAAAACTCAAACTACCCCATAACTATACTAAACCAGCACAGCAACAACATGCACAACCAAGGCTTCAACATCCTTCAAAGGGTTTGGATTCTTCAAAGCTTGAACACCACTTGGTTCAACAATCTCCCCCTATTTGATGAAGACAAATCCCTGGTGCTTGTGTTTGATCTGATTGAATCTGAAGCAGTACCTGCAAAAATAGCATTTAAACTATCCAATGCTTCTTACAACAGCAAGTTATATTTTTACATATTCCAAGCATAAAACATGATAAACAATCGGTTGTTTACACGAAACAATCGGTTGTTTTTACCAGTAGCAGCAGAAAACCTTTTATATCAGAGATTTTAACAGATTATACGGTATCAAATAAAGATATACAAGAACCAATTAATTCTCCCCCTATTTGTCTTCACAAAGAGACTTTAGCATGTATCAAAAACAGATTTAGGAGAGATTATTAAGATCAAGGATACCTAACTCATTTCTTAAGAAGAAAAACCTCTCTTTTGGTAAAGGCTTTGTGAAGATGTCAGCTAACTGCAGTTTGGTCTCCACAAACTTCACTTCACAGTTCCCATTGTTTACATGATCCCTGATGAAATGATGCCTTATCTCAATATGTTTGGTCCTTGTGTGCTGAATCTGATTTTTGGTAAGATTGATGGCAATAGTGTTATCACACATCAAAGGAACCTTGCTGATTTGTAAACCAAAATCTGCAAGTTGTTGCTTGAGCCATAGAATCTGTGCACAACAACTTCTAGCAACAATATACTCAGCCTCAATAGTAGAGAGAGCAACACATGCTTGCTTCTTGCTATTCCATGAGATTAGGCTTGAGCCAAGAAGATGGCAAGTACCACTTGTGCTCTTTTTATCTAGCTTGTAACCTGCAAAGTCAGAATCTGAATAACCAATTAAATGAATTGGAGAGTGAGAAGGATACCATAATCCTACAGATGATGTTCCTTGGAGATATTTCAGAATTCTTTTTGCAGCTTTGAAGTGAGACTCTTTAGGATTTTCTTGATATCTTGCACATAGACACACCGCAAACATGATGTCCGGCCTACTAGCTGTTAGATAAAGCAAAGATCCAATCAATCCTCTGTATTTTGTTTGATCTACAGTCTTTCCAGCAGCATCCGCATCCATGTAGCAGCTTAATGGCATTGGAGTGCTTGCTTCTTTGCAACTCTTCATTTCAAATTTCTTGAGAATCTCCTTGCAATACTTTGATTGACTTAAGAAGATCCCATCCTTTGTTTGCTTAACCTGCAATCCAAGAAAGAAAGACAGTTCTCCCATCATAGACATTTCAAACTCACCTTTCATTGCAGCCACAAATTCTTCACACAAACTATCTTGTGTAGCACCAAAGATGATATCATCAACATAGATTTGCACAAGCATTATTTCTACATTTGATTTCTTAATGAAGAGAGTCTTGTCTACCATTCCTCTTTCATAACCATGAGATAGCAGAAAGTTGCTAAGCCTCTCATACCACTGCCTTGGAGCTTGTTTCAGTCCATACAAAGCTTTCTTCAACTTGAAGACATGGTTGGGATACTTATGATCTTCAAAGCCCGGTGGTTGATCTACAAATACTTCCTCATTGATGTAGCCATTCAAGAAGGCACTCTTGACATCCATTTGAAAGAGTTTAAAACCACTCATACACGCAAAAGCCAGCAGCAGCCTCATAGCCTCCAATCTAGCAACAGGAGCAAAGGTTTCACCATAATTTATGCCCTCTTCTTGATTGTAGCCTTTTGCAACTAGCCTTGCTTTGTTCCTTGTGATCACACCATCCTCATCTAGCTTGTTCCTGAAAACCCATTTTGAACCAATAATATTCATTTCATTAGTTTTAAGGACAAGAAACGATACCTCATTCCTTGCAAACTGATTCAGCTCTTCATGCATAGCTTCAACCCACTTCTCATCCTTGAGGGCTTCCTCAATTGACTTTGGTTCAATTTGAGAGACAAAAGTTGTGTGCCTGCAGAAGTTTGAGATGGAGCTACGTGTGGAGACACCTTCCTTTATCTGCCCTATGATGTTGTCCACTGACAGATCTCTAGGAATCCTCCATTCTTTGGCCAGCTTACTCTGTTGCAGAATTTCAATCGGTTGTTTCTGCGAATCAACCAGTTGTTTTTCTGCACAGATTTCCAGCTTCTCCAAACTGATGCTCTATTCATCTTCTTCAACACTGGTCTTTGGGATTTGATTGATTCTGCGATCTACCTCATCAAAGACAACGTGAACTGATTCTTCTACAGTCATCAACCTCTTGTTGTAGACTCTATATGCATGACTTGTGAGTGAATAACCAATGAAGATACCAAGGTCTGCTTTCTCATCAAACTTTCCCAAGCTTTCCTTTCCATTGTTGAGGATGAAACAGTTGCAGCCAAAGACTTTGAGATGACTGATGTTAGGTTTCCTTCCATCGAAGAGTTCATATGGAGTTTTCTTCAAAATAGGCCTTATAAGCACCCTATTCATCACATAACAGGAGGTGCTCACTGCATCTGCCCAACAATACTTAGGAAGTGATGATTCACTAAGCATTGTACTTGCAAGCTCTTCAAGAGACCTGTTCTTCCTTTCTACCACTCCATTCTGCTGTGGTGTTCTTGGAGCAGAGAAATTGTGCAGAATTCCCAACTTCTCACAAAATTTGCTAAACTTCTCATTCTGAAATTCTCCTCCATGATCACTTCTAATAGAACCTATGTTGTTGTTCTTTGTATTTTGTAGCCTTCTTGCTAGCTTTTTGAATGCAGAAAAGGCATCACTCTTTGATTCCAAGAAAAGAGTCCAAGTGTACCTAGAAAAGTCATCAACAATAACAAGAGCATAATAAATTCCACCAAGACTCATAGTTCTTGAGGGTCCAAAGAGATCCATGTGAAGAAGTTCAAGAGGTCTCAAAGATGAAACAACATTTTTAATTTTGAAAGAACTTTTCACTTGTTTCCCTTTTTGGCATTGATCCGGTCGGTCATCGGTGGTTGATGACGTCAGCAGAAGACAATCACGTGGACCACTCGTAGGGTGACACGTGGATCGGGTGACAGAGAGATCAGGGAGCAGATCATCCAAAGAGGTGATCGGTGGTCAGTAGTCAAGTGGCCACCGACAGACCAGTTGGCAGAGAAGTCAGGGGACAGATCACCCAGAACGGTGATCGGTGGCCAGTAACCAAGCGGTCATCGACAGATCAGTTCCCAGATGAACACCTGGGGGCAGAACGCGAGAAGCAATAGAGCACCGATCAGTCATCGGATGCATGGTCATCGGGGGCTCGTGTTACACGCAGTTAAGCTGGGGCTCAGCAAGAGCGTTACGCACGGACCTCGCATGAACATGTCTCAGAGAATCGTGCTTGAGAGTGGCCTGAGGGGGGCTAGTAAACCGGTCAGTGATTGGTGACTCCCTCAACCCATTACGTGCATGACATCGCGAAGGGGGAATCGTTCGCACAGAGAGCAATGCCTGGTGAGTGAGCTTAGACCAGCCACACCTGGCGTTCTCCTGAGAGTATGCGATTTACCCAGATGAAGGGAATGCGCTAAGTTACTCCGCCAGGGGATAACTTAGACGCGCAGTGAGAAGCGCTAGAGCCTTCAAGTAATGACACGTGTGTGGTTAGTTGCATGCCTCCACGTGTCATCATCTGAGAGGGACGCGGTCCAAACAAAGGTGCACTCCGTGCCGCCGAAGGTATAGACAATCGCAGACACGCGCAGACACTCACGTCCTACTGATTCTGGAGGTACGTTGCCACAGAAAAGCACAACAGGGTTCTGACACATGCCAGAGAGGCATAACAGAATTCTGTTAGGCGTAGGTACAAAGGGAGGCATAAAAGAGAATCAGAGTGAGATTCAGAGGGTAGTTTTTTACACGCTGTTTTTACACACATTGTTTTTCTAGTGATTCTGTGATCTGACTTGAGCGTCGGAGCGCCACCGGCCACAGAGGCGCCACTGTGTGTTTTTCAGGTTCTCAGGGAGGCTATCTGTGGAGCGGACTTGGAGGGCACGTGGTGTCAAGCTGGTGAGGAAGATCGTGACGAGGCAACGCTCTTGCGCTAAGTCAACCGGCAGGATCATTTGGCGCCCACTGTGGGGCACGTGTAAAACGTGATTCCCAACCATAGTTTGTGTTGGTGGTGCTTCGAGTGTTTTCTGTTCAGCTGCTCGCTATCTCAGTCGACTCCTGGAGTTTTTTGTTTGGAGTTCTTTGAGCTACTGAGTTTGCTGCGGAAGGATGAGGACAACGCGCTCCAGTTCAGTTGCACCATCAACCGACGAAGATGTTGTGTCCATGACGCAGGTGATGGACATGATGAGGACGCTGCAGGAGAACGTGGCTGCATCGCGTTCTGAGCAGGAAAGGATGCACGAGGCGCTGGTGGCCTCGCAAGCAAGGAACAAAGAGCTCAACAGGATCAACGAAGAGCTGCGCAAAGCCCTTCAGGAGCGGGAGGAGCGTGCGACAGGGGACAGATCCGCACCCCCATCCCCACCATGCAGTTTCCCTATGCCATTTTCCCAAGAGATCATGGACTCAGTAGTCCCGGCTAGCACTGTGGCAGTGAAAGCGTCTTTCACTGGGGTGGAGGACCCTGAAGCCCATCTCACGGCGTTTCATACTCAGATGATGCTCTCAGGGGGCTCAGACGCGGTGTATTGTAAGGTGTTCATGAGCACCTTGAGCGGAACGGCGTTGGACTGGTTCGTCAGTATACCCACTGGCCATATTACCATGTTCCAACAATTTTCCAAGATGTTTGTTGAGCAGTACATAGTGAACAAGGCGCCACCTCTGGTGTCTTACGACTTGTTTGATATAAGGCAGTACCAAGGGGAGTCCTTGAAGGATTTCCTGAACAGACTCGGGGCTCGGATAGTCCGTTTGCCAGGAAAGGACGAGGAAATGTTCGTGCACGCCTTCAAAAAGGGTGTATTGCCTGGGCCCTTTAGTGAGTCGCTCATCAGGAACCACACCGCCACGTTCGCCGAAATCCGGCGACGTGCTGTGGCTCACATCACCGCTGAGAGCGAGGTCACAGAGAAGAGAGGAAATGTGGCCCCAGCTAAACCGCGCACCCAAACGAGGGTACAACCTCAAAGGGTAATGGAGGCGGCGGCGGGAAAGAGGGATCAAAGGACGCGTCACCCTTACGACCCTAAGAAAAATAGGAGCAAGGGGCCAGGGCGCCCCAGGGGGAGTAATCGCCCCAGGGAGGGTAATCGCCCCCCGAGGTATGAGTTTGTGATGGGTTTGGCTGATTTGATCGCCATCCCAAACATAGCTGCCAGGCTCAAAGTGCCTGAGAAAACGACGGAGAAGATTTTGGGGCCAAAGCCAGACGCATGGTGCGAGTTCCACAAGAGCTTTGGCCACTCTATCAATTCGTGTTTGGCCCTGGGGAACCAGCTCGCCGAGCTGGTCAAATGTGGTTTCCTGAAGGATTACTTGCTAGAGAAGCAAGCGGACCAGGCATCAGGGTCTCAATCGGCGAGCAGCGGAGGGCAACAGCACGAGGTGCCTATCCACGGCGAGATCCACACCATAGTTGGCGGATTCTCCGGCGGAGGGTGCACAACGTCGCAACGAAAGAGGTATGCGAGGTCGATAATGTCGGTTGAAGCCTTCGAGGATCACTCGCTCGACGTGGACGTCACGTTCACCAAGGAGGACCGCAGGGACGTGGTGCCTCATGACAACGACCCTATTGTGATCTCGCTGGTCACGACGGGAAGGACCGTCCACCGGGTGCTGGTCGACCAAGGAAGCTCAGCAGACGTGATGTTTTGGCCAACCTTTGAGAAGTTACAGTTATCCCCTGATCAGCTAAGACCATATGGGGGCTGCTTGTACGGTTTTGCCGGCGACCAAGTGGAGGTGAGAGGGTATATCGAGCTGAGGACGACCTTCACCGACGGCTTGGCCTCACGAACGGAGAAGGTCAGGTACCTTGTTGTAAACGCCCCATCAGCATACAACATACTGCTGGAGAGGCCAACGCTCAACAGAACAGGAGTTGTGCCTTCGACAAGGCACATGAAGGTCAAGCTGCCGTCTATGGAGGGTATGATCATCACTATTTGCTCCGACCAGAAGGAGGCAAAGAAGTGTTACGAAAACAGCCTCAAGAACAAGAGGTCTGTGTGCCACGTAACCACCACGCCTCCCCCTGGCGTGGAACCGGAACCCCGACGAGCTTCGGATGCGGCGTTAGAAGTGGTCGCCGATGGCAATGTGCCGATGGAGGATATGGAGGCGAGATCCGAGAGAAACTGCTCGGAGATCGCTAGAGAAATCGGTATCGCGAGGGCGCTGATCGCCAGCAAGAAGAAACCTCAGCCAGTAGAGGAGTGGCTCGAGAAGGAGATCAGCGGTAAAGTGTTTAAGTTGGGAAGAACCCTGGATAGCAAGACGCAAGACCAGATCGCTGAGGTAATAAGTAGACACATGGATGCTTTTGCGTGGGCTTCTTCAGATATGCCGGGGATCGACCCCGATTTCTCGTGCCATCGTTTGGCGATGGACCCCCAAGTCAAGCCCACCCGTCAAAGAAGAAGAAAATTCAATGAGGAGAAGAGACAGGCGATCAAAGAAGAGACTCGGCAACTACTGGCAGCGGGCCACATCAGGGAAATCCAATATCCAGAATGGCTTGCTAACGTCGTCCTGGTCAAGAAGAGCAGCGGAAAGTGGCGGATGTGCGTTGATTTTACAGACTTGAACAAGGCCTGCCCGAAGGACTCTTACCCCTTGCCTAGCATTGATGCCCTAGTAGACAGTGATTCAGGGTGCAAGCTGCTCAGTTTTCTGGATGCCTTCTCGGGGTACAACCAAATCAAAATGCACCCCATGGACGAAGAGAAGATCGCCTTCATGACGGAAAGGTCATGTTATTGCTACAGGGTGATGCCCTTCGGGTTGAAGAATGCAGGAGCCACGTACCAAAGGCTGATGGACAAGGTGCTCGCGCCCATGCTCGGAAGGAATGTGCAGGCATACATCGACGACATGGTCGTGACGTCCCTGGAGAAAGACAAGCACGTCGCAGACTTGGAAGAGTTGTTCACCACGATAGCCAGGAACAAGCTAAAACTGAATCTTGAAAAGTGCGTTTTTGGTGTAGAAGCAGGGAAATTTCTGGGGTTTCTTCTGTCAGAGAAGGGAATTGAGGCTAACCCCGAGAATTGCGCCGCCATTTTGGCAATGAGGAGCCCCACCAATGTGAAGGAGGTACAGCAACTCACGGGGCGGATGGCCGCCCTGTCTCGATTCGTATCGGCAAGCGGAGAGAAGGGCCACCCATACTTCCAATGTTTGAAGAGAAACAACAGATTTGTTTGGACAAAGGAGTGTGAGGAGACCTTCGTAAAGCTCAAGGAATATTTGGCGAGCCCTCCAGTTCTGTGCAAGCCCCAAGACATAACACCACTCAGGCTGTACTTTGCCATAACTGAGAGGGCGATCAGCGCAGTGCTAGTGCAGGATCAGGACCAGACCCAAAGGCCTATATATTTCTTTAGCAAGGTGCTGCAAGGCCCGGAGGTAAAGTTGGCCCTAGAAAAGGCAGCATTAGTGGTTGTATTCTCGGCGAGGAGATTGCGCCATTACTTCCAGAGCTTCACGGTACTGGTGATGACTGATCTGCCGATCCAGAAGGTTCTGAAGAAGCCCGATGTGGCTGGAAGGATGGTGAAGTGGGCGGTCGAGCTTTCCGAGTTCGACATCAAGTATGAACCCCGGGGATCGATCAAAGGGCAAGTCTTCGCCGATTTCGTGGTCGAGTTGTCCTCCGAGGTGGCACAGAACGCCGAGGGTGACTTTCGCTGGGTACTCTCTGTTGATGGGTCGTCCAACCAGCTGGGCAGCGGGGCTGGGGTCATCTTGGAGGGGCCCAACGGAGTGTTGATAGAGCAATCGTTGAGGTTCGCTTTCAAAGCAAGCAACAACCAGGCAGAGTATGAGGCTTTGATCGCTGGAATCTTGCTGGCTAAGGAAATGGGGGCGAGAGTGCTGATGGCCAAGAGCGACTCGCTGTTGGTCACGGGACAAGTAACTGGCGAGTTCCAAGCCAAGGACCCGCAGATGGCAGCCTACTTGGAGTACGTGCAGAAGCTGAGAAGATCTTTCGCTTAATTTGAAGTGGTGCACGTGCCAAGAGAACAAAATGCCCGAGCTGACTTGCTAGCCAAGCTCGCCAGTTCGGGCAAGGGGGGTAGGCAGAGGACTGTCATTCAAGAAACTTTGAAAGCGCCTCGAGCATTCGTGGCAGACCACCAAGTTCTCCATGTCTGCAGATCAATAGGAAGACCGGCAAGAAGTCATAGATCCCTAACGTAGGAAACTCTGAGGGCGCCAAGGGTCAGAGCGCGCCCAGCAGAAGAAGGGGCAAGATCGATGCAAATTTGCGCTGTCCACGAGCCAGACACATGGATAACGCCTTACCAACGTTATTTAGCGGATGGTGTGCTTCCAGTTGACTCAATTGAGGCCAGGAAGATAAAGAAGAGCTCCAACAAGTTTACCCTTATTGACGGCGAGCTGTACAGGTTTGGATTCACGCACCCCCTTCTTGTATGCATACACGGAGAGAAGTGCACGAGGATTATGGTTGAGCTCCATGAGGGAATTTGCGGGAGCCACATTGGAGGTCGATCACTGGCGACAAGGACTATCCGTGCAGGCTATTAATGACCCACGATGAGAGAAGATTGCAAGAGATACGCCCAGCGTTGCAAGCAATGCCAGCAGCACGCTGATTGGCACAAGGCACCCCCAGAAGAGCTGAAGTCGATTTACAGCCCCTGGCCGTTCCATACATGGGGAATTGACATTCTGAGACCCTTCCCATTGGCGATCAGGCAGATGAAGTACTTGGTGGTGGCGATCGAATACTTCACCAAGTGGATCGAAGCGGAGCCAGTGGCCCAGATCACTGCACACAAGATCGAGAGCTTTGTATGGAAGAACATAGTGTGCCGGTTTGGTGTGCCTAAACGCTTGGTGTCAGACAATGGGACGCAGTTTGCAAGTCACCTCTTGAAAAAGTTGTGCGAAGAGGTGGGGATACAACAGGTCTTTGCATCTGTCGAACACCCACAGACGAATGGCCAAGTGGAGTCTGCCAATCGGGTGTTGCTGAGAGGTTTAAAGAGAAGATTGGAGAAAGCTAAGGGATCGTGGGCTGAAGAGGTACCCCGCATAGTTTGGGCATACCATACAACTGAGCAGTCAGGAACCCATGAGACCCCCTTTAGTTTGGTTTATGGATGTGATGCGATGATTCCAGTCGAAATCCAGGAAAGCTCGCCGAGATTCCAGAACTTCGTGGCGGAAGACTCGAACGAAGAAAGAAGAATGAATCTGGATTTGCTGGATGAGGTCAGGGAGGAGGCGAGAGTGAAAGCCGAAGCGGTAAAGAGAAGAGTTGAGCGAAGGTACAACTCTAAGGTAACGTCAAGGCAGTTTAGAAGCGGCGATCTGGTGATGAGGAAGGCCCATCAGTATGAGATGCAGAACAAGTTATCGCCCAAGTGGACGGGACCGTTCAGAATAACCAAGGCGCTCGGGAATGGCGCCTACCGCTTGGAGACATTAGAAGGAGGGGCGATTCCCCGCACTTGGAACGCAACACATCTCAAGTCGTATTACAGTTAAAGCCTTGTAAGTAAAGACGAATAGGATGAGATTCGAATAGTTTCTGTTAAAACAATTTCAAGGGGGCACTCTTTTTTCCCTGAGGAGGGTTTTTAATGAGGCCACCCAATAAAGAAGAGTTTTTCAAAGTTTAAAGCTTCTATGTTTGCATGCTTATGGCTTCGAAAGTTTTAGGGAAAAGGCCTTATTACTCGTATGTGATCTAGGGCAACAGTAAAATCGTATTGCATGCTTTCAGTTAAAATTTTTAAAGTCCCCATCGCTTTTCGGCGATCGACGGCACAGTTAAAGTTTTAAAGTCCTCATCGTCTTTCGGCGATCGGAGGCACCAGCAATGATTAAAAGACCTCTCTGCACCAGCAGATAGAGGCAAGATTAAAAGTCCTCAGTGCGTCCAGGGAAGAGGAGATGTAACCCGTGGGCAAAGTAGAGGCACCAGATAAAGTCCTCCTCGACTTTGAGCGAGTGCAGGCGAGATCAGATGAAAAGACCTCTCTGCACCAGCAGACAGAGGCAAGATTAAAAGTCCTCAGTGCATCCAGGGAAGAGGAGATGTAAACCCTGGGCAAAGTAGAGGCACCAGATAAAGCCCTTCTCGCCGTTGAGCGAGTTCAGGCAAAATGAGCTAAAAGGTCAGGGGTGTTTGTGACCTTAAATGGTGGGAAGGGAAGGAAAATGCCTTTCCCCCTTTAAGTGAAACAACAACGATTGACCCAGTAAGACTAGATCATTGTTCTGAAACTCAGGGAGGTAGAGAAGGATCCGAAAGGCGCCTCTATCCCCAGATGAGGGAACGATGATCAGGTCAAGGAAAAGAAGAAAGGTAACATCGCCAGAACCTTATGGCGTGAAAGATGAGACAGTAAAAGGGTTGTGCGGCGAGTACCAGATCAGAAGAGTTCCAGGCGATGACAGAAGTAGGGAGGATTTCACTTGGCAGATCAGGTAAACTGTATTTTAATACTAGTTTGAGTAAAAACCTGCTGCCTAGTAAGTGATTTTATGTTAGGGTTTGTTGCCTTAAGTTCACAAGTTTATTGAACGTCATCGCCGAAGAATTGGTAGTTGCTCAAGTTTACTTTGAGTTAACAGTTTGCCAAGTTTGTTATAAGGTTAAACAACTTGCTCGAGTTAAAAGCGGTGCATGGAGGGTCAAGTTCAAGTATTGCTGAGTTCACACAGTTGAGCAAGTTTCTCCAAACAAGGTACCACCTCTGACGATCGGTGCCCTCTATGCACTTAGCACTAGAGCGACAGACAAGCAAAGTGAAGTACAAAGAACGATGACTGATCAGTTTTGCCTTGTCGGAGGAAACTTTTCCAAACAAGTTCCTACACAACAAGCTAGCAGACAGGCTACGCCTTGTCAGTCATCCAGTACAAAGCAGTGCACAAGAGCTGTTAAGGACGAAGCTAAGGGAGTTGTTAGTCGCGATCAAAGTAGAGGCCAAGATCAAAGAAGGTAGATCCCGCTAAGCCTAAGTTGGTTAACATTTAGTCGTGTGCAAAGAGAAAGACAAAGTTTAAGAAAATGCGGAGAAAAAGATATGCGTCTGAAACTAGTATATATTAAGCGACAAAGTTTATACAAGTTCAAGTACAACAAATTGTGCAGAAGTGTAAAATTACAAAGAAAAAAGAGAGAAAGAGCTCAAGGAGGAGGGGTGAGCTTTCCATCTACCACTTCGTGATAAATGATGAACTGTGAGAGGTCCAAATCTGGGAGAACGCATCGGATCTACTCGAGCGCCAGCTCGAATCCGTCAGTAAAGGCGTCAGCACCCACATTCATAAGATCGGCGTTCTCAGCCTCTAATTTTTGCTTTAAGGCCTCCGCAGCATTTTTCTCGGTGGTAAGGGCAGCAAGGGAAGAGGCAGCTTCTTCCAATTGGCCCTTTGCTTCAGACAGCTTGCCCACCACCTCCTCAAGTTTCTTCTCCCCAGTAGCGGTCGCTTCCCTGGTGGACTCGAGCTCCCCCACTAGTTGTGAGTTCAGTTGGCGTAGGGAGGAGGTCTCGGCCCGCAGTTGCGCCACCTCGCAGTCCAGGGAGTTGACAGCTTGCCCCATCAAGATCTCAGTCTTGATGGTCTCTTGGACTTACGCGAAGTGCTCTCCCCTGGACTTTTCCACCATACCCCTCATCATGGCAATGGACCCTTGGGCAGCTTCCAAGTCACTTTGCAATGACTCCTTGTCATGCTCAAGCTCCTTTACCCTCTTCTCCAGGGCTATTTGCTTGCGATGCTGGGTGGAAAACTCCAAGGAAAGCACAATCTGCTTCGCCAGGTGCATGTCCACCTCCTCCCCGATCCACTCGATAAGCTTCCGGCTGCAAATGAGCTGTCGAACCAGAGCAATGACTCGGCTGAAGTTCTCATTACTTGTTCCAGAGCCGCTTGGTCGTGAGCTAGCCCCACCACCTTCAGCGGTACCAGCGGAGGTTGGCAGTGGTGGTGGCGACACGAGAGGTCCCGGGAGATCCCCCGAGCGAGCAGAATCACCCCTAGCAAGTGGAGTGGATTGACCAAGTGGTTGGCCCGCTGGGGGAGGAGATGGCGATCGAGGAGTTGGGGATGGCAGTTGTTTGGGGGAGGGAGAGCATGTTGGCACTGGGGCTGGTTGAATAGAGAGGGGCGAGGGTGAACCTTCCTCTACCTCCACTACCTCAATCTCCCCAGGCTGAAGAGATGAAGCCCCCCCAATCGCTGGAAGTGTCCTCTTGCGGTGTATGAGAGGAGAGCCAGAGCTCTCCTCTTCGGTTGAGGGAGCAGGAGCAGCAGCAGATGAAGGAATGGCCTTCACCAGCTTCCTTCTTTTCCTTCCTGGCTCGGGGCCTTCAGTTGGCGCAACCGAGAGAGGAGGGGCTGCAATAGGATCGGTGGTGGAAGAAGAGGAGCCAGTCCCTTTGGCCCCCCGGAGTTTGGCAAGCTCCAGCAAAGCTTTCCTCCTATCCTTCCCTGACATCGTATCTACATCGAAGGGAAAAAGAAGAGTTAGATGGCCTAGTTATGCAAGTAAGTCAAAATGTATGCAAGCGTGCATGAGAATGTGCAAGTATCCTAAGAGGTGAAAGAAGAAGAGCTACCTATATATTTTTTCAGAGCCAACACATCAAACTCATGTTTGATGAGGAGTGCAGAGTTGTACTTGGCCCCCAGGAACAGTCCACATAGCTCGCGCTCGTAGTGGGCCATGGCTTCGAGATCCCGGGGTTTCTTGAACTCAACCACAGGAACCCAGTAGAGGGGGTACCCCTCGAGCAATGTTGGACTTTGTGGGGTGGCAGATATCATGTAGAACCTGCCTTTCCAATCTTTGAAGGATTGCTGATACAGACCCAAGAGCACCCGTCCAGCAACCCCGTTCAGACTCACCAGGACCTGTCCCCAGGGTTCTTCGCCTCGAAGAAGTAGAGGAACACGTCCACGGAGGCGTTATGCCCGAAGTAATTGCAGAGAATTTCAAATGCCCGGATGAAAGCCCAGGCATTTGGGTGCGACGTTCAGCTCCATCATCAACTCCTTCTCGAAAAAGGTGAAGGGCAGGCGTAGCTTCAACCTTTTGAAGATGGCAGAGTAGACGAAGACGAAGGGCACCCCATTGGTGGCCCTATCGTCCGCGTAGATGGGCATCCCTCGAGGAGGAATGCAAACGCGGATGTTGAAGTCGTTCTCCCGATCGATGGCGCAAGAGGGCTCATCCGGGTCGCTGCTCAGGAGGGATTTTAGGTGCCCTTGCGGCAGCAAGGTAGAGGTTTCAGCGAGCAACGCCAGGGGAGCCCAGTCATAGACCCTGGCGTTGTCGTGGTAGGAGGTTGCAACGGGTGGTGGTGGAGCTGGAGCACTTGCAGAAGGCTGTGCACCAGAAGACGAGGCGATGATTCGAGCGGTCTGTTTCAAGCGAGCCATTGATAGATAGCTGCAGTGGGGGAAAAGCGAAAAGTCAGAATGAATGGAAGGAGAGGGAATGATGAATAGTTCGGTGAAAAACAGAGGAAGGAAAGGAGAGAAAGGTCCAGGTGGAAAGAGGAAGAGGGAGAAGCAGAGAGCAGAGTGAAGAGTGCGAAAACCCTAGCCTGGGTCGAGAAGAGGAAAAACGGAGAAGATGGATGCATGATGATGAAAGGGACGAATGCAATCGATGAAAAGAACCTAAATGGACCAAGAAAGAAGAAAAACCATACCTTTGAATGATCGCGAAGGTTCTGAAGATAGAAAGCTGGAAGAAAGATGGAAGCGCAAGAGGGGATTCGCAGAGAGTCTGGGGGTTGATTGAAGAAGACGAAGAAACAGTAAAGGCGCACGCCTATTTGAAAAGAAGGGAAGCGCTAGCGACATTCCACGCTGACCGTTGATGCGCCAACGTGTCGCAAGATTAAGGGAGGTAGTCGTAACGTTAAAGGGCAGCACATGAGGTAGCACGTGACGTGGGCCCACTTGCCACGTGGACCAAGGTCGCGACCACTTAGTCTCTTCGCTGAGAACGAGTTCACAGCTCGAGACTGAGGGGCTTGTGATCCGGTCGGTCATCGGTGGTTGATGACGTCAGCAGAAGACAATCACGTGGACCACTCGTAGGGTGACACGTGGACCGGGTGACAGAGAGATCAGGGAGCAGATCATCCAAAGAGGTGATCGGTGGTCAGTAGTCAAGTGGCCACCGACAGACCAGTTGGCAGAGAAGTCAGGGGACAGATCACCCAGAACGGTGATCGGTGGCCAGTAACCAAGCGGTCATCGACAGATCAGTTCCCAGATGAACACCTGGGGGCAGAACGCGAAAAGCAATAGAGCACCGATCAGTCATCGGATGCATGGTCATCGGGGGCTCGTGTTACACGCAGTTAAGGGGGCTGAGGTTCCCAGCAAGAGCGTTACGCACGGACCTCGCATGAACATGTCTCAGAGAATCGTGCATGAGAGTGGCCTGAGGGGGGCTAGTAAACCGGTCAGTGATTGGTGACTCCCTCAACCCATTACGTGCATGACATCGCGAAGGGGGAATCGTTCGCACAGAGAGCAATGCCTGGTGAGTGAGCTTAGACCAGCCACACCTGGCGTTCTCCTGAGAGTATGCGATTTACCCAGATGAAGGGAATGCGCTAAGTTACTCCGCCAGGGGATAACTTAGATACGCAGTGAGAAGCGCTAGAGCCTTCAAGTAATGACACGTGTGTGGTTAGTTGCATGCCTCCACGTGTCATCATATGAGAGGGACGCGGTCCAGAGAAAGGTGCACTCCGTGCCGCCGAAGGTACAGACAATCGCAGACATGCGCAGACACTCACGTTCTACTGATTTTGGAGGTACGTTGCCACAGAAAAGCACAACAGGGTTCTGACACATGCCAGAGAGGCATAACAGAATTCTGTTAGGCGCAGGTACAGAGGAGGCATAAAAGAGAATCAGAGTGAGATTCAGAGGGTAGTTTTTTACACGCTGTTTTTACACACATTGTTTTTCTAGTGATTCTGTGATCTGACTTGAGCGTCGGAGCGCCACCGGCCGCAGAGGCGCCACTGTGTGTTTTTCTGGTTCTCAGGGAAGCTATCTGTGGAGCGGACTTGGAGGGCACGTGGTGCAAGCTGGTGAGGAAGATCGTGACGACGCAACGCTCTTGCGCTAAGTCAACCGGCAGGATCAGGCATGCTTCACAAATGTGATCCCTCTCAAACTTGAGTTTTGGCAACCCAATCACAAGATCCTTTGAAATCAGTTTGTTCAAATGATTCATGTGAATATGAGCAATTCTTCTATGCCAAAGCCAAGATTCATCTTGCTTGGATAGAAGACATCCAATAGAACATGGTGAAGAGATATCTAGAAGATACACATTATTAACTCTCTTACCTACCAACATTATTTCTTTGGTGTTGGGTAGACAGATTTCACAAGTGTTTGATTTGAACATCACTTGATATCCCTTGTCACATAGTTGGCTAATGCTCAGCAGATTGTGCTTTAGTCCTTCTACAAAAAGCACATCATGGATTACCAAGATGTTCCAGTGATGATAGTGATGAGGAAAACCTTAGCTTGCTGTCAAGAAAGTTCAGCAAATTCCTAAAGAGAAACCGCAACAAAGACAACAACAAAGATAGGTATGGAAACAAGAAATCCAATGATCTTAATTCAAAATAACTATACTTGTTTTGGTTATGGTGAGCAAGGTCATATAAAGGCAGATTGTCCAAACAAGAGCAAAGAGAAAAAGTCTAACTACAAAGAGAAGAAAGGCAAGACAAAAAAAGCCTACATAGCTTGGGATGAAAATGAGGTGTCATCATCAAGTTCTTCATCAAGTGAAGATGAGAAAGCAAACATATGCTTGGGAGCTGAAAATGATGATGAATCTTGCAGTTCAAGTGAGGTAAGTTCATGTGCTTCCTTAAATGAACAAAATTACAGTGAATTGCTTGAAACTTTTCAAGAAACACATGATGAAGCTAATAGATTGGTTCTTTCAAACAACCGATTGAAAGATCTTAACAATTGGCTTCAAAAGAGAGTTAAATCACTTGAAGAAGATCTGGAAAAAGCAAAAAGTGATTTTGAAAAATTGGAAAACCATTTCAAAAATGCTTCTTGCAAGTGTGATACTCTCATTTGCGAAAATTGTGAAAATCTTGAGAAAAAGGTTCACTATCTTGTTGAAACTGTGGACAAGCTTTCAAAGGGGAAATCTAACTTTGAGAATGTCTTGGCATCTCAAAGCTGTGTTTTTGGAAAGGCTGGTTTAGGCTTTAATCCACAAAACAAGCAAGATAAGTTTTCAAAAAGTTTTTCAAGAAAGTCAGAAAAACAATCGATTGTTAAGACGAAACAACCGGTTGTTACATGCTTTTACTGCATGAATAAAGGCCACTCTGTTAGGTTCTGCAAAATAAGGAAATATTCTGTTCCAAAAGGTTTTATGAAATGGATTCCTAAGGGATGTGAAGTTTCTAACTGCAAAGAAAATTCAAAAGGACCCAAATTTGTAAGGGGACCAAATCTTGTTGCTTGAAATCTTTTATGCAGGAAAACTAAAGAAAAAGGAGGGACTGAGTCATCTGATCAATTTGTTGAAGAAAAAGACAGTCATTGAAGCTGAATCAATGATGTGCAAAAGACCTCACCAGTGAAAAGAGGCTTCTTGATCATAAAGCACATGGCTCATTGAAGAATTAACATAAGGATAAGACTTTCCTTTATTTGTTCTTAATTCCTGTTTCAAAGTTCTTTCTCATGGATAAACAATCTTTTTATGATCAATGTCATCTGCTTTGAACTCCTTCTGCTCATGGTTAAAATTCAAAAACAGTTTTAACTGCAGCAGAAAAACAACCGATTGTTTCTTCGAAACAACCGATTGTTTTAGGTCTGACAGCACTATGAAGAAATTGTTTTAATTGCTATTTTGAATTTCTATCCGTTGCAGATCAATTCAAAAGAGAGAATCTTGGTCAAAGAATCTGTGTTGAAAGCTGATTATGTTCATAGAGGAGTTACAACAGTCATAAAGGAAAATATTCCAAAATCTTGGAAATTCAAGAGCCTTAATGACTAGTCAAAGATCACATGTGAAGACCATGTGATTCTCATCTTTTTCTGACGTTTTCTGTGCAGAGCAGAGTCAAGTCCTCTCTCTCTGAAAATCAGGTACCCACTAAATAGAATTGAATGCTAATTGATTCTTTTTCTGCTATAAAAACTGGTGCAACTTATCTCTTCCACAAGAACAACCAATTGCAACATCTCTTGCAACATATCTTGCAAAAATCTGTGAAGTGAGTTCTTCTCTGTTTTCTTCTCTGCCATCATGGAATCAACTCCTCCCACCTCAAAGAGAGTCAAAACCAGGGTTGTAAGGTCTGGAGGAAGGCTAGAAGGCTGGTTCTCTGGAGACAATGATCTCATTGAGAGATATAGGTATGAAACAAGTACCAAAAATAAACAACCCCAAGGTTGTATGCTTTGATTGGCTAAAAAGTCAAAAGCTTGATAATGTGAGAAGGCTGCTCAAGGATCAATCTCTCAGAAAGTTCCTGGAGATGAAGGGAAACATATATCCAGATTTAGTGAGGGTGTTCTACACAAACCTCAAGTTTGAGGGAAACAATCTAGTTTCTCATGTGAAAGGTGTAGAAATGGAGATAACTCATGAACTATGGACTGTTGTTGCTGGTCTCAAGTTCTTTGGTCTTAGAATCAACAAGGGAAACCTTGGAGTGGTGGAGGATTTTAACAAAATCCAATTCTACAAGAGTTGCTTGAAGAATCAACATGCTCAAGTAAGTACATGCTCGGTTGGAGGTCTAAAGCTTGATGAGAGTTTGCTTGCTCTCATTGTAACTTGGATTCTAACTCCAAGGGGGAGTAATCATTCTGTTCTAACTGAAGAAGATCTGGTACATATCTTCTGCATCACCAAGAAAATCAAAATCAATTGGATCCACATCATCAAAGCGCACATGTAAAAAGCCATGAGGTTAGGTGATTATCATTATCCTTATGCTATTTTGATATCTAAATTTCTACTCTATTTTGAAGTGAACCTTGAAGATGAAACTTCTGAGTTGGTCAAGCCAACCCAAGAGTTGAACAATGGATCACTCAGCAAGATGGGTTTTACCAAAGTAGGTGGAAAATGGATTAGTAAGGATGGTGATCATGGTGCCTCATCTAATGGTGCTGCTAATCTTGAACAAGATGAACTTGCTGATATGGATGTTCAAAATGAAGATCCACCTGAAGATTATCAAGATGCTGGAACAAGTACTGGTGTTGGAAATCAATGAGAAAGGATGCAATCCATGTCTTCTTTTGAAAGACTCATGGTGAATAGGCTTTGTACCGCCCTGGTAGTCGGAAGTAATGACGTGGCGTCGAGCTGTGATATAGGCGTGTTGGATGGTACGCCTGGCTGGCAGAGGGGAAGGAAGTCGGGGGGCTCGTGTAGTCGCCAGTTATTAAGTTGGCGTGCTCCGATCTCCATCACACCAATACTGGCGGTCACCAAGTTGAAGGTGAAGTCGCCAGATATGAATCCAGGCGACCAAGTGGTTAGAGATCGCCAAAGCAAGGACATCGCCGAAGATAAAGGCAGATGGATGCTTCCCAGCTGGCCAGAGGATGAGGTCGGTGGAATAGGTGGTGCAAATTATGAAGGCGGCTGGCGAGACCAAAGGGAAGGTGTGTACGAAGGCGCCCGAACTCGCCAATCCAGAAGAGATCGCGCTCCAAGGCAACTATGCACTGAGTAGTATCATGCATAAGTAACTTAGCCAAAAGAGAGTCAGAAGCAGCGCCCAAGTCAAGGAGGCTCCAGATGATGGCACGTTTACAGCTGGATGCGAGCCACGTGTCCAGGTGTGTAACTGCCAGGAGAGAAAAAGTGTCCAGGTATATAAGAGTTTCCCAACGAACATCTGAGGTACGCACGTTCAGATTGTCTTCTTTACGCTTGCGAGTTCTTGAGTATACTGAGAGAGAACTGGTTCACGGTTCCTTGAGAGTTCTTGAGTGTTACTCTTAGTAATTGGTGGTTCGGTCACTGACTTGGGCGTTGGAGTCGATCGGCCGCAGCGGCGTCGATTTGTTCTTTTGCAGGTTCTTGAGGTGGATCGCGGCGAAGGATGGAGGCAAACGCGGCGCATACGTCGATCCAAGTTTGACGAGGCAAATCTCCAGCGTTCTGGTCAACAGGCAGGATCATCAGGCGCCCACCCTAGGGCCGTGTAAAACCTGTTCCCATCCGCAGTGTGAGTTCTTGGAGGTTTTTGCAGTTTCTGTGTGGTTGTGTGCTGGTGCAACCATTGTCCGCTGTTCATCTAGGTTTTGTTCGGTAATTTCGCATTTTCCACCGTTCGTTTGGATTTTTGATTCGGTGAGGTGAAGTTTTCTGCTGCTTACGCGAGATTTGTTCGGTGAGATCTGAGTTCTTTGGCTCGTTTGGATTTTCGTGGAAGAAGTGCTGGTTTTTGGTGCAGTTGCAGGTTTCTGTGGAGGTTTTCTGTGTTCTTGAAGTTTCTTTCGAAGTTTCGCGAAGTTCTGACCGATTGATCGCTGAATCGATCGTCGCTGAAGGAGGTGTTGTTCATTACACTCTGTGATTTGCTAAGCTTTCATGAGAAAAATGAGAAGCAACCGTTCAAGTCCAGTTGCGCCCGTTGCTGCTGAAGGCGCCATGACTATGGCGCAGATGGTGGAAATCATGCGTTCGCTGCAGGTGAATGTGGAAGCCTCGCGTATAGAGCAGGCAAGAATGCATGAAGACCTGGTCGCCTCTCGCGCCAGGAATGATGAGCTTAGCAGAGTGACTGAAGAGCTGCGTCAAGCTCTTCAGGAGCAGCGAGGGCGTCCAGTCGCTGAAGAGGTCGCGCCGTCAACGCCGCCTCGTGTTTTTCCTATGCCTTTCGCTCAGGCGATTACCGACACGCCTATCCCTACGAGCGTGGTGCCTGTGAAAGCTGTTTTTACCGGCGTGGAGGATCCCGAAGCACATCTCACCACGTTCCATACGCAGATGATGCTGTCAGGAGGATCAGACGCCGTGTACTGCAAGATGTTCGTGAGCACGCTCCAGGGAACGGCGCTGGAATGGTTTGTGAGCCTGCCTACAGGTCACATAACCAACTTCCAACAGTTTTCAAAGATCTTCGTCGAGCAGTACATCGTGAACAAGGCACCGCCCAGGGTGTCTTACGATTTGTTTGACATAAGGCAGTATCAGGGAGAGTCCCTCAGGGACTACCTGAATCGTTTTGGGGCGCAGATGGTCCGCTCGCCAGCCAAAGATGAAGAGATGCTGGTCTACGCATTCAAGAAGGGCGTGCTGCCGGGACCATTCTGCGAGGCATTGATCAGGGCTCACCCTGCCACGTTTGCTGAGGTCAGGCGACTTGCGGTGGCCCACATCGCCGATGAGAGTGAAGTCGCCGAGAAGAGGGGCAGCGTGGCTCCCGCCAGGCCACGTGCCCAGACCAGGGTCCAGCCGCAGAGGGTGCTGGAGACAGCGGCGGCCAGGAGGGATCAGAGGACTCGCCATCCTTATGACCCAAGGAAGAACAAGGGCAGGGGCCAAGGACGCCCGCAACCAGCACGCCAGGAGTACAATCGTCCACCTAAGCACAAGTTTGTCATGGGATTGGCGGACCTGATCGCCATTCCCAATATATCAGCTAGGTTGAAGGCGCCCGAGAAGGTGGGCGACAAGGTGCTGGGACCGAAGCCAGACGCCTGGTGTGAGTTTCACCAGGGCTTTGGCCACACCGTGGACTCGTGCTTGGCTTTAGGATACCAGCTCGATGATCTGGTCAAGAGCGGGTTCCTAAATGACTACTTGTTGGACAGAAGGGCGGGGGGCGCGTCGAGCTCCCAACCAGCAGGTGGAGAGGCTCAGTAGCACGAGATGCCTACCCACGGGGAAATCCACACCATCGCAGGAGGTTTCTCAGGTGGTGGATGCACCGCATCACAGAGGGAGAAGTACGCGAGGTCTGTGATGACGGTGGATATGTTTGAAGACCACTCGCCGGATGTGGACATTACGTTCAACAAGCAAGATCTCCGGGACGTTGTGCCTCATGACAACGATCCCATAGTCATCTCGTTGATCACAGCAGGAAGGAAGGTCCACAGGGTTCTGGTGGACTAAGGAAGCTCGGCAGATGTGATGTTCTGGCCGACTTTCACGCAGTTGGAGCTACCCCTTGATCAGCTGAGGCCCTATGGAGGGTGTTTGTATGGTTTCGCTGGTGACCAGGTGGAGGTCAGGGGGTACATTGAGTTGAGGACCACGTTTACAGATGAGGCTGGTTCGAGAACAGAGAAAATCAAGTACCTTGTCGTGAACGCCCCTTCAGCATACAACATTCTGCTGGGAAGACCCACGCTCAACAGAATAGGCGCTATACCGTCGACCCGGCACATGAAGGTGAAGCTGCCGTCTATGGAAGGGGTGGTGATCACCATCAAGTCCGACCAGAAAGAAGCGAAGAAGTGCTATGAGAATAGCCTGAAGAACAAGAGGTCGGTGAGTTATGTGACGACCACCCCGCCTCCTGGTGTGAAGCCCAGATCGACGGTAATAGAAGAGATCGCCGGAAGAGATGTGGTAATGGTGGATGCTGAGCTAGGGGAGGGGAACGCCGATCTGGAGGAAGAAGAGGCAAGGAATCGCCCTGAGGAAGCGAGGGAGTTGGGAATCGCCAGGACGGTGATCGCCAAAGAAACCAGGCCAAAACCTGTCGAGCAGTGGCTCGAGAGAGAGATCGGAGGAAAGATCTTCAAGCTGGGAAGATCTCTGGAGGTTGAGCTCCAGGACCAGATTGCCAAGGTGATAGAGCGGCATCTGGATGCGTTTGCATGGTCCGCTTCGGACATGCCCGGGATCGATCCCGACTTCTTGTGCCATCATTTGGCGATGGACAACTTGGTGAGACCAATGCGGCAGAGGAGAAGGAAGTTCAATGAGGAGAGGAGGCAGGCGATTAGAGACGAAACACAGAAACTCCTCGCCGCAGGCCATATCAGGGAGGTGCAGTATCCTGATTGGCTGGCCAATGTCGTGGTGGTGAAGAAGAGCAATGGGAAATGGCGCATGTACGTCGATTTCACTGATCTGAATAAGGCTTGCCCGAAGGACTCATATCCTTTACCAAGCATAGACGCCCTGGTGGATAGTGCGGCAGGGTGTAAGTTGTTGAGTTTCCTGGATGCCTTCTCGGGGTATAACCAGATCAAGATGTATCCCATGGATGAAGAGAAGACTGCCTTCATCACCGAGAGATCGTGCTACTGCTACAAGGTGATGTCGTTTGGGCTGAAGAACGCGGGGGCCACGTACCAGAGGTTGATGGATCGAGTACTTGCACCAATGCTGGGAAGGAATGTGCAAGCGTACATGGATGACATGGTCGTGACCTCGCCAGAGAAAAGCAAGCACGTTGCGGACTTGGAGGAGTTGTTCACTACGATCGCCAAGTTTAGGTTGAAGCTGAATCCCGAGAAGTGCATCTTTGGCGTGGAGGCTGGGAAGTTCTTGGGTTTCCTCTTAACTAAGAGAGGAATAGAAGCCAACCCTGATAAGTGTGCCGCCATCTTGGCGATGAGGAGCCTCGCCACCGTGAGGGAAGTACAACAGCTTACAGGTCGGATGGCCGCCCTGTCTCGCTTCGTGTCAGCTAGCGGAGAGAAGGGCCATCCCTATTTTCAGTGCTTAAGGCGGAATAACAAGTTTGCCTGGACGAAGGAATGTGAGGAAGCCTTCGTCAAGCTGAAGGAGTATCTGGCGAGCCCGCCGGTTTTGTGCAAACCGCTGGTGGGAACCCCTCTCAGGTTGTATTTTGCTGTAACTGAGAGGGCGGTGAGTGCGGTGCTCGCCCAGGACCAAGATCAGGCTCAAAAACCCATTTACTTTGTTAGTAAGGTGTTGCAGGGCCCCGAAACGAGGTATCAGGCCCTGGAGAAGGCTGCACTGGCAGTAGTCTTTTCGGCGAGGAGGTTACGCCACTATTTCCATAGCTTCACGATATTGGTGATGACCGACTTGCCCATCCAGAAGGTCTTGAAGAAGCCTGACGTGGCTGGGAGGATGGTGAAGTGGGCAGTGGAGCTGTCGGAGTTTGATATTAAGTATGAGCCCCGAGGCCCGATCAAGGGGCAGATCTTCGCAGATTTCGTGGTCGAGCTCTCGTCTGAAGCAGCACGAGTTGAGGGGGATGATTTCCGTTGGGTGCTTTCGGTGGACGGGTCGTCGAACCAGCAGGGTAGCGGTGCTGGAGTCATCTTGGAGGGACCCAACGGCGTGCTGATCGAACAATCCTTGAGGTTTGCCTTCAAGGCCAGCAATAATCAAGCAGAATACGAGGCGCTGATCGCCGGTATCTTGCTGGCTAAGGAGATGGGAGCCAGGGTGCTGATGGCTAAGAGTGACTCGCTGTTGGTCACGGGACAAGTAACAGGCGAGTTCCAGGCTAAAGATCCACAAATGGCGGCTTACCTGGAGTATGTACAGGAATTGAAGAGTTCCTTTGCCTCCTTTGAAGTGGTGCATGTGCCCAGAGAGCAGAATGCCCGAGCTGACTTGCTAGCTAAGCTCGCCAGTTCAGGCAAGGGGGGTAGGCAGAGGACGGTGATTCAAGAAACTCTGAAGACGCCGAGAGCATTTGTGGCAGATCACCTGGTTCTTCAGATAAGCAAGTCGACGGAGAAAGCGGCGAGAAGTCATAGGTCCCTGACTCAAGAGACTTTGAGGTCGCCAAGAATAAGAGCATGTCGGGGGGAGAGGGTGAACATGACGCAGGTCTGCGCTACGCATGAGTCAGACACCTGGGTAACACAGTACAAGCGATGCCTGGCGGATGGCGTCATGGGCTGAGGAGGTACCCCGTATAGTTTGGGCGTACCACACCACCGAGCAGTCTGGAACCCATGAGACCCCGTTCAGCTTGGTCTATGGGTGCGACGCAATGATTCCAGTAGAGATCCAGGAGAGCTCGCCGAGATTCCAGAACTTCGTGGAGGAAGACTCGAATGAGGAGAGAAGGTTGAACCTGGACCTACTGGATGAGGTCAGGGAAGAGGCGAGATTGAAAGCTGAGGCGGTGAAGAGAAGGATTGAACGAAGATATAACTCGAAGGTGATGCCAAGACAGTTCAGAGAGGGCGACCTGGTGATGAGGAAAGCCCACCGGTACGAGATGGAGAATAAGCTGTCGCCTAAGTGGACGGGACCGTTCAGAATAACCGAGGCGCTCGGGAACGGCGCCTACCGCTTAGAAACATTGGAAGGAGGGGCGATTCCTCGCACTTGGAAGGCCACGCACCTCAAGTTATATTACAGTTAAGAACTTTGTAAGTACAGACAAACGCGAAGTTATATTACAATGTTTCTGTTAAAACAGTTTGAAGGGGGCACTCTTTTTCCCCTAAGGAGGGTTTTTAATGAGGCCACCCAGTAAAGAAGAGTTTTCGAAGCTTAAAGTTGTTTAGATTTCATGCTTGTTATTTTCCGAAAGTTTTGAAGAAAGACCTTGTCACTTATATGTGATTTAAGGCAAGTTAAAGATATATTGCATGCTTTCTAGAAAGTTTCTAAGTCCCCATCGTCTTTCGGCGATTGGCGGCATTAGTTAAAGTTAAAGTCCTCATCGTCTTTCGGCGATCGGAGGCACCAGTTAAAAGACCTCAACGCCCTCGCGCGTCCTGAGGAGAGATAAAGACCTCCTCGCCGTCGAGCGAGTGCAGGCGAGGAAGAGCAAAAAGTCCTCAGTGTTTCTGAGGGAGAGGAGATGTAACCCCTGGGGAAATGTAGAGGCACCAGCAAAAAGTCCTCAGTGTTTCTGGGGGAGAGGAGATGTAACCCCTGGGGCAATGTACAGGCACTAGCAAAAAGTCCTCAGTGTTTCTGGGGAGAGAAGATGTACCCCCTAGGGCAATGTAGAGGCACGAGTTAAAGACCTTCTCGCCGACGAGCGAGTTCAGGCGAGTTAAAGACCTTCTCGCCGACGAGCGAGTTCAGGCGAGTTAAAGACCTTTTCGCCGACGAGCGAGTTCAGGCGAGTTAAAGACCTTCTCGCCGACGAGCGAGTTCAGGCGAGTTAAAGACCTTCTCGCCGATGAGCGGGTTCAGGCAAGAGAAAATCCTTCTCGTCTTGAACGAGTTCAGGTATGGTGTGAAGGGTGGAAGAAGTTTGGAGGGTGGCTAGGGTAGGTTCGAAGAGAACGCCTAGCCACCCGGTCTTTTGTTCTGAAGCTCAGGGAGGTAGAGAAGGATCCGAAAGGCGCCTCTACCCCCAGATAAAGGAACAATGCCCAAGTTGTGAAGCCAGGAGGAGGCTGATATCGCCAAGAGTCTTTGGCGACTAGAAAAAATGCAAACAATGGCGAGAAAGTCAAGACCCGTTTTCATGAGGCAGATCGGGTGAGCTGTGTCTTGAGCCATTAGTTGAGTTGGAGTTCGTTATTTGAAGAGCGATTTTACGCTAAGGTTCGTTACCTTGAAATTACAAGTTATTAGAGTGTTATTGTTCGAAAGTCGGCGGTTCGAAGCAGTTAAGTATATATTTGCGCTTACGAAATTACTAAGTTAATTTCTATGAAGTAAAATTATACAAGAAGAGATAAAGCAGACAAAGAAGTTATAAGAAGAAGCGCAAAGGCTTTATCATAATGTAAAACATCAGTTCAAGGTACATATACAGAAAAAGGGAAAGTCTATTACAATTATGTGTAGGGAGAAGCATAAGAATCGTGGATGGAGGGAAGCAATCAATCTTCAGAAGGAACAACCTTCCCGTCCACCACCTCGTTGTTGAGGGACACCATGGTAAGATCTAAATCGGGATACAGGCAGGCGAACTGTTCCCGGGCGGCCTCGAATCCAGCAGCAAGAATCTGGGCAGAGCTCAGCTCAAGTTCTTCGATCTGTTTCTTTAGCCCCTCGTTCTGCTGCTTCAGCTCTTCAGCTTGTTTCTTAAGTTCTTCAATGGTTTCCCGAGCTTGAAGAAGGTCTTCAGCAACCTTCTTGGATTCTGCCTGCACCTGGGCCAGTTCTGCGGCGATCTTCCCGTTTTCTTCGTTGGCTTCAGCGAGCTTGGCCACGGTGTCGTCTCTTTCTTTCTCCACCTTCCCCAAGAAGACCTCCCGATCGGCTGACCTTTTCTCGAGGTTCTTTACCTTGGCGGCGTCAGCTTTGATCAACGCCTCCAGATCAGCCACTTTGACGCGATAAGGTACCAGCTTGCTCTCCAGCTCAATCTTCTCTTGAGCCAAGAGCTGCACCTTATGGCGTAGATCGGTGGCCTCCTTGCGTGCCACCCGGAGCTCGGTGCTCATAGCATCTTCAACTCGGGAGTGTTCGATCTCGGCGAGTGTTAGATTGCAGGATAACCTCTCCGCCTCAATCCTTATGGTGCTATTCTCAGTTCGGAGTGCGAAGAGGTCATCCTGGAGCTTCTTGGTGGAACTCTCCACAGCTTTAGATATGATGGAGGGGAAATCCTCCGCCATCATCTTCAGTTTTGCCGAGAAGGGCTCCCACACCCTCTTGACCTCAAGAGAGAGGTTTGCTTGTGGAGGCACCGGGTGGGCTTGTTGTTGGTTCTCGCCGCCACCTTCTTGAGTTGGTTGTTCTTTGGGTGCTTCTTGGCGTGGTGGCGACGTCGGGGATTCAGTAATAAGGATTGGAGAGTGCTGAGCACCTTCATCCCCGACTGGTGCAGCGTTTGCAGTTGAGGCGTTTGAAGGAGGACCCCTTCCAGCTGATACATAAGGCGTGGAGGCGCTCGGGGGTTCTCCATGAAGTTAGGCTCGGGGGCCTCAACCACAGGAAATGCGGACGCCAGAGGAACCGCTTGGACTGGCGAGGTGGGAGCTGGTGGAGGAAGCAGTGTTGGAGGCGGAGCGGGTGTGGAAGGTGGTGTTGATGTTGGAGGAGGAGGTGGAGCAGATGGTGAAGAAGGCGCCACCCTCTTCTTCTTGGTGATGAGGCCATCTTCAGTCACCTCATCGTCTTCTTCCTCTTCCTCATGGACTACTTGGGGAGCTTTCCTCTTTGGTTTCCTGAGGATAAGCTTTTTGCGCTGCTGTTGGGCGGGCTGGGCCTCGGGAGGAGTTGGGCCTTTGGGTGGCGATCTGCCCTGTGCGGCGGCGATCTCCACCACTGAGTTTGGCACGGTCTGGGAACCCGATGCCAACCCGTGGGCTTGAGCGAGCGCCCTCAGTTCAGCTAATTTTCCCTGGCCCAACATACGATCTGCATAATGCAAAGGTACATGGGTTAGTTTAGAGAGGAAGGTAAACACATAAGTCACGTATGCAGCAAAAGCAGATGAGTGATGCAGAAAATAAGACCAAAGTCTTGTGCACAACACACAAGACGCCCAGAAACAGTTAGCAGAGGTAATGTCAAGGTGATGACTTAGACGTTGAGGTGAGTTCTAACCTATGCGAACTTCGAGTTGATCTTCGAAGAACTCGAAGGAGATGAGCGTGGTGGTGAGGAAGGTAATGTTGGCGTCTGCCACGCTTTTCCAGAAGAAGCACAGATCCTTGTCCAAAGCACCCATGCTGTCCGGACTCCTTGGCCTCCTGAAGCTGCCTTTGGACTCCTTAGTCCCCTTGTTTACCCAATACAAGGGGAAACCATCGAGCAGTGAGGCGTCCTTGTCGTTTGGGCGCACCTGGACAAACTTGCCCTTCCAGTCTTTGTAAGATTGTTGGAAGATAGAAAGGATTGACCTCCCAGCAATCCTGTTAAGACTCACCCACAGGCGATCTCCTGGGTGTTTGGCTTCAAAGAGGAAGAGAAAGACGTCCACTGACGTTGGCAGCCCCAGATGGTCGCACATTATCTGGAACGCCCGCACGAACGCCCAGCTGTTGGGATGGAGCTGGGCGGCGGCGATGTTGAGCTCGGTAAGTAGCTCTCTTTCGAAGCGAGTGAAGGGAAACCTAAGTTTCACCTTCTTGAACAAAGTGGTGTATACGAAGCAGAACAACCCGCCGTTGTTCCCCTTGTCGTCGGCGCACACTGGCAGGTCGGGGGGGCAAGGTAGCACCATCATCTTGTCGTCGTGCTCCTTGTGGAACGACAGGTGAGGCTCATCCCCTTTCGTCAATCGAAGAACCGCCCCAGCAGAGTTTACTGAGGAGGTTTCCTTCAGGAAGGTCGGGGTGGCCCATGGGTATAATTTTTTGAAGTCTGGGGAAGGAACGGAGGCTCCTCCGGCGACGGGCGGAGTAGCCTGAGCCAAGTTGGGGCGGGAGGGTGCAGGCCTCTAAGCCTGGGAAGAAGAAGCACCAGGTGCTCGTGGTGGGTTGTGTGCTTGAGATGAAGGGTTTCGTGACGAGGGAGGAGGATTTGGGGTGATCTTTGAGCGAGCCATCGCGGAAACTGCAAAGGAAGAAGAAAAGAAAAGGTGATCAGGGTTTGCAGAGGCTGGCTCGATCGTGAAAGAAGGGTAAAAAACGAACGAACGAAGGTTCGTTGTAACGAAGACGAAGCCCTAAGTTACGAGAAAGGAGAAATAGAGGAAATAGCCCACAGAGTATGCACCAGACAGTTAATGGATGATGCGAATCGGTTAAAATGCAAGAGAAATTATCAGAAGAGGTAAAGGGAGTACCTTTTTATGATCGGAAGAACAATGAAGGAAGTTGATGATTCAGGGGGTTGAAGAACGTCGTGAGCTTTTGCAGAAGAAACTTGAAGCGTTTGAGAAGACGAAGAAGTGATGGAATAGTAGAAGAGAAATGGGTTTAAGGGTTTTTTCGAATGGGTTTTGGAAGCGCAAACGACAATTAAAGGTAACCGTTGATGAAGCCACGTGTCGAGCGATCAGAGGAGTGTTTGGTGGAGCGTCAGGAAAGCAGAAAGTACAACCGCTTGGAATTCTGCGCCAGCGCCACGTAGATCGGTATTGACATGACTCCTTTAGTCTTTTCGCTGGACAAGTCTTCGCTTAAGACTGGGGGGCTTGTGTACCGCCCTGGTAGTCGGAAGTAATGACGTGGCGTCGAGCTGTGATATAGGCGTGTTGGATGGTACGCCTGGCTGGCAGAGGGGAAGGAAGTCGGGGGGCTCGTGTAGTCGCCAGTTATTAAGTTGGCGTGCTCCGATCTCCATCACACCAATACCGGCGATCACCAAGTTGAAGGTGAAGTCGCCAGATATGAATCCAGGCGACCAAGTGGTTAGAGATCGCCAAAGCAAGGACATCGCCGAAGATAAAGGCAGATGGATGCTTCCCAGCTGGCCAGAGGATGAGGTCGGGGGACAGCTTACTCGGGCATAAACGGTGGAACAGGTGGTGCAGATTATGAAGGCGGCCGGCGAGACCACAGGGAAGGTGTGTACGAAGGCGCCCGAACTCGCCAATCCAGAAGAGATCGCGCTCCAAGGCAACTATGCACTGAGTAGTATCATGCATAAGTAACTTAGCCAAAAGAGAGTCAGAAGCAGCGCCCAAGTCAAGGAGGCTCCAGATGATGGCACGTGTACAGCTGGATGCGAGCCACGTGTCCAGGTGTGTAACTGCCAGGAGAGAGAAAGTGTCCAGGTATATAAGAGTTTCCCAACGAACTTCTGAGGTACGCACGTTCAGATTGTCTTTTTTACGCTTGCGAGTTCTTGAGTATACTGAGAAAGAACTGGTTCACAGTTCCTTGAGAGTTCTTGAGTGTTACTCTTAGTAATTGGTGGTTCGGTCACTGACTTGGGCGTTGGAGTGCGATCGGCCGCAGCGGCGCCGTTCTGTTCTTTTGCAGGTTCTTGAGGTGGATCGCGGCGAAGGATGGAGGCAAACGCGGCGCATACGTCGATCCAAGTTAGACGAGGCAAATCTCCAGCGTTCTGGTCAACAGGCAGGATCAGGCTTGATAGCTTTGCTGAAAATCAAAGGAGCCTCCATGTTCTTTATGTGAGTAATTTCCAAAGGATTGACACCAGGTTTGATAACATGGATGCACGATTCATGACTCTGGATGAACAGATTGAAGCTGTCCAGAACCAAATCTTTGATCTTCAGTTTGCTGATAAAGAAGAATGAAGGAAAAACAACCGATTGGTTATCGAAACAATCGATTGTTTTTGGTGGTTATATCTGGTTTTTAAATTTCTTTCTTTCTGTTGTTGCTGCTTTAATTCTGATGTAATCAAAACAATATCTTGTTTTATCTCTTCTCTTTGTCTATTTGTGAAGACAAATAGGGGGAGATATATGTTGTGTTTAAGTTTCTGTTTTTTTTATTTGTTAAAACAGTTTGGGATGAGTAATATTTTCTGATATTTAGCTCTGAAGTTTATTACTGTTTATCTGTGCTAACCAAATATCAGAAGTTCTATGCTTTGTTCAAAACTGTATTTTGCAGGAACTGCTTCAGATTCAATCAGGTACAACACAAGCATCAGGGATTTGTCTTCATCAAATAGGGGGAGATTGTTGAACCAATGGTGTTCATGTTTTGAAGAATCCAAACCCTTTGAAGGATGTGTAAGCCTTGGTTGTGCTTGGTGTTCCTGTGCTGGTTTAGTATACTTCTAGGGTAGTTTAAGTGTTGTAATCCACCCTTTGATTAAATCTAAAGCATAGGCATTCTCAATCTTTCTGAAAGTAAAATGTTTTCAAACTAAGTTAAAACAACCGATTGTTTTGTCGAAACAACCGATTATACTTAGGTGTTTTGAGAAAAAGATTGAAAACTGTTTTTAAAATGGTTGAACTGTTAAGAACCAAAACAACCGATTGATTTGAGGAAACAACTGATTGTTTGTTTTGGGACCATAACAGAAAAACTGCTTTATCTTTGACTGAGCTTTAAATGTTTTAACTGCTTACACTCCAGTCATTAAATGCTTTGACCAATCTTTAAATGCAATTTAAGAGTTTGTTACGATTTGATAACAAACTACATCTTTGAATGTATTCAGAAAAACAATTTTGATCTTTAATCTTTGACAAGTTTTTGCTAAGAGTTTTTGAGTTTTTCAAAGAGCTGAGATTGCTAAGAGTTTGTGATTGATCAAAGTGTATGGAATAGGATTCTGCTTGTATTGATATCAGATTATCTTCTGTAACAAGTGTAATCCTTGTACTCTGTTAAACAAGTTTCGTTTCTGTGTTTGCTGAGATTGGCTGTGTGTTCTTGAGGGGATCAAGATTAGCAATCTTAGTGTTGGTGTGTTTTCCAATAAAAGTGTGTGTCTTGAGGTGTTCAAGGTCTCTTGGTCGTTGTGTAAGTGATCAAGGTGTGATTGCTTACTGGATTTCCTCAGGGTTTCTGAGAAGACTGGATGTAGCTCTGGGTTTGGAGTGAACTAGTATAAACAATTGTGTACAATCTCTCTATCTCTAACTCTTTAAATTCAGTTTTATTTTGTTGTTTGTTGGTATAAACAACCGATTGTTTCTGCGAAACAACCGATTGTTTTTCTGGTACTGCAGCTTTTGCTTGCTGTTTTGGCAAACTGAATTTCTGAATCAATTGTTTCTCTAGATAATTTCATTCTTGTTTTAAAAGTTTACGAAAATCCTCTTTAAACAATTCACCCCCCTCTAGTTCAAAGCCATCTATTCTAACATAATATAGTGAGGCGGTATGGGTTCTTCCATATTTGTTGCGAGAACGGCTTGGGGTAATCTCTCGAGGATATGTTTGGGGAACGTGCTCAAACGTGGCGTCGACCATGTCGGTGTATGTTCCGCTGCAAGTGCTCATTGGCTTTGCATAACTCCTCATTAGCTTGTGTGTGTTCTGCCATGATTCTTCGAGAGGCCTTGATTTCCTCCATAAGGCGTGCTTGATTAAGTCGTGTTTTCTCTCGAAGGTGAACTTGATCTGCTCCAGCTTCTTCTCTTAGTTGTTCCTGCTCGGCTCGGGCTTCTTCTCGAATTCGTTCTTACTCTTGTCGATATTCTTCATTTTCCTGCCGGAGAGCACTCATGGTCTCCATGATTTGTTGTAAGGTTGGGACCTCATCCCCTTCAAGTACTTGCATTCTTTGTTTAGTGTTCCTCATTGCATCGAGTTACTCGGTGCTTTGCGTCTCAGAATTTAACGCGTTAGTGGGATCATTGTTTACCTGGCCCCACGGTGCGCCCAATGTTCTCGCCGACTGACCTGTATCGGGTCTTGGTGGTGGATTCTGGGCCATTTTTCCTTTCTTGTTGTTGCTGCTTTGAGATGCTTATAATTCACAGTGAGAGGAGCTTCACCTATTAACAAGACTCTGACGATCAACTTAGTGAGAGCATATAATTATGATTATAGTTAGTAGTGTATCAAATTGAACTTCCTGTTGTTCAGGGTCTTGTGGCCCTGTTATAGCATTCAAAGATCTCCCTTCAAGAGTTCATAAACATAAAAATATTTTTTCAATATATCCCTTTATTTTAGGGGTGCAGGTAAAACATTATCTCTAACTATTTATTTTCATCGAATTTCAAAGTAAATATCTATTTCTAACTGATTCAATTATTCATTCAACTGTTTTTATTTCAATTTCATTTTTAATATGTCTTGCCAGCAGTTTGGGGCGACTACTTGACGCGTTATTGGGCTTATCATTATTTTGGGACGAGTTAAGTATTTTGGTCCTTATAGACTAGGTGGGTCAGGATAATGCGCTTAAGTGCTTAGGTCGAGCCCCGAGCACGTTCGACTAGTACACAGCCCCCAGCCTCGAGTCGAGCATGGCGAGGCGAAGAGGCTTACATATGCCAGCTTTGAAAATACATTTGGCTCAAAGAGTGGTTGAACGCAAGCAATTAAGGTCAGTTCTATCTCAAATCAGTAATTCTATTTCTGACATGGCTATAAACAGTTGCAACCGTTTATTTTGGTTAAAACATGGGAGTCTAGAAATGATCAAATTATGGGAATTGGGTAAACAACTAGGTGCTAGATATGGGGATGAAGGAAAAATACTGGTAAGCTTAGAAGAACTCGAAAGAAGGGATAGGATTTTAAAAACTGAAAGGGAAGGGGGGGTAATTTGGGTTATCAATGAGAATTCTTTCTATGAATGTGAAGGGGTTCAGGAGCTCTGTGAGGTGGAGATATATTAAGGATATCATTAGGAATAAAGGTGTTAGAATGGTGTGCCTGCAAGAAGAGAAAATTCTAAAGTTTACTTTAAATAAATGTTACCAGTTATGGGGGATAATGATATTGATTTTTTTTATAGCGAACCAATTAATGGGGCAGGTGGGATTCTAACAATATGGCAAAAAAAATATTTTTGGTGTTCTAATCATATCATTAATAGATGGTTCATAGTGTTTATCAGACTATTAAAGGAGAATAATATTCCCGTTGTTATTATAAATGTGTATTCCTCATGTAATCTGCAAGTGAAAATGCAAATATTGGAAGAATTAAAATATGTCAGACAAAGGGAAGCTTGTAAATCATGGTGTATAATGGGGGATTTCAATTCTATAAGAAGCGGGGAACGGAGGGGGATAAACCGTGACAGTAGTAATAAGAAAGAAATGCAAGGTTTTAATAATTTCATTAATAGTGTGGAGGTGGTTGATATACCCTGTATTGGTAGAAAAATATACCTGGTATAGACCTAATGACAAGGCCAAGAGCAGGCTTGACAGGCTTTTAACCTCCTTTGAATGGTTGCAACATTAGTCGAGTAGTGAACAATATGTTATAGGTAGACAAATATCTTATCACTGTGAATTGCTACTAAAATCAAAATGTGGAGAATTGGGGACCAAAACCATTCAATTTCTTGATATCTGGCAGGAAGATAAGGAGTTTGACAACTTTCTTAAAACCAAATGGGAAGGTTACTTTGTTCAAGGAAATGAAATGAAAGTGTTAAAAGAGAAACTGAAAATGCTTAAGAGTGATCAGAAAGGGTGGAACAAAGACATCTTTGGGTATACAGACGAGATCAAACTTGATATCATGAATAAAATACAAGAGTTTGATATGAGGGATGATGTAGATAACCTGGATGAAAATAAGATCAGGGAATGAAGAGAACTTTTAAGCCAACTATAGGATATCAATATAAGAAATGAATCCCTACTACAACAAAATTCTAGGGCACTATGGTTCAAATAGGGGATTCCAATTCTAAATACTTTTATGCGTCAATTAAATGGAGGGGAATGAGGAATGAGATCAAAGGAGTACATTTTCATAACTCTGGTACCTGGGTGGAAGAGCCAAACATGATGAAGGAGATGGTCAAAGAGTTCTACAAAAATAAGATGTCGGCTATCGAGGATATAGGCGTCAAGTTGGATAATGTTGAATTTAAAGCCATAACAGAATCAGATAACCTGCTGCTAACTAAACCCTTTGAGGAGAAAGAAATTAAGGATGCTATTTGGAATTGTAATAGTAGGAGCCCTGGCCCAGATGGAATATCTCTCAATTTTATTAAAAAGCATTGGGTCTACTAGAAAACGATGTGTTTGGAGTAGTAAAACACTTTCACAGTGAGGGGAAGATTTCAAAGGGCTGTAATGCTTCATTCATAACGCTGATCCCAAAATTTGAGAATCTTCAATCTCTTGAAGAGTATAGACCATCTCACTTGTAGGATGCTTATACAACATTTTGGCCAAAGTGCTATCTAGAAGGAATAAAAAATTTATTGAAAAGGTGATATGTGTCACAAATGACTTTTTTTTATCTAGTAGAGGATTATTAGACATAGTCCTTGTAGTGAACGAGGTTGTGGATGATTTGAAAAGAAGGAGGAGAAGTGGGGTGATTGTGAAACTTAACTTTGAAAAGGCGTATGACTTGGTGAGTTGGGAGTTCTTATTCTACATGATAGGAAGATTAGGGTTTTGTGGAAAATGGATACAGTGAATTAGAGCATTCCTTGAATCTGCTACTATCTCGGTCTTGGTAAATGGCAACCCGACAAAAAGAATTCAAACTGTCTAGAGACCTTAGACAGGGGGGCCCGATGATACCTTTTTTGTTTCTAATTGTTGCACAAGGTTTGGCAGGGCTAGTAAAACAAGCGACAAAAAAAAACCTATTTTGGGGAATAAAAGTTAGGGATAAAAAAGTATATGTGAATTTACTCCAGTTTGCTGATGACACCCTTTTCGTTTGCAAATCATATGTGCAAAATATGTTGTCCATTAGCTATGCTAAGATGTTTTGAATTAAGCTCCGACCTTAGACTAAACTTCCACAAGAGTAAAATAGGTGCAATTGGAGTAGACAGGAATGTGGTGAAAATGTACTCTAAATACTCCATTGTAGCCTAATGGATTTACCCTTCACCTACTTAGGCCTACCTATCAGTGGTAACCCATCTAGGTGTTGCTTTTGGGAGACGGTGATATCGAAGATAAGAAAGAACCTTTCGATATGGAATGGGAGGAACCTTTTCTTCGCGGGAAAAGTCTGCCTTATAAAATCTGTTATCAATGTTATACCTCTTTTCTTTCTATCTTTTTTTAAAGCCCCGATTGGAGTGTGCAAGGAAATCACAAAATTACAGAGAAAGTTCCTATGGGGATGGGGTGCAAAAGGGAGAAAAATTGCTTAGACTAGCTGGGATAACATTTGTAAATCGAACGAGGACGGAAACCTAAGTATTATGCGCATTGATATGTTTAATAAGGCACTCTTGGCAGAATGGTTATGGAGAATGGGTTCTCCTGAGACTGGCCTTTGGAAGGATGTCCTAGAATCAAAGTACGATTTGTGGAGGATGGCAAACTCAATTACACTGGTTTGAAATAAGTATAAATCTAGATCGTGGAAGTATTTAAACAAAGTTAGGCTCTCAGACCAAGGAAACAGCTGGTTCAATTCTAATATAGTTTGGCAAGTTGGATCTGGGGAAAAGTTCAAATTTTGGGAAGATGAGTGGCTAGCCAATGCTCAACTCAAAAATAGAAACACCAGAATATATAATAACTTTGTGCTTAAAGACAAGACTATTGGTAGTTTCAGAAGGTGTTCTGGTGAGGGGTGGGTGTGGGCATTTTGTTGGAGAAGATAATGGTTTGAGTGGGAAAAACCTATGGTAGAAGATTTTATGGCAAGTACATCACAGGTGTCCCTACGTCTAAATAAAGAGGATTCATGGTTATGGAACGACTTTCCATCATATGCTTTCTTGGCAAACTCTTAGGTTTAGCAAAATCATAGACCTAGGGGGGCATCTGTAGTGTTTGAATATCTTTGGAATCTAAAGGTTATGCCCTCAGCTCAGCTTTATGTGTGGCGAGCTCTTTCGGATAGGATAGCAACTAAGCAGAATTTTCACAAAAGGGGTGCGACGTTAGGGGGATACATTATGTGTATTATGCGGGAGGGAGGAGGAGTCCACTTCACACATTCTTGCTTCATGCACTACAAAAAAACTTGTATGTGGTGGCGGTAATAATACGACAGTCATTAAAAAGCATCACAATTAACTGTATAATACGACAGTTTCGTAACTGCCATGATCTTCCTTTGAAATGTGGCATGTAGGACCGCATAATTATCCTTTTGAAATAAATACTGTCTCCATTTCCCTCCATAACCTTTCTCTTTCCACACTTACTAAAAATTTTAATTTTTCAAAACTCCCATAATATTTCATTTCCCACTCTTACTCAAAATTTTAATTTTTCAAAACCCTATTCTCCTTCCATCCTCCAAAATTTTCTAAAAGCCTTTGAAACCCTATTATTCCGCAGAACTCCACCACCGTTGTGTGATGCTGGTTCCAGACGGTGCAGTGCACCCTTCCAAATACTGTACAAAGCTCATATTTGAACCTTATTCCCAAGCCAAAACCTCTAAACTGCGTTCCCAAATCAAAGCTCTGAACCTTGTTCCCAAATCCAAAAGCGAAATCCTATAGCTAATTAGTTTCCAAATCCAATGTATAAACCTCGTTGCGAAATCGAAACCCAAATCCCAAAATCGAAATCTAAGAGTAAAGCTTCCCCATCTGAGAGCACAGGGTTTTTGCATCCAACCCTAACTGCGAAAATCGTAGCAGTGAAGTGGCAGAGAATAGCTTCTACATCCATTGGCGAGTGAAACCCTACCGTTTAGAGGTAAAATCTTTTGATTGGAATCAAAAGTTATGAGTTTTTCTTTCTCCATTTCAGTTTTACCATCTAATCCCTTTTGAACATTAGGAAAAAACCACAAAATCATTTATGGTATACTTTGTGATATATGACGTCTTGAATGATCTAGTTCCATTGATAATTTTAGTTGGGCTAGTTCGTTCTGTTCATACTAGGTTTGCAAGCTGTAACTTGTTTCTGCAAGTCAAAATTTACATAACTTGTGTTATTGACATCATATTATCATAGACCTTCTTATTTGCTTCTGTTACTCTAGTTTTTCTAGATTGTTTATGTTGTTAATGGTCTCTGGAGGTCTCTAGGAACATTGATCTAGTCTACGGAGGAGGAAACATTGGCTTAATGGGTTTGGTTTCCCAAGCTGTTCATGATGGTGGTCGGCATGTCATTGGGTATCACTCTCTCTCTTTTCCTAACATTTTTTGGTAAAGTTTTCTCTTTCTCTGTTTTCTCCCAACGATTTTGGGTGGAATGGGACGTTGTGTTTGTGTTAGTCTCTTTTTCCATTGACTCTATTTGTCATGTTATTGTCTCTTGCAGAGTTATTCCCAAGACACATGCATTAACTATTTCCCTTTTCAGGAATCATTAAAAGTGTTGCTTAATATAAGAGATGCAAAAGAGAAAGAGCTAGAGGTGTTGCTTGCTGAGGAGCAATATTGAGGTTGTTGTCATAGATATTTAAAAGTTTCTATTACGGCTTGCAATATTTATCATTATGCATGTCCAAGCCATCAATACATTGGGGTCTAAGAACATGATGTTAATTTTTTCCCATGTGCTTCATTAGAAATAAGTGAACTTGTGGTTATGTATGTGTATATGCCTTTTGATGTTTACTATTATTATATAGTTAATATAGGTTCAAGCTGGGACTGGGATACAAATTTAGAATTATAAAAGAAGAAAGTTGATGTAATTAATATTGAGAAAAATTATCTAAACTTCAGTCCATCACATTTTGAAAGAAGAGCATGCTTAATGGTTCTTATCAAATTGAAGTAATGTACATATATAAAGAAAAAAACTGAAACAAATTTCTGTATGCGTAAAATTTATTGCAACCACCATCCACTTTTATATCTTTCTTATAATCTATCTTTTTGGGTAGATAAACCTATTAGCTAGCAATTATGTTGATTAACTGAGTTGTGCCTCATTTTTAACTACTACTTTGACACAAAAAGCAAAGTTTTTTTATTCATTTATCATTTTGCAACTGGAGCAGTGATACTTTTGAATTTTGTAGATTAGGGTCGAATGGCTTAAATCCTGGTACAGAGAGGCTGGTTATCTGGATGAATTTACTAGGATGACAACTATCATATGGGTAAGTGGTATTACTATTCTTTGAATTTAGTTGCTCATGTAATACTTTATGGTTGGGGTTGAAATCTCAAAACTTATAATTCTTATATTAAAAGAAACATTATTAGTTACTTGTGTTGGTTTGTATTTTATTATATTTAAATTTACATAACGTATGTATCCTCAATTTAACATATAAATGAGTTTTTCAAGCATCCAAAAAAAAAGTTAAGAATTTAAAATTATTCAAAGATATACTAACATTGTTTGTTAATTCAAAAACTATATATTGATATTTTTTTTCTATAAAATATTAAGATATTTTTTCTCTTATTTTAGTTTTATTAACCTAGTTTTATTTTATTATCCCAATGATTCAATTTGTCAATTTGATATCAGTTCATACGTATTATACCAATGATTGTTTTGGGCTATTTTGGATATTGTCTTGGACTGTTTTGGGAACATATTGTCTCTACCATGGGTATATATTGTTTTGGACTGTTTTGGATTGTTTTGGGCTATTTTGGATTCCGTCTTAGACTGTTTTGGGAAGACGAACATTAAAGTTGGTTGCTTCCATTTTTATGTAGGATAAAGTTGATGAGCTAATGCTGGAAAATCCAGACACTGCATCACATATATCTCCAAATGATCCTATTGGTGACATTTTTGGAAAGGAGCATCCAGGGAGGGTCAGAGGACTTTCATATGGTGTTTGTCCTACCCTTGCTTTCAGGAAATCCACAACAAGGGTAAGCAATATGAATAATGGTTCCTCTAGTGGTGGGTCTTCAACAAATGTTGAAGAAAAGGTAGAAAATATGGCAACTGAACTTGCAGTTGTAAGGAGCCAAATGCATACTATGCTAGCCTACATTGCTTCTAGACCAGACGTGCCGGAACATTTTGCTGCAATGGCAGCAAATTTGGTACAAGTATCTATTAACGAGGTATAAATTACTATACTTAAAATTTTATTATATTATTGTTTTCATTTATTTTTTAAAAATTTTCAATTAACTTTAAACATATTTTAACTTATTCCAGGCACCGGATGTTGCTAGTGGTGCTCCATCACTAGAATATAAGATCAAGTGGAGGGAGTAAGACAAATTAGGATTGAGAATTTACTTGTAATATGTTTAGAAAGTGAAACAATTTACATTTTGACAATTTAATTTTCTTGTTGTTTGGATTAGTTTGACATTATCAACTTTGTTCTTTCAATGAATGAATGAACTCATCTTTTGATTATTATATTTCTCAATTTTAATTATATTATGAAATTAGTTTATGTTATAACTTAATTATATATATTATGAAACATAATATCAAATTAATTAATATTATAAAATCAAATTATAAAATAGAATTAAATAAATTATTATAAATTTTAAAAATAAATTTAAAGTTTAATTATAATTATAATTATAATATGAAATTAAATAATATTATGAAATCAAATTATAAAATTAAATAAAATAAATTATTATAAATATTAAAAATAAAATTAAATATTTAATATTCGAATTATGACAGTTATAAAGTGTATTATAAAAGACATATTATACTATATTAGATGGCGGTCAAAACTGTCACTATTTACGTTAGAATTGGTTTACCCAGTTTAAAATTACGACATTTATAACTGACGCCAATTGCACGCTTAAAACCGCAACTTTATACAATGCATACTATGGCGTCTGCTACAGCGGTTCTCATTTGACCGCCACATTAAACTTTGTGGCGGCAAGAATTCTGGCGATATGCGATACCGCCACAGACGTATAATGCGGCAATTAGAAACACCAGTTTTTGCAAAAATAACCGCCGCATTATACACATTTTTTTGTAGTGATGTAAGGTATCTGTTGAATCAAGTGTGTTCAAGCTTTGAAGAATCCAAACCCTTTGAAGTTTGATGGAAGGATGGATGTGCTTGTTGTTGCTGAGGTATTTTAGAATAGGATCTGGGTAGATTATCTATGTATATCCACTCTTGATTGAATCCAAAGCTTAAGCATTCTCAAACCTTTTAATTGAAAGTGTTTTTAAAACTAAGTCAAAAACAACCTGTTGTTATGTCGAAACAACCGATTGTTTTATAATTAGGTGTTTTTAGAAAGGTTGAAAACTGTTTTTGATGGTTGACTTGCTGTCAAACCAAAACAATCGATTAATTCAAAGCATTCAACCGATTGTTTGTTTTGGGACCATAACAGAAAACTGTTTTGTGCTTTGACTGAGCTTTAAATGATTTTATAACTGAATACACTCTAGTTTTAAATGCTTTGACCAGTCTTTGAAAGCAATAAATAGTTTGTTCAGATTATGTAACAAACAAGAAATGAGATTTAATCAAAGAAAAACATATTTGAGTTTTTCACTGATTTTGCTTTTGAAGAGTTGAAGTTTGCTTTGTGCTTTGATCAAGAGAGTGTGGAATAGGATTTTCATCTTGTATTGATTTCAGATCTTTCTGTAACAAGTGTAATCCTTTTGTACTTTGAAGAAACTCTATGTGTGAAGCTGAGAAGTGTTGTGTATTCTTGAGGTTGTCAAGATCAGCATTCTTGGTAGTGTTTGTGCTGAGCCAAAGGAAGTGTGTGTCTTGAGGGGATCAAGGTCACTTCTTTGGTGGTGTTGTAAGTAATCTAGGGTTGATTGCTTAGTGGATTCCCCAGTGGTTTCTGGGAAGACTGGATGTAACTCTTGGTTTAAGAGTGAACCAGTATAAACCTGTGTGTGCAATCTCTCTATCCCTTGAACTCTTTAATTTCAGTTTATATTTGTGAACTGGTACAAACAACCGATTGTTTTTCTGGTGCTGTGCTAAATTGCTTTGTGTTTTTGGCAAACTAAATTCTAAATCAAGTTTTCTCGAAGTAATTTCATTCTAGACTTAAAAGTTTGCGAAAACCCTCTTTAAACCATTCAACCCCCCCCCCCCCCCCTCTAGTTTAAAGCCATACATTCTAATGGTATCAATTAAAGTATGGCTCAATAGAGTTGATTCATCATTTTGAACAGTTTTCCTGTATATGCTTTAATAAAGAAGGCAATAGATTGTAGAGAAACCTATGGGTCTCGGTGGTATGGTGTATTTGGAAGCATAGAAACAGGGTTATTTTTCACCAAGCAAAGATAGATGCTAAGAAAATTCTTACTATAGCACAAGTCCAGTCATGGGCATGGATGAAACATAAAGTAAGGAAAGTCAATTTCTCTTTTTCTAATTGGATTTTATCCCCCTTAATCTACGTTAACATGGCAACAAAATAATTGCATAAAAGCTTTACTTGTTCCATTTCATTCACTGCATGGAGTTGCTGGTTTTGAAGTAATAATTTGTCGAATGTGTTATTGATGTCAAACGTTATGGGTTTGCTTGGTACCTTTGAACTAGCTAAGAGATGTGGAAGGTATTTTTTTTGGTGTAGGTGAAGCTATAGTGGAGTAGTGAATAAGCTATGACAGAGGAGGATGCAGCGGAATAAATCTTGGAATGTAGTTGGCTTATGTTGGGAAGTAGTGGCAAAAGAAGCATTGCTTGACAGGGATACAAAAAAAACCCCATTTCGTAGTAGAGTAAAACAAAAGCATGAGCAAAGCTGGAATGCAGGCAGAATAACAGGGATTTGTGTGGACTGGTTTTATGCAGGTTCTCAGTTATATATATTCTGAACATGTGGAAATTGATGGAAAAAGGAATGAAGATGAAGGAGTGACATGTGGGCACTATGTTACGGCATATTAAAAACAGTTTGGGTAAGTAAGTTACGTGGTATATTCTCTCTGCTATATGTGTTGTTTTTAATCAATTGAATAGCTTATGCAGTATGACAAAGTCTTGGCTTGTAGCTGGGAAGGGTTGTTGTTTATATTGTATGCGGGGAGAATTGTGAAGATACCACTGTGCTATGGGAAGTGGAATTATGCACAACAAGATGTTGGTGGCAGACCTAGCCCTTGTAATGGAATTGAAGAGGTTAAGAGGAAAAAGTGTTGCAGTAAGGAACAAGGAGAAGTGGAAGGAGGAACCATGGAGTGAATTATACAGTTCAGTCTGATGCAATGGGCTAGAATTGATGATGGCCTCAGTTAGCTTTGGTTTTATTCCTGCACAGCCTAAACCCTAATGTTCACTTTGTGAAAAGAAAGAGAGGTTCTGCATTATGTTTTGGTACTGCTGGATCCAATAAGGCATTGGACTTTATTCTTATTTTAAGTTGGGAATCAACCTTCGAATCTTGGATTGGGTGGGTGCTTTTGAGTAAGCTGTGAAACCTTTCTACAATTGGGTGGGTTGTTGAAGTAAGCCCAAGTCTAAAAGTTCTCTTTATTAGTCTTTGAACATGTTTTCTTTCAGAAGATGTAAGTGTTTACTTGAGGTTTGTAGTTATCTTTGAATAGGTTGTATCTGCTTGGTGTAGGTTTTTTTATAAGGGTTGAGACACCTCTGAAGTGTCTCTATTTATTTAATTTATTCATTGTTGCATCTTCCATTAATGTTTCATAAGAGGACATCCACTTATTTAGCAATCGATTGTTAAAGGAATAACAAAAACCTTTTTTTTTATATTTTATCCGCTTCTAAGCTTGTTGCAAGACTTCATAAAATTCCTTTCAATGAAAGAACTTTTTACCTAAAATAAACATGGTTCCTACCAAATTAAATGGCTTTTATCACGAAAAAAATACACCACCTCCATCCTTCTTAGGTTTTTCTTTTAATCAGCAAAAAAAAAATATTAATAATAGGGTCTTTTTGGAATATCCTAACCCATTTACAAAAAACTGTACAATTGAACTTCTTCTTCTTTTTTATCAGCAAAGAATTAATTAAAATTAAACGAAACATTTTAGGGGTGTCCTAACCCATATACACCAACTTGACATTACTAAAGAAATCAACAGTTCCGAATATACTATGTAAACTACCACATAGCTAAAAATTCTAAAACCCTTAATGAAACCCCACTACCCTTACATACCCATACATGAAAAAAGTCCTACATAAATAACAACATAAGAAAAATGTTGCAGAACAAAGCTTATGCAAAGGTAAGACACTAGAAACTAAAACAGAATTGGCTCCAATCTATCATGCCTTTGACTGTTTCCAATTGAATAGATACACTGCCTCACCAAAGTAAGGCATATAGGCACACATCTCGGGCCTTGGTATCCAAGCAACAGGGTCACAAGTTTACCCCAATAGAACGTCAAATACCAAGTTCACATCATCATTTTAATTGGAGTTTTGCAAATGATCAATGAATCTCCCCAAGCGATTTCTCCACATAGAAACAACATACCTATCATTGGAGTGATTCCTCAAGCCGAAACGCCCCCATACAAGTTGATCAGTATAATAAATGAGATCTTGTAAATGAAAAATTTCACCTGCAGTTATGCTTTAAACATCACCTGACTGCCTAGTGAATATGCATCTTCCTTCCAAAGAGATGTCATGCCGCCTTGTTCTGTTTCAAGATTACCCTGCATATTGTCCTAAACTTCCCAAAGAAAACAATTTCATGACCTTCACGGCAAAACTTCCACACCCAGAAAAAAAAAATCGTATAATACTTGTAGTGATGACTTGTTCCACCAGCTTCTTACTCAACAAATACCTGCTACTAATCTTGCAGTGAAATTCCTATCTGACATACTCCTGCTAAGCCTATGGCCTACACCTGACCATTCCTTCGAATTCCAAACGCTTTGTCACTCTATTATACTTGAGATACCTGCATACTGGAGAAAGAAATTTGCAGCTAAAAGTTCCTCCCCTGTGATGCTTACGGCAGTGGCTCATAACTTAGAGGGATTGCCTCTCCGAGTAAAAAAGATAGGGCATATTAGTTGAGGGAGAACAAACAATTTAGGGGTTAGGGGGTATAAAACCCAATCGGAGTAAGAAAAATTGAAGCTGGTTATTTTCCTCTTCAATCAAGACCAAGTTTGTAGTTGTGCAAGGCTAACGATTTCATCAAGGTCCACCTTTCCCCCTTTAAAGACGACCCCATTCTTTTGGTTCCAGATACTCCAAAAAACTGCCACCCACACGTCTTTCCAAACTTTATTACTTTTAGAGTTGAGTTGGAACAGGTAGAACAGTAACAGGTTATTTTGAGGTCTTTTCTTGATCCCCACCCACCTAGAGACCTACGACCATACTTGATAGGCTATCGCACAATCCATAAAATGATGTTGGATTTATTCTTCTACTTGGTTACATAATGGGCTCAACAAAGAGAGAAGATTGATGCCTCTTTTAGACAGATTCATTCTTGTTGATAACTTGCCTTTGAGGATTCTCCAAGCTAAGAATAAGGCATTTGGTAAGACTTTGATATCCCATAAAGATTCCAAGGCTAGGCAAGGCTCAAGGAGGATGAAGGATTTTAGAACATCATAAGAGGATCTAACAGAGAACAAACCATCCTCTTGAGCTAACCATACAATCTTATCTTGAGAGTCTTTTTGGGGCAAAAAATTGTTCAAATCTGTTAAGACTTGTTATTGTTGTTCTGATTCCCATACAAAGAGACTCCTTCGCCAAATCAAATTCCAAGACAAACCCAAATCTAACCATTTGTCCATCTGTTGGACGCGATTTCTCTTATGATCAGAGATGAGATACAACCTTGGGTATTTCTGTTTTAGCATATAGTCAGTCACCTAACCATTTTTCTTCCCAAAAGAAAACGTTATCTCCAGACCGCAGCTTCCACATTAACTGTTTATTAAACCAACTAGCTTATTTACCTTCTTCACAAGTGTTGCATAGATCCCTCCACCACCAAGATTGTGCTCTGCTCGAGTGTATTCTTTCACTATTACCATAACCATAATATTTGGACAAAAGTACCTCTCTCCACACCCCAGATGCGTCCACTTTCAACTTCCACATCCAATTGGCTAAGAGCGTCGTATTGAAGCTTCTAACGTCTTTAATCCCTAGGCCTCCCTCAAACTTTGGTTTACAAATTTTTTCCCATTTTACCCAAGCAATCTTCCTTTTCTCATTTCCCCAACCTCACAAAAATCTCCTTTGCAAGGTCGTTAATCCAACGTTGGAGCTTTAAAAATAGACATATAGAATAGAGGTACAACAGTGAAGACGGATTTAATCAAGCATACAATTGAACTTCTGCAATATGCAAACACTTACAAAAAAAGTTATACAACTATCATAGAACTTCTACGGCATGCAAAAGATATTCCATCTACACATTTATAATCTAAGAACTACATTCTCCAAAACAGAAAATGACAAAATCGTCTATTTGTTGGTTTAAGATGTGGAGTCAAGGTATGCCTTCGTTTAATTTTTTACTACTTCCAATGCAAATGAAATTGTACCAAGTGAATTTTCATTTCAACTTTTCTCTTCCAACCTTATGTAAATTGTTGGATTGATTCCTGCATTTTCCAGCTAATGAGAGCTATACTCAAAACTTTGTTCAGCATTTCAGATTTGTTATTATTATGTTGATATCATCTCTAACTATATATTTTTATTTTATGCATCATCATTGTGTTCTCTGGTGCCGACCTACAACTATACACTAACAAAAACACAAAGAAGATAGTAAATCAGTGGTATCTTGTGTTTACTATTAGTTGGTGATAAATCCATATTGTCGCAAGTTAAACCACCTTACCATGTCAATACTAGATCAATCACAAAAATTATTAGTATTGAATTTTAGGTCTAGTCTCCAACTTTGCATAATGAATAAGACAAGCAACACCATAGCAGGAAGATATTTGTTGGGACGTTTGCTTTGATGTGGCATGATGATAGTTGAGATCTAATTTTTATAAGACTGAATTTCATTCATAATTCAGTATGACTATTTTTGTCTACTATCAATACACACGTTCTTGGACATATGCATCATTTTGTGTATGAAAACTTGTTTTTTTTTATCTAAATTAGTAATTCATGTCCAAGCTTTTAACTGTGTGTTTGCAAAAATATCTACAACATCTTCTAATGCATCCCTATAAATTATATCATTCCTATGCTCCCAAATTTCTCTCAAAATTGTCATCCACATAGTTTTCCAAACTCTATTCCCATATTCTCTAAGACCTAGTATGTTGAATTGTTGAAAATGCATAGCTGCATTGTTTGGTGATGAAAATTAGTAATTCATGTCCAAGCTTTGAACTGTGTGTTTGCAAAAACATCTACAACATCTTCTAATGCATCTCCCAAATTTCTCTCAAAATTGTCATCCAGATAGTTTTCCAAACTCTATTCCCATATTCTCTAAGACCTAGTGTGTTGAATTGTTGAAAACGCATAGCTGCATTGTTTAGTGATGCAATATAACACATTAATTGATACCAAAGAATATTCCTCTTTAATATAGATTTTCTCTAGTTGATATTCTGTTAAGACTCTCTACACAACATATTTTACATTTAGTGTGCCAATTGTTTTCCATAGTTCCTTAAAGATCTCCCCTCTACATCATCATGTATTCTCCTTCTCTTGCAGTAACATTATGTCTGATTTACAGTTGAGATTCCATATTTCTCCTTTTTCCATTCCCATTTATCAATTATATCTATCTTTGGTATATATTGTATTATCTCATTGTTGAAAGATTCAAACTCATTTAATTCTCGATCACACCAGTCCCTCCTCCACTGAAAAGTCTACTCCCAGCTATTATTTTTTCAGCTTCCCATTTCTACTATTGTAGTGTTTTAGATATGAAATTTTCGTATACTCTAGGATATGTAACAGCTAAATTCAAATATGAAGTGTAATTATCATGTCAAAAGTTAATTTTGTCCCAGTCACTTACTATCCATCTGGTCTTATAATCAAATTATAGATTCTCTTTTTCCCCTCCACATACCCTTTCTCAAATCTCTCCATCACACTGATTCATATTTTGAGGAGTTGGGATGACTTAATGAGCTGCCATAGTTTGATTCTCCATCCTTGATAGGTATTAAAGCCGTAAAATGATGATATAAAGCCATAGTTTGTTGCCTGCTATATATGTTTGCATTGATTTTGTAAACTAATTTTTATATGCCTGTTTTGAAATGGACAAGAGAAAGTATATAATTATATCCAATTCCTTAAAAAAATTACATAAAGGTTTCAATACACTCAGTCAAAATATCATGCATGCAAAAATGATATATAAAATCATATATCTCGTTACCCACAGTCATTCATGAATCATGATCTTCCAAGCTTATTGTGAATTGATCATACCAAGATAAAATCGATTAATAGGGAAAGAAAAAATAGATTAAAGAGAAATAGTAAACAAACACCAATAACTCAATCTTAAGTAAAACAACTATAATATTAATTTCTCTGCCAGTGTGAGTACCATCACAACAACAACCATCACTTTCTGTTTGATTATACATATGTCAACTACCATTTACTCAATATATATTCATCCTTAAGGTCTTCGTACCTCTTCATACTCGACCCCACATCATCATTGAATTTCTACTTCACAAGCATAAAGGAATAAAAAGTTGGAAAGAAGTAACCATAAAAAAAGGAAAAAAAAAAGAGTGCAAATTATGAACTATAATGTACATAAACTATGCATGAGAGAAACTATAATTATCAAACTAGAAGCCAACCTCAAAGGTTTCACAAAGTTGGAATCTTTATTTGCCGAAATATCAGATTCTAGTGACCACTCGGATCTGAAATTAGGGTTTGATCCATATAGAGATTGCACTCCCTTTATGTCATCAATGTTGAGATTAGCCCTCTTATCTCTAGGCCTCAAACTTGGATACATCACAGCCTCTTTCACCGAACTATGAGACAACCCTAACAAGTGGCCAATCTCATGTGTGGCCACCGACTCCAAGTCCACCGCCACCTCCGACGCCGTGGCCTGGAAGTCCACCGCCCATGTCTCTGCCTCGTCAAGGTGGAGGCGGCCGATCTCCGGCGAGAAGGAGTGGGCCAACACCCCAAGCACCCCATCAAAGGGCTCACCATCACCATGCTCCCCATTGTAAAACCCTATTTTCAAATCCGAAACTTCAGAGTCACTCACCTCGACAAAGCTAACTGGAATTACCGAAGCCCATCTTAAGAATGCACGTTGGAATGCCACTCTTATCTCCTTCATGCTCAAACTATGGATCATGTTCTCACGCGCGAAGGCGTAGGTGAGTGTCATTGGCATTGAACGTGACCACCGTGGTTTTCCCGGGAAAAACACGAAATTCTTTGAAGAACGCACGTTGTCGACGTGATTGTGATCGTGATTCTGGGGTCTTGTGTTTGTGTCTGGATCACCACATCTTGGTGTTATCATTTGAGCAACCGTGTTGGAGTCGAGCTTCCCTGTTACTTGGAGGCCAAGGTTTCCTTGGTATCTAATGAGAGCGGATTCCAACACGACATCAAATTCGTCGTTAAAAGTGTTGTTGTTGTTTTGTAGGTACCCAAACCGATGTAGATATCTTTTAATCTGTGATATACCTGCCATTTTTGCCCCTTTGTCAGCATTGCTGAGGCTCTGAATGTTGTGGCTTGTGATAGATATTTTGGTGGCTGGTGGTGTGAATGTTGCAATGTATGAAGGTGATGATGATGTGAGAATGAAGAAGAACGTGAAGGAATATGTGAGTGAAAAGAACATGGTGGTTGCTTAAGAGCTTGTAGATTTGGAGGCATATATAGATGGAAGCTTTGATGCGAAGTCATATATAGAGAGAGAGAACTTTATCAAACAAAGATTAATTAACTAATCATTATAACCATTTTGGAACATTGATTTGCCTATGATTCATATATATGGATATGGTACAAGGATAAGACTAATCTGAAATAGTCTAAATAATAGCCACAATCTCCCTATTCATCTTTATGATTTATTTAGTTGATAGCTTTTGGCATGATTTTATATCACCATGGAAGGTATCGACAGTTAAATACATTAAAAAAATGCATTACTTCTTAAACAAAATTTCAAAGAAAAACCAGAAGAGCTTTTATAATTTACTTTTAAAAGTAACAAGAATGTCAATATCATTTTATTTCTAAAAGTTTCTTTCACACGTGTAATTAATTAAGTGTTGCTTAAAGTACTTAGATTGTTGCCCCTTTTAAAGGTTTTCTGTTTTTGTAGATTTTTTCTCTTTTTGACAAACACATTTAGTACACTTTGTTGATATCCGAGGCATTTATTTAAGATCTTTTGATAGGCATTTATCTAGGTGCTTCATCACAGGGTTTAGAAAAGTAGCTTATTTATTTTTGTAGCTACTACCTTTTGTAATGGTTGTTGTACACTAATTCACACATGTAGTTGAGGCCAATTTAATGCTGAAATTGTAGACATTGCCTTATATATCAACTTGTTTCCAAAATGAGCTTATGCAGCTACTTTTTGTTATAAATTTTCATAATCTTCTGATATTTTCTCTTTATGTATTAAACAATCCTTAGACCATACCTCACTGATAAATTTGTGTCACCTTCCAAAATAGGTTTATGTCTTATGAAGTAACTTAAAAAACAAAGCAAATTCATTTGAATGGATAGAAGGGAGATTGAGAAGTTGTCCAATCTTACAGGTAACTGTTCCAAGATAAAGTGGCAATTTCAGGTCTAACAGACACACATGTTTTTCTCTTCAAGGAGGGGAAAAGCTCAATGTTCTATACAAGTTAGTTACACTCCATCATTGTTGGTTGTTGTCCTTCTCTTTCTCTCACATCTTTCGAACGTATTCTTTACTCAAAGTCAAAAGGAAAATGAATATAATATAAAAAAAAGGGGTACTGCTACAAACTGTCTTTTATGGCTTCGAACGTGAAGAACAATCAAAGTTGATTAATTAGGAGTTGGGAACTTGATTTTCATTAAATTGATTTTCGTTATACCATAGTTGCTTGCAAATTTGATGTTTTGTTATTCTCTCTTGTTATTGTTGATCACTTTCTGGAGGAAAACAAATGAGAGAAGTGACAAGTTGACTAACGAATTGACATGTCACTTGTACAGAGTAACTAACTAGGACAAACTGTTTCACTGTTCTTACCTTATTCAAAATTCAAAATTTCAATTATATTAATATTTGAACTAATTTGGTTTTATGACTCTCTTATCATTTTCTCTTATTTAATTGTGAAAATAAAGAAAAAAGTATACGCACATAAAAAAGAAGGTATACCCACCGGTGAAAAACTTGAAATTCAAACCATAAATAAAGATGGTTTCATTAAACTGTCATCTATTTTGATTGGTGGTAATTTTATAAACAAAAGCGGTTATATGATGACGATTCCTACTGTTGTCCATCGTGGTATAATTAGAATAATGAGGGTTTCTATTTAATAATAGTCGTATAACGAAAAAATTACAAAAATGTTTAATTTGACATCAGAAAATATGTAAACGGATAAATGCAGGCAAAATTACAAAAATGAAAAGTCATTTGTGCAACTTCAACTTCATCTTACTTGTAGACGACGAATCGTGCAAGGGTTTACACCAGCTAGCAAGCATCTCCCTTGCAAATTCTTCATCAGTCATCCATGCACGAAACTCCTTCGTATGCTTTGAGCTTCATTATGGAAGGATTCAAGTTCATATCAGAGTGAGGTATCTAGGACGGAATTCCGTTTTGTTGTCAAGGGACTCGGAAGGGGCAGTTAAAAAAGTGTTGGAATACAAAAGGGAGTTACTGTAAAAAAAAAATCAGTATTATCTACGAATTTTTACTCACGGATCTGAATTTGTAGGTAAATTCAGCATTACCTATAAATATTACCCACGGACAACATTACCTAAGGATATTACCTACAGATTCTGAATCCGTAGGTAAATTCATCATTACTTACCAACTATTATCCACAAATCTTATTATCTATCAACTTTTACCCGTGAATCTCTATTACCTACGAAATATCACTCACGGATATCTATTACCTACCAACTATTAACATAATAATTATATACATAATATTAAAAATATTATTATAATATGAATAATTATAAAATCATAATTAATATTCATAAATAATAATAATCATAAATAATAATAATCATAGCTAATAAGTAAACATATTATTAATATTATAAAATTAATAATATTTAACAATATTAATAATATTAATAATATTAATAATATTTAATAATATTTAATAATATTTAATAATATTTAATAATATTTAATAATATTTAATAATATTAATAATATTAATAATAAATAATAATATTAATAATAATTAATAATGATATTAAATATATGAATAATGTTATTAATATTGATAATCATACTAATAAGTATAATAATAATCATAACATGACAACAAAACTTGACTAGTGTAATGGTTAAAGCTTCTTTGGACATTCCTCAAGGGACTTGGCTTCGAGTCCCACCAAATGAAGGCAACGACGGTCGGGGTAGGCGGGCCTCCAAGGCGAAGGGGAAGGTGACCTTTCAAAGTTGACTACGAAAAGGCTTATGACTCGGTCATCTAGGACTTTATCTATTACATGATGGACAAGCTCGGTTTCTGTGGAAAATAGATTGAATAGCTAAGAGCATGTCGGAGACTCTCTAGCATGTAGGATTGGCTGAAGTTGTTAGGAAGGCAGTGGACAAAGACATGCTAGAAAGCCTGGAGATTGGAGACAAGTCCATAAAGGTAAACATGCTTCAGTAGGCGAATGATACACTTTTCTTTTGCAAAGCGAAAGTGCAAAGCATGTTTGTTATCAAAGTTACCCTTAATTGCTTTGAATTAACTTTTGGTTTAAAGGTTAATTTTGAGAAGAGCAATATTGGTGGGGTAGGAGGAGATTTACAAACGGTGCAGTGTTGTTCATCTATTCTAAGCTGTGCTCTGATGGAGACTCCGTTTAAGTATTTGGGAATGTTGGTAAGAGGATGTCACAAAAGAAGTAAGTTTTGGTAAGAGTGGAGAGAGTGAGAAACAAACTTGGTAGATGGAAAGGGATGTAAATTTCTATGGCCAGAAGACTTTGTCTGGTAAAATCGGTCTTGTCATCTCCTCCCCTGTTTTACATGTTCCTATACAAAATGCTGATTGTGGAGGCTAAGGAAATGGTGAAGTTACAAAGAAATTTCTTGTGGGGTTGGGGATCGGAAGGAAGGAAAATAGCATGGGCTTCGTGGAAAAACGTATGTAAACTGAAGGAGGAGGGTGGATTGGAAATGTTATAGATCAGAAGGTTTAATATTGCTTTGCTAAGAAAGTGGATTTGGTAGTTGGGTTATGAGAAAAAAGGCTTGTGGAAAGAAGTCTTGGATTCAAAATATGGTGGATGGAGGGATCTTACAAATCAAAGGAAGTGTAGTTCGTACTCTCTGTGGTGGAGGGACTTGAAGGAAGTGTGGCCGATTGAGGGGTGGAAAGGTAACTTCGAGGATAAACTACTCATGGGAGGTAGGGAATGATAGGAAGATAAGGTTTTGGGAAGATAAATGGGTGGGAAATGTGAAGTTAAAGGAAAAATTTCCAAGGTTGTTCTCTATCTGCTCTGAATAGGAATCTCTTCTTTAGCAAGCATGGGAGATGCAAGAAAATCTTGGGTGGGAGTGGAAGATAGATTGAAGAAGGCATCTGTTCGAATTGGAAAGGGACTAGGAAAAAGAGTTGTTGAGACAGCGGGAAGAGAAGAAAGTCAACGCAGAGAAAGAGGATATAAAAGTTTGGAAAGCTAATGAAACCAAAGAGTACACCGTTAAATCTGCTTACAAAATTCTTAAGGAAGAAACCCAGGGGGATGCGGGGGACACGTACATGGGACTGTGGAAGTTAAAGGCTCAACCGTCAGCCCTCCTCACTGCTTGGACGATACTAAAGGATACTAAAGTGAATCTGGTGAGAAGGGGAATTAGTATGGCTAGTAGTTCTTGTGTGTGCGGGGAGGAAGAGGAAACTACATCCCATCTCTTTTGCACATGCAGAGTTGCCTGACTAGTTTGGTCTAAATGTTCTGAGTGGTTGGGGGTGGCATCAACGGAGCATTGCGACCCAAAAATGCACTTTTCAAATTTTAAGATAAGTGGGATGACAATAAGATTTGGGGTTGTATGTGGGTGGCGGTGGTAGCTGAACTATGGAAACATAGGAATAAAACGATATTCAATAGTGGTAGAGTAGATCACACTAAAATCTTTACTATGGTGCAACTGAAAGTCTGGTCATAAGGAAACTTCAAAGTCCGCAGGGTAAGTTTTTCGTACTTTGATTGGTGTCTTGAGCCTTTGGTCTATATGAGATATGTTAGAAAAATTTATAAGGTTTTTTCTGTATTTGGAATGCTTCATGTTTATGTTTGTCTTCTTTTCTATCTTGTTTGGTTTGAGCAAGAAGTTTTGTCGTATGGTTTAGGTGGAGGTTGATCTGTATTAGGTTTGAGGTATCCCTGAAATACCTCTAGTCTATTCATTGATGTGTGAAACGTTCATCGTCTAGTCAAAGAGTTGGACGGGATAAGAATAGGAGGCATTATCCTACATGTTAATATACCTAGGTTTATGAGAGTGGAACATCTTGGAGGAGGAACGAAAGTGGATGTGTCAAGAAATCGTGATCCTCAACCGAAAGGTATAGGAAAGAAGCAGGTCTGGAAGCAAAAAGAACAAAGCAAGTCCTACCTTTAAGAGGCCAAATCGGCTGGCCAGAGGAAAACCAATGCTCAAGGTGCTAAGGGCAGGAAGGTGGAAAAATCCACACAGGATAAATGGTCAGGACAATTAATATAGGTGAAAGCTGGAGTACCGAGTTGGGTACAAAAAAGTTGCATTAGGTTTCTCCATAGAGATGCTTCATGGGAAGACTTTCAAGAAGAGTTGTTTTCAGGGAGAATCTCAAGGATTAACGAAAAATATATGGGTGACGATTGTCTGTTGCTCACTCACGTAAACGAAGATAGCCCTGAGAAAATGGTGGAGGAAAATAAAGCAGGATTGGAGAACTTGTTTCATGAAATTGTTGAATGTTCAAACTCCATCATTTTGAGGCACAAGCATGTGTGGTTGAGGTGTCGAGGTCTACCTCTATCGCTATGGAATAAAGAAACTGATGAGAATCAAATAAATGAGGCTTTTATTAATGAAGGGAGAGGTCATTCACCTACACATTTGAAGTTCTTCCTTCTAGTCTTTTCAAAATTAAAAAGAAGACATAAAATAAAGAGAGGATCAAGCCATAAAGCCAAAGAAGTCTACAAGCTTTCAAGAATAGGCTTCATTTAAATATCTCTCTTTATAGTTTCTTTTATAAATTTGTAAATAATATAGAATGTTTAAATACATAGTTTTTAGGAAAGGTGCTTAGAGGGAAACCTTAGATACCTCTTTTGTAAAAGCATCTTTAGGCATTAGTTTAGAATTTTCTAGAAGGTGACTCTTCATGCTTCACTTTAGGTGCTAGAAGTGAGTAGCATGCAAGGGACTTTTGGTTAGCTTGTTTTGTAAGCTTCATGACCAGCCCTTGCTCCTATAAAAGGAGGGCTTAGGTCCTTCATAATGCAGATTTGGAATTTGTAGTATCAAAACTCTCCCAAATTGGTGATTGAGTGTAGTGAGAACTTGTCTTCTCCTCTTCCTAGTCTCATCTTGAGTGCCTTGGTTCTCTCAAGTGGCGGCATTGCACACTTATCTTGGAGCCTTCACACTTCAAGTGGCGTGTTCATCAACCAAGAACTACAACCACATAAGTCCTCTTTCTTCTCCATCTTCTCATTCCATTTTCGTGCCTATTTGAATTCCTAAACATGTCTTAGGTTCCTTTCTTGCTTTCTATTCGGTGTTCTTGCTTATTTTCATGTTTCAATCGGTTCATCTTCTTTCTCCTTGGATTTGTTTGGTGCATTTCAGTTTTGAAGCATTTTAATCGGTTCATTTCATTTGTTATGCATTTTAATCGGTTCATTTGCATTTTTACATCTTTTAATCGGTTCAATTGGCAAGAAATGGGTCTTCCATGTGAGTTTGGTGTTTGGTGCAAGTTTTGGTGAGTTCTTGATTATAGAACCTTGATCCAATTCTATTAAAAGTGCCTAAGCTATCTCCAACTCAAGTTGATTCCTAAGAATGTCAAGAATCATTCATATTGTGCTATTGGAATCACATCAGAAACTTTTACAAATATGGTAGCAACACAAGCTAGGGAGATTGTCGACATTGATGAAGCCACTCTATCATTAGAAAACGTTGAATTTACCATATTCAAAGCTAAAATATCCATTACAAGTGAGGCAAATTTTTTGAAAAGAATCAAAATTAATGGCACACTACATTCGGTGGTACTGCGAAAGGAGCTGTCGGTTTCTTGTTCATGCATAGGGAGGAGGTGTAACCAATCCTCTGAGAGTGTGACTTTGATCGATTCCTTTGTGGAAGGAACTTGTTTTGGGGAGCTGGAAGCAACCTTTGATGCTCAATGGGCCTCAAAGGGACAAGAACGAACACCAAATGCAAATCATGTTTCTGGGCCAAAGGATGAGTTGGAGCACAGAGGTGCCACGGTGTCGGAGAGCACAAACAATTTGGGGGCGACTAACAACTCCATGGTAGAAAAATTATAAACATTACCATTCCTTGCATGAAAGGGATAAGTCCTGACATGTGCTGCTTTAACATGAGAACATAAAGCTTAAAAGTCAATGGAAAATGAGGAATGTGTTGAATCAAGTGTGTTCAAGCTTTGAAGAATCCAAATCCTTTGTGTTTGACGGAAGGCTGGAGGTGTTTGTTGTTGCTGAGGTGTATTAGAATAGGATCTGGGGTAGATTATCTGTGTTAATCCACTCTTGATTGAATCCAAAGCTTAAGCATTCTCAAACCTTTTTAATTGAAATTGTTTTTCAAACTAAGTCAAAAACAACCTGTTGTTTTGTCGAAACAACCGATTGTTTTATACTTAGGTGTTTTGAGAAAGCTTGAAAACTGTTTTTGATGGTTGACTTGCTGTCAAACCAAAACAACTTATTGATTCGAGCATTCAACCGATTGTTTGTTTCGGGACCATAACAGAAAACTGTTTTGTGCTTTGATTGAGCTTTAAATGATTTTATAACTGAATACGCTCCATTTTTAAATGCTTTGACCAGTCTTTGAAAGCAATAAATAGTTTGTTAAGCTTTTGTAACACACAACAAAGATTAAATAATAAAAAAACATATTTGAGTTTTTCCTTGATTTTGGCTTTTGAAGAGTTGAAGAATGCTTTGAGATTGCTTTGATCAAGAGAGAGTGGAATAGGATTTCATCTTGTATTGATTTCAGATCATTCTGTAACAAGTGTAATCCTTTTGTACTTTGTGTAAACTTTGTTGTGTAAGGCTGAGAAGTGTTGTGTGTTGTTGAGGTTGTCAAGATCAGCATTCTTGATGGTGTATGTGCTGAGCCAAAGGAAATGTGTGTCTTGAGGGTATCAATGTCACTTCTTTGGTGGTGTGTGTAAGTAATCTAGGTTTGATTGCTTAGTGGATTCCCCCAGTTGTTTCTAGAAAGACTGGATGTAGCTCTTGGTTTAAGAGTGAACCAGTATAAACTGTGTGTGCAATTTCTCTATCCCTTGAACTCTTTAATTTCAGTTTATATTGTTAACTGGTATAAACAACCGATTGTTTCTGCGAAACAACCAATTGTTTTTTTGGTGCTATGCTAAATTGCTTTGTGTTTTTGGCAAACTGAATTCTGAATCAAGTTTTCTCAAAGGAATCTCATTCTAGACTAAAAAGTTTGCGAAAACCCTCTTTAAACCATTCACCCCCCCCCCCCCTCTAGTTTAAAGCCATACATTCTAACAGAATGAAGGTCCTAAAATCGTAAAAGTTACTTTGTTAGACCTCTACCTGCTTTAGGAGGGGACATGTCAAGTGCAAGATCTAGGCATAGTGCATCAAACACTCAAGCATGGTCATTGGGCCTTAAGTTTTTTAGAAGCCCAAATAAGGCACGGTCCAACAAATAAATTTCTTTTCTAAGGGTCAGTGTTGCTCAAACAAGGTCATTGGGCCAAAGAAATTACATGCTTATAAAGAATGTTTCTGTTGGGGTGGGGTAACAACGAAAAGAAAATCTCTTGGATTAAATAGGACACCTTGAGTAAACCAAATAAGGAAAGGGGTCTGAGGATCAAGGAAGTCGGAAGCTTTAATAAAGCGTTAATTAAGAAATGGATGTGGAAGCTGAAGGTGGACTCGTTGAGAATGTAGAGAGAGGTGTTAGTGTCTAAATATGATCATAGAGCTAGAAGAATCATTCCTAATCATAAAAGGACACATTCTTGGTGGTGTCGTGATTTGTGGAAAATTTGTGAAGAAGGCAAAACGAAAAGTTGGTTCCACAATTAGTTATCATGGAGATTGGGGGATGTGAAAGATATTCTATTATGGGATGATACTTGGTTAGGAAATACTTCTTTGAGACAAAGTATCCTTGGTAATTCCTTATCACAAAGGACAAAGACAAAAGTGTACAATAGGTAGGTTCGTGGGTTGAGTCGAGATGAGTATAGAAATTGGAATGAAGAAGGGTAACTTTTGAATGGGAAAGAGAACAATTGGTACAATTGGAAGCAGATCTTCATGCTAGCATACTACAACGAGGTCATTAGGACAACGTGGTGCAGTTAGCTGAAGAAAGTTGTGTTTTCTCGGTTAAATCAGTATATCGTGTCCTGCACATGTCAACGCCCTCAGAAAGTTGCAAGGCATTGGATATGTCAAAGTGATCCCCAATGCTTTAACATTGGCTTGGTGAATCCTCAAAGGAAAAATTCCAACAAGTTTAAATCTACAGAGAAAAGGGATTCTACTACCATCCCTCTTGTGTCCCCTATGTAATCAGGAAGAGGAATAAATTAATCACTTATTTGTGGAATGTAACTAAGCTTTTCAAGTGTGGTATGTGGTTTCAAAATCGGTAAGACTACAATCAGCTTACCACAACGATTTGAAGTTGCATTTGATCTAGTTTGTATTGTTCCAATTCAATGAAAATAGGAATCGTGCTTGGAAAGAGGTTAGGGTTGCGGTATTATGGAGCTTATGGAATCATAGGAATGGTGTGGTGTTTAAAGAAATGAAGGTGGATGCTAAAGACATATTCAGTATTGCACAACAACAAGCGTGGGCCTGGATGAGAAGAAAAGTAAAAAAATTTAACTTTTCTTTCTCAAATTGGGTGTTATATCCTCTTAATTGTTTACAATCACTAATTTGAAGTAGCACTTGTGTTCTGGTGTTGTTGTTTTGGTCTGCTATTTATACTGTTGCGGCTTAAAAGTGTGTTTTGTGTGAATACAACAAAATTGGGCAATCTCACCTCTCTCGGTCAGCTACAATCAAGTATATTCGGATGTAGCAAAACAACAGCTGCCTAGGGACAAACCTAGTGATCCCAAGTGTACAAATTTTATGGTTTTGGCTTAAGTGATGCAGATACAGTTTTTTTGCAAAGAAGCATGCAGTTGATAGCCTTGGTCTTGGGTACTTACTGTTGGAGATGGATGAAGCTCATCTCTACCTTGCATTGGTGTGTTTGATGTAGTCTTTAGCTAGTTTGCTTTGAAGGTTGCAATGTGTCTTAGATGATTCTGTATTTTAGGTTTGTGTGTATTCAAAGTTGCCTTTTGCTGCATGACCCATCCTAGATGCCAAATCAAGGTAGTAAGATCAAGCTCATGATGTGGTTAAATGGTTTTGGAAAAGCATTTTAAAGTTTTATTAAAAGGTTTGATTCAGTACAAAAATAAATTTGTTTTCTTGAGAAACAATAGGTTTATTTCTGCTCTGTTAAAAGGCTTTTTGAAATTCTGTTAGGGCACCAAAGGTAAAGCTCAGTCTGTTATTTCAGTTAAGCTGAGCTGGCAGTTTTGTTAACATTTAACCTGTTGTTTTTAGAATCAATTTGTTGTTCTTATAACTGCTCTGAAACTGTTTTTTGAAAAGTGGTTAAGATCTGTTCTCTATAAAACAAAATGCTTTTCTCACATTAAAAAAAATGCTGAGCAATCACAGTTTCAACATAGATAAAACATTTCGTGTGTGAGGAAGAGGATTAAAAAGGTTTTGCAAAGGTTTTTCAAAAGAAATATACATGTGGGCTTGTTCTTGAAGAACCTTGTGCTGGATGAAGGTGATGGTACTGTCTTGGAGCAAATAGAACAACTGGTTTATGTTCTTGCAACACAATTTCAGGTGTAATCATTCCCTTACTCATTCTTGTAATAGTTCTAAGTGTTAGTCACTCTAGATAGGGTTTCTTGGAGTGCAAGGTATGCTGGAATAGTGTTTTTCAGCAGTGTTTGTTGAAGTTCTTGAAGGGTTCAAGAGCTGTTGTGTATGCTGAAATTGTTTGTATCTGCTTTAGTGGATTCCACCTTGGAGTAAGGTGAACTAGACGTAGCTCTTGATGAGTGAACCAGTATAAAAACTCTCTTGTCTTTCTCTTCTCATCCCTGCACTTGTTTCTGGTTTTACTTAATTCTGTCAAGAACGAAATCTGTTCATTTGAAATCAAATCTGTTAATTTTGGATTTAATAAAAATTGTTCTTCTTAATCTGGAAAAATTCTCTAATCATAAACAAAGCTTCTGAATATAAGTTTGTAATTGAATTAAGAACAAACAGGTTTCTTCATAAAAATCATGTAAAAGATTCATTGTCTATAAAGCCTTGTGTTGAATAAATTGGATTGTTCTTTTGGCATAGTGTGTGTTCTTCAATACTGTTAAAAGTGAACCAATCTGATTTAGCTATTTTTCACTATCTGATCTTAATCCCAATCTGGTGCGGTTCTGTTTGTGTTAGACTGTTTTGTAAAAATCAATATGTTCATTCTAAAATCAATTTGTTCTTTTACCCCTGATATATTGAAAACAGTTTGTGGTTGGGAAAATTTTATATGTTCAATTCACCCTCCCCTCTTGAACTTAGACATTAATAGACCCAACAATTGGTATCAAGAGCTAGGGCTTGTATTTTGCTCAAGTGTATGCATGATGTCTGAGTTTAAAATGCCTTTTGATGAAGGTGCGTCTATTAATAGACCTCTTATGTTTGGTGGTGTTAACTATGCTTTCTGGAAAATTAGGATGAAAATTTTTATGGAATCTATTGATATGGGTATTTGGGATGCAGTGGTCAGTGGACCTTTTATACCTATGCAGGTTGTCAAAGAAGAAACTGTGAAGAAGCCTTGCTCTGAATGGAGTGAAACCGAAAGGAAGAAGGCTCAATATGACTCCTTAGCCAAGAGCATCATCACCTCTGCACTGAATATGGATGAATTCTTTAGAGTGTCCCAATGCAGCTCAGCTAAAGAGATGTGGGAAGTACTGGAGGTAACCCATGAGGGCACAGATGATGTGAAACGTTCGAGGAAGCATTCACTCATTCAAGAATATGAGTTGTTTAGGATGCAATTAGAAGAAAGCATTGCAGATGTGCAGAAACGGTTTACACATATTGTGAATCATCTCACTGGTCTTGGTAAGGTCTTTGACAAGGAAGAGCTCAACATAAAGGTGCTGAAATGCCTTGATAGGAGCTGGCAGCCTAAGGTAACAACAATCTCTGAATCCAGAGATTTATCCAAGATGTCTACTGCAACACTCTTTGGAAAATTGATTGAACATGAGTTAGAACTCAAAAGATTGAAAGAACAAGAAACAGTGGAGAAAAGAGCCAAAGGAATTGCCTTAAAGACTACCATGGAACATGATACAAGTGAGGAAGAGAAGAATTCTGAACATGATGAGACCTTGAGTCTGCTCACCAGAAAATTCAGCAGGTTTCTGAAAAGAAAGAACCGAGACAGAACTCAACAAAGAAAAAGGTATTCTAAATCCAATGACTCAAATTCTTCTAGTTATACTTGCTTTGGTTGTGGCAAACCAGGTCATATAAAGATTGATTGCCCAAACAATCAAAACAAAGAAAAATCAGCCAGCAAGAAGAGTGAAAGAGGCAAAGGAAAGAGAGCTTATATCTCTTGGGAAGAGAATGATGTATCCTCAACAAGTGACTCTTCATCTGAAAGAGAAGAAGCAAATTTGTGCTTCATGGTGAATGATGAAGGATCAGCATCTGATTCAGTAAGTGACTATTCAACTGATTCTGAAAATTATGATCAGCTATTAATTGCCTTTAAGGAAACACATAATGAAGCAAATAGATTGGCTGTCATATGTAACAAACTGAATAAAGTAAATAGGGTATTGGAACCTAAGGTTAAGGCTCTTGAAGAAAAATTACACAAAGCTAAAACTGAATTGGTTAGCCTTAAATTAACATGTTTGCATGCATCAATAAAAACTTGTGATAATTGTAAGAAGCTGGAAAAACAGGTTGAATATTTGTTAAAAACACTCTCAAATTTCACCAAAGGAAGAGAAAATTTTGAAACTTTATTAGGTTCACAGAATGCTGTTTTTAACAAAAATGGTCTAGGATATAATCCTGGAATGAAAAGCAATGTGAAAAAGCTGTCCAGTTTTTTTGTTCCTTCCAAAACAAGTTTTTCCTCTTTTAGCTGTTCGAATACAATGCATTTTGCAACTTGTTTTTATTGTATGAAGTCTGGACATATGTCTAGAACATGTAAAGCTAGAAGATACCTTGTTCATAAAGGGTTGACCAAATGGCTTCCTAAGGAAAGGTATTAATCATGCTGGACCCTAAACTTGAAAGGGGTACCATATGTGTTAAATCTGTTTTGTTTTGCAGAAAAACAGCAGGAAAAATTAGTGGTACTTGGATAGCGGGTGCTCAAAGCACATGACTGGTGATGTTACCCAATTCAAAAATCTGAAACTTAAAGCTGAAGGACACGTCACATATGGAGATAATAATAGAGGAAGAATTCTTGGAAGAGGAGATGTTGGTACTGCAGACTCAACCACTATTGAGAATGTACTGTATGTTGAAGGGCTAAAGCATAGTCTTCTAAGCATTAGCCAGCTGTGTGACAAGGGATACAAGGTTAATTTCGAAGCCAACACTTGTACAATTTCAAATGAAATTTCTGGTAAGGTGCTTTTCACAGGAAAAAGGGTAACAACATCTATCCATTAGATATTATGAATAGCTATTCTGAAAATGAGTGTTTGTTATCTAAAAGTGATGAGTCATGGTTATGGCATAGAAGGCTAGCTCATATCCATACAAATCATTTGAATAAGCTGAAGTCTAAGGAACTTGTTTCTGGTTTACCAAACATAAAATTTCAAAATAACAGATTGTGTGATGCTTGTGTAAAGGGCAAACAGATAAGAACTTCAATCAAATCTAAAGATGTGATTTCTACAAATAAAGCCTTGGATGTTTTACATATGGACTTGTTTGGACCATCTAGGACTGCTAGCTTAGCTGGAAATTACTATGTTTTGGTGATTGTTGATGACTTTTCAAGATATACATGGACTTTGTTTCTTGCTTCTAAAAATGATGCATATAAAGCCTTTAAGAAACTAGCTAAGGTTCTGCATAATGAAAATGAAAATAGAATAAAACATATTCGTAGTGATCATGGGGGAGAGTTTCAAAATGCAAAATTTGATAGATATTGTGAAAAACATGGGATCACACATAGCTATTCTGCTCCTAGGACACCCCAACAAAATGGTGTAGTTGAAAGGAAGAATACGTCATTAGAGAAGTTAGCTAGGACCATGTTAAATGAATCTGGTTTACCTAAATATTTTTGGGCAGATATTTGTATTTTAGACCTATACAAGTTCCTATACATCATTTTCCATTATGTCTTTGCTAGTTCTTCATTCTGTTTTTCATTCCTGTTAGGATACCTCTGTTTTTCTGAAAACGTGCTTACTGTTTCGATTTATTGCAATTGATTTACTCACTGGAAATTTCTGAAATTCTGTATTTGTGTTCTTTAAAGTGTTATAAAAGAGTAGAAAAAAAGAAGTACTCAAAAATTCAAAGTACAAAAAAATGATAAATCAAAAACAAAAAGTGTGCAATTCTGCCGAAAAAAATACGGTAATCTGGCAGCGATTTTGAAAATTTTATCTCAATTAATTGGCTTACTGTTTTTGAGTAATTCCAGTGCCATTGTTGAGCTAAGATCTTGAAGTTTCTGTGGTTAAAATTTCATAATCCAGTTCGCTTTATATCATTCCAGTTAAATCAGTGAACATCAAGCACAGTTTGCATAAAAAATATTTTCCAGTAGTTCTGTTTTTGTTTTCTTCATCTAATCTAGTGCTTTTCTTTAGGTCTCTTTTGTGTGCCTTCTTTTTCATTGAGTACCTTATTTTCTTGCTTGTCTTTTATTCATTAATCTTTGAGTTTGTCATACATCTAGTATTCCTTTTGTTATAGCCTTTTATTGCTTATACATTTTCTTGCTTGTCTTTCTTTATTCCTTGGTTTTGTGGTGAAGTGCTTTGAAGATTGTGTGCTCTTATTTTGGCATCTTTCATTTGAGGATTACTAAGGCCTCAAGATAAGCTTGGTGCAGAGAGTATTCTTTCTTTGAGAGTGATTTTTCAGTGCCACTTCACTTCGGCAATTGGTTCCAAATTATTTTAGCTAACTTTGTTTTCTTAACTTTGTTTGTTGTTTTGTTGTTTGCTGTTTTCTTTTCCAAATGGCTGCTTATTCCAGTGATGAGTATTACAACAAGAATTCTCCTAGCAAAGCTTCAGTCCTTGGTGAATTAAAAGAGGCCAAGCGAACCATTACACAAAAAGATGAAGCTATTACACAACAAGCTGAAGCTATTAGACGGTTGGAGGAAAGATTGCAAAGCCTTGAAGTGCAACAAGCTAGACCGTCTCATTCTCACCATGGTTCACGGCATTCTCATAGACCTTCATCAAGAGGCTCTTCAAATGATCATGGACGTGAAGAAGAACATAGAAGAAGGAGACCTCAACCCAACTTTCATGGATATAGACCACCTTATGCTCATGAAGATAAACGTGAAGATGGCTACTACCGTGATGCAAAGGCCAAGCTACCTTCGGTGAAAATTCCTAGTTTCAACGGGGATAGTGATCCTAATGTGTATCTAGATTGGGAGGCTAAATGTGAACAGAGTTTTGACCTCCATGAGATCTTAGATGAGCACAAATATAAGCTAGCCACCTTAGAATTTAGTGATTATGCCATGAAATGGTGGCATGGTGTTGTAAAGGACATTATCTATCACAAGGGTCCTCCCGTGGACTCTTGGGACTCTTTAAAGGATCAAATGCGTCGTAGGTTTGTGCCACCACACTTTAGGAAAGACCTCATGTTGAGAGTCCAACGGTTTCAACAAGGCACGCTAAGTGTGGATGCTTATTATAAGGAATTAGAAACGCTTTTGCTTAAAGTTGATTTGAAAGAAAGTGATGAAGCTATGATTGCTAGGTTTATGAGTGGTCTAAGGAAGGATATTCAAGATGTTGTTGAGTTACAAGAGTATTCATCATTGGGTTCTTTAGTTCATCTTGAAATGAAGGTGGAAGCCCAACTTGCTAAGAAAAATTCTTTCAAAAATGTTCCCAATGATGGTTACTACAACAATTCTTGGAAGAACAAAAAGTCTTTTTCTAAATTTCCTTCCAAAGATTCTTCTTTCAAACTAAAGGAATCTAAGCCTTCTACTTCTAGGCCTAAATCCTCAACTAAATCATCTAGTAAGAAATGCTTTAAGTGTATGGGTTATGGTCACATTGCGGCCAATTGTCCTTCTAAAAGGAATATGTTTGTGCATAATGGCATTGTCATGAGTGAGCATGATTCGGATTCACCTAGGCATTCTTCACCTTCTAGGGCGTCTAGTGAGCATGAGAGTGAGAGTCCACTTGAAGGAGATTTGTTAGTTGTGAGAAGACTTCTTGGAAAAGTTTCACAACCTTTTGATGAAAGTCAAAGGGAAAATATTTTTCATACAAGATGTCTTATTCAAAACAACATTTGTTCTTTAATAGTGGATGGGGTAGTTGTGCTAATGTGGCTAGTACAAGAGTAGTAGATAAACTTGGATTGCCTACTATCTCTCATACAAAGCCCTACAAATTGCAATGGCTTAGTGAAGTAGGAGAAATAGTTGTGAATAAACAAGTCCTCATCCATTTCTCCATTGGAAAATACAAAGATGAGGTATTATGTGATGTTGTGCTCATGGAAGCAACCCATTTTCTTTTGGGAAGGCCTTGGCAATATGATAGAAAAGTTTTTCATGATGGCTTTACCAACAAACTTTCTTTTGATTTCCATGGTCACAAGGTTACTTTAAAATCTCTCTCTCCAAGAGAAGTCCATGAGGACCAAATCATTATGAAGAAAAAGAGGGAGGGTGAAAAAGATAAAAAAAAAGTCCTAAGCCTACACTTCTTGTGTCTACGCATGAGGTTCAAAGGGAAATAGTGGCTCACAATCCTATCTTCTTAGCTATCCCTAGACCTCTTAAGTTAGAACTACTTGTTGATAGTTCTCATGACTTGGATAATTTGGTAAAGGAGTTTCAAGATGTGTTTCAAGATCCTCCAAAAGGCCTTCCACCTTTGAGAGGGATTGAACACCAAATTGATTTGATTCCAGGATCTTCCTTGCCAAATCGTCCGGTCTATAGAACCAATCCAAGTGAAACCAAGGAAATTCGCCAACAAATAGAGGCTTTGATTGAAAAAGGTTGGGTCCAAGATAGCATGAGCCCTTGTGCTATGCCTATTATCCTTGTCCCTAAGAAAGATGGCACATGGAGAATGTGTTCGGGTTGTAGGGCTATCAATAACATTACAATTAAGTATAGGCATCCCATACCTAGGCTTGATGATTTGTTGGATGAATTGCATGGTTCAAAAATCTGTACAAAGATTGATCTTAAAAGCGGCTACAATCAAATCCGTATCAAACCGGGTGATGAAAGGAAGACGGCTTTTAAGACCAACTTTGGCTTATATGAGTGGTTAGTTATGCCCTTTGGCTTAACTAATGCTCCAAGTACTTTCATGCGCCTCATGCATCATGTTTTGAGACCTTTCATTGGTAAGTTTGTTGTTGTTTATTTTGATGATATACTCATTTATAGCTTATCTTTGAAAGACCACAGGTTGCATGTTAGGCAAGTTTTAGAAACCCTTAGGAAGGAACATTTGTATGCTAACCTTGCTAAATGTATGTTTGCACTTGATCATATAGAATTCCTAGGGTTTGTTGTGAGTAGCAAAGGGGTCCATGTGGATCAAGCTAAGGTGGTGGCCATTCAAAATTGGCCTACACTTAAATCCATGAATGAAGTCCGAAGTTTCCATGGACTTGCTTCTTTTTATAGAAGATTTGTACCTAACTTTGGTACAATAGCCGCACCACTCAATGATATAGTAAAAAAGGATGTTGTTTTTCAATGGGGAGAAGCACAACAAAAAGCTTTTGATATTTTGAAGGAAAAATTGACTAATGCTCCCATCTTGGCCCTTCCTAATTTTGCTAAAACCTTTGAGATTGAGTGTGATGCTTCAAGCATAGGCATTGGGGCTGTTCTTCTTCAAGAGGGCCACCTCATAGCTTATTTTAGTGAGAAATTGAAAGGAAGTCATCTCAACTATTCCACTTATGATAAAGAGTTATATGCACTTGTTAGGGCTTTGTTTACTTGCCAACATTATCTTTTTCCTAAAGAGTTTTTGATTCATAGTGATCATGAATCTCTTACATATTTGAAAAGCCAAAACAAGCTTAACAAGAGGCAAGCTAAGTGGGTGGAATTCCTTGAGCAATTTCCTTATGTGATCAAACACAAGCAAGGCAAAATAAACATTGTGGCCGATGCACTTTCTAGAAGATATGCCTTGATTACCCTTTTGGGTTCTCAATATCTTGGCTTTGATCACATTAAGGATATTTATCATGATAGCCTTGGTCTTGGGTACTTACTGTTGGAGATGGATGAAGCTCATCTCTACTTTGCATTGGTGTGTTTGATGTAGTATTTAGCTCGTTTGCTTTGAAGGTTGCAATGTGTCTTAGATGATTCTGTATTTTAGGTTTGTGTGTATTCAAGGTTGCCTTTTGCTGCATGATCCATCCTAGATGCCAAATCAAGGTAGTAAGATCAAGCTCATGATGTGGTTAAATGGTTTTGGAAAAGCTTTTTAAAGTTTTCTTAAAAGGTTTGATTAAGTACAAAAATAAATTTGTTTTCTTGAGAAACAATAGGTTTATTTCTGCTCTGTTAAAAGGCTTTTCGAAATTCTGTTAGGGCACCAAAGGTAAAGCTCAGTTTGTTATTTCAGTTAAGCTGAGCTGGCAGTTTTGTTAACATTTAACCTGTTGTTTTTAGAATCAATTTGTTGTTCTTATAACTGCTCTGAAACTATTTTTTGAAAAGTGGTTAAGATCTATTCTCTATAAAACAAAATGCTTTTCTCACATTAAAAAAAATGCTGAGCAATCACAGTTTCAACAGAGATAAAACATTTCGTGTGTGAGGAAGAGGATTAAAAAGGTTTTGCAAAGGTTTTTCAAAAGAAATATACATGTGGGCTTGTTTTTTAAGAACCTTGTGCTGGATGAAGGTGTTGGTACTGTCTTGGAGCAAATAGAACAACTAGTTTATGTTCTTGCAACACAATTTCAGGTGTAATCTTTCCCTTACTCATTCTTGTAATAGGTATAAGTGTTAGTCACTCTAGATAGGGTTTCTTGGAGTGCAAGGAATGCTGGAATAGTGTTTTTCAGCAGTGTTTGTTGAAGTTCTTGAAGGGTTCAAGAGCTGTTGTGTATGCTGAAATTGTTTGTATCTGCTTTAGTGGATTCCACCTTGGAGTAAGTTGAACTGGACGTAGCTCTTGATGAGTGAACCAGTATAAAAACTTTCTTGTCTTTCTCTTCTCATCCCTGCACTTGTTTCTGGTTTTACTTAATTCTGTCAAGAACGAAATCTGTTCATTTGAAATCAAATCTGTTAATTTTGGATTTAATAAAAATTGTTCTTCTTAATCTGGAAAAATTCTCTAATCATAAACAAAGCTTCTGAATATAAGTTTGTAATTGAATTAAGAACAAACAGGTTTCTTCATAAAAATCATGTAAAAGATTCATTGTCTATAAAGCCTTGTGTTGAATAAATTGGATTGTTCTTTTGGCATAGTGTGTGTTCTTCAATACTGTTAAAAGTGAACCAATCTGATTTAGCTATTTTTCACTATCTGGTGCAGTTCTGTTTGTGTTAGACTGTTTTGTAAAAATCAATCTGTTCATTCTAAAATCAATATGTTCTTTTACCCCTGATATACTAAAAACAGTTTGTGGTTGCGAAAATTTTATATGTTCAATTCACCCCTCTTCTCTTGAACTTAGACATTAATAGACCCAACACTTACGTCATTGTCTGAATAATAGAATGGGGACAAGGGAAGGAGGTTGTGGTATGAGGCATTATGGGTTGATGTTGGTTGTAGAATGTATGGTCTAGTTTATAACATGACAACACAATTATGCCAAAATGCAAATTTCCTTGGTTCTGGTTTAAGCGTTGTAGATCTGGTTGTGTTAAGTTTTGCAAAGAACCATATTGTTTCGGATCTGAATTGCTATATCTCTTAGTTTAGGAAGGGGAAGGTTTTTGTGGCTTCTTGTTGTAGGCAAAGGAAGAAGAATATGGTAGTTGTTCATAGATATGAAGCTCTGAAGGCACCAGGAAGAATGTGCAGTATAATGAAGAACAACTCAGCTTAGCAAGTAGATGGATTATGCAGAACTGAGATGAGGGTTGTAGCAGAAGCACATAGAAGGACGTAAGGATGGATGGAGGAAGCAATGAACGAACAAAGGATGGTGGAAGAATAGAGTTTACACAGGAAGTTGTTTTAGAAGCATGCTTGGAGCAAAACCTATACAAATTGAGCAACAAAACAAAAGAGTTTTTTTACAAAGCTGATTGGGTTAGGTGCATATGGTTTAGCTGTTAATTGAATGTAGCAGTAAAACCAATGAAGTTCTGAGCTTTTTTCAGCTTTTGTGTTAGTAATAGATGGTGTACTTAGCTTCAGTTGGTTAGATTCTCACAAATTCTTGTATGCTCTTCTCCTACTTGGGTCAGGTACTTGTATAAAGGTTGGGACATCCTTGAAGTATTTCTTTTATTTAATTTATTTTTTGCTGATAAAAAAATTAAGGAGTATGACTTTAATTTTTTAACATAATCAAAGTTGTATTTCACATATACAACTTTAACTTTGTCACCGCTGAAGTCGTGCACAGCCAATACGACTTCAATTGAAAAAATTCACATAAAAGTCGTCATGCATGCATGCACACAATTTTGATTAAGCCTTAATATTGTAAATATTTTTATGAATTGAAGTTGTCATAGGGGATGACGACTTCTATGTAAATAAATTACACAGAAATCGTGTTAGGCAGTAGCGACTTTAGAGTATTTTATGACTTAATTAAAGTCATATGGATTAGGGCTTAATCAAATTCATATCATACATGACGACTTCTATGTGAATTTTTTCAATTGAAGTCATATTTGGTGTGCACGACTTTTGGATGGATCAATGACAAAGTTGAAGTCGTATATGTGGAGTATGACTTTAGTGATGCTGAAAAATTCAAGTCATGCTCCTCGATGACGACTTCCCCATTTTTATAACTTTTTATGCAATTGCCCATTTACGTATTTTTGTCTCAAATTATACCATTCTTGTAATTTTTCCTCATATAGTTGTTTACATAACCTTTTTCCCTACTCGCTCCAGAAAAGAAACATGAAAACATTTTCTGCTTCTTTCGCTTTGCTTTCTTCATCAAGATTGTTGTTTGGTGGCCACTATCTCCCTCCCTACATCATCATGCCTCTCCTAGACTATCATAGTTCACATTCATTTAAGACTCGTATGTTTTCAACATGAGTTATCGCTTCTCACAATTATGTCGCCCCTCTGTGCTACTGTTGTTGCACTGTCGTTGTTGCTCCACTTGGGTCGCCTTTGCACTATGTTCCTCACCCTCCGCTACTGTTGCTCACATTTCCTACTTCATTTTCTTCTTCCTTTTAGTTTTTATTTTTTTTCAAAAAAAATTGTATGATTGGGGTGATTGTTTTTTAATTATTTTTGTTTATATTTAGATTGTTTTAATAGTGAATTCTTCAATGTATTGGTATTAGGCAGTGTTATATTGTCAAAATTTTAGTTGAAATAAAAATTGTTTAATATAATTTGTTTTTAATTAGTTTGTTGAATGTGTATATTTATTTTGTTTTGTTTGATATTAAAATTTACATTGTTGTTGTATCGTGTTAACCTTAGTTTTTCATTTAAGATTTAATATAAAAATTATATACTGCCTTAATTTGAAAATTTTCTATGATTTATTTTATATAAAAATAAGATGATGTAGGATTAATAATAATGTATTGAATCTTGAATTGTTCACTTTAATAGGATAAGAAGATTAATCAATTTTTAATAATTTATTATTACATATATATTTAATTTACATTACATATATTTCATGAAATTAGGTTGATTGTATTTTATATTAATCTCTGCATATATATTTGATTATGGTTGATTGCCACTTTCATTTCGGGTAAATCGAAGACCAATATGAAATATTGTCAAAATTTTGAAAAATTTAAGAAATATTGATAGAAATCATTTAGTCTCGAAACTTTTGGTTAAGAAGATACAGGGACATCGAGCTTTATTGGAGAGGAACACTCATAAATTGAAGATTCTTTTTCTTCTTCTTAGTCTTGTAAATTTTGTAGAGTAGTTGAAAATTATTTTGGACCTTGTATTTTGGGTCAAGTAAAGTAGGGTGTAAATAGAAAAAAAGAGTATAGTGTAAATAGAAAATATAGTAGAGTGTACAATAGGAAAATAGACAAAGATGACATGAAGGTCGAGATGTCCTTTCCTCAGTGGAGAGGATTTTCCTCCAATGAACGCCAATAAAGATGTACGCCAATAAAGAGGTGACACTTGTCACACTCTAATCTGAGAAAGTTTCTTCTCTTCTAAATAGGAGTCTCTCGTACATGTATTTTTAACTTTGATTTGAGTAAAGAATTGTTGTCCAATTTTTTAGACAATTCAACTTGTCAAGGTTCTCTCTAGAATTATCTTTTTGCTAAACAAATTTCTAGACTCCTCCTAGTAGTGTTGCCCAACCTAACGGTAGAAACTAAGTGTTAGTCTAACCTCACTTAGATTTCACTCATAATTTCCATTTCTTCTTGGAATTTTCTATAGTTCTTACATGATTCTACTATCATTCATCTTTCGTTGAAGAAATTCAAATTAAAAACATTGAAAAAGAAGATCTACACATGAGCATGCAAGATCGGATTGCATCAAATGTTGTTTAAAAGTTATGTACTAATGAACTAGAAAAAGTAAATCTTTTTTAATGAGATATGGTCACACCTTTGATTGCAAAATTGAATTTTGCATGCATTTAAACAAGGTTTAAATTATTGTAATGTTTACAAAATGTACATACATATTGAGATTGAATTAATTCAGCACACATTAGTATGCTTTCAATGCAAGTCTCACTCATAGCTACTTGTGATGTTTTTGACTAATGCATGGTTCTGCTTATTCCCCAAGAAACCCTCACATATCTCAAACAGATAGTGAATTGGTAATTAACATCAATTTATGTACTTACATTCTTTAGGTGCCCCGTAACCATTTTTTTTTCTTATTAGTGCATACTCTGGATCTAACATTTTGAAGGGTATATCAAGTGCAAGATCACAAAAACTAACATGATTGCATATCAAAGTTATTAATTTCAAAGAAATATACATTGTTTTCTTATTTTTGTTTGTCAATTAAATGTGTTTTAGATTGGTATTGAATATTCAAACTAGAGGGTATTGATTATGATTATTATATAATGCAATGGATGACAACTATTGTACAAGTTCATATTGAAAAAAATTGAGACCAAACAATTATTTAACTAATTCATTATTAATAAACTATGCCTAGTGTATGAATTAATTTTAAATTATTGTTTTTTACAACATTTCATGTATGTTTAGTCTTTTAATTCTAAATCCATTATAACTACTTTAGATTTATGTGAACAACTTATTTTATCAATGCATCACATTAAGTTAAATGATATTACAATACTTTTGTAGACTTTACCTTTCACTTATAAATTTTATGTTTAAAACTTAACATTTATAATATTTTTTTTATGAGAATTATATATATATATATATATATATATACATTATTGGTTATGACTTGTACATTAGATTGCTTTCAAAAATATAAAAGAAATGTCAAACGACGAAAGTTTATTTCCCAATCGTTGTCATATACTCCCAAAACAATGACAATTTTCTCATAATCATCCTAATATGTTAATATGTTAGCCTATAAATTTTTATTATGGACATTTATGATGCATTCATGACTACATTTTTATATTTTTATTTATAATTGTTGTTATTATGCATATATGATGACAAAATCATCACCTTATAACACTCACATTATAAAAACAATCACCTCTTTCACTAACACTACATTAGAAACCATTATTATCTTTTTTTTAACCATTATTAGTAATTTTATTTTCCTAAAAAAATTACAAAGGGCCTCTTTTCTAGTAGTAATTAATAAATGATTCTAGTAGTAATTAATAAATGAGATATATTTTAGCAGTTTCTTCCTGCACTCCCACGTTTTTCTTTCTACAACCCCACACTTTTATGCAAAGACTAAATCACCCTTATTAGTTTTTAAAATTCTAGAAATATCCTTAACATAAAAAAAAAACCTAAAGAGGTGCAGGCAAGGATGCTCTCAGATTACGCAACTCGTGTCTTTCATGTTTTACCAGCAGCGGCACCTCCAAATCATTCTCCTTTCAATCTCACATTTTTTGTTGGTGATTTAGAGTGCTCTTGACAAAGGTAAGTAAATTTCTTTGCTTTCAGATCTGCACATCCGTTTTTTTTATGGATTTTTGTTTCCGTAAGTGCTTTCTCACATTCCAAATTATAGAATCCAGTAGAATTTTGGAACACAAAATACGGTAAAATCCCGGATTTATGCTTTCGATAAAATCCCATATTTGTGGTTCTAGGAATATTCCAGGTTTGTGGATCCGAGAAGGTTCCGAATTTGTGGATCCGGATTTGTGTTTTTATGGTCATCCTTTCTTCAACATATATAACTTCATCCTAAGACTTTTTCTATCTTCGAATGTTAAGTGTTCTAGTGGGATATAAATATGATGGAAGTTACAATTTAAATATGATGGAAGTTACAATATAATATGAATATATACAACTCAAACATCCAATCTATTCCAAAATGCATTTTATTTAATTGGACCATATCAAATGCAACGTCCCACACCATTACTATTTTTGGTTAAGCTCTTACATGAAGATTTGAATCTATGATGTGATCTTAGATACAATATTTAAATCTCTTTCACGTCACCGCTATTACTCAATTATATCCTAATTTTATTACTTCACAAATTATTATATTTAATTGAATGTTTGTTGAGAATGTTATTTTATTCTGATTTAAATATTCTTTTATTCTTCTGGATTTCGTATATGATTTGCAATGAGCTTCTTTTTTTTTCTTTTAATATTTTTTTTGGTCTATTTAGTTTATTTATATTTGTTTATACAATGCTTTTTTCTCTCTCTCTTTTGATTTCAATAGAATTTTATATTTGTTGTTTCGTGTTTATATTGGTTCAACATCTTATTCATTAGTTTTTAATTTGGTTTAACTTGAATGGTGTAATTGAACAGAAATGGTGAAGACTAGGGGAGGAGGTTCACAAGGTGATCGTCTACATCCCACAGCCTCTGTAAGAAGAAGAAAAAGAAGACATGTTAATGAAGATGAAGATGAAGAACATGTTGAACATGAAGATGCAGAACATGTTGAACCTGAAGATGCAGAACATGTTGAACCTGGAAAAGCTGAACCCCAAATGGAGGTGGAGGATGAAGACGCACCTGAACTAAAAGGTGAAGGTTATCTTGGAGGTCCACGAGATGGGACACTGTTGACAGGTTATGAAGACCATGTGGTCATGCAATTATGAATGGTGTGGTAAGTAAATATGTTGTATTATGATACTTGTTCACTGTTAATTTGATATGATTTTCGTTCATTAAATTGTATATTTTATATGATTTTGGTTGGTTAAATTAGGATTGAGGAGAGTTAAAATTGGTGTCTCATGATCGAAAAATGAATAAGATGGGTGCTCCTCATCCTCGGATACTACCTACAATGGAGTTGTCAAGTTTAGTTGGACTTATTGGGGCAAGCTATGACACGATAAACAAAGGATTGTTGTGTGCCTTTGTAGAAAGGTGGCACCCCGAGACAAATTCATTTCATCTTCCTGTAGGTGAGTTGACCATCACATTGGATGATGTGTCAAATTTGTTGCACCTCCCAATTATCGGACAATTTTACACGTACCTGAGCTTGGATGCAGTTGCGGCGACTGATTTGCTTGTTGATTCACTTCGTGTAGATCGAGGAGTAGCAGCTGCTGAGACTCGTCATTGTCGGGGTGGACATGTGCCTCTAAGCTAGTTGAGGGAGATGTATGAGGGTGCATGTACCAGGAGACAATCACTACAAGAAAAATTGGAATTACATACAGTCAAAATCCGTATGTAAGACCCAAAATCCGTATATAAAACAGGTTTACATACGGATTTTTATCCGTATGTAATCCGTATGTAATTACATACGGATTTATCCAGGCAGTTCCACCTATCACTTTATTGTGAAACATTAGATTGGTCCGTTCTGCCATAAGTACCTCCCTATTCCACTCAGTGGGATTGATTCAGTTCAACAATGGGTTTGAGTCAATGATTGAAAAACTGCCTTTTCTTTATCTTAATTTGTGTATAAATTGAAAAAGTTAAAAACTAGGCTCCTTGTAAAATCATGAAGACCTGAATTTACACCGGTATCATCAATTTGTTTATCTTAGATACAACCGTCTATATGATTAGATATCATATGAATAGGCCCGGCAAAAACCTTGTACAGCTTCTTCGATTTCTCGATAAAAAGAAATATGACCTACATTGGTTCGAATGTATATAGAACGCATTTGTTTTTTTATACTTCTTACTACTAGATAATGCCCATAAATTTCATGATAGGTACCTAAAGATTCATAGTGAACTTCGATAGGAACTTCTCTTGACGAAATAATGCGTAGATCTAGTCGCCACCGGAGCCACAAAGGACTATCGAAGGTTATTCTTTTTTGTTGATAAGCTCCAATTGCATCATAGGAATTACAAAAAAAAGGTTCTTTTTTTTCGTATACTTATAGTTATTATTTGGAATTCTTTCATTTTTCAAATTTCTGCAATTCCGTGGATTATACCTATTTGAATAAATACCTCGACGATTCCCACTCGTTAATATGTAAAGTCCAATAAGCATATCTTGAGTTGGTACGGAAATTGGATCCGCGATAGCTGGAGACAAGAGGTTCGTATGAGAAAACATAAGTAAACGAGCTTCTGCTTGAGCTTCTAAAGATAAAGGCACATGAACAGCCATTTGATCGCCATCAAAGTCTGCATTGAATCCCTTACAAACTAATGGATGCAAACAAATAGCACGCCCCTCTACTAAAATGGGTTGGAATGCCTGTATACCTAATCTATGCAGAGTAGGTGCTCTATTTAGCAATACGGGATGTCCCTGCATAACTTCTTGAAGTATTTCCCATACAATCGGTTCTTTTTGCCGAATTTTACTCTTAGCAATTCCTATGTTCGAAGCAAAATGTTTTCGAATTAGACCACGAATTAGAAATGTCTGGAAAAGTTCTATTGCTATTTCGCCGGGCAATCCACATCTATGTAATGAAAGTGATGGACCTACAATAATGACAGAACGACCCGAATAATCAACTCGTTTCCCAAGTAGGGTCTCGCGAAATCTTCCCTCTTTGCCCTCGATTATATCAGAAAATGATTTGTAAACCTTATTATGACCGTCCCTCATCGGCTGTCCGCGGATTCCATTATCAAGAAGTGTATCCACGGCTTCTTGTACCAATTTCTCCTGACATATTACTAATTCTCCTGGAGTAGATCTACTTGTTGTTAATAGATCGATAAGAGTATTATTCCGATAGATAACTCTTCTATATAATTCATTAATATCCGAGCTCATTAATTTACCCCCATCTACTTGAATAATCGGTCTCAATTCGGGAGGAAGAACTGGTAAGAGACATAAAACCATCCATTCTGGTTCTATATTTGTTCGGATAAAATGCTTAGCTAATTCTATACGTCGAACCAAAAAATTCTTTCTTCTTCCAACTTTTCGATCTTCCCATTCGTTTTCATTGTCCGGGGATCCCTCTTTCCCTAATTCTTTCCATTCTATCAACGAATAATCCATAATAATTCTCAAATCCAGATCGGCTAATTGTTCTCGGATAGCAACAGCTCCGCTTGAAATTTCTCGATTTCGAAATATATCAAAACCTCGGGTAGTAAAAAAAAGTGGTATGCTGTGTTTCCAAGATTGGATTTCATATTCGAATGAACCTCGTAATCGTAAGAAAGTGGGTTTTTTAACTACGGGTCTAGCAAACGAAAAATTTAGATAGGATCCAATCCAATAAGATCTCCCCCTTTGAAAATCGGACGTGAAGGTTTCCTCTCATCCGGCTCAAGTATTTATACAAAATAAAAAAAGGAAAGGTTTTTCATTTTCAAATTCTAAAAAAAAACTCTAATCTGAAAAAAAAGGTTTACTCTTGACTCAAGTTCTCAATAAATACCAATTAACATTTCAGTGACGGATTCTTTTTTTCTTATTGATTTTCTTAATTATTTATCCAATTCTCTTTGAAGACCGAATAGTAAGATTCTTGAGTAGTCTACCCCCCTTCGAATGCGGAATCTCCTTCAATTTATTAATGAAAAAAAAAGAAAATTAAATAAAGGAGTATTCCCAAATTCATAAGAGATTTATTTGTCTATGTATCATTGCATTTGATCTTTTAGGTCCAAACGCCGCCTCGATAGTTATGTCAGGCTGTCCTTAAGCCTATAAGCGATATATAGACTTTAGCAACCACGATATATTGACTTATTTGGAACATTATTTCAGTTCTTTATAAAAAAAGATGGATGGAATAGCTAATTCTACAAGACAAAAGATTGATTTTTTTTCACGAGGTGGGTAGAGTTAGAAATTTCTATTTCTAATTTCATCTTTTTTTTGTTACTGAATTGACCCTAGACCAATTCCCTTTTTATTAGGGAGTATTCAATACATCCATAATTCTGAGTTTCATGTTATTCAGCCCAAGAGACATGTCAGATTCAGGGCATCCCAATTAACTGAAATGGCAGTTTCTTATTTGGAATCTGTACAATAAAAATTTTGATCAAATCACACATCGCCATATACTAGACTTTCTAATTCTTTTAGAGGTTTATCTAAAAGATTTGCAATATAACTAGGAAGACGTTTCAAATACCATGCATGAGTTACTAGACATGCCAGTTTTATATAGCCCATTTGATATCTACGTATTCGAGAATCTATAAATTCTACTCCGCATTGTTCACAAAATTTTGGATCGTCCTTTTTATCTCTGATTACTCGATAATTTCCACAAGCACAAATCCCACTTTT